>NC_057827.1:6032142-6635357 GCF_910594005.1 Cervus elaphus
TCTGATGGCAAAGTAATGTCTCTGTTTTTAATAAGCTGTCTAGGTTAGTCATAGCTTTTCTTCCGAGGAGCAAACGTCTTTTAATTTCATGGCTGTAGTCACCATATGCAGTGATTTGGGAGCCCCCAAAAATAAAGTCCATCACTGTTTCCACTGTTGGGCCATGCTCAGTAAATTTTTAATCCAATATTCTGTTGATGGGCGGGACTATATTCCCTCCCTGTTGTTTGGCCTGAGGCCACACCTCCATGGGAGACCCCTGGACACTCACAATGAATTCTGATTCCATCTCTTGTGGGGACACTGCTCCTTTCTCCTGGTTCCTGGTGTGCACAAGGTTTTGTTTGTGCCTGCCAAGAGTCCGTTTCCCCAGTCCTGTGGAAGTTCTGTAATCAAATCCCACTGGCCTCTAAAGTCAAATTCCCTGTGTGTTCTCAGTCCCTTTGCCAGATCCACAGATAGGGAAGTCTGCTGTGGTTCCTAGAACTTTCTTAAAAGTGCGAGAATTTCTTTGATATAATTGTTCTGCAGTTTGTGGGCCATCTGCTCAGTGGCTCTATGGTGGGTCACACTGGGTGACCCAGTTCTGCTTCAGGAAGAGCCCCTGTCCCTGTGGCAGGCCACTGTTGATCCTTGCCTCCACAGGAGACACTCAAACACTCAAAGGCGGGCCTGGCTCAGTCTCTGTGGGGCCTCTGGATCCTGGAGCACCCAAGGTTTTGTTTGAGCCTGCCCAGAGTCTCTGGCAGTTATGGGATTTGATTCTTAAACATGATTTTGCCACTCCTGTCATCTTTTGGGGCTTCTCCTTTCCCCTTGGATGTGGAGTATCATTTTTTGGTGGGATCCAACATTCTCCTCTTGATAGTTGTTCAGCCATGAGTTGCAACTTTGGAGTTCTCACAGGAGAAGATGACTGCATATCCTTCTACTTTGCCATTTTGTGAGTTTGGCTCATAGTCTATGTGGTTGCAAAGAGTCAGACACGACTGAGCACTTGTGTATTGTATTGGCCTTTTCCACTATATGTAAATGTTTGGTTTTTTTTTTCTTATGACCAATCTGAAAGAAGGTTGCAAACATCATACCATATATACTTCCTAAGAACAGGAAGTACATTTAGGTAGTGATAATACAGTTGTTAATTCAGAAAATTTAACATTTATGCAATTCTTTAATCTATAGTCTATATTGCAATTTCTTCAGTGGTCTCAATAATTTCCTTTATAGTTTTTGTTTTTTCTTGTTACAGATCTAATTCAGGACTATAGATCCAATTAAGCTGCCATGCTTGCCATGATTACCAGGACCTTCACAATTAGTCTTGCTTGCACTTTGTTGCTTAGTTTTGTTTTTGGTTTGCTTGTTTATTTTTTTTCATTTATTTATTTGGCTGTGCTACATGGTTTACAGGATCTTAGTTCTCTGACTGGGTATCAAACCCAGTCCCCTGCAGTAAAAGCACTGAGTCTTAACCACTGTGCCACCAAGGAGGCCCCTGTTTTTGTTCTTCCTTATTCATTAACTCGACTGTGCCAGGTGTTACTTGTGGCATGTAGGCTCTTTGTTGCTGCATGTGGGCTCTTAGTTGTGGTATGTGGGATCTAGCTCCCCCACCAAGGATCACACCTGTCCCCCTGCATTAAGAGCTAGAAGTTTTAACCACTGGACCACTAGGGAAGTCTGTTTTTCTTTTTAAATTAGAGAGTTTTATTTACAGAAAACTCATGGAAGATTAATACAATTTTATGAACACACGAAATTAAAAGACGCTTACTCCTTGGAAGGAAAGTTATGACCAATTTAGGCAGCATATTAAAAAGCAGAGACATTACTTTGTCAACAAAGGTCCGTCTAGTCAAGGCTATGGTTTTCCCAGTGGTCATGTATGGATGTGAGAGTTGGACTATAAAGAAAGCTGAGTGCCGAAGAATTAATGTTTCTGAACTGTGGTGTTGGAGAAGACTATTGAGAGTCCCTTGGATACAGAGTGCAAGGTCCTGAGCAAAGGGACTCTGTCCCTGTGGAGAATGGGCCCAGCACTGCGGTGTATGAAATTTTTCTAGTTTACAAACCTGGAAGTTCTCCAAACCCCATCCTTTTGTTTTTAATGGAATCTTCATTACCTAGGTACAATTGATTAAATCCCTGGCCACTGAAGACTGATTTCATTTTCAGCCTTCTCTGCTCCTCAGAGGTCTGGGGATGGGATTGAAAGTGCCACCTCTCTTATCACTTGCTTATCTTGGCAACCAAGCCAGCCCTCATCCTTCCCTACCTTCTAAAATCACCTTATTAGCATAACAAAAAATACCATTTTTACTCTCAGCACAAGAAATTGCAAGGGTTTTAGGAGCTCTGCACCAGAAAAAGGGAGATATATTCTAAGTTGCAATATCACAAGTATCCAGTTCCCTAGTGACGCAGGAAAGAGAGTAGGACTGGAGAGCATGATCACATCCCAGGTTATGTCTAAGTCCCTGGGACAGCCGCCAAATGTGGGTTCTGGGCTTCTTACAGGAAAGAATTCAAGAGTGAGCCACAGTAGGGGGAAAGAAGATTTATTCAGGGAAATAAACACTCCATAGACCATGAAGTGTGGACCATCTTCAAAGGCAAGAGTCACCAGGGTATGGCGTTATGGGGCTATTAGTTTTTATAGGGTTGAGTAATTTTATAGGCTAATGAGTAAGAAGATTATTCTAACTATTTGGGGGAAGAGATGGGGATTTCTAGAAATTGGGGCACTATCCACTTTTTGGCCTTTTATAGTGTTGACTAAAAGAGATGCACAATGTGAGAGCTGCAAGTGTTGTTTGTTTTGATATATTTATTTCTAATTGATTGATGATTGCTTTACAATATTGCTTTGATTTCTTTCACACATCAATATGAATTAACCGTAGGTGTACATATGCCCCCTCCCTCTTGAATCCCCCTCCCACCTCATGCCCATTCCCACCCCTCTAGTTTACTGTAGAGTCCCAGTTTAAGTTCTCTGAGTAATACAGCAAATTCCCATTGGCTCTCTATTTACATATGTTAGTGTGTATGCACCCATGCTATTCTCTTCATTTATTGCACTCTCTCCCTCATGTCCTCCACCCTTGTCCATAAGACTGCTGCTCTCTGAAAAGTTTTGTCAGTAACATCCGTTTGGATTCCAAATACATGCATTAATATATGATACTTCTTTTCTCTTTCTGACTTACTTCACTCTGTATAATAGGCTCTAGGTTCATTCACCTCATTAGAACGGACTCAAATGTATTCATTTTTATGGCTGAGTACTATTTCATTGGATATATGTACCACATCTTCTTTATCCATTCATCTTCCCGGCCTTGGCTATTCTAAATAGTGTTGCAAAGATACCCCAATGCATCTTTTTCAGTTTTGCTTTCTTCAGGGTATATGCCTAGAAGTGGAATTGCTGGGTCATATGGTTTTATTTATAGTTTTTTAAGGAATCTCCATACTGTCTTCCATAGTGACTGTATCAACTTACATTCCTACCAGCAGTGTAGGAGAGTTCCCTTTTCTCCACACCCTCTCCAGCACTTGTTGTTTGTGGATTATTTGGTTATGCCCATTCTGCCTGGTGCAAGGATTCTTTAATATATGCAGATCAATCAGTGTGATATACCATATTAGCAACTTGAAAGATAAAAACCATACGATAATTTCAATAGATGCAGAAAAAGCTTTTGAAAAAATTCAGCATCTATTTATGATAAAAGCTCTTCAAAAAACTGGCATAGCATATGACCCAGCAATCCCACTCCTGGGCACACACACCGAGGAAACCAGATCTGAAAGAGACACATGCACCCCAATGTTCATTGCAGCACTGTTTATAATAGCCAAGACATGGAAGCAACCTAGATGCTCATCAGCAGACGAATGGATAAGGAAGCTATGGTACATATACACCATGGAATATTACTCAGCCATTAAAAAGAATTCATTTGAATCAGTTCTAATGAGATGGATGAAACTGGAGCCCATTATACAGAGTGAAGTAAGCCAGAAAGATAAACACCAATACAGTATACTGACGCATATATATGGAATTTAGAAAGATGGTAATGATAACCCTATATGCAAGACAGAAAAAGTGACTCAGATGTACAGAACAGACTTTTGGACTCTATGGGAGAAGGCAAGGGTGGGAGGATCTGAGAGAACAGCATCGAAACATGTATATTATCAAGTGTGAAACAGATTGCCAGTCCAGGTTGGATGCATGAGACAAGTGCTCGGGGCTGGTGCACTGGGATGACCCAGAGGGATGGGATGGGGAGGGAGGTAGAAGGGGGATTCAGGATGGGGAACACATGTACACCCATGGCTGATTCATGTCAATGTATGGCAAAAACCACTACAATATTATAAAGTAATTAGCCTCCAACTAATAAAAATAATTGGGAAACAAACAAACAAACAAACAAAAAACTGGCATAGAAGGAACCTACTTTAACATAATAAAAGCCATATACAACAAGCCCAGAGCAAATATTACTCTAAATGGTGAAAAACTGAAAACGTTCCCTCTAAGATCAGGAATAAGACAAGGGTACCCACTCTCACCACAATTATTCAATATAGTTTTGGAAGTCCTAGCTGTGGCAATCAGAGAAGAGAAAGAAATAAAAGGAATCCAGATTGAAAAGGAGGAAGTAGAACTCTCACTATTTGCAGATGACATGATATTTTGCTTAGAAAACCCTACAGATACTATCAGAAAATTGTGTTAAGTTTTGTTTGGGCCAAAATGAGGACTGCAGCTTAGGAGGCAACACCTCAGATAGCTCTGAGAGACTGCTCCAAAGAGGCAGTGGAAAGAAAGTCAATATGTAAGGTTTTGGTGAAGGTGGAGTTCAATACAATTAAGGCCTCACCTCATTTTACAAAAGTTTTTCTGCTAGTCATGAGGGTCTGATGTCACCATGAAGAGAATTAGTGCTTTTCTAGATATCAGTCAGTTCACCTGTGCAGTCGTGTCTGACTCTTTGTGACCCCATGGACTGCAACACGCCAGGTTTCCCTGTCCATCACCAACTCCCGGAATTTGCTCAAATTCATGTCCATTGAGTCAGTGATGCCATCCAACCATCTTACCCTCTATCATCCCCTTCTCTTCCTGCCTATAATGTTTTCCAGCATGAGGGTCTTTTCCAGTGAATCACTTCTTTGCATCAGCTGGCCAAAGTATTGAAGTTTCAGCTTCAGCATCAGTTCTTCCAATTAATATTCAGGACTGGTTGGATCTCCTTGCAATTCAAGGAACTCTGAGGAGTCTTCTCCAACACCACAGTTCAGAAGCATCAATTCTTTGGCACTCAGCTTTCTTTATAGTTCAACTCTCATGGCTACTGGAAAAACCAAATATGATGGTTTTTAGATGAACCTTTTCATCTAATAGATGAACCTTTGTTGACAGAGTGATATCTCTGCTTTTTAATATGCTGTCTAGGTTGGTCATAGCTTTTCTTCTAAGGAGCAAGCATCTTTTGATTTCACAGCTGCAGTCACCACCTGCAAAGATTTGGGAGTCAAAAAAACATAAAGTCTGTCACTGTTTCCATTGTTTCCCCATCTATTTGTCATGAAGAGATGGGACCAGATGCCATGATCTTAGTTTTTTGAATGTTGAGTTTTAAGCCAATTTTTTCACTCCAGTTTCATCAAGAGGCTCTTCAGTTCCTCTTTGCTTTCTGCCATAAGGGTGGTGTCATCTGTATATGTGATGTTACTGATATTTCTCCCGGCAATCTTGATTCTGGCTTGCACTTCATCCAACCTGGGATTTCTCATGATGTACTCTGCATATAAGTTAAATAAGCAGGGTGACAATAAGCAGGGTGACATACTCCTTTCCCAATTTGGAACGAGTCTGTTGTTCCATGTCCAGTTCTAACTGTCGCTTCTTGACCTGCATACAGACTTCTCAGGATGCAGGTCAGGTAGTCTGGTATTCCCATCTCTTTCAGAATTTTCCAGAATTTGTTGTGATCCCATAGTCAAAGGCTTTGGCATAGTCAATAAAGCAGAAGTAGATGTTTTTCTGGAACTCTCTTGGTTTGTCTATAATCCAACGGATGTTGGCAATTTGATCTCTGGTTCAGTGCAATGGTTTATTAGGTTTGTGGTATGGTGGCTCAGAGGTTAAAGCATCTGCCTGCAATGCAGGAGACCCGGGTTCAATCCCTGGGTCGGGAAGATCCCCTGGAGAAGGAAATGGCAACCCACTCCAGTATTCTTGCATGGAGAATCCCATTGAGAGAGGAAACTGGTAGGCTACAGTCCACGGGGTTGAAAAGAGTCGGACATGACTGAGTGACTTCACTTTCACTTTCAGTGCAGTGGTATCTGAAAATTTGCCCCCAAATAAGGTTAGGTATTAGAAAGCTCATTTTGCTTTTGAGAAAAGTATACTATGAGTTTTCACTCTTTGGGACTAAGGCAAAGATATATTATAAATTGTGTGGTTTATATTCTTTCTCCCTTTTGCACTCTTCCTGCTCTTTCCCACTCAAGATTCTCATCGGTAGACTCTAAGTTGTGTAATTAATGAACATTTTGCTGAAAGATACATTTACTTATATTCTATGATTTTGCGTGAAACGTCTCTAGGAATCAGGTACAACTTAATATGCCTTTTGGCATCAAGATCTTGGAGGCCAAGTTTGGTGCCTTATAAATTAGACCCCTGGAGGAAGGAATGGAAGCCCAGTCCAGTATTCTTTCCTGATGAATCCCATGGACAGAGGAACCTAGCGGATGATGGTCCTTAGGGTTGCAAAGAGTCAGACATGACTGAAGTTACTTGGCACAGCCCAGCACAAACTTTCAGGAGCTCTGATTCTTGATATCTGGTAAGAATGTGGTGCTGAACTTGTGAAGGTGTCGAGAATCAGTGTCTCAATTGAGGGGAGATGAATTTGCTGATAGTGCAAGTTTGGACCAACGGAGTAATGATGGTTGGTGCCACGGTAGTTCAGCTCAGTTGCTCAGTCGTGTCTGACTCTTTGCAACCCCATGAATCGCCACAGTAGTAGAGACCAAAGAAATATTTTACTTACTTTAAATTATCAACAGAATTTATTGTTGATGTAAAAATTATTTAAATGTATTTTGCAAATAACTTATAAAGCAATTAACAGAACCAAAACAATTTCCCTGGAAACCTATAATATATAGACATTTTTGGTATTTTTAAAAAATTTGCATCTGGGCTTTCTTTTCATGAACCTAATAATTTGCTTAGTCATCATAGTGCTTTGTACTGTTTTTTTGTACTGTGGTAAAATTCGTGTTAAGTAAAATTCACCATTTTAAACATACAGCTCAGTGGCATTTTCTGTCACACTGTTCTGCAACCATCAGCCATGCATCTCCAGAACTCATTTCATTTTGAGTAACTGAAACAGTGCCCACTAAACAACAGTTCCCCATTTCTCCCTACTCCCAGCCCCTAGCAATGACCATTCTACTTTATGTCTCTGTGAATCTGACTACTCCAGGTATCTCATGTAAGTAGAATCATATAATATTTGTCCTTTGCTGTCTGCCATACTTCTTTCACATAATGCCCTGAAATTTCATCCATGTTGTTGCTATATGTCAGCATGATGGTTTCATTTACATATATTGTAAAAGGAAGATTGTTAATCACACTATTCTGACTAGGAATTCCTGACAACTTTTGTGATAAAAGTGACTAAGATAGAGATCAGCAAACTTTTTCTCTAAAGGGCCAATTTGTTGGACAAATAGAGATTTATTTTTAGAAACTGACTTATGTGAGCCTGGTAGGCTGCAGTCCATGGGGTCTCTAAGAGTCGGACATTACTGGGCGACTTCATTTTCACTTTTCACTTTCATGCATTGGAGAAGGAAATGGCCACCCACTCCAGTGTTCTTGCCTGGAGAATCCCAGGAACAGGGGAACCTGGTGGGCTGCCATCTATGGGGTTGTGCAGAGTTGGACACGACTGAACAGATTTAGCAGCAGCTGCAGCAGCATGTCCTAGTCAATTTGACACATAAAATCACCATCACAGTCAGATAGTAAATGTTTTTGGCTTTGTGAACCAAATAGTTTCTGCTGTTTAGTGCAGGAAAAAACTCTCCTCAACCCTTTCCTGGCGGGGTTTGAAAATTGAACTTACAAAGATAAACAAATTTATTTATGACTTTTTTTCTTTTGCCAGCTCTGGGTGGCTGGTGGGGTCCAATTCCCCAACCAAGGATCACACCCTGGATCCTCAGCAGTGAGCACATGGAGTCCTAACCACTGTACCACTGAGGAATTCCCCATGCAAATTTAATTAATGTGAGTTGTATGTGACATAAAAGCCTTCATTCCTAAGGAAAATTAGAATTCCTAAGTTCTATATTTAGAATTCTAAATTCTATAGAATTCTAAATTCCTATAGAAGCAGACCTTGAGTATTTTTATGCCAAGTTTGTACAGAAATGTCAGAGAGGATGAGGTTAGTGAAGAAAACTGGATGAAATTTATTAAAACTTATTTTTCTTATTCTTCTTGGCATCCTTTGTCTTTGGAAATAAGAATGATCTTTCCCCCTGGGTATAGGACAGGCACCTCTCACAGGAGACTTTTATGACTTATCTCAGAGGAGGGTTGGGAGAAGATCACAGTGACCTTCCTGCTTCTTCTATTTTCTCCTAACTTTCAGCTTAAAATATTCAATGAAGCATATGTTGGGATGCAGGCATGAGTGTGTGCGTGCGTGTGTGCTCAGTCCTGTCCAACTCCTTTGTGACCTCATGGACTTTAGCTTGCCAGACTCCAGTGTCCATGAAATTCTCAGGCAAGAATACTCGAGCAGTTTGCCATTTTCTTCTCCAGGGGATCTTCCTGAGTTAGGGATGGAACCCACGTCTCTTGAGTCTCCTGCACTGGTAGGAGAGTTCTTCACCACCTGAGTCATTGGGGAAGCCCCTATGTTGGGGCTATGTGTGTTAGTCCCTCAGTAGTGTGTGACTCTTTTTGACCTGATGGACTGTAGCTCACCAGGCACCTCTGTCCTTGGGATTTCCAGGCAAGAATACTGGAATGAGTCACTATTCCCTTCTCCAAGGGATCATCCCAACCTAGGGATTGAACCCAGGCCTCCCACCTTGCAGGCAGATTCTTTACCATCTGAGCCACCAGAGGCAGTATGTCTTTAACCCTGTCAGTTGTAACTACTCAGCTCTGCAGTTGTAACCATAGATAATATATAAGCAAATGTACAAAGCTATTGTGAGATAACAGGAAAAAAAATTATATGCCAGTCTCTGCTCCCAGTTCCAGCCACAGAGTTCCTAAAACCTTATAAATTCCTAAGTAATAAGAACACTTGTCTTAAAACTCAACATTCAAAAAACTAAGATCATGGCATCCAGTCCCATCACTTCATGGCAAATAGATGGGGAAACAGTGGAAACAGTGACAGATGTTATTCTCTTGGGAGCCAAAATCACTGCAGATAGTGACTGTAGCCATGAAATTAAAACATGCTTCCTCCTTGGAAGAAAAGGTTTGACCAACCTAGACAGCATATTAAAAAGCAGAGACATTACTTTGCCAACAAAGGTCCATCTAGTCAAAGCTGTGGTTTTTCCAGGAGTCATGTATGAATGTGAGAATTGGATCATAAGAAGGCTGAGTGCCAAGGAATTGATGCTTTTGAACTGCGGTGTTGGAGAAGACTCTTGAGAGTCCCTTGAACTGCAAGGAGATCAAACCATTCAATCCTAAAGGAAATCAACCCTGGATATTCACTGGAAGGACTGATGCTGAAGCTCCAACACTTTGGCCATCTTTTGCGAAGAACTCACTCATTGGGAAAGACCCTGATCCTGGGAAGGATTGAAGGCAGGAGGAGAAGGGGATGACTGAGGATAAGATGGTTGGATGGCATCACCAACTCAATGGACATGAGTTTGAGCAAGCTCCAGGAGATGGTGATGGACAGGGAAGCCTGGTGTACTGCAGCCCATGGGGTCTCAAAAAGTTAAACACAATGGAGTGACTGAAAAATAAGAACACTAGCGGCATCTCTGGTTTAATATTTGTATCTGACCTCATCCTTAACACAGGGCTCCTAAATCTTTTGTAAGTTGCGAAGTGAGAAGAATATTTGGAGCATCTTCTGTTCTAATGAGGTGACTGGGTGGGCTACTCAATGACTCTTGAACATCAGAAAGACAGAGCCATGCTTAGAAGCCTGGAATTTTTCAGTTCCACCCGTCACTTTTCTAGAGAGGATAGAGGGGCTGTAAATGGAGTTAATAATTGAACATGCCTATATGAGGAAGGCTGCACAAAAATTCCCAAAATATGACATTTAGGAAAATTGTAGGTTGGTGATCTATCTGTGTACTGGGAGGATATTGATGCACCCCAGGTTCACAGGACAAAACCTCCTATGCTTGTTCACAGGACAACTCTCCCAGACCTCACCCTAAGCATCACTTCAGGCTGTTCAGCTGTTTCATTTATCATATCCTTTAATAAGCTAGGAAATGTAGGTAAAGGTTTCCCTAAATTCTGTGAGTTGCTGTAGCAAATAAGTTGAGGAGATCATAGGAGCCTCCAAACTGCAGAGAAGTGTTGACTGGGGGAAAAAAAGCACAACCTAAAAGTTGATAATTCAGTTTTATTTGGCAGATTTTCTGAGGACTGAAGCCCATGAGATAACCCCTCAGTCCTGAGGGACTGTTTCCCAGAGGTAAAGAAGGAGCCAAGATATTTAGGAGCTTTTACAAAAAAACAATCAACCAACGTCCCACCCAACAGCCAGGTGGTGGGAACATTAAAAGTCTGCTGTTAACTAGAGAAAAACCAGGTATCTCGTTAATGAACTTACCACTTTTTCTATGTTTGGGAAGATGCGAGAGTCTGGGCTCACTGAAATCATTCCTTTGATGTGCACCTTTACCATATAGGGTCAACATCCTGTTTTTCTCCATCCTGAATCCCCTCAGGGTGCATAGCTGGGGGTGGCTGCAGAGGGTGATGGCTTGATGGTGGCGACCTCCTTTGTTTACTGCTATGGCAGGCTACACTCTTTGTCCACAGAAGTTACGGGTAACGTGGCGAGTATTCCTTGCACTTGGCATCTGACGCAGGGCAGGAGTAGTCTCGTAGAACTGAGCTGTGGCCTCTGACCTGTGTTATCTGACACTATATCCAGGTAGATAATATTAGAATTGAGTTAAATTGTAAGACATTCAGCTGGTGTAATGGATAATTGCTTGGTTTAGAGAAAACCCAACACATATTTGGTGATGGAAATGTCGAAGTGAAATATTCTATGTGAGGGTGATAATTGTGTAAGGCTAAAGGGACCTGTATTTTTCCTTACTTGGGAAAAGTCTGGGTTTTTCTATTCAGCTATGTTCTGCATGCACTTTATTCCTGGATACTGAAATTTGAACTTCATATAATTTTTGTATCACAAAATATTCTTTCTTTTGATTCCCCAACCATTAAAAAATGCATAAGTTGTAGGTGGGATGTGATGTGGTCATTTGACCACATCAAGAGAATTCTTGCCCCCAAATCTGGAGATACAGTGAGAATGTATATAGAATCTGTGGGTGGAAAAGTATCTTTTTATTGTGTGTGTTTTGTTTCTAAACAAGTAGGTACTTTCTTCCCCTGATCAGCCTCTTCCTGAGTTGGTCCCGGGACTTTCCAAGAAGGCTGCTAGTAGGAGACTCTCCCTCCTGCTGTTCCCAAGGTGGGGGAGGGGGCCTGCAGCAAATATTTCTCTCTCCTGTTGAGCTTCTTGTGAACCAGCTGTGCCTGTAGTGAAAGACTGCCACCCAGTGCCTTCAGTTCAGTTCAGTCACTCAGACGTGTCCGACTCTGTGACCCCACGCACTGCAGCACGCCAGGCTTCCCTGTCCATCACCAACTCCTGGAGCCTACTCAGACTCATGTCCATCGCATCAGTGATGCCATCCAACCATTTCATCCTCTGTCATCCCCTTCAGTTCAGCTCAGTTCAGTTCAGTCACTCAATCTTGTCTGACTCTTTACAACCCCATGGACTGTGGCATGCCAGGCCTCCCTCCCAGTGCCTTAAGTAAGGAGAATAAGGGGGCACTTTTGGGTTTTTCTGTTGTTTTCTCTTTTCACCCAGCTTTCTGCTTGAGCTTAAGGGTCTTATATGTGGATTTGTGCACATCAGTTGTGGAATTAAAATTATAATGAACAGAGCCATTACCCCTACAAGATGGTTAGGCCATTACAGATGGTTAAGAGTAGTGGTTAAGAGCACAGGGGTATTGGAGCCAGGGTGCTGGGCTTGAATCTGAGCTCAACCACCTATGAGTTGGATGACTTTGCGTGTGGATTTTTGCTGCTCTGTGTCTCAATTTCCTAACTTGTAAAAGAGATGGAGATTTGAAATTTGTCATATGGTTGTTATCTGAACTAGTGTTAAAGTACCTGGAAGATACTTCATAATGATTGGGCATCCTTGCACTTTTTTCTTTGAGGTTCCCTTTTCCTTATTGATTTCTATACATTCTGGCTGTAGTGATAACTAATGACAATTAATGATTCATTAATGACACAGAATTAATGATAATTCATTATCTAAGTATATAGTAAACGAGTTCTCTTGTGTTTTCCCTTTTAACTTTATTGTCTTTTGCCAGACAAGTTTCTTTGAACAACTTTTTCTGTTCCCTTTACTTTTTACTTCATATAGTTCATAAATTCAAATTACAGAAAAAACTTTCAAATTAGAGAGTTTTTTTTTCAGTAGAAAATCTCCCTTCTTCCCTTGTATGTGAGCCTACTTCTCCTTTATAGGTGACCATGTTAGAACATTTTTGCATATCATTTTCTGATCAGGTTTATTCCCTTAACCAAATTTAACTTCAGAATACTTTTATATTTACATAATTATTTTGAAGGTAGAACAGAGAGTTCCCCTATATCTCATACATATATTCCCCTATTATCAATATGTTACATTTGTATGGTACATTCATTACAATAATGAACCAATATTGGTACATTATTATTAACAGAAGTTTATGGTTTATTCAGATGTCCTCAGTTTCTCCATAATGTCCAAGATCTCATTCAGGATGATATATTACATTTAGTACTCCTGTCTCAAGGCTCTTCTTGGTTAAGATAAGACTCAGAAAGTTTCTCAGCCTTTGTTTTTGATGCTCTTGACAGTTTTGGTGATTACTAGTCAGGTATTTTGTAGACTGTCCCTCAATTGGGATTAAAAAGAAATTAATTTATAATGCACATACAAGAAAATCTTTTAAAAATTGCACAATTCAGTGCTTTTTAATGTATTCACAATGTTTTAAAAACCCTCCCAACTATCCAAATCCAGAACATTTCATCATTCTGTAAAGAAACACTTTAACAATTAGCAGTCCATCTCCATTTTTTTCTTTCATTTCCTGGCAATCACTAATTAGTTTTCCAACGTTATGGATTTTGCTATTTTGAACAATTCATTTAATGGACACATAAAAGAATGCAGCCTTTCACTTAACATATTCAGGGTTCATCAATTTTGTAGCATGAATCAATACTTCATTCCTTTTAATGACCAAATGCTATTCTTTTGTACAGTTACACCATACCATATATTTTGCTTATCCATTCACCAGTTGATAGACATTTGGGTTATTTCCACTTCTGACTATTATAGCAGGGTTGCTATGAAAATTCATGTACAACTTTTTGCAGATGTGTGTTTTCATTTATTTTGGGTTACATACTTAGGAACAGAACTCTAGAGGGGAACATAGGGTAACTTCATGGTTAAAATTTTAGGTACTCCCAAACTCTTCCTAAGTGACTACACTATTTTACATTCCTATGAGCTGTGTTGAAAGGTTCCAATTTCTCCACATCCTCCTTAACACTTGTTATTGTCTTTCTGATTATAGCCCTCCTAGTGAGTGTGAATTCATATTTCAGGAAGCCATTCATTTGCATTTCTCTAAGAATTAATGATTCTGAGCATCCTTTCATGTGGTGATTGGCCATTTGTTTGCCAGTTTGGGTAAATTATCAAATTCAAATCCTTTGCCCATTAAACTTTTTGTCTTTTTTAGTTTTGAATTGTAAGTCTTCCTTTATCAGATAGCATTATGATTTGCAAATTTTTTTTTTACTATTATGCTGGCTGTCTTTTCATTTTTTTAATCTTTCAAATAAAATGTACTTGTGATGAAGTCCAATTTATTTATTTATTTATTAATTTATTTATTTATTTAGGGTGCTTGTGCATTTGGTGTATCTAAGAAACGATTCCTTCAGTCAGAATCACAGATTTACGTCTTCGTTTCCTCCTAAGAAATTTGCATTTTACTCTTACAAACGAACTTTCATCCATATTCATTTTGAGTTCATTTTTGTATATTGTGTGATGTAGGAGCTCTGATCACTTTTTGCAGACTCCAGTTTCAGTTGCATAGAGAATAATTATAGTCTAGATTTGATGTCTTTTAAGTTCATATCTGAGTGTTTGAATTGTGATGCCTACACTTAAAAAAAAAAAGGGTTGTTTGGGCGACATCATTTTGCTGGAAAGTCTCCTTTTCTGTATATTCAGTTGCTAATTGCAGGACATGATCACCCCTACAAAGTGATTTTAAATATTCTCTTTCAATAAATGAGTGAGCCAAAATGGCCACTCTCTCTGTGTCACTTGTAATGTCGGGATCCTATCATGCCTTTCCCGCCATCCAAAGCCAGGTTCTTAACTATAGTACTTAGTTGCTCAGTCATGTCCGACTCTTTGTGACCCCCATGGACTGTATCCAGCTAGGCTCTCTATCCATGGGATTCTCCAGGCAAGAATACTGGAGTAGGTTGTATGCCCTCCTCCAGGAGAACCTCCCAACCCAGGGATCAAACCCAGGTCTCCAGCATTGCAGGCAGATTCTTTACTGTCTTAGCCACCAGGGAATATTGAGCAGCCACAAAATTAGGAGTCTGGGCAGACTGGCAGAAAGAGCAGGCTAGAAAACGGTGAAGATGGGTCAAGGAAATTGACAGCAAGTACATTAGAGCTTAGAATTAAGGTTAATTTTGTTTTATCTTAGTAATACTTTAATTCTGAAAGTTTGTAAAAATACACAGTAAAAAATTTTTAAATAGATTAAAATCTAAAATGTCACAGTAAAGAATTTAACGAAATCATGACTTGCTTTATATGTGTATATAAGACATATAAATGTAACATAATATCTGTGTTACCTTGCAACAGGATAAGCTCACCAGAGGAAAACCTGAGGAAACCTGAATAAGGTACGGACTTTACAAATGTTCATAAAAAGGAAATACCCAGTTTCCACTCCACTGGGAGGTACCACTCTGGGTCGAAATACTACTGTTAACATTTGGTGCGATTGGAAGAGCCATTAACTGTCGGTTCGTGGTGGTCCCTAGAGCTCCCCCACCCCAAAGGCCGTAGGACTTTGACCACCGGGGTGGGGTAGACACCAACCCCGATCTCCCTGCCTGGGAAGGCCCGCGTCACCTGCAGTGCCGCAGAGCCTCGCCACTGCGGCAAACAGACTGCGCAGGCGCGGCAGAGTCTGGCCGCGGGGAGCGGAGCGGCTTGCCGCGCCAGCGCAGGCGGAGTCCGCGGAGCGGTGCCGTGGCGGCAGAGGAGCGCAGCGCTGTCTGCCAGCCGGAGATGCGTGACGTTCTGTTCTGAGGAGCGGCCAGCGGCGCAATGGAGCGGGCCAGGTCAGCCGTGTGGTGGGCAACAATTTTTTTTTTAATCATCCTGAGCTTCCAGAACGAGAAGTATTTTGGTATTTACTAGAGATCTGGGCCCTCAAGTTCTTTGTCCAGTGGCTGGATGGAGCAACTTCTGGAGGCTTGGGGCTGGAGTGACTCTCCCGACCGTGTCTTATCAGGTCTCGGGGGTATCTGCACCGTCATGTTGCGCCCCCTCAGATTCTCTGGGGTGGCCCTTTGTTCCTGTGGTTGAGGCCGTGACCACGATGCGACAGTCAGGGGAGGGCGGGGTCAGCGGTATCCACAGCGGCCGTGAGGCGGCAGCAGGTGCCATGTCCGCAGAGGCGCTGATGTGTGGCATCCGCGGGAGGGAGTGGTTGGCGTGGTCCCCGCGGCAGTGATGAGGAGGGGGGACGGGGTGGCCGTGGTGGCGGCTATTGAGGGGGCGGCCGAGAGACCGCGCTGCTCGTGGGGGGTGAAGTGGGCCACGAGAGTGTGGTGGGGTCCCTCTGTGGCCTCGGTATGTGGGGGTGGTGGGGTGCCAGCGTCATTGGGGGCGCGAGAAAGCAGTCTTGCGGCGTGGTCGTCTTGGACACTGCTAAGAGAGAGGGTGAGCAGGTGCGGGCACGCGGGTAGAGGAGGCCATCTGTTTGAAGACAAGGGAGAAAACTGTTCAGTGTTCTCGTGACCAGCAGTGCTTTATTTATTTATTTATTTTTTATTTTTTTAATTTCTTTTTTTCTTTCCTTTTTTTTTTTTTTTTAAATTAGTTGGAGGCTAATTACTTCACAACATTTCAGTGGGTTTTGTCATACATTGACATGAATCAGCCATGGAGTTACATGTATTCCCCATCCCGATCCCCCCTCCCACCTCCGTCTCCACCCGATTCCTCTCGGTCTTCCCAGTGCACCAGGCAGTGCCTTTACAGTTTGAATAGCATGGCAAAACTACCCAGTCCCTAAATTGAAGGGGTGGCTGCAAAAATGTCTAGTCCTTATGTACTTGATTCCTTTAACTATCTCACATTTGTGAGCTTGGTGTAAGAGGAGGGATGTGTTATTCACAGCCCATCTAATGCATCTTTTGGGGGACCTGCCAGGTTCTGGTATGTGACAGCCAGAGGCGTTTCTCGTTCACATGCATGTTCACATGCGTTTTCCCTGCGTTTGGAATGAGTTTCGAAGGCCAGCTCAGGAGCGTGGCGGTCGGTGTCGCGTCACAACCTTTGTGCGGCTCTGTGAAGATGGCGGCCGCCGCAGCTGTGCGGTTCTGGGCAGGCGCGGAGTGGGAGCGCGGCCCTCCCCGCGGTACCGCAGTGGGGGAGGAGCGGTCCTGCCGACTCCAGGCGGGGGGTCGGCCGCGCCCTGGAGAGCTGTGCGCCAAGGGGGAGAGGCGGACCGGGGAGTCGGGGGCGGCTGCCGCACCCCGGTGCTGCAGTACGGAAGGTGTGGGCTCGGGGTGCGCAGGCGCGTCAGTGATGACACCGCCTCTGACGTGCACTAGGGGAGGGGATTTGTGCAGTTGCCACTGGGCGGGGCGGCCCTCCACCGCCTACACTTATGTGCCCGGTCCCTGTCCCTTCCCTGCTCTGCTGGAGTGAACTCGGGAGAGGAAGGACACAGGTTTGCGCAGCCTCTGGCTTGTAAGTCACCCCTTCCCTGTAGTGCTGTGATGGAGTGGAGCAGGTAGGCCAGAGAGTTGCACAATTTTTCCATCCTGTGCCTGCCTGAAATGTCAGGGCAGCTGCACTGTGTCCTTGGCCTTCTCCTACCTCTTAAGGGAGAGGTGAGGGCTTGGAGGCCAAGAGAGGTGAGTGCATTTCAGGATTCACTACGCTACTTAAAAGACAGCCTCCATCACTGGTGCAGGAGCTTTTTCAGTTTTGCTCATTTGCCCTAGGTGGTGCTGTGAGCAGTCTTAATTATTTGCTGTATTAAGTGGATTCAGTTAGCCTTTTAGACAACTCTCATTCCTTTAATCTCTGATTTCAGTTTTCTAGATTATATAATTCTATAGCTACATTTTCCTTACCTGTCTGTCCTATTTCTTGATCGCTAGATAATCCATTGGTGATGTTACCTTTATAATTTCCTTAAATCAGGGGATCAAGGCTCCTCTAAGACTCTTTGGAACTGAGGTCTATGAGTTGTTTGTTCAAGGAGAACGGCAGAGAAAAATGTAGAATGTGAGTCCTAGGTTTATCTGGGATTAGTGAATTCTTGCCCTTGATTGGACTTTTAAAAATTTGGAATATATTTGCTTTATAATACTGTGCTAGTTTCTGCTGTACAGCAACTTCACAGTTGCTCATGTGTACAGCTATATGTGTGCATATCTCCTTCCTCTTGATTTTTTAATTATTATTTTTGTTCCATTATTTTTTTGAAGTTGGAGCTGCTATGAATATTCGCTGAGAAGGGGTAATTAACAAAGTAACTATTCCTGTATCATGATTATTGTATTACTATTCCCATACTTTGATTTTGGGGGACATTTTTAAGGATTTTCCTTGCAGAATTTTGATGTGCTTGCCTTTTTTACTCATTTATCATAAACAGTACGCCTGCTTGTGTGCCCAGTTAGAATGTAATTAAGGGAAATGTAAATTAAGCTTTGGAAGCTTTGTTCTGGAATTGTTTATTTTCTAGTAGCTTGAAAAATAGCAGGACTCTGGTATTTTGTGATACTTATGATTTGCATTTTTTTTTTTTCTGCTTGTAGGAAGATACTGCTTCAAATATGAACATCTGATCATTTGGCCCTTTGCGAGATGAGAGTGCATCATCCTGGTCCGCCATTTTGTAGTCTTGCCCTCTGACTTAGGACCTCAATATGGCGGACCCTGTGGAAAGACCTGAAGTTTGAAGGTCTCTGTCCTGCCTTGTGGAATATTTGGCATAGTACCACAGCTTTTTAAGAATGGGAAAGGAATATGAGCCCTGTCTGAAGTTTAGAGCAAGGACTATGTGTTGTTTTCTAAGGCAAGGTACTTTGAACAGGAGTTGTTGATGGTTAAGGCATCATACTTCACTAATAAAGGTGGGCAGAGAAGTTTTATTTTCTGGTTCCTGGGTGCTGGCTGGCTCAGAATTCTCTTTGATTCTAAAGGTTTTGTTTTTGGAGGCACTGATTTGCATGTTAGTGGGGAATTCATACCCTGGGATTACCTCACACTATCTTTTTATTTCTCATTCTTGAGGTCTTAGTCATTGAATTATTACTTTTTGCAGGAGTAGGGGGGGGCCTGTGTAAGGAATCCTGAATATTTGATAGAATATTATACAGGAAAAAACCCTATCATATCTCATCATCATTTGCTTTTTCAGTATATTTTCAAATTTGTTGTTGTTTTAGTTGCTAACTCATGTCTTGACTTTTTTGGGACTCCACGGATGATAGCCAGGCTCCTCTGTCCATGGGATTTATTAGGCAAGAATACTGGAGTTGGTTGCCATTTTCTTCTCCTGGGGATCTTCTCAGGGATTGAACCAGAGTCTCCTGCTTGACAGGTGGCCTCTTTACCATGGAGCCATCTGAGAAGCCCATATTTCCAGATTAGTATTAATTTTTTAGTGAAAGGGATTTTGGAGTGAAAAATTAACATTGTGTACATGTAACATTTTTTTCTCCTTAAGTGCTGGATTTTCTGAAATGTTGGCTTCTGAGTTGGAAATGCAGTTAGGGACATTACAAATGTACATATGTGTGTTTAGAACAAAGTTCAAAATAAAGCTACTCATCACTGATTTTGCATGTAGCTTTAAAAATCTTTGAAAATTAAAAAAAAATACCTTTATATACTGATTCTTTTCTCAATTGAACACAGACCTTCAGGTTACATAAAGGAACTGAAGATTTTTTCCGAGGGGTGGGATGGATAATGGGGTGTTCTCAGTTGAGCTTCCATTAATCATAATGGGTGGTCTATGATAAAGCAGAGGTCTATGGCAAAGCAGAGATTTATAATTCCTTTTACTGTATTAATGTATTAGTAACTATATTTGAAACTACCATCTTGTGTATCAGTATTTCATCCTTTTTTATGACTGAATGGCATTCCATTGTGTGATATACCATACCACACCATATTTTGTTTATGCATTCATCATTTATACTTTGGGTTATTTCTATTTTTGGCTATTACAACTAACACTGCTAGGAACTTTCATGTTCAAGTTTGAGTTTTTATTTCACTCCAAGCTTGGAGTGGAAATACTGGGTCACATGTTAATATGCTCAACATTTTTAAGAAGTGCCAGGGTTGTATAATTTTTCATTTCTCCAGTTTCTCCACATCCTACTCCTGTGGTGTGAAGTGGTGTTTGTGGTTTTGATTTGTGTTTTCCTAATGGCCCTCATATTGAGCATCTTTTCTTGTGTTAAGGGAAATTTTTATGCTTTTGGAAAGCGATCTGTTTGAACCCTTTACTCATTTTATGTTTTTGTAATTCATTTATTTATTTTATAGCTGTGCTGGGTCTTCGTTGTTGCACAGGCTTTTCTCTACTTGTGGTGAGCTGGGGCTGTTCTCTTAAGTTGCAGTGAAAGGTCTTCTCTTTCCTGTGGCTTCTCTTGTTGTGGAGGCTGGCTCTAGGGCATCTGGGCTTCAGTTGTTTCTGTTCCTAGGCTCTAAAGCACAGGCTCAAAAGTTGTGGTGTAGGGACTTAGCAGCTTCATGGTCTGTATGTGGGATCTTCCCATACCAAGTATGGAACTTGTGTTTTCTGCATTGGTGGATTCTTTACCACTGAGCCATCAGTGACGCCCCCTTTACTCATTTTAAAGTTGAGTTTTGTTACTATATTATTGAGTTGTAACAGTTCTTTATATCTCTCTAGAGTTCTTTATATCTGGAGGAGGAAATGGCGACCCACTCCAGTATTTTTGCCTAGAGAATCCCATGGACAGAGGAGCCTGGTGGGCTACATGTAGTCCATGGGGTCACAAAAAATCGAACACGACTGAGTGACTTAATACTAATACTTGACATATTCTGGATAAAAGACTTTCATCCCATATATAATTTGCATATATTTTCTCCCATGCTTCTAATTGTTTTTCTAAGTGTCTTTTGAAGCAGACTTTTCACTTTTGGTGAAATCCTATGAATTCCTTTCTCCATTAGGTACTTTAGGTGTCATAATCTAAGAAAGTATTACCTAATCAAAGGTCCAAAGGTCAAGGAGATTAGCAAAGGTATTTTTTTTTAAATGACCTTTTCTACTGCTTGATTAGAACATTAAAGTTTTGGAAGCAAATCAGGATTATTGGTAAACTATTTTGTTTATTTTGCATAATCTAATATGAAACATAAAATAGCATGGGTTCAGGAAATAATCTTTTGGAATGTGTCCTTTGAAATCTGCCTGTGAATTATTATATTGCTTGAGCTGTGTAAAATGCATTTCCTTATCTCTGTTTTGAGTTGACATTTTGAAATTTCAGTTCCTGTAGTTTCTAATCTGTGACCCAAGTGCTGAACAGATTTCCTGTTCAGATCCCTTGAGCAGCCATTTTGTGAGCTATTCTGCAGATTATACTGTCAGTGGCTATGTTTTTTTTTTTCTTAAGCATTTTAAAATATTTCTTGTTTCTCATGCTAAGAAGGAAGCATTCACACAAGAGATTCCTTAAATAGACATTTTGTAATTTAAATTTTATACTTTATTCCACTATATAGAAGGATAATAAAATATTTTTCAAATCATTTTTGTCATTTTTTCAGGGGTATGTATATTTATTTGTATGTAAATATATATGTAAATATATAGTGTTATATCTATATATGTGAGTATATGTAGGAATACACAGATTTGCTTACTTTTTTGATATTTTTCCTTTGAAGTTTTCTGATGTCAAGGGGAATCTAAAGGGAGAAAGTAGTTTGGGGCTAGATTCTGATCATTGATGGATAAAGATCTTCTAATATTTAATTCTACCTTTGTCTGTTTTATTGATTTGTAATTGACATATATCACCATACCTTGCTTTAATTAGATTAGATTAGATGGAGTTTAAAAATTCCATTTTACTAGATATATGTATAATCTTTAAGTAAGTGGTATTTCAGAAATTGATGAAGTCTGTAAAACAAATCCTCTTTGTACCTCAGGGACCGTTTACACTTGAGACGGACTACAGAACAGCACGTGCCAGAGGTGGAAGTCCAAGTCAAACGTAGAAGGACAGCCTCACTGAGCAACCAGGAGTGAGTACAGTCAGGCCCTGAGAACCAATTTAGGGTGTTTTCAAATTGGAACAAAATATGCTGCCACAGGGAATTTAAATGAATTTAATTAATGAAAGAAGCTTGTGCATGTTATATTGATACAGTAAAAAAGCAATTAAATCATCCATAACCATGTTGTCCTAACTTAACTTTTGCTAAAATTTTAGTGACATGTATTTCCTTTTTTCTATGCATGTGTAGGTAACATGGTATGTTCATAAAGTTCTACCTCCTTCAACATATTTATATTAAAATGTTTCTGCTTTATTATCTGTTACACTTTTGTTGTGCTTGCCAAATGTTCTATGCTTTGAAGAGATGTAAATTTATGTGTTCATGTTTGCTCTGCAATCTTTAGAATTTTTTTAGTTAGTGCATTTGAAATGTATACATTTTCCTCTTAATTTAGGATATGAATGTGTTTCTAGAAGGAGCATTTCAATTAAAACTATATTAACATTTCTAAATAGTCACAACTTAGCAGCTAAAACAATAACAACAACATGACACATACTGAATCTACATTGGGTCTTGTGCGTTTTGTTGTTACTACAAATCTTGATAGTTATCAGTGGTAAAATTGTTTTTCTTTCCTAAAGCAGTAATTTTTCAAATTGTATTGCTGTTACTAATATATGAATATAATTTTCTCATAAAACATGTAATTTTGAGATACACAGTGAGTATCAAATATCACTAGTCCATTCCCCTCCCTGTGTCTCTTCAAAGATAAATCCTCAGGTACTTTGATCTATTATCATTTCAGACCTTTTAATATGCATTCATGTCTACATATATGGAGTGTGTGTATGTGTGGGGAGGCATGTTTGTTTATATACATAAGATTTATTCTGTAACAATATGCCTTAGGAGTCTTTCCATGTCAGGTGTTCTATAATAACATTTATCATTATCTTACTAATGGGTAGTTAGGTTGTTTTCTTAGTTATTGCTGTGAAGAAAGGAGCGGTCAATCTGAAAATTAATATTACCGTTGTCTCTTGAATAATGAAGGAGTTAGGTTGCAATCCCCCACATAGGCAAAAATCCCCATGTATCTTTTGAGTCCCCCCAAATTGAACTATAAATGGCCTCTTGTTGACTAGAAGTCTATATTGACAGTTGACTGACAACATTTTTATATTAAATGTATATCTGCATATATTTTATGTGTTCATGACATACCTAACTTTGTTTCTTTGATATTTCTAGGCTCTGGTTTGTCTGCAAGTTTTTCCAAATTGTCAAAAATTTCCAAAAAAAAAAAATCCCTAATATATTTATTGGGGAAAAAAACACATATAAGTAGACCCACACAATTCAAACTTTTGTTTAAGGGTCAACTGTTACTAATATTTATTTGTATTTTATTTCACTTCTTCAAATATGAAGTTTTTTACAGAAATTATTATACAACGTGGGTAGCATTTTATATCTTATTTTTGTTATTTGCTCGTTTAATATATGGAAAAATTTCAGTATTTTGCATATTTAAAATTATTGGCAAGGCAAAAGATTTCTCCATTTTCCCATGTCTGTTTTACTTTACTTATTCTGCAGAGTTCATTATTCTTTCCTTTGTTAAATTTTGAAAAGGAATACTTTGAATGAATATTTTATATAATTTATCATTTATGATAGGCATTTGCCTGTCTTCTTTTATATGGTAATGCCATTTTTTTTCCTTCCCAGAATCTGTAGAAATAACTTGAAATAGATTAGAGACTGTGGCAGAGGTACGGGTGGAGGAGATTTCTTGGAAGAGGATCTTTGTTAGTGAGTGAAGGTTCTATTACATTTGTTATATTTTATTAGAGCCTTTATCCAGTGTAACATCAGTGTGAATCATCAGTATAACAGGTGGTCATATGCTAATATTCTAAAAGCCTGCTTTAGGTTTCATTAATTTGTCCATATCTATGGAAATATTTTATTGCTTTTGAAGAAGAGACAACTTCATTTTCCTGATGTCTGTTGTATATGTTATCTATAAATACTAGGAGGTGCTGAACTAGAATCTGAGGGTAATTTTGAGTTAGAAAAATAATATAATTTCCCCAACCACCTTTGTCCACTTTGATAATAGTTGGATTATAGGAACAGGTAAGCAGTATAAATATTCTGTTCTCTAAGCCCAGCTTTTAACCTGAGCCATCTAGTTATCTTTAACTCTGGTGTGATCCCAGAGGCCCACCAAGAATAACAAAGACACTCCTATCACTTGTTAAACTCAAAGGATTAGAGATTACCTCCTAGGAACCATGAACAAAGTCTAGCCTGATTCTTTATGTTGTTGTTCAGTTGCTTAGTCATGCCCCACTCTTTGCAACCCCATGAACTGCAGTTAAAAATCTTATTTTAAAAGTATAGAAATAGTGGAAAACCATTTATCACAGTCCCATTTTCAATTCTAGCTGTTACTGAATATTTTCATACATATGTACTTATCAACTGCCTGCTAGTGTAGTAAGAGAAGTGGATTCCATCCCTGGAAGATCCCTTGGAGGAGGACACGGCAACCCACTCCAGTATTCTTGCCTGGAGAATCCCATGAACAGAGGAGCCTGGTGGGCTGAGGTCCACAGGGTCACAAAAAGTTGAACACAACTAGTGACTTAGCATGCAAGCACATACTTAGCAACGAAGGCAGTTTGTTGGCTGGTGATTTATTTATGCTTGTCTTGTTAGCCAGCAACCCTGTGTAATTTCCTGTATCTCATCCTCAGGATGAGATTCACGGCCAGATAGAGTCCTACTCATAGGTAGGAATATGTTGAGTATTTTTCTAGAATTCCCTGATAACTAAAGGATGGTAGATTTACATAGTCTGAGAACCTAAGTAGCTTGGAAATTCTTTGTTTCAGTTAGTAACTTCTTGTCAGCATAAATAACTATATTAAAATGTCTCACTGGAAATGCCTTAACCCTTCCTACCCCCTACCTCCCTAGGGGTTAAAGAGTTGTTTCCAGATTAGAAATGGTTATTATACTGTTGGTTCTTTTATAAGGCATTTTAAACCAGAAGAACTCTTTTTTTTTTCTTTTTTTAAGTTCCTTGGTAATATCACCAAAGAGGGTAAGTATCCATCAGTTCTTATACATTCCTATGTGCAGAGAGTCTCCTCTTTTATAATTTATTCATAATGTAATGGTATGCTCTGAACCTTGATGAGGATTAAATGTAAGGGTATTTTTATGTTCACATTGTTAACTATTTAGGCAAATGTCTTTTCATTTATGTGTTTTGTGCTCTTGTTTTAGGTGTCACCTGTACCTGAGGCGATCTCAGCAGCAGCAAGTACCTGTGGTGGATTTCCAGGCAGAACTGAGACAGGCATTCTTAGCTGAGACACCAAGAGGTGGTTAAAGCAGTATTGGAACACCAAGGTAGCTGATTTCAAGAGAAAAATAAAAACAGGTTATAGCTGATGAAATCATGATCAGGGTTAAACAACTAATTAAAGGGTAGGATGTTTGGAGGTCATTTAATTATTTTGGATATATTCAATTATTTTTCCTTAAAGGCTTCATACAAATATAAACACATAGCAGAATGTTTAAAAAAGTAAAGGCAGTACCTTAATGCTTTCACTCTGAAAGACTTTTGTCGTGAGTTACTTTCTAGACAATGTAGTCTTTGCTTTTTAGTTAGTTTTATTCATATTTAACTTGTACTGCATTTCACCTTAACATAAGAAAAGTATTTCATTATAAATAGTTGCTGAATATCCTGCTAATATGTTTTATAATTCCTTTCTGAGAGAACTTTATTTTTTCTGCTGGTAGTTTGAAATGAAGCTTCAGTGAATTGCTTTTTGTAAAACATTAGATAGGATCATTTCCTTGGATATGCAGATGTAAAAATAAGTCAAGGAATTTGAATTAAGGTTCATGTTCTAAATTACATTACGAATTATTTGTCTTTATTGCCATGAGAAAGTATAGTGCTAGGTACACTTTCATCTGCGTTAATTATGTCAATTACATATAATTTATTTCTATTAAATTAGAAATACACATCACATCCATTAACAGATGAGAAGCTAAATACTTTCCCAGGCTTATTTACTAGTTATTTTTTGTTTTCTTTTCTCATATTTTGTTACTCATTTGTTTGAATCATCTGACAGTGTAACAAAACTATTAACCCATGATTTGTCAGTGTTACGTAGATTTATTTACAGTGTCTTTTTGTGTTAGTTGCTTAGATTTTTAGGAAATTGCAATTAGTTTTGATTAAATACTTTATTTTTCCTTTCTTTTTTTTAAGTTTAAGATTTGAATGACCTAAATTCAAAGGGTTTAATATGTACTTTTCAGAAGCTAAGAGAGGAAAGAAGTTTATAGATGAGTTTTCTTCTAGATTTTCTTTATTTCTATTTCAAAGTATAACCCCGCAACTCAAATTTATTAGGCTTGTTTATGGCCATCATTTCAAAAGGAAAAATCCTCCCCTACTGAATTCTTTACCCAGCATTCTCCAGTAATTGCCTGGACTTGATTGTAAGATAGTAGAATTGATTTCAGACAGTGGAATCTGGCAATTATCCTCAGCTGTCCCCCAGAGTAAGAACATTTTTACATGAATAAGTGTGCATCATTGATCTTTTAACCAAGAATTTTTTGGCCCTTATAGTTTAGATACTCTTGAAAGTTCCTGTATAGTATTATTTAAATCATAATTATGATCTGCAAGTAGAGTAATCTAATTTTCTAAGTTTTAAGTGCTAGTTTCATCTAAATAGTACTAGTTACTAGAATTATTTTACAGCAGGAGTTGATTGCCAGTCTTTGTAAATAAAATATTGTTAGCACAGAGCCATATCCATTTATTTACATATGACCTGTGGATATTATTGACAGTACAGTGGCAGATGGGAGTATTCATGACAGATTGAATGGCAGGCAAAGCCTACAATATTTATTATCTTTCCCTTTAAAAGAAGAAGTCTGCTAGTCTCTTAGAGAACCACTTTCAAAGATGAAAACATAAGGTGGAGCCAGTAGTGGAGTGTTGGTACCTTAGAATGTGGCAAAGGGAAAGGCATGATAAGGAGAGGAGATGAAGTAACAGTGCAGAGTGGAGAATCCGATGAATTTGGCGATAAGGGTCTTGTTCAAGTCTGCTATACATGTAAGTGGGTAAAGACATTTAAACAATTAATATGTTTTCTTTTTCATTATAAAAATGTAAAGCATATGAGTGATATCCTAGAAAAATGGGAAAGTAAACCACAGATTTTAAATAGCCATGTTGGAACCATAGTGGCCTTTTTTAGAATTTTCTTTCATTTTACCCATTTGCTTTTCTTTTGAAAACATAGTTGTAATCATGCTTTTAAACTATTCTACTTATGTATACCATTAATGTTCCTTCATTTTATTACATAATCCTCAATAGCATTTGTAATGAATAAATGATGGTCCCTTCATGATTTACTTTTCCTTTGTATTTGTGTTTTTTTTCCCCCTAGTTTGCTATGCTATTATGAATATTCTGCATTTTTAAGATACTGTATATTAGGTATTTTAAAGTTATTAGGATGATGATTCAGTTTGGGTATGCAGGGTATAAAAATTAGTAAGTTCTTAAATGTTTTGTTATGTTCCTTTCTAATAACATCATAAGCAGTATTGATTACCATCGAGAATAATTCAGTTCAGTTCAGTCACTCAGTGATGTCTTGACTCTTTGCGACCCTGTGGATTGCAGCACGCCAGGCTTACCTGTCCACCAACTCCGGGAGTCCACTCAAACTCAGGTCCGTTGAGTCAGTGATGCCATATAACCATCTCATCCTCTGTCATCTCCTTCTCCTGCCTTCAATCTTTCCCAGCAGCAGGGTCTTTTCCAATAAGTCAGTTCTTCTCATCAGGTGACCAAAGTATTGGAGTTTCAGCTTCAGCATCAGTCCTTCCATTGAATATTCAGGACTGATTTCCTTTAGGATTGACTGGTTGGATCTCCTTACAGTCCAAGGGACTCTCAAGAGTCTTCTCCAACACCACAGTTCAAAAGTTCAAGAATAATTACTACAGTGGTAATTTCTTAGTACCACCTTTGATGTCTCTTTTCGCCCCTTTGATAAGTAAACACTTTCCAAAATGGAAAAATTGTTTTCCTCTGGTTTAACTGGCATTGCTTTGTGGTTAATAGTGTCCACTTACTTGTGTTTCTCATGTTAGACTTTTTGCATTTTTTTTTTTTCTGTGAAAGGTCTATTTTACCAGGTGAATGGGAACTAATACTATACCATTATTCTGTGACTTCTCATTTTTTGTATGTTATTTGGCCAAGTCTGACCATCAGATCTTTTGATTTAAGGAAGCTTTACATATTTACGTAGTTTAATCATTTCAAAGTCCACCGTTTTCAAAAGTTTGAGAACGCTTCTTCCTGAGAAGTCCCAGGATATAGTCAGGCCCCCGGACCATTTATTTGTTTATGTACACTTTCACCAGGAAATTTATGGTAACTGCTAATTCCTTAGTGAATTGTAACATTGCTGCTCTTGTTTTTTTCCCTCTTAAAGCATTTTGTTCTTCTTTGCTATGGAGATAACATTTGATCATTCTACAAAGTAATATATCTCCTTTCCCTCACAAGGATTCATAATTATAGTATGCTGAATTTAGGAATGAGAGAAATTTCAAGGCCATCTCATTAAGAGAAGCCCATTCTTAACCTCTCCAATTAGTCAACCCCTATTCTGAGTGAAATGTTATCTCCTATTTATATGGATTATTTTATACATATTACATATTTATGTCCCCAGTTCTTTAGTCCATGACTCAAATCCCCAGATGCATTTTTATACATGGTAACAACATAGTGGGTGTGGGAGGAGTTTGGAACCTCAGGCAGGTTAGATGGACAGATACAGGCCTGACTGGCTTCCTTTTGTGTTCTGATCCACTATACCAGGAAATCTTTGTTTGCATTTGTTGATCTATAGCTAAGCTGTATGAACCTGGTTTGGTATGTGTTCACTGAAATGCCAAGCAGGATAAAACATTTGGAATGGGTCTGATTGGGAAATCTGGACTCTGAAGTCTTTTGGCATTGAAGGTAAAATCCCTGTCTCTGAATTATAAAGTTTCATTGGAGAGGTGACTGACTACAAATTTCCACCTTAAATGCACATTTGATACTGATTCCCACTGAAAAGTGAAAGCATTAGTTGCTCAGTCATGTATGACTCTGCGACCCCATGGACTGTTGCCCACTGAGCTGCTATATCCATGGAATTCTTCAGTCAAGAATACTGGAATGGGTAGTGATTCCCTTCTCCAGGGGATCTTCCCGATGCAGGGATCGAACTGAGGCCTCCTGCATTGCAGGCAGATTCTTTACTGTCTGAACCGCCAGGAAAGCCTATTATATTAATCTTTATTTCAGAAACCTTTCTGTGATTACATTTCTTTCCTTTAAGTGAAATTTTGAAAAGTCATATACAGTCCTGTTTTTTTTCCCCTGGTAATCACTGTCTGTGGCTCATTGTCTAGTAGCATATCTCCATTTGGGAATAAGCTCCAGGAATACTGTCTTATTGAACATTCAGCTGCTTTTGTTCTTTGGAGGCACTAATGGCAATATTAAATGTAATCTTAGAAACTCTGAAGATTATTTGACGGTTCAGACAATTTATTGTATAAGAACAGCTTTATTGGTGTATGTTTTATATACCATAGAATTTGCCCAGTTATAAGCAGGTTGCCGTTACAGCCATTGCACACGTCCTTTTAGGGTTTTCAGTTGCCCGAATAAGATCCCTTCGTGCCATTTAATGCATTCCCCAACTCCACCCCCTATTTCAGATAACCACTTAACTTACTTTCTGTCTCCATGGATTGCTGAAGATCTTAAATCTTAGCTATACCATCATAAAAATGGAAATTGCTAGTGGTTCAAACATATACCAAGGTTTCCTGAATTTACAGACTGCTTTTATATAGAGAATCCTGTCAGAATTCAGAACATTTAAATTATAGGCCTGAAACTTTTCATGTGAATTTAGATTAAAAGTTCATTTATTTGGGAGTTTTCCTTCCTCTGCAATTTTCTGGAAGAGTTTGAGCAGGATAGGTGTTCTCTAAACTTTTGATAGAATTTGCCTGAGAAGCCATCTGGCCTTGGGCTTTTGTTTGTTGGAAGATTGTTTATTACAGTTTCAATTTACATGCTTGTGATTGGTCTGTTCATATTTTCTATTTCTTCTTGGTTTGGGTTTGGAAGGTTATACTTTTCCAAGAATTGGTTCCATTTCTTCCAACTTGTTCATTTTATTGGCATGTAATTGCTCATACTATTCTCTTATGATCCTTTGTATTTCTGTGTTGTCATAACTTCTCCTTTTTCATTTTTAATTTTATTGATTTGAGTCTTCTCCCTTTTGTTCTTGATGGGATCATCAGTTTTATCTTCTCACATAACCAGCTTTGCAATGAATTTTGCTATAGTCTCTATTTCTTTTTCATTTGTTTCTTCTCTGATCTTTGTGACTTCTTTCCTTCTACTAGCTTTGGGTTTTTTTTGTTGTTGTTCTTTTTCTAGTTGACTTTAGGTGTAACGTTAGGTTGTTTATTTGATGTCTCTTTTTTCTTGAGGTAGGCTTGTATATCTATAGATTTCCCTCTTAGTACTGCTTTTATTGCATCCAATAGATTTTGAGTTGTGCTTTCATTGTCATTTGTTTCTAGATATATTTTGATTTCCTTTTTGATTTCTTTAGTGATCTATTGGTTATTCAGAAGCATGTTGTTATGTTTGTGTTTTTTATAGTACTTTTCATGTAGTTGATACCTAATCTTACAGCCTTATCAGAAAAGATGCTTGAAATGATTTCAACTTTTTAAAATTTACCAAGGGTTTGATTTCTGGCCCAGGATGTGATCTATCCTGGAGAATGTTCCATGTGCACTTGAGAAAAAAGTGAAGTCTATTTTTTTTGGATGAAATGCTGTAGATATCAATTAGGTCCAAGTGATCCATTGTATCAGTTAAAACTTGTGTTTCCTTATTGATATTCTGTCTGGATGATATGTCCATTGGTGTGAGTAGGATATTTTAAGTCCCCTACCATCACCCTGTTACCAAAATCAGACAAAGATGCCACAAAAAAGGAAATTACAGGCCAATTACTGATGAACATAGATGAAAAAATCCTCAACTATGTGCTAGCAAACAGAATCCAACAGTGGGCTTTATCTAGGGATGTAAGGATTCTTCAGTATACAGAAATCAGTCAATATGATTCACCATACTAACAAATTGAAAGATAAAAACCACATGATCATCTCAGTAGATGCAGAGAAAGCCTTTTACAAAATTAAACACCCATTTATGATAAAAACTCACCAAAGGGTAGGCATAGAGGGAACATACCTCAACAAAATAAAGGCCATATATGACCAACTCAGAGCAAACGTTATCATCAGTGGTGAAAAACTGAAAGCATTTCCTTTAAATTCAGGAATAAGATGAGTCCACGCTCACCACTATTATTCACTCTTAGCACTCTTATCACTATCATTCAACATAGTTTTGAAAGACCTAGCCATAGCAGTCCGAGAAGAAAAAGGAATGAATCCAGATTGGAAAAGAAGAAACTACATTTATTGAGGGTAGGATTGACTTACAGAAAAAGCTGCACAAAGGATACATGACAGTCTGCATGTGGAAAACAAAGCTTGGGAGAGAGATTCTGAGTAATGGTCATTTTATTTTATTTTTTATTTAGAAAACCTAATACCCTCCAAGTTCTCTTTAAAATGTATTGAACTGACACCAAATTTTGCTAATTGTAGGGAAATACTGCCTCTACATTTTACCATCCTTACTGAATTATTTGTATAATTTCATTAAACTCTCTTCTAATCTATTATAGTTTTACACACCATTCTTTTTTTGATGATGCCATAGATCTTAACCACTATTTAAATGATGTTATTTTCACATAAGAAAACAGATGATTGTAAATTACTTAACCAGCTTACTGTTTGTAAATCTTCTGTACTGAAAACAATGGAGACAACAATCTTACTTGAAATGTTTGCATTGTTGAAAGTACAATTATACTAGATTTTGTTTATGATACTGAGTTACTTTTATATGTAAAACCAAATTCCCACTCATAAAGAACATAATGTGTGTGTTTACTTTTTAAATATAATTAGCAGTTTGAGACCACTTACTAGTTTTGGCTGGGTTTGGTTCATACTTATTAGAAGCATTTTCTTAAGAATATCAGGGGGACATAGTATTCTAATGCTTGTTTCTTTGATTACTAAGAAAGTTGACTGTACATACATATAAGCATTCAGTAGTTGTATGTCGCCTTTTAACAAGGGACATCTTAAGCAGGTACGTGATAATATATTACATTATTAGTGAAGAGAGATTTCCTAGCATTATTCTGAAGGGACTTTGGCTTGGTGTGGGGAGGTAACATTGAGGTTGAAAGCATTTAGGTGGTTTAGCCAAGGAGCAAAATCTGGGCTAACTCAGGAGGAATTCAAATGGAGAAACTTAGGAATACCAAAATGTTGAGGTTACTTGGTATTAATTTGTGACCAGAGAATCAAACACCTTAAAATAAGGATGGAAAAAGAGAATACTACATTTTGGGAATATTAATAGAAAATTAAGCTTATTTTTGAAACTTTTAAGAATTTCTGTGTAAAATTATATTCAACAAACTGGTAACTTATAGGTGTGCAAAAAATGGGTGATAAGGTGATCAAATAGTGAAGTTTGGTGTTTAATTGGTGGGTATAAGAGTGAAAGGGGGTGATTTTGACTATGTCAAATAGTACTTTTCATGCAAGATTTTCTGCCTGTTTAAACCATGGTAGATGTGGTGCAGCTTGATCGTGCTTTCCTCTGCAGGCTCCATCTACTATTTGAAGCTTCTGCCTCAGCTTGCATTGTTTGTAAGAGAACCTGCGTCATACCTTTATCTGTAGCCTTCCCTTAGGTCTTAAGGATCCTGAAACTTTCCTGTGGACATTGAATTTGGTGGAACAGCAATCATGGTAAGATGTTCATTAGGGTCGAGGGGAGAGAAGCTACTCTCTCAATATATTGGATTTCCAGAGTGTGGGGTGTTGGGTTTTTAATAAGGAATTAATCTATAGTGATGATACCTCATTGCATTGAATAAAAACTGGAGAAAACCTATGTATGTTGTCCTGTTATAGAGATCTTGCATTGTGAAGAAAAACAAAAGAGAATTTTTGGTCATATTTACAGTGGTGAGGGATCACCTGCAGATGAGGGACTCAAGAGGTCATATTTCAATAGATTGAAAAGTCTACTTTGAAAATGGATGGTCCAGCAAAACCACAGCCGAGGAACAGGCTTGGAATCAGTGGGGAAGAAAAATGGAGGTCTTTAAGGCTTGATTGGTACAAAGGAAAGCAGTCTAGAGAGATACAGCATCCTGATCCATTTTGTGGTTCTGTTTAGGTAACCAAGAACATACATTCTTAATGGGAAGGATATCCAAAGGAACTGAAAATTAGTTTTTGAGGAATGAGAAAGAATCTTAGATTTTTACAGTGGTTTGGGGTCTTCCAGAGGTCCACAGTATGTAAATAGTATTTCTGCATATTAAAATTTCAGTGGAGTGGTCACTTGGGATGAAAATCTTTTTAAAAGATGCCTTAGTAGCACCTTTTAAAAAAAATTAAAAGATTGAGGAACACTGATGAAAGTTCTGAATGATACAAGAGGTGGGGTGTAAGCTAGGATAGAGGCCTTTAAAAGAGAACTGAAAAATAATACATTGTGTTTACATTGGGTTGATAGAAACTGCAAAGTTTTTGATGGAGATAAGAATTTCCCACCAATTGTCTGGGTGTCTAGTGGGAAAAGAAATAGTCCTCAGGATCAAGTACTCTGTAGGAGAGTGAGATTTGGGATTCAAATTGGGAAAGGACAGAGTTTAGAATGATGGTATGCTAAAAGGGAGAACTGGGTTTGGCATTCTATTGGGGATGTCATATATTTAGGGCAGTGGAAAACTACATAGGGATTCTGAAAAGTAGACCATTCTATAGGAGAGTATAAGTGGTCCTGGGTCCAAATTTAGTATCCTAAAGGTAAGAAAAGATTGACTGCATGATGTTTTTCTTAAGAAAGCAGCCAAATTTGGATTGGTATAGGAGTAGGGAAGAAATAGGAAAGGGTTAGAAAGTAGCTGCAGACAAAGTGATGACTGACTCTTTTTTTACTCCTTCCAGACTGTGGGAAAGAGTAGCAAGATGCTGCAGCACATTGACTATAGGATGAGATGTATTCTGCAAGATGGTCGTATCTTCATTGGCACCTTTAAGGCTTTTGACAAGCATATGAACTTGATCCTCTGTGATTGTGATGAGTTCAGGAAGATCAAGTAAGGCCGCTTTGGGTTTGGGCAGTGGGGTCCTGAGGGAGAGGCAGAACAGTAAATGAGGGTAAAGTAAGTAGTTAGGGTACCTGCTGAAGGAGGCAGGAAAAATGGCAGTCCTGTCCTGGTCTTATCTCTGAATTGGATGAATCTCCCAGTATTAGAGTCACTGTATCCACACTACTATTTTAATTTTGAAACTACAATTATGAACTAAAACTGAGAAAAAAAGCTGAATGCTACTCTTTGAATAACAATTTATATTTATTTAGAAAATTGAGATCGAAGGAATCGTAAGAGTCACAATTACTCTTCATGGTTGAGGAGTTGAAATGAGAACAGAATAGTTCAGACCTGGTCTAGCAGTTGTTCAGCCAGCCTCTTTGCCTGCCCCTTGTTTTGTCTGAACTCGCGTGGTCAGTGTTGATTTGGCATCAGCCTCTAACCTCCCTTGCTTATTTGTTCTGGAGGTCTGTCCATGCTCTTTCTCCAGAAATAACTTCCATGTGCTTGTGCCTTACCTACGCCACTACCCTCTTTGCACCTGTGTTTGAAGAACTTCCTTTAACAATAAGAGCATGGCACTTGGGAGATCCCAGAGGCATTAAACTTTATTGACTTTTCATTCAGAGTATTTGGGGCAGTGCTTGTAGTAGCTCTAGATGTTCAGAATGGTTTTGTTTCAAGCTCTTATCTAGGGGCAGAATTTACATTGACCATTGGCTTGATTTTCTTCTGTTCCCACAGTTGATGATACATTGTCCAAAAATTTAATTTGACCACTTCACTTAGAATTTTCTGTATGAAGAGAAAGGTGATGATGAGCTTTGCCTGCCTGCTATACATGTCTGTTCTTCTCAAATCTTAATAGAATCCATAACATATTCCTTGTCCTTCCATTTTTATTTATTCTTAATTTTCATCCCGCACATGAAGTTGCATTATTTCAGAAATTCGAGATGATGAATGCTGTTAATGATGAATGTTAAGGTTTTGTTTAAATAATCTACATTTTTACTGAAAAGGATTTTAAATTACAACTTTGATAAATACTAAAGATAATTGAGAGTGCTTTAGGTATATCCTTAGTTTATGTCTCATTCTTCAGTAAGTTTTAGGGGTAATTTCACCTAAATAAGGCACTATCTATATTATATGGTAGAAGCTGTATGAATATATGAATTTTGCTGCCGACACATGAGGAAATAAGACTAACAGAGGTTCAAAAAGTTTTCGAAAGGATTGCCCCTGATTATATGCATGCATACTCAGTCACTTTGGTTGTGTCCAACTCTTTGCCACCTCATGGACTATAGCCTGCCAGGCTGCTCTGTACATGAGACTCTCCTGACAAGAACACGAGTGGGTTGCCATCTTCCAGGACTCAGACCCACGTCTCTTATGTCTCCTGCATTGACAGATGGGTTCTTTACCACTAGCACGACCTGGGAAGCCACTTCCCATGGTAATATAGCATGTGGTAAGTCTAGGAATAAGCAGGTGTCTGCTATTAGGCTGTCCATTGCCTGTTGCTGTTCTTATCCTTATTTCAGTTGTCTGTCATCAATATTTACTTATTTAGTTAAAAATGATTTAAATCCTATCTTAACATGAAAATTTTCAATGTTGCCTATCTTCAAAGTCTTAGCCAGTGTTGATCACTTTATAATGATCTCTTTATAATAGAAATAATTGAATTACTATGCAGTGCATTAGAAAATAATGTAGTGTCAATTATACTTCAAAAACAAACTCAGAAAAAGAGATCAAATTTGTGGGTGCCAGAGGCAGGACGTGGTGGGGTGAATTGGATGAAAGTGGTTAAAAATTATGAACTTCCATTTTTAAGATAATTAGGTACAAGGGATGTAATGCACAGCATGAGAAATGAGATTAACAGTGCTGTATGTTATATATGAACATTGTTAAAAGAGTTTCATCACAAGGAAAAACATTTTTTTCTTTTGTATCTGTAAGACATGTTGGAGGTCCACTGAAATTATTGTGGCAGTCATTTCATGAAGTAAGTCAGTCATTATGCTATACACCTTAAACTTAACACAGTACGCTTTGTCAATTATATGTCAGTGAAACTGGAAGGAAAAAGATAAAATTCCAAGTTTTGCTATCAGTAAAGACCCTTATGCTGGAAAAGACTTGAGGGCAGGAGGAGAAGGAGGTGACAGGATGAGATGACTGGATGACATCACTGACTCAATGGACATGAGTTTGAACAGACTCTGGGAGACAGTGAAAGATAGGAAAGCATGCTGTGCTGCAGTTCCTGGGGTCGCAGTGTCGGACATGACTTACCAGCTGAACAATAGCAACAACTATTAAAAGAATCTTAGCAATGTTATTTGCATCTGTGTTTCACAAAGAAGAAATTAGTTTTGCTATAGTATAACATTGAGGGAATATTCTGGAAGTTTGATGTATGGTAGGAAAAGAGCTCACCTTTATATATCGAGTCCAGTTTTCTTTGTTTTTGTCACAACTCAGTAACTGAGCATGAGTATCTGGGCATGGATTAATGTCTTGATACATAATGATCTATAAAAATGTTAGTGAGTCTATCCATAACTTATCATACTAAAATTTTGTTCCTATTTATAGGCCAAAGAATGCTAAGCAGCCAGAGCGTGAAGAAAAGCGAGTTTTGGGTCTGGTGTTGTTGCGTGGGGAGAACTTGGTTTCCATGACTGTGGAGGGACCACCCCCTAAAGATGTAAGAAGGATGTAGGACAGGACAGAACATTAATGTGGGAGGGAATCCCATTATTTGAATTATTTGCTAAATGAGTGTACAACAGAGACAAAGTACATTATACCTTTGTCAAAATGTTCCTGGCACTTGATATAAGTTCTTGTTTATCTATAATGGGAGATTAAGCAATTCTAATGAGTGATTCTATGTGCTGACTACAATTTAGTTATGGGTAGGAGTTACTAATTTGTTTTCTCTTGATAGGATCATGAAAATATATGGACTTCCAATTTGACTAGTGTACATCTAATCTGTAGGATGCTTCTGTTGATGCTATTTTGAATATAGAACCTCATATAAGATAGGTGATATGGGAAAATGTTGGAAAGAAGTAATTATTTAGGAATGATTTTTGATAGATGGCTTTCATAAATTGGATTTCAAGCTATATATGTATTTTTTTGTTTCAGACTGGCATTGCTCGGGTACCACTTGCTGGAGCTGCAGGGGGCCCTGGGGTTGGCAGGGCAGCTGGCAGAGGCGTTCCAGCTGGTGTTCCGATTCCCCAGGCTCCTGCTGGATTAGCAGGCCCTGTCCGAGGGGTTGGGGGGCCATCACAACAGGTGAGGAGCCAGGAGAAATTTTTGTTATTGAGAGAAAGTGCCTGGAATCTGATACTGAGGAGATTGAAAAAACTGAGTGAACATCCTGTACTGTGTAAAGCAGTATATGCTGAGAGGGAAGAGAGGGACAAATACACATTATGAAACCACCACGATGGCTGTAACTCAGCACTGTTGATGAGCGGAGAGGAATACGGATGGATAAACCAGAGTTGAGAATGCAGAGGGCTGCTGAGGCTGAAAGCGGGCGTGTTCACTTTAAAGGCGAGTGTGACAGTGGTGGTAGTGTGCCAGGATACTTTTAAATGAGAAAAACGGGAGAAGTGCAGACTTGCTGTAATTACCTTGTGTTTAATAGATAATGCATGGTCAGCCTTTTGTTTTCTATTTTGAATGCTGTGAGGAAGTGTTTACATTTGCTGCCTGCCTGTGCGTTCTTTCTCAGGTAATGACCCCCCAGGGAAGAGGCACTGTAGCAGCTGCTGCAGTCGCTGCCACTGCCAGCATCGCCGGAGCCCCAACTCAGTATCCACCAGGACGGGGGACTGCACCTACACCTGTTGGTCGAGCAACCCCACCTCCAGGTGAGCAATCGATGGAGAATGTGGTTCTAAAAAGAACTGTGAAATAATTTGGTTCTTAGACACAGACGTGGATCTGTGAAAAAAAGTCACGACCAAAAGCACTCTTTAAGAAGATACTGTATTAAGGCCCAGCCTAACTCCCTACCTAGGCACTTGGAGTATGTTTTCACTTTGGCCATTGATTTTTAATGAAAAGCATGAATTGGGATGGTCTGCTGTAGCAATGGTCAAGGAGAAATTTGTTCAGCTCTTTACCTAGTACCTGACTTATTTCTTTAACTGTTATCTTGTGCTTTATGCTACCATCTTAGCTGATTATGTGCCTTTTTTTTCCCTGCGATTTTTCTTTCTAGGAATTATGGCTCCTCCACCTGGTATGAGACCACCCATGGGCCCACCAATTGGGCTTCCTCCTACTCGTGGGACGCCAATAGGCATGCCCCCTCCAGGAATGAGACCCCCTCCACCAGGGATAAGAGGTGAGTGAGTATTAATAATTTTCTCAGTGGTACTAGCCAGGCCCCTGAATATTTATGTTTGTCTATTTTTTTATGACCTCATGGAATTTTGCTTTTTCTTTTCAAGGTCCACCTCCCCCAGGAATGCGTCCACCAAGACCCTAGGATACTGTTGATCCTTCTTAGTCACTTTTTGTCCTGCAATGCAGCTTGTGAAATGTGTGAAATGTTTGTGAGCTTTTGTCCCCTCTGTTCCATTAATATTAGCTAATAAATGCATAGAGCAATTAAACTGTGAGGTACTGTTGTACATTTTTTGCCTTTTGATGTTTAGGTGAGAGTTAAGATTGGGATTTTTCTAGTCTTGAAGTTATTATGGATGAGGTAAATCCTGTAACCAACTCATTTAAATAATTTTGTCTTTATATCTTACAGTAAAATGGTTGTGATACGTGTTTTAGCTTCACAACTTTGACTTTGTACACTGGCTGGTATCACATAATAAACTTTATACTGTCCCCTCTACTTTACTGTGCCACATATACTTGAAGGAAAGTAGGGATGTGGTGCCTTGTACAGCCATCTATAGAAGGAAATTGATACTGAATTAGATTTTGGTTTCTTCAATCAAAGTGTTTGAAATAGGAAAGTTCTACCTTCCTTGCAAGCTTGCTTCAGTTGATGAGCTTTTTGGACATAGTGCCCTTGTGCCTGTCTGGTCAGAGAGATGACATGATCCTGGAGTAATCATCCTTCCCTACCAGTGAGTAAGTATTTACAAATTTTTAAATGAGTGGTAGAGTATGGGTCCTGGGAACTGGGGAGATTGAATATTGAAATCAGTTGTGTTACTGAAGATATGACTGACACTTCCTTTAAATTTTCCTTTTTGGCTGCACTGTGCAGCATATAGGATCTTAGTTCCCTGACCAAGGATCAGATGCACACCCCCTACATTGGAAGCATGGTGTCTTAACCACTGGACTGCCAGGGAAGAACCTAGTTGACTCTGTTAGATACCAGTTACAATCATATCCAGCTGCATCATTTAGTGAGTATGGGAAGTTCAGAGAAGTAGACAACATCTTCCAGTTAAATAATTAACAAATGTCAAAATATCTAGGTCTAGTTAGAGTTGATATGGAACAGTGAAATCTCTTAAAAAGAAGAGGTTGGAGGTTTTAGGTTTTACGGCTAATGTTTCAACTAGACAATAAATGAGTCCTTATTGATTGTAGGAATTTAGCTTGTAAAACACCACAGTTCAAGATTGGTAATAACTCCTTAATAATTTAAGACTTGTAGACTAATTTGTCTTCTGCTTTGATTTTATCAGCAGAGATTATATCTGTGTCACCTTTTCCAGCTTTTAAATCATGGCCTTTCAAGTAACAGTCTCTGGAAGAAGAAGGGCATTCAAAATGACTACAAGTGCTGGCCCCAGCTTTATATGGTCTATCCCAAAGTAATTTTTAAGATTAATGGCCGCTTTCAGGTAAGGAACAAAAGCAGCCAAGCCTTCCTTGGTTTATGAGATTTTATAATATGTGTGATAATTTTTTTAGAGTTTGTGAATGTTACAAAGAAACTTTGTGATTAACAGAGCCCCAGGCATTTGGATCGCTGCAGTCAAAACCATTCTCTTAGGAGAAAATTGACCCTGATATATATGACAGATATACAACCCTCATTTTTTAGAAGAAAAAGTATGTAAAGAGTCTTATTTTCTGAGAAGCCTGCTCTCTGGATCAGCTTTAAATAATTTGTGGTACTTTTTTATGTCTTTGGAAGGAAAATACTCATCCTTGTATAGATCTGCTGGTGTGCATAGCCTTTCGATATGCATATTTGAAGATGACTTGTTCTCTCATATTAACTAAAGGTGGCCTCTTTTGAAAGTTAGAAGTGAATGGCAAGAACCCTAGATTATGCAAAAAGCTTAGTTCCATTATTTTTGCTTGGTGATAATAGTATTTTTCTCTGCTTAGAACTTGAATTGTTTTTTTGAAAACTCTTCATTGTAGAATACATACTAAGAAAACTTGGTGTAAAAGAAGTATGGATATTTTGTTGTGGATTGCTAGATCTGCTTCTACAGAGTTCTTTTGCGGTCACATACTAATACCAACATAGTCAGTTTTCAGACACTCATGGAAGTAAATACTTGGTGTCCCTAAGAGTTTCTCCAACATACCTGCATTTGAATGAGTGCATGTTTCACCTAAAACATAGTTGGACAACAACTTCTTGATTTCCTGTTCACATTTACTGTAATTTAATGTAATTTAATGTTCACATTACATTCACTGTGGCTCCGTAAAGATATACATATTGTATGGCAATATATATTTTTATTGTGGTTTACAGTTTTCAGTAGAATTCTGGGACTTTTTAAAATTGAAGTACGAATTTGGAATATAATAATTATACTGCCTTTCTGGTTTTGAGTTGTTTGTGGTATTCTGTGCTTATGTGATAGGGAAACTGGACGTGGTATAGAAGCATGTCAGATGTGACATAGTTCCCTGCTTCCATAGACTCATTGGTACTCACTCGTGTAATTATGTCTAATTTTAGAAGTCTTGTAATTTTTCCCAACTTCATTGATATATTAGTAATAAATAGCATTGTATAATTTTAAAGTACACAGCATGATGTCTTGTAAAATGTATATACTGTGAGAAGATTACCACAGTAAGATGAGTTAGCACATCTATTGCCTTACGGAGTTACTTTTTTGGTAGTAAGAACATTTAAGATCTATATGTAAAATTTGTCATAGCAGATTTTAAGTGTATCATATATTAACTGTAGTCACCATGCTGTAGATTAGATCCTTAGAATTTATTCATCATATAATTTAAAGTTTATTACCTTTGATCAGCATCTCCTCATTTCTTCTACCCGCTAAGCCCCTGGCAGCAATCACCATTCTAGTCTTCAGATTCTTTAGATTCCACATTTAAGTGAGATAAAAAATTTTTAACTTTTGTAAACAAAACTCATGGTTTTTTTTTTTTGAACTGAGCTGAATTAAAAAAAGTGTTTTTTTCATATATTTTTATTAGTTGGAGGCTAATTATTTTACAATATTATAGTGGATTTTTGCCATACATTGACGTGAATCAGCCATGGATTTCCATGTGTTCCCCATCCTATCCCCCCTCCCGCCTCCCTCCCCATCCCATCCCTCTGGGTCTTCCCAGTGCAACAGCCCTGAGCATTTGTCTCATGCATCCAGCCTGGGCTGGTGATCTGTTTCACCCTTGATAGTATACTTGTTTCAATGCTATTCTCTCAGAACATCCCACCCTCGCCTTCTCCCACAGGATCCAAAAGTCTGTTCTGTACATCTGTGTCTCTTTTTCTGTTTTGCATATAGGGTTTTCATCTTTACTTACAGGAGTAACTTATGGGATTATGTGAAAATGATAGAATTTTCAAAATCCTGCAAAGACCAGAAAAAAACACAATATCAAAAAAGACTTATTAATCATTTCAGCAAGTATTCAGTTACAAACCTCTATTGTATTATGAAGTGTTCAGATACATGTTATTGAGTTTATAATATATTGCCAGATTCTGTTTTATTCATCTTTGCATTCTAACTCCCTTGGGATGGACCATAAATATAAAAATGTCCAGAATTTGAATTTTCTTAGATAAAGTAAATCATCTTATCATGGATTTTTTTTTCTTGAACCTTTTTCAGTCATATGCAGTGCCTTTTTGCACACATAATTGATGACTCTGAAAGAAAGAGAGAATGTGGTTACTGAATTTTCTGATGTGTCAATGTGGATCCTACCCAGTAATGCTGCAACAAGGCTGAAAATCTTACTTAACTACATTTAGGAAAGAAACAAACCACACCAGGTAAAATAATCTTGTTTTTTTAAAAAAAGATCATATTGCAGAGGCCTTGGCTAGGTTTATGATGACATAGGACCTTGTCTGAACATGGTGATTTCAAACTTTGAGCTTAAAAGGACACTCTGAAATCTAGTCAATGTGCCTCAGTAGACTTTTCAGAGAACGTTACTCTTGGCAGAAGATGCTGTCTTGACACGCGGAAACCAAATAGCTGGAGTTGGCGGGGGCGTACTGCGCTTTGTGCTGGTTCTCCAGGCTTCCCTTGTTTCCTTCTCATAGATTTTTGTAATTATTTTCTTTTTTCTTCCTTTTTCATATGTGCACACACATATATATATATACATATATGTATATATGTGTGTGTGTGTGTGTGTATACCACACACACTGTTCAAAGCAAAAATGGAAGCTCATCTGTGGATCTCAGAATGTGACAAGGTGGAAACAAAGACAGAAGCAAGATTGAAATAAAGGAAACTACCACATCTTGGATCAAACATTGGAAACCAGTTCTAGATGTCTAAGTGATGTCCAGAAAGAGTGTTTATGGAACATATTTTATGAAATGCAGTGAGTGTGGTAAGTAATGTCACATGGATGTTGGTGTTTAAGGACAGTTTATTTCTCTTCAGTTGTCTGCAGTTGATCAATGGGATCCAAGCCTATCACAGTGTAAATGCTTAAGAAAGATGCCATTACTGGTTTTTAAAAATTTTATTAGATACTTGGTGAATATTAACTTGTATTAGTGACAGATTAGAATCTAGGGCTATTTGATATCTAATGTTATGCTCTTAATACTCAGTAAGTTAGTTTGGCTCCTCTCTGGGAATAGCTGTTTAGTAAATATCAGGATTTATTGTAGAGAAGCTAAGTACTTTGTCATGAAGTTTGCAGGGTACCCATTGGGATACATTTTAGTCATTTTTTGTCAAAAATGGAAATAAGTGCAATTTGAGTTCATAGGAGTGAGCATACCTTTGTTGCTTAGTAAGATGATGAGGTTCACTTGAAGAGCATTATTTGAAATCTAGGTTAGCTTGTTCTACATTTGAATGTTGATAAGTAACATCAGGTATTCACACAGCCAGTATATCTGTGCAAACAGTGCATGGGGCAGTTAGTACAGGAGAGCTGCTGGTTTATTGCTACAGAATACTTATTTCAGCTTCTTAATTGGTAGATGAAGAAGTCTTATTTCTGTGACTTCTGCTCTTCAGTCATACAAATGACTAATAAATAAAAATTTCAAACAAATGGTAGGTGTTTTAAGAAATATTTCTAATAATAGAAATGATATCAGTGAGTAGTATGTTTTCTTAGACATGGTAATTTCTACCTACTACTTAACATTTTTATTGTAAGATTTACCCTATCTGGACACTGGCTTTGAATTTTAAATAGACTGAGCGGTTTTTCTGACCAAGACAGTGAATTGTGGCCCTAAGTGATGTCAAAGTAACAATACAAATATTCCCTCCCTCAAAATTGCTGAAGTCACAAAGAAGAAACTTATGAAAGTCTTGTTACAGAATAATATTTTTGTTGTCTAAGATTATAACATGGCAGGTTTTGGAAAGATGGTTTTTTTGATATTGGAAATATTTCTAATATAGGAAAGATAAATTTTTCTAATATTATTCCTTTATTAGAATGAAACATTAATGGTTCACTGGAGGCCTTGGTGTCATTATGACTTTTCTCTCACCAAAGCCTATAATAAAAATTGGCATCTAATAGGTTTTTGATAGTAATTTTTGTTACACTATTGTCTTAATTATTGGTAAGTACAAAAAGTGGCCTTATAGGCAAAATTTGGCTTTCAGTTTAACATTTATTTTCTGATTATTTTTTTTTTGTAAGGATTCAGTTAAGCAGTAAGAAAATTTATTGTGCCAGCCAGAATCTAAGATCAGGGAATTGTGTAGTACAGTTTCCCGCTGCCCCTGGCTGCGCCTTGTATCTTATGGGATCTTAGTTCCCAGACCAGAGATTGAACCCAGGCCCTCAGTAGTGAAGTGTGGACTCCCAAGTGCTGGACTGCCAGGGAATTCCCTGGGTAATACTGTACTATCTTAAGCTCACTTATGTGAGAGTTCCAAATTCTGATTTGGGGCTTTGGTGAAGAGAAAAGTGTGTATCTCTTACTGAATGCCTTTACCTGTTTCAGTCTAGCTCACTGGAGAATAAAACTTCTGTGTTTAAAAAAAAAAAGCCTTTTTTTTAAGATCTGTTATTTATGGCTGCACTGGGTCTTTGGTGCTGTGCCTGGGCTTTCTCCAGTTGTGGCGAGCAGGGGCTGCTCTTGTGGTGCTTGGGCTTCTCATTGCAGTGGTTTCCCTTATTGCAGAGCACAGGCTTTAGGTGTGTGAAGGCTGGAATTGCCCCTCATGAGCTCTAGAGCACTGTCTCAGTAGCTGTGGTACAACAGAGTTTATTTATTAGTGGCTAACAGAGTAACTTGAACACATAAAGATATGTGAAAATGCATCTGTTATATTTAGGTTAGCAGAATATATTGATTATTCTCTTGGTTTTTATAATGTGCCATAAACATCATCCTACAACTCATTGTAAAAGAAAAGACTTTGAATAGTTGTTTTTAAAATTGCAAACACGTGTACAGATAATTCAAAGAAAATAGTGGCAAATAAGCAGGAAATAATTCATAAACATTCTTTTAAAATCATTGAATAATGTATATTTAACTATCAGTTTTACAGAGATTTGAAACATGATGTCAACTTGAAGGTGATTGGCTGTCATTCATGGACATGAATGGAGCCTAAGAAAGATGGACAAGGATTTCATCCAGAAACTTAGAATCTTTTTTGCACAATAGCTACTGTGTTATATAGATGGCTGTTTTGGAGCTGCTTTTCATACTGAAACTTCTAACTGGTCCCCTAACTGCCAGCTTCAGATTCTCTAATTTATCTGTTGGCCAGAACAATCTTTGAGAAAGATGATGAAACCACATCGTGTTCTTCATAAATCTGCAATTGACATGTTTCAGAAGTTTTAGAAATAAGCAATAATCGGAGAAGAGGACAAAGATTTCTATAAACTGATAATATTTTGAGTATTTTTTGCCTCTGTGAAAGTTGGAAATTTTCCACTTCTAGTTACTGAACATTTGGATTCATAAATTTCAAACTCCTTTTCTCTTACCCTTTGGTCCACAAGAATCTCAAGATATTTTGCACAGCAAGATACAGTGTGCAACTCAGGATGGATATAGGGTAGTTGTGCAAACTTTTTTTTTTTTAACATAGATGAGCAGATTTTTCTGGAGTATCTGAGCAGTTTTACTTATGGACTGATAAGGAATTCTACACCTCTTGCCAATTTAAAGCATCTTTGGCCAGGGCACGTCTGTATAGACACTTTCTAGATCTTTAACTCTGTATTTTTTTTTTCATTTATTTTTATTAGTTGGAGGCTATTTACTTTACAATATTGTAGTGGTTTTTGTCATACATTGACATGAATCAGCTTGATTTGCCTGATCCAACACCATCAGGACAGCAACTCTCATTCCAGATTTCTCTTCAAGATTCAAGTATGTGAAGGATGTCTACTGAATTGAAAATTATTTCAACTGGGTAAAACTTCAAGTATTGGCTAGTCTGCACAATCTGAAGTACACGTAAGCTAACCCTATAGGAATATGAGACTAGGAAGGGAAGGACAGTGCTTCTTGATTTCAGTTAGAAGCTTTACCATCTACAGAATTATAGACAAAATAAGTTTAATACTGGCCTGAACTTCATCTTGGTTCTGAAATATTTATATTTCATTAGCAGTCTTTGGATTGGTGAGGAAGAGTAATTTCCTTGCTGTGGATTATCACAGTTACCAGTGAAACCCCTATATATATGGCATTTGTGTACATTTATGATAAACAAATCTTACTTGGATTTTAAAGCAACTCTAAATCTAATTCCATTAATTAATTTGACATTTGTAGCTTATGAATGTTTTTAAATACTTAGGAAAATTGTGTTTGGGTAATGATATTGAGATATAAAATACTTTGAATGATGAATTGTTCATTGAATGTTAGGAGATGAAGAGAATGAAATTCAGCATGTAAGAGCTTATTGTATTCTTTCTTTACTTAATCTTTTGGAATCTAATATTCAAGTACATAGGTCTACATTTATAATCATCACTATATTATTTTTATATAAGATAATGCAGCTTGTTTCCTAAAGTTTCTAAAAATATGTGGTAAAATTGTCTTCTGGAAAAGACTTAGAAAGGGATTCTGAGGACATTTTGTAAGCTGTATAGAATTCTGTATTTATGGCAGGCAAAAAGAGAAAGACACGAAAATGTCTAATATTACTATATCATAAAAGCAAAGGAAGGCACAGTTATTGTTTATATGCATTTTAAAAATACTGTGTATGACATAACCAAATATAATTGCTTCGTGACATTTCTCAGTGTGTTGCAAATATTAACAGTTTGTTAATATATATAGAAGAATTATTTTTAATACATGATTATAGAAATAAGGATTGTTAGAATACCTCTGAATGATGTATACATTTGAAATCATTTGATTGGATTATTGCAATGGCTTTTTGGGGTGAGAGAGATTGTTCTGTATTCAACTGTCACCTAAGAAATTCTGTTAAGGGTGCTCTATCTGGATGTCGACATTATCCTGTAAATGGCTTTTGTGTTACAGGTTTTTATGGTATGAGATTGCCTTATCATGATGGAATTTTTGCACAAGAGAAGAGCCTCTCAACGGTTACATAATCAGGGTTGAGTGGGTTTTTTTTTTTTTTTTTTTTTTTTATAGCTTTCTACATGATAGAAAAAGTACTGTGCTTTACCATCCTATCATGCATAGAGATGGCTGACATTTTGGGCATTTCAGTTACTAGAATATCATGTTGGTTACTGAGGAGTTTCGAGACCACTTTGTGTTAGGCAAATAAAAGCTTAATTTAGGAGACAGAGAATAGGGAGTTTTGGAAGATTGTGTGTGTATATGCATAGGCATGAAGAGCTTAAACAGCATCTAGACTTTGCTCCATGATCAGATGTTGGGAATCTAAATATATTTGATAAATATTCTAACTGCCCATCAGCATTAGTTCATTTCTGGTAGAAGTTGTTAAACGGTTTGTTATAAGCGATGTTAAATTTTTTGTCTAACTTGTGATTGTGTATATCATTGTAAATGCATATCAGCCAAATAGGGTAGAAATACTTTTGTTTTTGCCAAAAGAAGTGTTCTCTCCAGCCTCTCAGTATGGTCATTGGACCGTTAGACACAACTTTTAGGTTGTGAGAAATACATGGTGTGGAGTATCCAATGTAAATATATCATTTTATGACAGGATTCATCATGGTCGAAACATCACTGGACTGCTTTTATGCTTTTCAGATATATTTGTATAGAAAAGAACACAACCCTTTATATAACTTAGAGAAATCTTCACATTTGGTAAAACAGCATAGGTTAGAAAAGTTTTCATTTGCCAGTGGCATTTGACTTTTAATGAAAATAGTGAATTGTTTTAAAGTACTTACTTACAGTTATATAGACATTATGTAAGTTTTTATGGGTGATGTTAGTGATAGTATGTATATCAGACCTGAGTTCATTAAATAGTTGGTTGATCAAAGGAATGTTTTTATATTATGTATATATAATAGCATTGTTATATGTTTTTAGGCATGTGAGCTATAATTTATGCATGTTTTATAAAATATTAACTATGCAGAGAGTGAAAATTTTGCCTAGTTTTCAGACTATCTGAGTAAATAATTGGGCAGTTAAGGGATGTTTTTAGATGGTGGTTAATAAAATAGAATATGTAGTCATTTGCTCTAAACATTTAGTCCTCGATTTGCAAGGATGTTTTTACATACATCTCTATGTAGACATATAAACACATATGAATACATGCACATATGTGTGTATAATACTAGTGATACTGAAAGTAATAGAATGGAAATATTTTGGGGGCCAGTTATCATTTGGCTTTAGTCTTAGGTTCTTTGGGTTGTTAGAGGACAGATGATATAGCAAGCTTTAGTTTATGAGCTTTATTTATTGCTGGAGAATATTGTGCCGCTGCTAGATATGTGGTAGACAAGTGTTAGTTTTTTAAAATGATGTCTACATAGGATTTGCCTGGTAGGCATGTATTTTGTGAGAACCAAACTGATAGACAAAAGTAAAAACACTATTTTGACAAATTGAATTGCTAAACTACTTGTATTTGGGATATACTTGGTTGCTAGGGATTGATTTGTTACTTTGCTTTCTATATTGCAGATACATGCTATTTCATAAAATATTTTTAACTTCTGTCAATAATTTTGGAATACCTTTTCATTGAAACGTTAAAGTTACGGTCATTGTTTGATCTTAAAGTAGAGTGAGCATCTTGATGAATTAGGCTAGAATTTTGAGTTTTATTATTATTTATAAATAATGTTTATTATTTTTTATTATTATTCTTGAGGTTTTTCTCATTAGACATTATTTGTTAAGAGTGTAGAAATCATCATTCATATTTTTAAATACATAGACTTGTATATTTTTTCTTTCCATCTAAATTTCGAGTTTTAAATATTGGAACAGAGTAAGGACACATTCTACACTTGTCTAACAGGCAAGCTCTTCTTTAATAAGTTCCTATGTGTTCTAAAACCACACACACACACACACACACACACACACGGAATCAATATATTAATGTTAAACTAATGGTGAAAAATATATATTATGAATAGAAGTGTTGCATGACCATTATGTGCTTATACCTAGTCTGTATTGGGGGGGGGGACAGTATTATTAGGTGGTTGTGTGCCTGTGATCAGATTTTTGTTTTTTATACCATGTAATGTTAGATGTTCAGAAATTTCTGTCATGGTTTTGAATATATATTTACCTAAAAGTCATAGCACATAAGCTTTATGCTTGTAGAAATGTAATGGTACATTAAGTCTCACTGTTCTTGAGTGACTTTTAGAATGCTGTGTATGCAGTTAAAAACATGTGTTCTTTCTAGATACAGACATTTCTTATATAATTTTACCTCTAATTGTGGGACATGTAGGTGTAACATATTTTCCCAGATGTGCTAAGGTTCCTGATGCAATTCAGTTTCCTAAAGAAAATTTTATAGAAATGTTTGTGTTCACTTGCTAACATGGCAATAGCCAAAACAATTTTGTAAATAAGGAGCAAGAGTAATATTTAGTTTTAAACGTGTAATATTTCTAAATATACTGAGAATCTAAAAAGTTTAATTTTATAACTATTTCATTATAAATGTGTTAGTACTATTGTCTTTTAAAATCAACATAGCAATGAAGTTGACAAACTGGCCTTTGGAGCTATGCAAAATTTATCATACGTTAGTTTGGTTGCTAAGTGGAAACACTGACAACATTACACATTTATCCTGTTATCATATAGAAGGAGAATTGGCCGTTGTATCAAGTACGTATATTTAAAACTTACACCATGTAAATTCTTTTGGTATATCTAATTCAAACCAAGATTCCTGACATATTTCATTTATATTATTTTTATTAAGAGCAGTTTCAGGTTCACAGAAAAATTGAGAGGAAGGCACAGATTTCCCATGTACCCTCTGCCTGAACACTTGCATAATTCCCCCCATTATCAACCTAGTACTTGTGTGAAAATCCACCTCCATTATCAAATCCCCTATGAGAGTTGGACATTTGTTAAAATTGATGACCCCACATTGACACAATCACCCAGTGTCAGTAGTTTATACACATTATGATTAACTCTTGCTCTTGTACATTCTTGGGTTTGGAAAAATATATTAATCATCATCATATTGTAATGGCCCTAAAAAGCCTCTGTGCTCTAACTACTCACCCTTCTTATATTTTTTGTCTTTAGTTTTTTCTTCTTAACATTCAGATTAATAAATGACTTTGTCAAAGAAATTTTATACTACCTCTTGGAACTATATACAGTTCTGTATGTGTTCCCTCAGTTGCATGACAATATTCAAGACAATTTTGTAAATAGGCAGGTTTTAATATATAGTATACGGTTTTAATTTTTAACATCTAGACTTTCTAGATGTGTAGAGTCTCACAAAGTATAATTTTGTAAATAATTCATTGTAAAGTTCCATTGTTTTCTTTAGAAATCTCAGCAGTGAAATTGATGCTGTTGTGGATTTCTTGAGCTGTTTAGGGTTCTGCTTTCTGAACTATGGAAAAGCAAGAGTTAAAATGGCACTTTTTCATTTTTGGATTCTCATCTAAGAGAAAGTTTTATATTTTAATCATTGTTTAGTCCTTAGATTTTTGTACATTAAAAAAGTCAAGTAATAATTTGTAGTTGTACTGTTGATAGGGTATTATATATTTTAATCAAAGGAAATGTGTCTTATAAGATTTTATTGCCTTTGAATTATACAGTGTTGTACTTAATTGGAATGCATGACAACATACAAGACAACATTGTAAATAGCAGTAAAGGAATCATTAAAAAATCTAGTTTTTCTAGATGCATGGGATTTCACTAAGTATAAATTTGTAAATATCTTGTAAAATATCATGAGGTGGCTTCTATGAATGTATTAGCAGTGTAATAACTCATAATTGGCTTTTAGGACTGTGTAATATTTTGGTGTTTAGTTCAGTTGCTCAGTCATGTCCAACTCTTTGTGATCCCATAGACTCTAGCATGCCAGGCTTCCCTGTCCAATAATAACTCCTGGAGCTTGCTCAAACTCATGTCCATTGAGTTGGTGATGCCATCCAACAGTCTCATCCTCGATCATCCCTTGCTCCTTCTGCCTTCAATCTTCCCCAGCATCAGGGTCTTTTCAAATGAGTCAGCTCTTCACATCAGGTGGCCAAAGTATTGGAGTTTCAGCTTTAGCATCTTTCCTTCCAATGAACGTTCAGGACTGATTTCCTTTAGGCTGGATTGGTTGAATCTCCTTGGAGTCCAAGGGACTCTTCAAGAGTCTCCTCCAACACCACAGTACTAAAGCATCAATTCTTTGGTCCTCAGCTTTCTTTATAGTCCAACTCTCACATCCATACATGACTACTGGAAAAACCATAGCTTTGACTAGAAAGGACTTTTGTTGGCCAAGTAATGTCTTTGCTTTTTAATATGCTGTCTTGGTTGGTCATAACTTTTCTTCCAAGGAGCAAGCGTCTTTTAACTTCATGACTGCAGTCACCATCTGCAGTGAATTTGGAGCCCGAAAAAGTAAACTCTCCTTGTTTCCATTGTTTCCCCATCTATGCCATGAAGTGATGGGACCAGATGCCATGATCGTAGTTTTCTGAATGTTCAGTTTAAAGCAAACTTTTTCACTCTCCTCTTAAACATTCATCAAAAGGCTCTTTAGTTCTTCTTTCCTTTCTGCCATAAGGGTGGTGTCATCTGCATATCTGAGGTTATTGATGTTTCTCCCAGCAGTCTTGATTCCAGCTTGTGCTTCATCCAGCCTGGCATTTCTCATGATGTACTCCACATGTAAGTTAAATAAGCAGAGTGACAATATACTGCCTTGACGTACTCCTTTCCCGATTTGGAACCAGTCTGTCATTCCATGCCCAGTTCTAACTGTTGCTTCTTGACCTGCATACAGATTTCTCAGGAGGTAGGTAGGTCAGGTCATCTGGTATTCCCGTCTTTTGAAGAATTTGACATAGTCAGTAAAGCAGAAATAGATGTTTTTCTGGAACTCTCTTGCTTTTTCAATGATCCAACAGATGTCAGTAATTTGATCTGTGGTTCCTCTGCCTTTTCTAAATCTAGCTTGAACATCTGGAACTTCACGGTTCACATACTGTTAAACTAGGTGTCTCTTTGCTCCCTACTTTTGCATTCCAGTCCCCTATAATGAAAAGGACATCTTTTTTGGGTGTTAGTTCTAAAAGGTCTTCATAGAACTATTCAGCTTCAGCTTCTTCAGCATTACTGGTGGGGCATAGAGTTAGATTAGTGTGATATTGAATGGTTTGCCTTGGAAATGAACAGAGATCATTCTGTCATTTTTGAGATTGCAACCAAGTACTGCATTTCTGACTCTCTTATTAACTATGAGGGCTACTCCCATTTCTTTTAAGGGATTCTTAATGACAGTAGTAGATACAGTCTTCATCTGAATTAAATCACTATTACAGTCCATTTTAGTTCACTGATTGCTAAAATGTCCATGTTCACTGTTGCCATCTCCTATTTGACCACTTCCAATTTGCCTTGATTCATGGACCTAACATTCCAGGTTCCTGTGCAATACTGCTCTTTACAGCTTCGGACTCTACTTCCATCACCAGTCACATCCACAACTCGGTGGTGGTTTTGCTTTGGCTCTGTCTCTTCATTCTTTTTTGAGCTTTTTCTCCACTGATCTCTAGTAGCATATTGGGGACCTACTGACCTGGGGAGTTAATCATTTTGTGATGAACACAAAATAAACACAAGAAAGTGTTTTGGGGGTTCTCAAGGCAAGACTGAAGTGGTTTGCAATTTCCTTCTCCAGTGGAGCACGTTTTTCTATAACTCTCCACCATGACCCGTTTATGTTGGGTGGCCCTATACAGCATGGCTCGTAGTTTCATTGAGTTAGACAAGGCTGTGGTCCATGTGATTAGTTTTCTATGATTGTGGTTTTCATTCTGCTTGCCCTCTGATGGAGAAGGATAAGAGGGTTATGGAGTTTCCTGATGGGAGAGACTGACTGAGGGGGAAACTGGGTCTTGTTCTGATGGGCTGGGCCATACCCAGTACATCTTTAATCCAATTTCCTGTTGATGGGTAGGGCTGTGTTGTTTGACCTGAGGCCAAACCATGGTGGAGGCAATGAAGATAATGGCGACCTCCTTCAGAAGGTCCTGTGCACACACTGGTTTGCTCAGTGCCCCGACCCTGCAGCAAGCCGCCACCAACCCAGGCATCCGCTGGAGATGACTGGGCACTCACCAGCAAGTCTGAGTCAGTCTCTTCTGGGGCCACTGCTCTTTCTCTTGGGTCCCGGTGCACACAAGGTTTTCTTTGTGCCCTCCAAGAGTCTGTTTCCCCAGTTTTGTGTAAGTTCTGGTGGCTCTATTGTGGGGTTAATAGTGACCTCTTCCAGGAATGCTTATGCTATACCCAGGTCTGCTGCATCCAGAACCCCTGCCCCAGCAGCAGGCCCCTGATGATCCATTCCTCCACTGGAGACACACTCAAAGGCAGGTCTAGCTCAGACTCTGTGGCATCCCTGGTGAGCCCAAGGTTTTGTTTGAGCCCTTCCAGCATCTGGCGGGTATGGGGTTTGATTCTAAATGTGATTTTGCCCCTCCAGCCATCTTGCTGGGGCTTCTTCTTTGCCCTTGGATGTGGAGTATTCTTTTTTGGTGGGATCCTTCATTCTCCTGTCAACAATTGTCCAGCAGCAAGTTGTAATTTTGGAGTTCAGAGGAGAAGATGAGCGCCTGACCTTCTGCTCTTCCATCTTGCAGTGAGTTTTTGGGCATAGTGATGTGTAGATTGTCTCCATGTCTGCAGATTGTTAGATTCTCATAGGAAAAGATTAGATTGCATACTTTTAACAAAGAAAAATGACCAAAGGATTTTATTTTTATCGTTAGGAAGAAAGGAAGACATTAAAAGGAAATTGTCATTTAAGTCCTAGCTATTTTCATAGCTAACATAAAGTAATGGTTATTTTGCTGTACTATATAAATGTACTGGTTGAAAATTTATATGCATATACAAATATACTGTAAATGTATATACACATACATATGTAACATTATTTTTAGGGATATAGATAGGATAATTTCTTTTTAAACATCTATTCATTGCTTTACTTTTTTTCTTTTTGGAAAAAAATGGAAATTGAATTTCAGTTATAAGCTTAAATGTGTAGAAACCTGTTTCATTTATATCTAAATGTTAATTTTTATATAAAATGTTTAAGTGGCTATGTATTTTTTTAATGTTTCCATATATACTTCTGTCGGAACAGAATTTCTGTGATTTTGAGTTTGTTTTTTTTTTTTCTGAGAGCTTTTGAAAATTTTCTGGTGGGTAGTTAAATTTGTATATTATAATCAGTAACTAATGTCAGGAGTATTCTCAGTTGCCTATAATGTAAATAATGAAAATTTGTTAGAAGTATCATTAGTATATCTTACTTTGTGTAGCAGTTTGGCAATGACAATCAAAATTTGAATATGTAAAACTTTTGAAATGATAAAATGCTGATGGGATTTTACCTATTACTGTTCTCAAATTCATGAAGAAAATATGTTAGAGATTGTAACATAATTTGAATGTCTGAAATATGCATCATTAAAAGAATTGTAATGATAGCTTATTTGTATGACTGTCATTCAAACACTGAAAAAATATTCTGATGTTGAAGAACGTTCTAAGTTGATTCTTTCAATTGTCATTTCTGAACAGATAATAGCTAAATGTGTATGCTGAGGTGTGTCCATATGCCTCTTTTTTCTATTTGAAATATTAATGGTTAGTATTCCTAGGGAATGGGTTTATTCTGACATGATGATAGAGTTAAGTAATGCTTACTCAGTAGTGTTAAGTATAATGGTGATTGTTTTAGCATTCTTTTTGAAACTTTTGCACATGTGTAAGTTCAGTACTAAAACATGTTGCTACAGGACAATGTTAAAATACAAATGTGGATTATGGAATAGAAAGTTGTCTGGAAAATCATAGCAAAAATTTAACATTATTATATAAATATACCAGGAAAAAAGGAACAGCTGCTATTTACTGCCTTTAAAATTTTAAATGTATTTCAAAAGCAACATCTAACAAACGAAGGACCTTGAAAGATACAGCCAATTTGTGCTTGTCTTCATCGTTACCTGTTGACATTTTGGGAGTGTTGGGCTGTTAAATCCAGCTTTGGATTCCCAGTGACTGTTACGCATAGCTTTTGAGTGATCATGAAGAGCATGGACTTAGATACTAGTGCGGCAGAGAGTTTTAAACAGTGAAACAAAGAGTATTTGATTACCCTCGGAAAGGAGGGAGAAGATGGGATTTGAGGTAGGTGCTATACAATTATATTTGGGTTGACAAACACATGAATGATAAAAGTAGTCATGGAAAGTTTCTATAAAGGGTAATTTTATAAGACGGTGCCATATTTGTGGCATATTGTTGAAAGTCTCTTGGAATAGCTTGGGAATTACTCTTAATTAATGGGCCTAATTGGAGAATGGATTATTTTCTTTTACAGTAGTTTGAGTCTGTCGAATGGGTTGATCATAGGTCTTTATGGCTTTTTAGATTATTCAGAATTGGTATGAAAAATTTCAGTAGTCTCAACATTCATACTGAAAGTACTCTGAGAAGGTGTAAAGTAGAAAAAAAAAAAAAAAACAACAACAAATTCTGTTTGGGCCAGTCATGTTTGCTAGTTTTTTAGTTTGCATTCACTATTCCTGTCACTTCTAAAGTTATCATAATTAGTGTCTCCTGGAGTTTTATTTTTATCTGACCTTGGCTTTATTGTATACTTGCTTCTCAGGTAAATATGGTGAAAGAAAACATACAGATAATCTGAGGATATCTGACCTCATCAGGAACATTCTTCCTATGGAGTTCCTTAATTTGTAAGTCTCAACTGTAAACCACTAGTAAGAAGGTTCTGGATCAAGAAATGCTTTATTTTGGCTAGACTCAGGAAAATAGCACTGGTGCAGACTTTGTGCACTTTGGAATTATCAGATATTCCTGAGAATCAGTAAGTAAGACAGTTATTTAAAAATATAATTGCATTAAAGATGGAGTCAATGAATAATGTAGGCGATGGCCTGCCTTCAGTTAATTTACTTAACACCAAATATGATAACATAACTAATATTGCAAAACAAATGATGATCAATATTTTACTAATTATAAATTAGGGAATAGACCGGCTATTTTTGCATGTATAGTTTGGTGGTGTGATAATGGTAGAGGTTCATGGCAGCCTAAGAGAGGTGCTGATACAGAATAATAGTAGTAAAGTCATGTTGGAGAGTTGAATCAGCTATAGGATTGATTGATTAATGAGGAACTGTTTCTAAGTGTTAGTTCCACATTAGCCTCCACTTACCTGCTGCTTCAGTGTTTGGTCAGAATGCTATGTGTTTTACCTTATTATGTTCTTTTTCCCTGTAGGGGGGCGGTAGTTTAAGAAAAGATACTTTTGCCGTCTTTGTTTTAGTGTCAGTAATTGTTGTCACCAGACCAGTTGCACTATTGCTCATTCCAGTTCTCTCCACTTCCGTCTCTGTGCTTAGGAGAACCCCTTGGCGACAGTGATTGTAAGGGCACTCTGAGTGCTCATTTGATTCAAGGCAGGGCACTTTGGTTTGACAGGAACTGGTATTCTGCTTTTCTTAAGTTTGATGGAATTTTGGTGGCAGCTAGTGTTTATTGTTCAGATAACATATAGGTAACAAATTATCCTAAACTTAGTAATATATAATACATTATTGTGCTATTTCTACAGATTCTGTGGGTGAAGATTTCTGAGAGTGCCAGAATGTATGTGGAATCAACTGGGAAGACCTAGTCCGATGGTTGAGAGTGATTCAAACCACTCGAGTGTTCTGGATACTTCTTCACTCACATCTGGCACTGGTTTTAGATGACTTGGAAGGTGGGCTTAGCTAAAAGGCTTTTAACCATCACACAGTCAGGTTCTCACTTGAATCATAAAAATAAGTGTTTGAAGTGGTGGCCTTTTTTGGTCTAGTTTCAGAGGTTATGTAGCATCATTTCTGCCATATTCTGTTGGCTAACCTTGTCATATGGCCAACCAGAATTTCATAGCATGGTGGGATAGTGTCAAGGTGACTGCAGGCACAGATAGCTTGTAAGACCAGATGGAAGACATTACAATAGGTTAAGAGCTACAAATGTGGAGCTTCAGTAGTTTTTTTGTTTTTGAAGGGGTCCTTGATTTTCAGAATTCCACTTTTCTCACACTGAGAAGAGATAATTTTTGGCAAATATCTTACTCATTGCCTGACATAAAGTCATACTGAATTGTTTTGTGGTTTGGGGAGTTAATTAGGCAAAAGATAAGAAATTAGGGAAAAGGTACATGATTTTTGGATTAAGTCACTTGGGAAATGCAAAATGGAAAAGATTCAGGTCCAGTATGATACCAAAATGTAGAATCTTAGAATTCCTGAAACTGTGGAACTATAGGAAGAATGAGAGGGGACAGCTGTTGATGAAGTCAGTAATGTAACAGATGCTGAATTCCTGCACTTGATACCCTAGGAGCTTTTCCTTCATTCCCCATTCTACCTTGCTGTAGGATTACTTCATGGAATGTGCTGGCAAGAACTGAATACTGACAACTTCCTTAAACATTCTTTCTCAGAGAGCCTTATTGCCCACCTGCTGTCCATGGGATAATCTTGAAAGTAAAAGTTTTACCTTTAATCAGAAAATGTTTCCTTTTTCCTCAGGGATAAATCATAACTAAAGAGAAGATTACAGGCTTCCCTCATAGCTCAGTTGGTAAAGAATCTGCCTGCAGTGCTGGAGACCCCAGTTTGATTGCTGGGTCAGGAAGATTCACTGTAGAAGGGATAGGCTACCCCCTCCAGTATTCTTGGCCTTCCCTTGTGGCCCAGCTGGTAAAGAATCTGCCTGCACTGCAGGAGACGTGTGTTCGATACCTGGGCTGGGAAGATCCTCTGGAGAAAGGGATAGGCTACCCACTTAAGTATTCTTGGGCTTCCCTTGTGGCTCAGCTGGTAATGAATCCACCTGCAATGCAGGAGACCTGAGTTCAATCTCTGGGTTGGGAAGATCCTCTGGAGAGAGAGAGGCTACCCACTCCAGTATTCTGGCCTGGAGAATTCCATGGACTGTATAGTCCATGGGATCACAGAGTCAGACATGGCAGAGCCATTGTCCTTTCACTTTCTTTTCACTTTTTCAAAGACAAGATTAATGGTTTTTTGAGAGGTACCTGCTCAGCAATTTTGATAGGGCCTAGAGTAATGGATTTGGAGAAGGCAGTGGCACCCCACTCCAGTACTCTTGCCTGGAAAATCCCATGGGCGGAGGAGCCTGGTAGGCTGCAGTCCATGGGGTCACTAAGAGTCAGACACGACTGAGTGACTTCACTTTCACTTTTCACTGTCATGCATTGGAGAAGGAAATGGCAACCCACTCCAGTGTTCTTGCCTGGAGAATCCCAGGGATGGGGGAGCCTGGTGGGCTGCCATCTACGGGGTCGCACAGAGTCGGACACCACTGAAGTGACTTAGCAGTAGCAGCAGCAAAGAAATGGATTAGGAACTAAATGTTTTCCTAAGTTCCCTTGTAGCCTTTATATCTTTTTTTTTTTTTTCCATTTATTTTTATTAGTTGGAGGCTAATTACTTTACAATATTGTAGTGGTTTTTGTCATACATTGACATGAATCAGCCATGGATTTACATGTATTCCCCATCCTGATTAGTTACTATTTTTCTTATCAAATGGACTAAGCTTCTTGGATATTTTCATTGAAATGTTTAGGTATTGGTATGTTTCTTATACAGAAAGTCATGTAGATTGCAGGATATCATGAGTGAGTGATCTGGAGATAAAAGAGTAATAAAAAGGAGACGTAGACAATGTGAGGAGAAAGTTCAAAGGATCAGTCCAGAAGATATAAGAAGCAAGATATAAGACTACCAATACCTGACTTTCTCATTGTTAAAAGAATTCCAAAGCAAATTTTGATTCACCTGTTGTTTTTTCATATTTATTGCATTTCATTTTATGTAATGACGTGTGCTACTAACCTTTACCTATTTTTTTCCCCAGTGTGTCCTCTCAAGTGATGACAACATAGGAAAACTGATGCTGCTGATTCTGCCACCATCTTCCATAAAACCAAAAAATAATCTTCATAATGTATGGCAATTCCTCATTATTGTATTGCAACACACAGTCCCTGTAGATCAGAAAAACTGGCTGAGAAGGCTCAAATTTGAAAGTGACCCAAAGGGTAATTGGAGAGAATTGTAACCAGGCATGTGGACTGTTTTCATTGTTGCTATTGGACTGAATCTCAGGAGCTTGAATGATGGAGACATTGTTACACAAAGAGGCCCAGGACCTTGTAATGTCAAAGCTTCATTTCAATGCTCCCAAAAGTATTAGTGCGTATATTTAAAATTTTCATTTATCACAGGGAAATTTAAAATTGATTAATAAAAAAAATCACAATTTTCAAGATTTCAAAGGATATGGAAAATTTTAAGTGTAACATTTTACTTTTTAAATGCTGTTTTTCCTCCTCTGATTCTGCCACCTCTGTCTGTGTTACCTAATTATTGTTGAAATTTGGTGCACATCGTGTGGGTTTATTGATCAGTTAACACAGCATTTTAGGGGATCTGTATATACTAGCTATAAATTTTTCTAATCAGTAAACATTGTTTATATATAAATTGCAAATTTATCCAACTAATTTGTTGAGATAATTCCAGTGAAACTGTGAAGACTGAGGATACCCAACATTTATAGTTTCGAGTCCAAAGTAAAATAGATTTTCCTCTATTATGTAGACAGGATTTCATCAATCTTATCTACAAGTGTTTATGTGGATATATTTGCTAAAACTGTATAAATGTTACATTTTTATTCTTTGGCAAGATGATGTTACAAAGAAATTGGCCTTTTCTTCTGTTAACTGTTCAGTTCTGTCATCTCATATTTGCTTAGTCCTTACCAATCTCTTGCGTTATTTCATTTTGCTCTGTTTTTTTTTTTCCTTTCATTTTCCTTGCTACATCATTGTCTTAGTGTAGTGCAAATGAAATACCATATTTTATTGCTGTCAATTTTCTGTGGTGTTTTGTATTTTGGTTGTGTATTAAAATATAATCATGCTATGTTTTATACCTTTTGAGTTTTGTGTTTTTCTTTAAAACATGTTTGTATTAGTATCATTTCTTCTCTTGTTTTTTTTCCTCAGATGTTTTGCCATTTTATTTCTCTTTCCTTTTATCCTTACTGTGGTTTTACATATTCAAATTGTTTACCTCGACTTAGGTAGTTACCACTCATCTTCACTTCTGCCATAATCATAGAAATTCTGACATATAATTGATTGAATTTCTATTTATTTGTCTGCCTTACTTTCTATTGTTATTTTAAAATTACTGATGAATCTTTTCTATTCCATTGAGCTCTATCTCATTTCTGTTCTTTTTCAGAATATTCCTTGTCTACACTTGCATTTTTTCTCTCAGTTGATGCTTAAAATTACATTGCAAGTTGGAAAAAATAATGCAGTTTTTATTTCATTTGTTACAATTTAATAGATTAATTAGGAGACTAGACCTCTTTAAAATTGAGAGTTCCTGGCAAACCACAAGGTATGTCTTTCTATTTTTCTAATCAAATTGTTATGTTGGAATACTGCTAGTTTAGCTTTCTTTTTAAAATTCATTCCCAAGCATTTCATAGTTTTGTTAATGTAGTGATGGGGATTACATAACTAGTTTTTTTCATGTTAATATATGTAAATCAGCTTTCATATTTTTCAAATACAATTTCATTGAAACTCTATGATTTTCTTTATGTACTTAAGTACTTATGGGTCATCTTAGGAACTTTTTCTCCTTTAAGAAATTTTCATCACATTTGGTGACAGGTTTAATAAAATGTCTTGTTTTCAAGTTGATCATACTTGCCATTTTAATTATTGATTAATTAAGATAAAATAACTGAATTTTTCTAAAAATGAATATTTTTGTATCCAATGAATATGTGAACTACAATTTGTTTATTTTTATATTATCTCTCCCCTATTAGAGCCATCATTATTTTATTGACACTTTCTGAGAAGATAGTCCTAAACACAGAACTTTATTTTGTGCTTGCTTTACTAGCTCTGTCAAAACTGTTTTGAATGTTTTTTCACTGGACTGGAAACAGGAAATATTAGCCTTATTTCATTTTTAATTCTATTAAAATTTTTTATAGACTTTATTCCTCCACGAATGTTGCAAGGTACTACATAGGCTTTTGTTGTTGTTCATTTGTGTTTTTAATATTTTCCAACTACTTATGTAAACATCTTTCATTTGCAGTATACAGTTATATAAAACAGGAAATGTCTATTGATGTGCTGTTATCAACTGATAATTTTATACATCTAAAGTGGTATCCAACATTGCATGTAGTTGTCAAAGTCTGCTTGATTTCTTATTTGGGACGGCTGTTCAGTTTGCTTTGATTTTCTTGATTTTTAACACTTGGAGAATCTACAAAATACCTGAACCACGCACATCTCTCTGTATGAGTTTGTGTGCTTTTTTTTTTCCTTTGAGTTTGAAATTATACACTTTTGTCACAATTACTACAGAAGTAATGTAGTTCTCAGTTTATCACTAGGGATCACATAATGTTGACAGTGGGCTTCCCTTGTGGCTCAGTGGTAAAGAATCCGCCTGCCAAGCAGGAGACTTGGGTTGAATTCCTGGGTCTGAAAGACCGCCTGGAGGAGGGCATGGCACCCCACTCCAGTATTCTTGCTGAGGAAGTCCGATGGACAGGAGCCTGGGGGGCTACAGTCCATGGAGTCATAAGTGAGTCCCGACGTTCTAACCAACAACATATGTTGATAGTGCCTTATGACTAGTGATGTAGCTTTGCTTACTTAGTATTGTAATTAATAAGTATCTTTTGTAAAAGATAATGTCAGTACTCTTATCATACTTTGATATGCTAATTTTAGTGTATTGAAGTTTCTTGTCAAATCACAATTTTAAGAAAATCTTTCAAGTCTACATTTTATTTTTATTTTTTAAATTTATTTATTTTAATTGGAGGCTAACTACTTTACAGTATTATAGTGGTTTTTGCCATACGTTGACATGAATCAGCCATGGGTGTACATGTGTTCCCCATCCAGAACCCCCCTCCCACCTCCCTCCCCATCCCATCCCTCAGGTCATCCCAGTGCACCAGCCCTGGACCAGCGATCCACTTCACATATGATAATATACGATCCACTTCACATATGATAATATACACGTTTCAACGCTACCCTCTCAAATCATCCCACCCTCACCTTCTCCCAGAGTCCAAAAGACTGTTCTTTACATCTCTGTGTCTTGCTGTCTCGCATATAGGGTCATTGCTGCCATATTTCTAAATTCCATATATATGTGTTAGTATACTGTATTAATGCTTTTCTTTCTGACTTACTTCACTCTGTATAGTAGGCTCCAGTTTCATCCACCTCATTAGAACTGATTCAAATGCATTCTTTTTAATAGCTTAGTAATATTTCATTGTGTATACATACCACAGCTTTCTTATCCATTCATCTGCCAATGGACATCTAGGTTGCTTCCATATCCTGGCTATTGTAAACAGTGCTGCGATGAACATAGGGGTACACGTGTCTCTTTCAATTCTGATTTCCTCGGTGCCTGCATTTTATTATATGAAGTTGTCCAATTGGGAGTTGTCCACTCTCCCCCATTCAGTTTTTCAGTTATTCATTTCAGTGTAGACTCATGGATATTTTCTTTACTCTATAGATAAAGATGGATATCCACTACATTACTTTTTTTTTTCTGAATTATCCCACATTTGGCCTCTGTCTTTTCAACATGTCCCTATCCTTTCTCCAGTAACTGTATACAGGTTCATTTTGTTCTTATCTTAACCCCAGTTGTGAAACCCACCATTTCTCCTAGGATCCCTGGTTCCTTAAGGGAAATAAGATTTGAAAAGCAAGATATGTATCAGAATTTCATTTTTCTTTTTATAGCTTTCTATGTGTAAACCACATTTTTTCTGTTGATGAACACTTGGGTATTTCCGCTCTTTTACTTTGAATAACAGGGCTAATGGCTATCCACATTGAATAATGATTCTATGAACACTGGTATAGAAATGTCTGAGACTCTGTTTTCATATCTTTTAGGTAGATACTTAGAACTAAAGTTGCTAGGAGTCATGGTAATTCCCTGTGTAGGTTTTTGAGAACTATCCAGTTTTTGTTATGAAAAGTTTCAAAGACAGAAGAGAGCATAATAAACTTTCACATATTTAGCAACTAGAACTAATAGTTATCAGAACTTTGCCATATTTTGAAAATTAGAAATACAGCAATACTTTGGTCCTATATTTGTATGTGTACAGATCACATTTTAAATAACTACAATTTCATATCCCTAGTATTAACTAGAATCCCTAAATATATCTTAGAATAAATCCCCATGTAAATTTGTTAGTTGTTCCAAAGATATCTATGATAGTTGGAAGAAATCTGAATCCAAGCTGGGAATGCATTTTTATCTAGGCTACTTTTATCTTGGTTTGGCAAATGTATTAATTTATTTATCACGTGCTTAATTTCTTAATTTATTTTAATATAGGATATTTCCCTTTTTATGTGTATGTTAAATGCTTTTAATATTTGATCTGTTTAAATTTATTTCATTTTGGAGGAATTTGATTCTCTTGTTTTTTACATTCTTAATGATTTTACTCATTAGTTTTTGGGCTTTCCAGGTGGTGCTAGTGATAAAGAATTTGTCTGTCAGTGTGGGAGACATAAGAGACACAGGTTCAATCCCTGGGTTGGGAAAATCCTCTGGAGGAGGAAATGGCAACCCACTCCAGTATACTTGCCTGGAGAATCCCATGGACAGAGGAGCGTGTTGGGCTACAGTCCATAAGGTCACAAAGAGTTGAGTATGACTGAAGCGACTTGGCACACAAGCATCCATGCGCTAGTTTTTAGTGTATTGAATGCATTGTGGTGAGTTAATTGGTTTAGATTATTTCTACCTTGAGATTTTGTATTGTCTCTATCTCATATATTCTCTTTCCCATTCTGTGTGTGTGTATATACATATGTATATAGACTATATAAATACCTTTATGAATAATATATGATTTATGTTTATATAGGTTATTAAAGAAGTACAGTTACATATTTGTAACTATGTTAGTGTTGGTAGGTGGAGAAGGCAATGGCACCCCACTCCAGTACTCTTGCCTGGAAAATTCCATGGATGGGGGAACCTGGTAGGTTCCACGGGGTTGCTAAGAGTCAGACATGACTGAGCGACTTCACTTTCACTTTTTACTGTCATGCATTTGAGAAGGAAATGGCAACTCACTCCAGTGTTCTTGCCTGGAGAACCCCAGGGTCGGGGGAGCCTGGTGGGCTGCTGTCTATGGGATCACACAGAGTCAGACACAACTGAAGTGACTTAGAGCAGCAGCAGTGTTGCTATGAAAGATGTGTATTGTCCAGTGTAGGATTCTAAGTAGCTGTATAAGCTTCTAAGAGATCTATATCTCTATCATTCTGTTAAACATGATTTTAGTCTTACTAAGTTGACATGCTGTTGATTAGTTGCTGACCTTTATTCTTTTTTTGTTTTATTTCATGTAGGAAGTTTGACAATGTTTTCAGTTTTCTGTGAACTCTTGGCTAATGGAATGTCTTAAAATATGCCCCAGATGAGACTCTGATAATGCATCTTCCATTTTTCCATCTTTTCATTCAAAAAATAACATCTGAGATTTAGTTTTATTTTTTCTGAATGTATTTTGTTACCTCAAGATTTGGGGACACTAACATTTTTAAGATATACCATCATACTACATCTAGAAAAATATAAAATGTAATTATTCCTTATATCATAGTGGGATACCTAGTCCCACCTATGAAATATTTCTTGATAAAAATTCTTATTTAAACTTATTTTATGTTTTTAAAATTGTTGTATTGTTCAACTCCACAATTGAAGAATTATGCCTTTTGTTTCTTTTGGTTTGTTAATCATGGTTCTACAGCAACCCTGGATTTTTAAGATTTTCATGTCATTTCTCTTTGGAGGCAGTCAGGCCATTTTCCCTTCAAACTTTTGAACTTTTGTATTCTTGACATGGTACCTCTGGTGGTATTTGCTATTTTCATTTTTCTGTGGCATTTAGATTTTAAATGCCTTATCAGACTGGTTTTATTCATTCCTTAATGATGTATTTTAGAAATGTTTCTAATTGCAACACACCACAATTCATTATAAGGATATTATTACATCATAGTGTTTGTATATCTTTCTATAATGTGAAGAATCTTTTGGTATTTAATTTTGGCATCAGCTGCTCAGTTAAAAAATCATGGCCTTATTCATTATTTCATTAATAGTTGCACATTGCTCTAAGTTAAAAAGAATTTCTTGATTTAAATAGGAGCTTTCTACAACTATGTTGATTCTTAATTCAGCTGAAAACAAAAGATGAATCCTTGGTTATTTCCATTTCATTATCAGTGTAAAATAACTAGCAAGTCTCCAAAGGTGGTTAGTATAAATTCATGTACTGTAGTCTAAAGACAGAAAGAACTGCAAATAAACTTGAGTATTTAACAGTTGTATTGCTAATATTATATTGCTGATACTGTGTTAGGAATCTTGTGTACACATAGAGATGTAAGAGAATTCTGAGTATTCAAATGTGTATTCATTCTACAGAATTCACTTGTGTAGCTTATAATTAGGATATTTTTCCTTCACCTTTATAAAATTCATTTTTATTCTATTTAGATTTATATAGCAAATAATGCTTGGTTTTTATTTACCTTTTAAATGCTTTATTTACCTTTTTGTGTTTCCTTTCCACTTTACAAAGTGTTTTATTATGTTCCATTTGTTACATTCTTTTCACTATCTAATTTTGGAATGATGCACAGTATTGTCTTCATCTAGCTCATATACTTTAAAATAGTCTAAATATATGTTTAATGTTCAAACCATTTATGAGTATGTTACTTTTGACACTTTTTGCTTGAAGGTTGAATATAATAAAATGTTCTGTCTTACCACACAGAAAAATGAGGTGACTTGGCAGCAGTCCTATAAAGGACAGCTATGTGAGGTTTCCATTTTAGCTTACTATTGGCCCAGAGCTGAACTTAAATTTATCAGTAACTTGCTTCCAAATGTACAGCTACAGACCAAGGACAAGGCAACTGCAATAAGAACTACAAAATGCAAAGTGTTGAATGTGAGACATATAGCAATCATTGTTCTTTAGAAATTTTAAAATTGCACTGGGAAGATCCTGTGAGTACCCTCAGTCTTGGGCGGGTGAAGCATGTTTAAGTCTTGAGAGATACTCATTTGTTCTTTGTGATCCTGTCTTGGTCTCTGCCACACTGTTCCACTACTGTTATCCTGCTTATTTATTTCTGTGATAGGCAATGTGACAAATACTGTACTGCTTTCTGTACTCTGAGAGGAAGTTTCTTGGATAGTATAACTCACTGTAAAATGTAGCATGCCAGTGTTGCTTATTTTCCAAGTGTTTACACATTTTCCTGTTGTCTTTCTGTGTTGATTTCTCATTTGAATCCACTGTCAGAGAATATACCCTTTCTGGTTTCTTTTATTTTAAATTTGTTTAGATTTGCTTGTTTTATGGCTTGAGCTGTGGCCTATCTTGGTATATGTTCCTTGGGGAAATCTATGTTTTCATGGAGCACTCTGTTGATTATGTTGTTCAGTTTTGTATATTCTAGCTGATTTTTAGCATAGTAGCCTATTAGTTGCTCAAAGTGGGCCATGTAAGTCTCCCAACTTGTGGATATACATGAGCATTTCTGTACTAGTTTGTTTCAAAAATCGGTTCATATTACACATAGGCTGCATCATATTCTTCCCATCCAGCAATACCTCGTGAAAATCTCTTCCAGTCAATCATAATAAAACTCTTAACTTTTTAAAGAAAAAGCAGCATACCTGAAATGTGTCATGTGTAGAAGACTTCAGTAGGTTGTGTGCAATTCTCCTTCATCTCTTACCTGTACTGATCATATAATCAAGTGTTAAAGTAGAGCTGCTGCAAAAGGAGAATATCCTGGAAGACTAAACCGTAGCATGAAAAGTAATTGTTTTGTTAAGGCTGTGAGACTTTGAAATTTCTTTGAGTTTGACTAATATAGATGGATAAATTGCAGAAAGGAATTCAAGACTTGGTGCATAGAATGGTATTCAAGAATTTTTGCATGAGTGCATAGAATGGAGAGTTGGATTGATGGTTTAAAACTTGGTTGTATGAGTGGATAAATGGAAAGAAGGATGTAATGATGAGATTTTATACATAATCAAGCTTATGTAGATTTAATAATTAGTAGGTGAAAGAATGCAAGATTGGAAAGAAAGAGGAGTGGGAGAGATAGATGCAATAATCTATTGCTTTATGGGATTTAGGGTACAGTAATGGATTGCTAAGTCACTTCAGTCATGTCCGACTCTGTGCGACCCCGTCCCTGGGATTCTCCAGGCAAGAACACTGGAGTGGGTTTCCATTTCCTTCTCCAATGCATAAAAGTGAAAAGTGAAAGTGAAGTCGCTCAGTCATGTCTGACTCTTCGCAACCCCATGGACTGCAGCCTACCAGGCTCCTCCATCCATGGGATTTTCCAGGCAAGAGTACTGGAGTGAGGTGCCATTGCCTTCTCCGAAAGTAATGGATAAATGATGCAAATTTGACTGAAGGTAAGACTGGATGAAAACTAGAATATATATGGATGGATGACTGGGTGTAAGAATCAATGTTTTAGAAACAAGCAGTTGTATATATGAATTGATGGACTTAATATTCAGTGAAAGTGTAGATAGATACCTAGACATTAGAATTTAATTAGATTCCAGAATGGAATGTTAGATGTAGAGATAATATGGGTGTTTAGATTGTTAGGTGCAGATGTGTCTGGCTAGAATAATGGATGAATATAGGAATCAGTGCATATAGATGGACTGATTGCCTGAGCATCACTGATGGTTTCAGGGTGGCCTTCTGAATGGATTGATGCATGGATAGATTGGTTTAAGAAAGGACAGTGGAAGAAGTTTTACTATTGAAATAATAGACCGATACGGTAATAAAATAAGTTGGAGACTTACTACAAGTGCCAACTTTACCTTCTGTGTTTTGTGTTGGTATGGTATATATCACAATTTTCCCATATTTCCCAGTTTGCCTTTTAGTTGGGTCACTACCTGACATTTCTATAATCAGTGAAAATATTTGTACTTGTTTATAATTTCTATGAATTTAATTAGGCATATTCTTTATTCATTGTTTCATTAGTTTAAAGTTCAATCCATTAGTATTATTTTTAAATTCTAAAATATGTGAATTCCAAAAAACATAGATTGTCAGATTGTGGAGTGGTTGCCAGTTAGATGCAACAGAAGAGGCTCTTGAGATAAAAAGGCTCTTGAAAATAGTATTGATTCATAGATCTTAGGGTTTTGATTTACTACTCTTACCTCCTCTTACCATAGAATATATATTTAGACAAAGGCTATAATCTCTGTACCCTCAATAATTTTTACATTTATTTAAGTATTAAATGTTTTGGAATAAATGCATTAATGGTAGCTGTATAGAGGGAAGGAAGGATGCCAAGCAGCTGAGAAAAAATGAAACAGGTATAAAGAGACATCACAAAGCGAAGTTACTAGGAAGTAGAATTTGCTGCAGATAATGTGGATCTTAATAATAGCAAGAGGTGAATTTCTGTTCCTAGATGTATGATTTACAGTATTACTAACATTATTAGTGGGGAGGTATGGTAGATAGAGAGGACGAGTGAAGGAATATCCCAATATCAGTGTGATGGAAGGAGGTTCTAACACCCTCTCACTTGCAGAGTGAATGGAGATTCTTCACATATTTTCAAACTTCTCTTTTCCCCCTCTTTTCTTTTCTTCCTTTCCTTTTCTTTCTTTCACAAGCATCTTTCATAATCAAAGGACCAAAGAAATTTGGGCTGTAGGTAAGAGCATTAAGGGCTATATTCTTATTTTTAAGAGAGTCTTGTTATGTTTCTTTTCATCAAATGTTATGTGGTCTTCGTGATTATTTGAGTTTAATCTCAGATTTTTGAGTTGTCTCTTGTTAGTGAAAAACACATAATGAAGTCAGTAGTTAAAATACAAAGAGTTTTCTTGCAGTTATGACCATCAGAAATTGCACCAGCGGGGAGAAGTGGATATTGTGATAATGGGTTTTGATTTTGGAAAGATTTCCATGAAATACTAAGGAATTCATAGTGCACATTATTACCTTTTGGTTGTGCTGTTGTCTTTTTATTTTATTTTTAACTCTGAACTGGTCTATAAGTTAGCAGTAAGAAGTTACATTGGAAATGATATTTCAAAGAATGCATGTGTGGTTGAATGGCTTGGAAATAATTTTGAATACAAGATGGGTACCAAGGTCTCAGTAAATGAGCTGAGGAAATAAAATTACAGTTTCATCATTTTTGTACTTACACCTGGTGTTTGTAGCCAGAAGATAGATTTTTGTAGTCAGGATGGTGAGAGTTGTTTTCCATGGAGTTAAATCTTGACATAAAGATGATATCCATCTGTCATAAGGCCTGGCTATGTGATAACCTGATGTTTATTTTCATTTGCAATCTCTCCCTCTGTACTCTCCCAGGTGGTGAACATGTGGACAAGAGGATCATAGATATCTTCTGCAGTGGTTCCATCCACAACACTCAAATGTTGTCATTATTTCCCCCTTTTGGACATTATTGCATCTTTGTATCCCAAAGGGCACAACTTTTATATATGTATACTCAGGAATAGAATTGGCATGCTTTTGAGAAGTAATTGACTGAAATGTTGTTTGTACTTCTCTGTGCCCTGAATATATCTTGTGTTTTTCTTTATCGTTGTATTTACCATTGCATTTTTTTTATCCATGTTTTGCTTTACAAATGTGAGATTTGTGTCTGATAAATGTAATTAATGAAACCCTATGGACACCTTAGTCTTGTCCCAGGTAATAGCCAGGCTTTCTCACGAGCTCAGTGCCTCCCATGTGCCAGTTTTGGTATACTTTGTAAGATACTTTGTTCCTGATTTGAATCAGGAGCTCATCATTTTTAGAGGGGTCCCAAACGAGATGTTGTTAAAATACTTGTATTATCTGCAACAGACCTCTCCAGTTTTCCTCTTTATTGTGTCTACTAGGTCTCGTCTAGAACAGGATCTGATTCTTGATTATAGTTGTCATCTTTTCCATACATGAGTTTAACATCTTGATCCCATCACAACCCTGGTTGTGTAAGGAGAGCCAGATCCTTGTGTTGATATTTTATGCCATGATAATGCAATCTTGTAGAAAAATAGTTCCATAATTTTCTTGGCTATACTGGCATTTTCTTCTTTGGGACTGGAGTAGAAAAAAACACGTGAGGTTTTCCTTTAAGTCCACATTACTCTGATGTTCACCTAAGTGGGCTTAATATAGATGGTTGTGTTTACTGAAAGTTTTGTCTACTTCTGGAACATCAGATGCACTGTCTTATCAGGGAACTACTAACTGCATTGACAAACCTCTGTCACTATACAAGCCTGATACCTAGTACATTGAAACTGGGCAACCAAGAATGAAGGGTTAGTAAACAACTTAGACTGTAGTCATTTATCCTTCATCCTACATTCCTGCTATTTAGGAGTGACAAGAGTTGACTTTTTGTGGTATAGAGGTCAGTAATTTGTCTAAATTTATTTAAGTTTATGTTGCGTTTATTTTACAAGTATGCCATCATTATGATATTTGTTGTTTTACAACTTTACTTTTTCTTTAATATTTTCCAGAAATTTTCCAAACCAATAAATAGAGCTTATCTGCAGAGTTTCCACTGGCTATATAAGTACATATTATAATTAATTTTCCATTTCTTTATTTGGGAATGCAGGTTAAATTTGTTTTTATTGTTGCATATAATTCTGCCATGTATATAATTTTATATATAAAAATTGGTCTAGTTCTGTGATAGATTTTTAGATGTGGAATTGTTGGACCATCAATTCTGCATATTTTAGTTTTAGTAGATATTGTAAATTTGCTCCTGAAATGTTTTCTAGGACAGCAAACATAAATGGAGAAATGGTAGTCCTAATTTTCATAAAAATTATACATGGTGGATATTATCAATCCTTTAACATTTTATCCAATCTAATAGGTGAAAATAGTATTTTTAACTTAAATGTAAATAGTAAGTGGCCATGAATAAAAAAAAACAAATAGTGACAACTCTATTCACAAGAGTTGTCAGAGGTAGAAGCCATTGACCTCTTCTAAATGTAGTGCTTCATGGGGGTTCACAAACTTCCTAAGTATATCTTATATCAGTGTTTATTTTTTCTGAATTTATTTTTGAAGTGATTTTACATTTAGAATTGCAGAGATCTATAAAGAACCTCCATATACACTTCACCCAGATTTTTTCTACATTGTTTTGTTCTTTTTCTAATTTTTCCTCCCTTCCTCCCCATCTCTCCTTCCCTGTTTCTTTAACTTTCTACCTGCCCAATAATTGTTCTTATTTTAAGAATTCCTTAGGAATAAGTTCCAGATATGTCTAAATAACCCCAAATACTTCAGCATTCACTTTGTACGATGCAGGGAATCCTTTTAAATTAACCTTGGTACATTTTTCAAAATCATGAAATTGATCAGTAGTACATATATATTACACTAAGACACGATCTATATTCAGATTTCACCAGTTCTAAAATGTTTCCTTCTGTAATTTCTCCACCTTTGAGGACCTAGGAAAGGATCCTCTGTTACATTCAAGATGTTCACCTGTTTTCATGAACTGACTGAGGTTCAGATTTGCTATAGATCAATATTCTGTATAAAGGGTACATCCCCAGTGTTCCTCCCTACTTTTGTTTGCTTTGTTAGGCTTCCATAACCTAATCTAGTGTTTCAGCCTGATGGCAAGTGAATGTCAGTCTTCTGTGGTACTGTGTATAGATTGCTACAATGGTTATGTTGGCTAAAATCTATATGTTGCTAAATTCTATGTTCTCTGTAAGTAACCAGAGAACTATAAGCAATCTACCAGTCATAATTCCAAATTTTATGCCAGAATAAAGATATTCTGAGTTTTGAAAAGTGGCGTGGTTGAATTGATGAAATGTTCTTAATCATCCTGAATATGATGAGTTTCTAAATCTGACTCTTTGGTGCTGAGGCACAAGTCAGGAATGGAAATGTCGTAGCGATTCATAAATTGTAAACCAGTGCAGTATTTGCAGAGGCGTCATGACCTAAGGCGCTGGTGAAAACGGTGATGTGAGTGTCCCCTGCTCTCTGCTTCTAGCTTTGTGCTTGGTCTCTGTGCTTCCGCTACAACGGTCTTGTAGTGGAAGCTCAGTAAACGTCCTTATGTGCTTTAAGGGAAGTATGGAAATGAAGCCAAATTACTGATTGTAAACAAATGAAGTATGAGCTAAAAGAATGTGCAAATAAACAGGCAAATGAATTACCATTGAAGAAAATTGTCATCTAAAGAAGGAGAAACAATTGAAGACAGTCCAGGAACTAAGGGAAGTTTGTTATTATTTTAATATAAATATGGGGCTTTCAAACCTATCATAAGAGTATCTTGGAAAATTTGAAATCTGCCTGAATAAATTACATCCTTTTCCATTTTTTTTTTTTTACAAAATTCATAGATTCAGCCTCAATCTAGCAAAACCTTAAAATTTCCATAGAATGAAGGAAGTTTTTAAAAATTAAATAGGAAATGATAATAGGAAACCATTTTGCTACTTAATTATTCTCCGGGATGTTAGCTGTGCTACCAAACACTTTTTAATACATGAAAAGAATTCAGTCTCTCTGATTTAAAAGTAAATGCAATGTCCTTACCTTGGAGAAGAGGGCAGGGATGCAATATGGCTGGATCTTTTTCATGAGGAAAGGTACTTTTCAAGGTAGCTGCTTGAAAACATGTAATGAAGATACAAAGAAGAGTGAACACATGGGTGACCATAGCACACAGGGACTCCTCATTAAAAACAGGCTCAGCAATTACTTGGAATCTCCAGTCACAGTGGAGCCTCTTCCTCCCATAAGGAGCAGAATGAGTTAGTCTTAGGAAAAGTTCAAGGAGAAGCTCATAGCCTCTCAACTCTCCATATCTCTTGACTTTTATTACTCGCTGATAAATCATTTATGCGGAATTCCATGACGGTTGATTCTTGGGGTATTTGGTTTAACAAACACAGGATACTAAGTTAATTTCAAGGCAAACTATATAAATGGTTGAAGATACTGCCTCCACATTTATTTGACCATTTCAAATGTCCTTGGGAATTCATCATATAGGTTATAAAACAAATCCTGTTGTCTTTATTTAAAATTTTTCCATAATTAAGTCTTAATATTTATTTTCAAGAACTATAGACTCTAAAAATTTCTTTCCATAATGCCTCGTTTAGCGTTTTTCAAGATAGAATGTTCTCACATAGTCCTTGAGGCAAAAGTCATTGCATGGTTCAGTAGCTGTATTTTATTATTAATTAATACCAACTGCTTTTGTCTTTTAGACTTTTCAAATTTTGACTTCTACAGTACTTAAGTTTTATGTATTCAAGCAAGGTAGGTAGGATTAAGATCACTGTGGTAAAAAATGGAAATAAGAAAGCAAATTACATGGTTATTTCGATAATCACATGAAAGGTGGTGTGCTAGGCTTGTTGACATGGAAGTGTTGAGAAGTACTGAGATTTAGAATGTGTTTTGAAAGTGTTGAGAAAATATTGAATGATTCTGGGTAGGATCAGAAGATAATTCAAACAGGAGAAATAAGATCAGGGCCTTAGCACCTGAGTGAATACCATTTACTATTCTATAGAATATTGGGTTTCTTAGAATGCATGATAAGAAAGAGATACATTTTGCCAGCCTTATATTCATATTAATCCCACAGATTAAGGTATTGGTTTTTATGGTAGAAATAGTACTCTGGGGCTTAGGGGGGAAATTGGGGATTGAGATGTTACTTTTGATTAATCAACACAAGATTGTTACTTATGGCCACAGGGAAGGAGGAGATCTAGGCATGAAGTATATGTAGGAATAGGAATGTATTCACCTGAAGGTTGTGCCTTGTATGCGCAAGCATTTAGATATTGAATTAATGGGGGCCATCCAATGAAGGAGATTGTCAACAGTGGCTAGAGTCATTGACTGAAGACCAAAAGGTTGTATTGTCCATGAAGAGAAACAAAGATTGAATTTGTAAAAGTAATACCAGGGGTAGCACTGAAAGGCACAATTAAGTTTGGAAATGAAGTAAGAGAAGATCACTGATTTTTAATAAAAATGCTGTATGGAAAGGGAAAGGTAAATAGTACTTTTAATATTGTCAAGGCCAATTCAAAGGATCCCCCAGAGTCAACAATTTGCCCTGAAGTACTAGTGTCAGTCTGGTACAGACACACGCTGATATCTTGTGAATTGGTTGCCTGAATCATTAAAGTAAGGATGCGTGTCAGTTATACAGGCCGAGATCCCTTCAGAATTCCACACTATATACCTATAGAACTGATAGTCTTCATTACAAGCCATCGGTATTACCATAATAACCTTCATGCAACTGTATGCTTGCAGTTCCACTTGTGTCTATCTGTTCATGTATCCTTCAGCCATGGGAAAATATCTCATCAAGGCAAGGTTGTGTAGTAGTTTCAGAGATTTTGGCTTTTGTGAGATACTGAGAAAAGACTGTTGGAAAAAGGAATAATCGATGAGGGGCCAAGAGAATAAAAGATAGTGCTAGGAATCAAGAATCCAAAGTCAGATGGGATGTAGAGAAGGTAGAATTTTTAAGGAAAAAGCTAGGGCTTTTTAAGGGCAAGGGCAAGGGCAAGGTTAAGGTGTCCTGAACCCACATTTTCGATGATAGTTCTAGAGCAGCAGTCCCCAACCTTTTTGGCACCAGGGACCTATTCATGGCAGACAGTTTTCCCATGGACCAGGGTTGGAGGGACAGTTTCAGGATGATTCAAGTGCTTTACATTTATTGTACACTTTATTTCTAATCTAATGTTGATGCCAATCTGAGAGGAAGTACTAGTCCACGGCCCAGAGGTTGGGGGGTCCTGTTCTAGAGGATAGTAAATGTTAGTAATATCATTAACGTCAAGGAGAAGACAGGACTGTGTATGATGATATTTCCCAATTGAATCTGGAATATTTCCAGAAATTTATTGTATTGCTAACTAGTGGTTTGGAAATGAGTTTGAACTGTTTTGGCCCAAACTGTCTAAATTGCTACTATTTAATACATAGCATGCTTTATTATGTCTCTTAACATTTCAGTTACTAGATTTTGTTTTATTGTTTTGTATGCTTAAGTAGACTAGAAATAATGAGCTCCTTTTGACAGGGATGTTTTCCTATTAATATTTTCCTTTCCATTTATTATCTCATAGAGTCTACCATATAACAGGTGTATAATTATAACTGTAGTGTTTAAAGTACTTTAATGCCTGGATGAATGAAAGTTTGATGATTTAGCCAGTCACTTAAAGGGCAAGGAAAGTAAGAGTTTATAGAGACCCCACATGAGGCAGCTGTTTGAGAATGTGATAGTGATGGATGAGGAAATCATAGATATTGTATCTTATGCTGAGTTAGATTGCACAAATAGAGATTTAATATTGGGGAGTCAAGCATCTGCTGAATTAGACTGTTGAAAATTGCCAGTTGAGTTATAAATCCCCATTCATTGTTGTGGAGTAGTATAATGCAGCCTTTTGTTTTTTTTTTCCTTTCTGCTTCTATCTCTTAGCATGTACCAAGAGATAGCCTGTTTTTTCCTACCGTGTTCTTTCAAACAAAAACAATCCAAATCTTCCAAAGAGGGAGCTTTATAGATAGTAGACTTTTTCCTCTGGATAGGATCAACATATTTTGTAATATTGCTCCTTTTAAGCAATGTATAATATCCCTAAAAATATTCATTTTCTCTGTAATATTAATTTTTCTAGTTTTAAAGTTTCCTTGAAAGTGAGAAGCTAGTCTTGAGGAGGGACTGTGAACAGATCAATACTAAGACGTTAAATTGTAGCATGTAGTCTGTTATGGATGGTTTTCAATCATGAGAAGGAACAACACAGTACAGTCGATATGGCTGATTTCAGTGAGAACTTTTAATATTTATATTTATGTCTTGGAACTTCCTAACTTTAAAAAATCCTTCCCTTTTGTATCTGTATGACATGAAGTATTATGGCTGTTTTCTTCAAGTGTGATAGTTATATTCATCTTTGTGACCCAGTTCATTTGTTTAGTGTTGAAATTTGAGGAGTGCTGAACAAATGTATACAGGCTATTGATAGGCAGGGAAGGAAAATCTTTGTCTTAAATAAGAGGCCAAGAAAGATAATAAAAAAAAGAAAATGGGGATTATATGTGAGCTTTTTGCCACATTGCTGTTAGGTTCACAGCATCCAAAAGAATAAGAAAATTCACCTTTATGGTGATTGTGAAGATGGGGAAAATGCCCTGTCAGCAGCGATCTGACCAAGTTGTCAGAGACTGTTGATTTCTAGAAGGACACCAAAATAGGAGATTTCCCTCCTCCTCTTACTTTCCTTTTGACTTAATCAGCTGTTCTGAGTAAGTTTAAGAATTCTTCTGACCTTATTACCTTGAGAAAAAGTATTGCTGTTGATTCACTTTGGAATAGCAATGTAGTGATAGCTTCAATCAGAGTCCTGTTAAATTGTCTAGTTGATGAATAGTTACTGACATTCATAATGTTAATTCATAATTCCTACCCATATCCTCTTCTTTTAGTGGATAAAATGCTTGTTTGGAGAGAGTATCAGAATGGATCATGATAAGATGGTAAGTTGGGCATGAGAACGCTGTTGAGTGGCACTCAGATCTGAAGTATCTAGGGATTGTTCAGTGTGCCTTAATGTAAATAGCTGCCTCTATTGAGTCCTGTTTGCTTTAGTTCCCCAATTTACTCTTAAATTTGTAATTGTATCCTTATCAATACATGTACCAATTTTGATTTATTTTATGTCTTATGCTGTCTCTTTTTCCTGAAATGTATATAATGAGCTCCTACTTGACAGGGATTTTTTTCCTATCACCTTGTCTTATCCTGCAATGTTGGAAAATGAGAATTTCATTGGTTTGTGAAATTGACACATTTATGAAGGAATAAGTGATAGAGGTCATAAAAATGAGAGAATATAACAATAAAGAAGTGATAGTGTTATTTTAGATAGACATGTGATGCTATTTAAGTTATTTGGCAATCTCGTGTTTGACAGTGTTGAAAGAAAAGAACATAGAATTTAATGATTTTTTTTTGAGATGTAGGCATACAGACAGTAACTCTTTCAGTCTATTTTAAAATAAGTAATAGCAAAACCCATTAAAATAGCCAAATTGGGGAAGTTAGCAAAGTATCACTCTCTGGATCGTCCGTCCTATGTCTGTTTCGTGTGAATGTTGTATAAATTTCAGTTAACCATGACTTCCACTTTGTTAACCCGTTTGAATTTGAGTGGGAAAGGACAGAGGAGCAGCAGTGACAGTAGTGTAAGTCTACACTGTAAGCAGCGTAAGTCAGGTCTGTTGATGTGTAGGGAAATGAACTCCGTGGACCAGGAAATGCTCTCTGTTGCCTGTAGAATATTAAGGGCTTCGTTGTTGTGCTCGTTACTACTACTTTTGTTTGATACTGTTTAAAAAAATCTATATTCCTGAAGTTTTTCCCAGCTTTATGGAGTTGTAATTGACAATTGAAATGGTAAGTGATATTTAATATGATTTGATATACGTATACAACATAAAAAGTATTCCCCCCATTGAGTTAATCTGAACACCATTACCTAACATACTTACTTTTTGTATTTGTGTGTGAGAGAGCATTTAAATTTTACTCTCTTCTTGAATTTTAATTGTACAACATGGTATTGCCTGCTATCATCACCATGTTATACATTAACTTCTCAGACTTTATTGTTTTAATTGGAAGTTTGTACATTTTACTGGACAGTATTTGCTGTCCAGTAGTCCCAATTTACTGACATGACTGTCCTTTTCACAGTGTGTATTCTTGGCTCATTATGAATAAAGTTCAACAGTGGGCATCCTTGTGTTATTCCTGATATTAGAAGAAAAGCTTTTGGCATTTCACTGTTAGGTATGATGTTTGCTGTGGACTTGTCTTTCATGGCCTTTATTGTATTGAAGTACATCCCCTTTGTGCCTTGAGGTGTAGTGTTAGTTGGTTTGAGATCTTTTTTTCCTTTAATGTAGGTGTTTATCATAATAAGTGTCCTTAGAACTACTTTTGCTACATTCCATAAGCTTTGGTATATTATGTTTCCATTTTGTTTGTGTCATATTATTTGATGTCTCTTGAATTTTTCACAGTTGTTCAGGAGCACATGACTTAATCAATATATATATTAAGAGTTTTTCAGTTTCAGTTTTGTAGTTTCATGTCATTGTGGTCAAAAAAGATACTTGAAATGATTTAATTTTTAATTATTAAGCCTTATTTTGTGGCCTTGCATATGATTTATCCTAGATAATTTTCTATGGATTCTTGAGGACAATGTTTATTCTAGTACTGTTAAAAGGAATGTTCTGTAAATATCTACTAAAGTTCCTCTGGTCTAATGGTACATATACACCATGGAATATTACTCAGTCATTAAAAAGAATTCATTTGAATCAGTTCTAATGAGATGGATGAAACTGGATCCCATTATACAGAGTGAAGTAAGCCAGAAAGATGAAGACCAATACAGTATACTAACGCATATATATGGAATTTAGAAAGATGGTAATGATAACCCTATATGCAGAACAGAAAAAGAGACACAGATGTACAGAACAGACTTTCGTTGTTCAGTTTTTAACTCCTGTCTGATTATTTGCTACCCAACGGATTACAGCACGCCAGGGTTTCCTGTCCTTCACTTTCTCCCAGAGTTTGCTCAAATTAACGTCCATTGAGTCAGTGATGTCATCCAACCACCTCATCCTCTGTCACCCCCTTCTCCTCTTGCCCTCAGTCTTTCCCAACATCAGGGTCTTTTCTGATGGTTGGTTCTTCACATCAGGTGGCTAAAGTATTGGAGCTTCAGCATCAGTCCTTCCAAGAAATATTCAGGGTTGATTTCCCTTAGGATTGACTGGTTTGATCTCCTTGCAGTCCAAGGGACTCTTAAGAGTCTTCACCAGTGCCGTACTTCAAAAACATCAATTCTTCAGTGCTCAGCCTTCTTTATGGTCCAACTCTCATATCCATACATGAATTCTGGAAAAACCATAGCTTTGACTATGCAAACCTTTGTCAGCAAAGAGAGGTCTCTGCTTTTTAATATGCTGTCTAAGTTTGTCATATCTTTTCTTCTAAGCAGCAAGTGTCTTTTAATTTCATGGCTGCAGTCACCATCTGCATTGATTTTGGAGCCCAAGAAAATAAGTCTGTCACTGTTTCCACTTTTTCCACCATCTATTTGGCATGAAGTGATGGGACCAGATGCCATGATCTTAGCATTTTGAATGTTGAATTTTAAGCCAACTTTTTCACTCTCCTCTTTCACCTTCACCAAGAGGCTCTTTAGTTCCTCTTCATTTTCTACCATTAGAGTGGTATTGTCTGCCTATCTGAGGTTGTTAATATTGCTCCCCATCATCTTGATTTCAGCTTGTTCATCCAGCCTGGCATTTTGTGTGAACTTCTCTGCATATAAATTAAATAAGCAGGGTGACAGTGTACAGCCTTGACATACTCCTTTCCCAATTTTGAAGCAGTCCCATTGTTCCATACTTGATTCTAAGTGTTGCTTCTTGACCTGCATACGGGTAAGATGGTCTGGTATTCCTGTTTGTTGTGATCCACATAGTCAAAGGTTTAAGCATAGTCAATGAAGCAGAAGTAGATATGTTTCTAGAATCTGCTTGCTTTCTCTATTATCCAGTGGGTGTTGAAAATTGGATCTCTGATTCCTCTGCCTTTTCTAAAGTCAGCTTGTACACCTGGAAGTTCTTGGTTCACATACTGTTGAAGCCTAGCTTGAAGGATTTTTGAGCATTACCTTGCTAGCATGTAAATGAGCACAATTGTGCAGTAGCTTGAACATTCTTTGGTATTGCCTTTCTTTGAAATGAAAATTGCTCTTCCAATCTTGTGTAAGGTCTAATATGTAAGGTCTAGTATAAGTCTAATGTTCTTTTTTGGTGATTATTTCCATCTGGATGATCTATCCATTGTTGAGAGTGGGATATTGAAGTTCATTGCTATTATTGTATTGCTGTGTAATTTTCCCTTCAGATTTGTTAGTATTAGCTTTATGTATTTACATGCTTTCCAGGTAGTGCTAGTGGTAAAAAACACACCTGTAGTGCAAGAGACACCGGAGATGCGAGCTTGATCCCCTGGAGGAGGAAATGGCAACCCACTCCAGTATTTTTGCTTGGAAAATCCACGGACAGAGGAGTCTGATGGGTATAGTTCATGGGGTCTCAAAGAGTTGGACACAACTGAGTGACTGAGCATGTACTTACACATTTAAGTGTTCCTATGTTGGGTTGAAATATTTGTAATTGTTATATCCTCTTGATGCATTGACCTTGTATGTAGTGACCTTATTTTTTTCTTCTTACAGCTTTTGGCTTAAAGTCTGTTTTGTATGATATGAGTACAGCTATTCTTTGTTAGTTTTTTTAATTTGCATAAAATATATTTTTCTATCCCTTTGTTTTCATTCTGTGGAAGTTCTTTCAAGCTTAGGTGAGTTTCCTATAGGCAGTATGGCAGTATGTAGTTGGGTGTTTTTTTAAATCCATCTAGCTAGTTTTTCATGGCAGCCACCTGAGGGACAGACCCCAATAACACCTAGGTCTTTTTTTTTTTTTTTGGCCACACCTCGAGACATGTGGGATCTTAGTTCCCCAACCAGGAATTCAGCCTGTGTCCCGTACATTGGAAGCATAGAGTCTTAACCGTGGACCGCCAGGAATGTCCCCTCCCCTAGCTTTTGATTGGAAAATTTAGTCTATTTACATTAAAAATAATTGTTCATAAGTTTGAACTTATTATTGCCATTTTGTTCATTGTTTTCTGGCTGTTTTGTAGTTCCTTTATTCCTTTCCCCTTGTCTTGGTCTGTTTCTTTGTGATTTGATAGTTTTTTGTAGTATAGTATTCTTTGATTCCTTTCTCTTTATCTTTTGTGTATTTAGTATAGTCTTTTGTGGTAACCATGAAGTTTATATGAAATATCTTCTATGTACAACAGTTTACTGTAAGTTGATAATATCTTCAAATGCCTACTCCTTCATGATATGTTTTTGATGTCACAGTTTGCATCTTTTTACATTGTGAATCTAATAACAAATTATTTTATTATACTTGCTTTAATGTTCTGTTCTTTAACCTTTCTTCTAAAGTTAAAAGTGATTTACCCATTACCGTTGAAACATTAGAGTAATCTGACTGAATGTTTATCTTTACTGGTGAGCTTTATACTTTCATTTGTCTTCCTTCTAATTAACATTCTTTCATTACAGCTTGAAGAATACCTTTTAACATTTCTTGTAAGATTGATCTAGTAGTGATGAAGTCATTTAGCTTTTGTTTGCCTGAAAAACTTCTTATTTCCCATTTAATTCTGAGGAAGTAATTTGCTGAATAGTGTATTCTTGGTGGTTTTTTCCTTTCCTCAATTGGAATGTATCACTGCATACCCTTCTGCCTTTCAAGTTTTCTGCTGAAATATTTCCTGATAGTGATATGGGGTTTCTCTTGTACATAACTTGTTTTCTCATGCTGCTTTTGAGATTCTCACCTAATCTTTAGCATTGGACAATTTCATTATGTGTCTTGGTGTGATCTCTTTGAATTCTCATTTTTTCTTTCTTTTTGGGGGTGGAAGTTATTTTCTGGGATTCCTGAATGTGGATGTGCCTTTTTCCCCTAGATTAGGCAAGTTTTCAGCCATTATTTCTTTGAATAGCACTTATTCTCCTTTCTCTCGATATTCTTCTGGAACCTCTGTGCATGCCAAGTCGTTTCAGTCATGTCCAACTCTTTGTGACCCTGTGGACCATAGACCCCCAGGTTCCTTTGTCCGTGGGATTCTCCAGGCAAGAATACTGGAGTAGGTTGCCATTTCCTTCTCCAGGGAATCGTCCTGACCCAAGGATTGAGCCTGCAGTGGGCAGGTTCTTTTCCACTAGTATTACCTGAGGCCTCTATAACCCATACAGTTTGCTAGTATCCCATTAGTCATTAATGCTGTTTTCACTTTTTAACTCTTTCTCTTGACTTATCTGAGTGGAAGAAGTCCACTTCACTTTTCCTGATTCTTCCTTCACTTGATCTAGTCTACTGTTCTATTCTATCTAGTCTACTGAACTCTTCTGCTGCATTGTTTAGTTTGGTTGTATTCTTTGGCTCTTTGATTTCTGTGTGGTACTTGTAAAAATTCTCCTGTGTCTTAGTTAAAATTCTTATTTTGTTCATACTGTAGTTTTTGGTAAGCATCTTTATGATCGTTGTTTTGAACTCTCTCAGGAAAATAACTTATCTTCATTTATAGTAAGATCTGTTTCTAGTTTATATTGTTCTTTTATTTCAAGTGTTTTCCTGTGTCTCTTCATTTTTCTTGACTCTATGTTGTTTCTGTGCCCCACTCCAGTATTCTTGCCTGGAGAACCCCATGGGCAGAGAAGCCTGAAGGGCTGCAGTCCATGGGGTCGCAAAGAGTCAGACACAACTGAGCGAATAAACCACCACCACCATGTTGTTTTGGCTATTTGGGTTTGTTTGTTGTTGTTGTTGTTGTTGTTTTCATATAAATTTTAAAATTATTTGTTGTAGTTCTACAAAAAAAAAATCCCATTGATATTTAGATAGGAATTGCATTATATCTGCAGATTGCCTTGAGTACTGTGGTCATTTTAATGATATTAATTCTTCTAATCCAAGAATGCAGTGTTATCTTTCTGTCTTTAACAGTATGCAATAAAACCCTTTCAGGGAAAGGTTGGGAGATGAGTGACTTTGCGTACTGCTTTTGCACTGAGCCTAGGGGAAAGCCAGCTAGGAATTGCCCCCTTGTTTTCTACAGTCTATGGAATTTGTGAATGGAACCCCCTTTAGCTATAGAACTGATGGTCTTGAGACCCATTTCTTGAGTAGAACTTATAAAATCTTGCATACAGGCATGTGTACAAGGTCTTTCCAGAGAGATACTAGGAACTTAGATCCCTGTGGAGTGGGGAGGAGTGGTTTCCACTTCCACATTCTCTGAGAGGATCACAGCCAGCCCCTAGTACTTGCTAACTTAGCAGACTAACCTTCAGGCAGCGGCTTTTAAAGTAAGTGTTAGTGTTGGTCACTCAGTCGTGCCCGACTCTTTGTGACCCCATATACTTCAGCCTACCAGGCTCTTCTGTCCATGGGATTTTCCAGGTAAGATCCCCTGGAAAACGAAATGGCAACCCACTCTTTAAAGCAAGCAGATACTCTTTCAGGAGAAAACTGAAATGTGCAATTTTGTTCCCTCTGTGTTGATTGCTGGGATGATAGCCTTGGTGAGTGCTTGCACGCTTGTTAAGAAATGTTTCTTTATTTGTTATACTGTTTTGTCTCATTTACACAAGCTCCATTGGTTTTTTGAGCAAGGGATTTTGTGAATTCGTCCCTCTTGTGAGTCTTAACTCACAAGACTGATTCCTTTAGGATGGACTGGTTGGATCTCCTTGCAGTTCAAGGGACTCTCAGGAGCCTTCTCCAACACCACTTTTGCTAGATCAGCCCTTTGATTTTCAGGGAGAAGCTAGAAGTTGGGACTTCTCTCCTGATGGTAAGGCACTATGCTGAGGGTGGGGTTGATGCCAAGAATGTGTAAGGAAATAGCCTGTCTTACCTGTTTTGATGTATTTTCTCATTTGTCCTACTTTCTGAAAGTTTCCGAGTATTTCTGAGTAAATTGCTCTGTGTGTAGCTGTACATTTTGTGTGTCTGTATGAGGAGGGGAGCTCAGGCACCTCCTTTGTCACCATCCTTTTGCTTCTGAATTTCTAAAGTTCTGGATCTTTTCAGTCAAAATTTTTACCTTTGCTTTAATATTGTTTTTGAAATGTGACATACTTAATAATAATTTAATCTTAGCCTTGGATAAGCAGTTCAGTCGCTCAGTCATGTTTGACTTTGCAACCCCAGGGACCACAGCACGTCAGGCCTCCCTGTCCATCACCAACTCCCGGAGGTTGCTCAAACTCATGTCCATTGAGTCAGTGATGCCATCCAACCATCTCATCCCCTGTTGTCCCCTTCTCCTCCTGCCTTCAATCTTTCCCGCATCAGGGTCTTTTCCAGTGAATCAGTTCTTTGCATGAGGTGGCCAAAGTATTGGAGATTCAGCTTCAGCATCAGTCCTTCCAATGAACATTCAGGACTGATTTCCTTTAGGATGGACTGGTTTGATCTCCTTGCAGTCCAAGGGATTCTCAACACCACAGTTGAAAAGCATCAATTCTTCAGCGCTCAACTTTCATTATAGTCCAACTCTCACATGCATACGTGACTACTGGAAAAACCATAGCTTTAACTAGACAGACCTTTGTTGGCAAAGTAATGTCTTTGTTTTTTAATATGCTGTCTAGGTTTGTCATAGCTTTTCTTCCAGGGAGCAAGTGTCTTTTAATCATGGCTACAGTCATTACTGGCAGTGATTTTGGAGCCCCACAAAATAGTCTCTCACTATTTCAGTTGTTTCCCCATCATTTGCCATGAAGTGATGCAACCAGATGCCATGATCTTAGTTTTTTGAATGTTGAGTTTTAAGCCAACTTTTTCACTCTCCTTGGATAAGATGTCCCATAGTAATGATGGTAAAAATATTTTTCTCTGCCAAACTTTTTCCTGTGGTGTTGAAACAGTATTCTAGGGTTGCATTTGAAACTTGTGCTGACTTTTGCAAATTAGGATTCGTAACTCTAAAAGTGAACTTAGTTAAGATTGTACATTGTGGAAAATCAAAGAAACTTTTATTAGCTACACAAATTTCTTTAGCTATACTAATATGTGTAGCTGTTTCCTTTTATTCTTCAAAGGTATTTTATTGTGTGGATTTCTAATTTTCATTATGATCAATGAATATATTCTATATCAGTTGAGTTATTTTAAATATCTTTGGCCTGATACATGCTTTATCTTGGTGAATATGCCGTAGACACTTTTAAAAAGTGCATTTATTCTGAAGTTGTTGGCTGTAGTGTTTTATAAATGTCCATTGGGTTTAAGTGATTGGTAGTATTGTTCATATGGTCTGTGATTGATATTGTGCTTTATTCTGTAAATTACTGAAAAGATAGAGTTTAAAGTCACCAAGTATGATTGGATTTGTCTGTTACTCCCCTTTATTTCTGTCAGTTTCATTTCAGGTAATTTGTAACTTTATTAGTCATACAAACTTTTGTAATTATTATGTCTTCTTTATAAATTGACCCTCATATTTTGAAATGTCTCTATTTTTGGTAATAAACAGACATGATGTTTACATTATTGAAAATTAATATAACTGCTCTAGCTTTCTTTTGCTTTCTGTTAAGATGGTGTTATCTTTTTATCTTTTCAACCTATAACTTTATGTGTAAAATAGTGTCATTAAATGGTGTATAGTTGTATAGTATGTTTTAACCATTCATGGAGTGTTTATTCAATGTTCATTTAATATAATTATTGAAGAAGTAGATTTAAGTCCACCTCTTTTATTGTTTCTTTAAGTGTGTACTCCTTATCAGTATCTATCTTCTGCTTTCTATTCTTCTGTCTGTTCTTCTCTGCCTTCCTTTTAATTTTTTTTCAGAATTCCTTTTTCCTTTACCATTTTAGCTATACTTTTTTTTGTAATTTTTAGTGGTTTTCTAGGGAATACTACATATATTTGTTTTAGCCTTTTAAGACTATTAAATCATTTCCCATAAAAAGAAGACTCTTGGAAATATACGTACCTATTTACCTAGTCTTTGCCCCTTGTATGCTAGGGTTGCCATATATATTACAAGTGATATAGACAATGGAATAGTTGTTTTAAATAGGCATATTTATTTTTAAGAATTTAAGAGGGGAACTTTCATAATTACCTGTATATTAACCAGTTTTACCTATATATTAACCAGTTTTACCTATATATTAACCAGTTTTAATCCTTTTCATTCTGTTTTTAATATCCATGTCTACTTCAGTTATCATTATTTATCTTCCCAAAGAACTTTCTTTAGCACCAGTACTAGTGATAATTTTTCTTAGTTTTCTTTTATCTGTGTCTCCTTTTTAGTCCTTTTTATTGAGGAATATAGTTACTTAATATAGAATTATGATTTTACTCCCCTGCCTAGTACTTTAAAGATAATATTCCATAGCTTTCTGGGCTTCATTGAAATAAAAAACATTTGGGAGTAGTTAGTATAGAAAATAATTGAAGCAAAAGTTTAGGCTAGCAAAGTAGGATGTAATTGGTACTTTTCAAAGGATACTTTTGAAGAGTTCTTAACTAAACAGCTTGTTTTATGTGTGTCCTTTGACAGTTTTGAATAAATGAGCTTCTTTTGACAGGGGTTGGTTTTATTTATATTGTTTTCTTATCCAGAAAGTCATACAGAAAATAATTATTCTATATTTTTAATGGCTAAGTTTGTTTTTGTGATATTTACAATAAATTAAGTTAGAGAGTAAATGAATGACTTTATTAGAGAGGAAAAGCAGAAGTAAAAAGATGGGAGTATATTGATGTTAGAAATATTTCATTTAATTAATTCATAATATTACCATTGGTCAAGACATAGAAACATGGAATATTTTGTGAATTTTGTTGTCTTATAAACATTTGATATGAGTTCTCTTAACACAGAATTGATTCATCTCTTGAAATAACATTTCTTTATTGAAGATAAATGGGAAATATACTTACAACCTCTGAATTTAGGGAATATGAAATTAACCTTCCAAATGTATGTGTTTGATTTGAATGGCATATTTTTTCACTTTTACATAATTGTCTCATGTCAACTCCCATGACAGTCATACAGGAGAGAGGAAACTGTTGTAGTTTTTGCATTGTTTCTAAAACATACTACCATCCTTGATCTTATGAGAAATTTAGAAATAATATTCAATGGACATGGAAGATAAATAAGTTTCTGTTGAAACAGAAGTGCTTAGTTTTGAGAAACACTGTAGTGTTGTAATGTCTTATGTTAGTGATTCTCAAGTTCTACCCCATTTTACTCTATCATAAATCTGTCACCTATCTGTAGATCTATCATCTATCACTTTATCTTCCATAATTTATGTGTGTCTCTATCATCTGTCTAGCTTATTAATATATGTTATCATTCAAATTCCATCACTCCTCATCTTTCTTTTGTGTATCATATATCCATCTATCCTGCTATTAGATATAATAGGAAGAAGAGCATGGCAATGGAAAAACAAGGGCTTCACCTCCCATGTGAAAGGATAGTGATGACAGTGGTCTCTGAGGTGATGACGTATAAGAAGAAAACAAGAGAGCATGAGGATGGAGGGCCATTAAAACAGGGACTCATCTAGCAGGGACTCTTGACTTATTACTACACTCAAATTTGGAAGATCAGAGTAGAGCTACCTCCATTCTGTGCCAACTTTCATGAGAAAATTTAGTCTAAATATGGTAACTGCCTTCTCAGTCAACTTATGCTCCAACGTCTTAAAACTTAAGTTTTAATTATATGAAGTTTCTACCTCAATCTACATTAAGGTAGACCATGGATTGGGAAGCCTTTTCTGTAAAGGGTGAAGTAGCAAGCAGTTTCAGTTTTGTAGGATGTATGGTACCTGTTGCAGCTGATCTGCTCTGCTCTTGCGGTGTAAAAGCAGCCACAGTATGTAACTGAATGAGTGTGGCTGTGTTTCGGTAAAACCTTGTTTACCACAGCAGGCTTTGGGCTTCAGTACCACATCCTGAACTAGAAGTGAAGTGAAGTGAAGTGAAGTCGCTTAGTCGTGTCCGACTCTTTGCGACCCCGTGGACTGTAGGCTCCTCCGTCCATGGGATTCTCCAGGCGAGAATACTGGAGTGGGTTGCCAGTTCCTTCTCCAGGGGATCTTCCCGACCCAGGGATTGAACCCACAACTAGAGCATTGGCTAAACCAGAACCTGGAAAATAATCAGATTAACCTCAGTACATGGTAAACGTATCTGAAAATTATTTTTCCACTTTACTTTCATGAAAATTATTATTAATAACTCTGCTAAATCTCATTCACAAGAGAGTGCTCTAAGTGAATACTATGTGCCATCATAACCTAAGCAGTGTAAAACCAATGTGAGTGACTGGAGTGATATGAACCCCTTTCCAGTTATAACCAATAAATTAAATTTAAATTTAGCATATTTTTCCCATAAGTTCCCAAGGATTGTGACCAAAATCTTACCTGCCTTCTTTTCCTCTTCAGTACATTTCAGGTCAAAATATTGTCACTCAATTCCTTGGTGGTATCCAGTCTCCATAGGCTTTGACTTCAGTCTATTTTGACTTCATCTGAGCAGTTTTTGTAATTGTTTCAGCATCTCATAATAGGATTTGTATGTTCCAAAGCTATCATGTAATCTAGTTGATAAAAATATGAAAGATTCAACAGTATAAATAACTAAATCAACACAATCTTTAATCCAATTAAACTGTGTTTTCCGAATTTTCTCCATGTTGTCTACACTGGAGGGTTTAGAGGAGAGAAGGAATATCTAAAACCTGCTAGCTTAAATTTGGGCTATTACTTTTTCTGCAGTCATTTGAAAATGTACCTTTATGTTTACTTGAAATTTATATTACCAGGTTAGTGTTAATATTCTATTAAAGGCTCACCCAAATCAATTAGAAAAAGATAAGTATTCCAGTACAAAAGTAGGAATACATATAAATAAACAAATCAGAGAAGGAAAGTTCTGTGAATGGCCAAGAACACATAAAAATATACTCAACCAGGCTGCCGCACAAGCCCTCTGCAATGGCCCACAGTCTGTGGAGTGTGTTTGTTTCTGGATAAATCTACTTCTTACCTAAAAAAAAAACAACACTCAACCATATCAATCTTGTAATGAAATAACTAAATATATACTGAATAATTATCAATTGTTATAAATATATAATTAATATTTGTGTGTGTCTTTAAACGTAGTCACAAGCACACAAATAAATCAGCAGTTACTTTTTTCACCTATTAGATTAATGGTACATTTATTAGCAAAGTATGGGGAATTTGGAACTCTTTGTGTGTTAGTCTGTTCAAAAGACAGTGAAAAATATGTATTAGATGGAAATTAGCACAGTTTGACAAACAATTTTATATTTAGAAATTTACCTATAGGATATAATAGGGAGTGTTCAAATGTGTATGTAAACTCAAGGGTACTCATTACAGCCTTAATTATACTTGTAAAATTATAAGTAATCTGTTTATCAAATCATAATGCTAGGGAAATTAATAATGCACTTATCCAATTGTATTTAGAATGTTGAAATTAATTGACATGAAAATCTAGGTTTTTCAAAAGTTGGCCATTAGTTCCTGAGTATCAACTATGTTTGAAACATTAATGTTGTATTTCATTCATGTTAAATGAAATATGTATGTGCTCATTTGGATATGGTCAATAAACTAATCTTATAGGAAGACTGTTCAAAAACCATTGATGGTGAGTTTGGATCATTATTTTACTATGGTGTATGTGTGTGTGTGATGTGTAGTCTCAAATTTATGTATTTCAATTATATATAGCATTTATTGAATTCTTAGTATTTGTTCCACATGCTGAAATAAACACTTTTTCATGGATTATCTCATTTAAAACTAATAATAACCATACAGTATAGGATATTCATTCCTTTTTTAAGATAAGATAGAGGCTGGTGGGCTGCCGTCTGTGGGGTCGCACAGAGTTGGACACGACTGAAGCGACTTAGCAGCAGCAGCAGCAGAGGCTTGTTAGAAACTAAATTTGATTGTGCAGTTCATTCTGTTATTCACAACTTAAGGAAAAAAAACACAATCAGTGTCACAGCCTTTGGAAGACGAAAATAATACTTATATTTTGCTATATCTCCTCTTGTTTGGGGGGAAAGATACACATTTTTGAGGTCGACTTTATTTTCTGTGTTGTTAAGGTCAGAGCCATGAGAATTCTCAAGTAAGTGTTGAGATACTGCAGCAACAGAAGAAAAAGACGTATAGGACATTGGTTTGTTGGAAATTCTGTGGTATAAATTTACAAATTGTAGATTGACTTGTTGAAATAAGGGGTGCCAGTGCTTAGGACATGAGGCAGTGTTCCTTGGAAAATTATTTCATAGAGACTGGGATGTCATGGGGGCACAAATCGAAGTCCAAAAAGAAATGGCCAATGAGAAGAGTATCACTAAATGGAAGAAATCAACTTTGTCGCAGAATTGATGACAGGTAACACCAAGAGAAATACTATAAATAGCAGGGAAAGGACCAGTGAGGATCTTGGAGTTGAAGGTACAATCCCTAACTGCTATAGATTCAAGTGTCATAATGTTCTAATGAAATATTTTTCAAATTGTACTTTATGACCATATGGTGTAGATTATAAACTATCTACTTCATATGAATATGTAGATATGAAACTATCTACTTCATATGAATATGTAATCAATTCATTTTTCTCCAGTTATGTGTATTCATTCCAACCCATTTTTAAAGACAGTACCTTGTGTCTTACAAGTACCATTCATTAGTAATTCAGAGCTAATAGCTAAACTTGTTGGCCAGAATGATAAGCAGAGTGCATTATGACATGTTTTGCCTGACTGTGCCATAGCAGTGGCGAAAGTACAGTTAAAAAATTGGATAGTTTATAGCAAGAAATATGTATTATGCTATTCCAAAGTTTGCCTTCTTATTTTCTGGTATCTTGAGGGGAAATGAACCTGTATAAGATATTCACAGTTGAGGCCCTGGAACAGAGAATACTGAAGGAAAAAGCAGTCATAGTTAAGTAAGGCTGCATCTGCCATGGAAGACTGCTGGACACAGAGCTGCTCAGCCTCTGGTTTTGACTGATGCAATTTGGGGATGTTTGAATATGGTAAATCTCTTTAAGGATAATAAAACTAATGGTAAAGTGTTTATAATATTACTAAACTAATATGTGAATGAGTGAATGAATTAATAGGGTCAAAAGTAAAATACTACAGAAAGTTGTGATAAACATATAAGAATGACAGGATATAAAAACTCAACATTTGGCAATAATCACAATAATTGTTTTAGCCAGGAAAATCAAAAGATGCCAAAACTTCCTGCAGAAAATTTGAGGGGAAATGATACATTTTTAAATATTTTTAAAATTATTTATTTTATTGAAGTATAGTTGATTTATAATTATAAGACTTTTAAGTCTGAAGTTTGATCAAAATGATAGTATAAAACAATATGTAGGGGAGAATATCTTGAAGCACATGGTTTCAGGTGTACATGCTCAGGAAATATGGAAGTGTGGAATAAGAGCATGAATGCTTTGATACCAGTGGGTCTTATCTGCATTTGAACCATTTATAATAGAATGTGTTTTTACTCACAGTTCTTCACTTAGCACGATTTTTCAAAGTTCAGCCATGTTATAGCATGGATTGGAACTCCATTTCTTTTTATGGGTGAGTAATACCCCATTTATAGATCACATTTTGCTTGCTTATTCATTCATCAGTTTATGGCTTTCTGCTAACTTATTTCTGTTCTTTGGCTGTTTTGAATAATCTTGCTATAAATATTTATGTGGAGATTTTTGTGTATATGTATATTTTTAGTTCTTTTAGGGAAAAGAATATGAGAAGTTGTCTGACCAGGATTTTAAGATTGTACCTGCTTCATTTGAAGGTGTGCAAGTCTGCACAGTGCACATTCGGTTGAATATTGGAAGCTCTTACTGTAGAAATAAGTAAATTGAAAAACCAAAATAAACACAGTTGAAGCCCATTTCCTCATACTTGGTTCATTCAATTTGAATATATTTAGTTATTTTTATTGTGCATTTTTGCTTTTATGTTCTTTTAAATATTATGTAATCAATGTTGGTTTGCATATAAAGCATTTCATTGTCTTACAACATTAATTATGATGGAGAAAGGGCATCTTGAGTAAGTGAATTAAATATTATTCAAGGATAGGAGGATCATTCAAATAGGTAGGAATCTGCCACAGAAATAAATTGGTTTTATTCATAATGTTCATGAAGAACTAAAATGAAAAACCTTCTCTCATTGGTTTAATAGCTGGTGTAGCCTCTAGTACTCATTTTCATCTCCAGTTTTCACATGTAAATAAAGTGGTTTAGTAAGTTTCTAGGATTATGGATGCCTGTGTTATTTCTTGGGTATTTTCAGGATCTGTCCTTTCTCAAGGCGAATAGCAAAAGGTGTCTTTTTAAATGAATGTGTCCGGATCATGTATTTATACATTGTGAAAAATCTGAAAAAAATGAGAATCAAACTGACTGTTGTTGAATGGTACTATATTTCTATGCTAAGCAAGTAAGGGAAGACTTTAACTTTCTCATTTTTAGTATTATTCACAGTTTGGGTAGCTTTGAATGCTACCAGTTCTGCATGTGTTCAACATTTGATATCTAGTATCTGATTTTTTCCTAAATGGCATTCCTTTCAGTGTGTGCCTACTAACACATATATAAACTCAAAACATGAGAGTGTGGAGAGGATACATGAACACTGGCCCAGTTTTCTGTGCTAGCATTTTTTCAATATTATATTTGTACATCTTACATGATTTTAATTTTATGTACTTTAAAATATACCGTTTGTCATGTGTACTTCTATGGGTTTTGGCAAACATATAGAATAGTATATCTAGCACCACAATCATGATGTGTGTGTAGTGGGGGGGGGGTTCCATTACCTCTAAAATCCCCTTGTGTTTTTCCTTTATAGTCAATCCCTCCTGCTTCTCAATCTCTTGTAATCACTGTTTCTATAGTTCTGCCTTTTGCTTTTGTTGTTCAGTCACTTAAGTTGTATCCAGCTCTTTGTGACCCCATGGACTACAGCATGCCTGGCTCTTTGTTCTCCATTATCTCCCAGAGTTTTAAATTAGTATCCATTGTGCCAGTGGTGCTATCTAACCATCCTATCCTCCCTCTGCTGCCCGCTTCTCCTTTTGCCTTCAGTGTTTCCCAGCCTCAAGGTCTTTTCCAGTCAGTCATCTCTTTGTACCAGGTGGCCAAAATATTGGAGCTTCAGCTTTGTCAACACTGCTGCCAGTGAATATTCAGGGTTGATTTCCTTTAGGATGGACTGGTTGGATCTCTTTGCAGTCCAAGGGACTCTCAGGAGTCTTCTCCAACACCACAGTTCAAAAGCATCAATTCTTCAGGTACTAGAATTCTTTATAGTATAACTCTAACATCCATACATGACTACTGGAAAAACCATAGCTTTGACTTATACAAACCTTTGTTGGCAAAGTAATGTCTCTGCTTTTTAATATGCTGTCTATGTTTGTAATAGTTTCCATTCCAAGGAGCAAACGTCTTTTAATTTCATGGCTGCACTCACCATCTATAGTGATTTTGCAGCCCAAGAAAATAAAATCTGTCATTGTTTCCAATTTTTCCCCATGAAGTGATAATCCTGGATGCCATAATCTTAGTTTTATTAATGTGGAGTTTCAAGGAAGCTTTTTCACCCTTCTCTTTCACACTCACTAAGAAGCTCTTCAGTTTCTCTTCACTTTCTGCCATTAAAGTGGTATCATCTGCATATCTGAGGTTGTTGATATTTCTCCTGGCAATCTTGATTCCAGCTTGTGCTTTATCCAACCCAGCATTTTGCATAATGTTAAATAAGGATAGAAGTTAAATAAGCATGGTGACAATATACAGCCTTGAGGTACTCCTTTCCTGATTTGGAAAGAGTTAGTTGTTCCATGTCTAGTACAGGTTTCTCAGGAGACAAGTAAGGTGGTCTTGTACTTCCATCTCTTTAAGAATTTTCCACAGATTATTGTGATCCACATGGTCAAAGGCAATAGCATAGTCAGTGAAGTCAAAGTAGATATTTTTCTGTAATCGCCTTGCTTTCTCCATGATCCAATGAAAGTTGGCAATTTGATCTCTGATTCCTCTGTCTCTTCAAAACCCAGCTTGTACATCTGGAAGTTTTTGGTTCATGTACTGCTGAAGCCTAGCTTGAAGGATTTTGAGTATTACCTTGCTGGCATTTGAAATGAGCATAATTGTATGGTAATTTGAGCATTCTTTGGCATTGCCCTTCTTTGAGGTTGGAATGAAAACTGACCTTTTCCAGTCCTGTGGCCAGTGCTGAGTTTTCCTAATTTTCTGACATATTGAGTGCAGCACTTTAGTAGCATCATCTTTTAGGATTTTAAATAGCTGAGCTGGAATTCTATCACCTCCACTAGCTTTGTTTGTAGTGATACGTCCTAAGGTCCACTTGACTTCACACTCCAGGTTGTCCAGTTACAGGTTTGTGACCACACCATCATGGTTTTCTGAATCATTAACACTTTTCTTGTACAGTTCTTCTGTGTATTCTTATCACCTTTTCTTAATTTCGTCTGCTTCTCTTAGGTCTTTACAGTTTCTGTCCTTTATCATGTCCATTCTTACATGAAATGTTCCCTTGATGTCTCTGACAGGTATTTTCTTGAAAAGATCTATAGTCCTTTCCATTTATTGTTTTCCTGTATTCTTTGCATTGTTTATTTAAGATGGTCTTCTTATCTCTCCTTGCTATTCTCTGAACTCTGCATTCAGTTGGGTATATCTTTCCCTTTCTCCCTTGCCTTTCGCTTCTCTTATTTCCTTAGCTATTTGTAAAGCCTCCTCAGGCAATCACTTTGCCTTCTTGCATCTTTTTCTTTGGGACAGCTTTGGTCACTGCCTCCTGTACAGTGTTATGAATCTGCATGCATAGTTCTTCAGGAACCCTGTCTACAAGATCTAATCCCTTGAATCTATTTGTCACCTCCACTATATAATCTTAAGCTCTTTGATTTAGGTCATACCTGAATGGCCTAGTGGTTTTCCCTACTTTCTTCAATTTAAGTCTGAATTTTGCAATAAGGAGCTCATGATCTGAGCCACAGTCAACTCCAGGTCTTGTTTTTACTGACTGTATAGAGCTTTTTCATCTCTGACTGCAAAGAACATACTCTGATTTCAGTGTTGACTGTCTGGTGATGTCCATGTATTGAGTCATCTCTTGTGTTGCTGGAGAAAGGTATGTGCTTTGAGGGCTACTCCATTTCTTCAAGGAATTCTTGCCCACAGCAGTAGATTTAATGGTCATCTGAGTTAAATTTGCCCATTCCCATCCATTTTAATTCACTGATTCCTGAAGATACCAGTGTTTAATCTTGTCAGCTTCTGCTTGACCATGTCCAATTTACTTTGATCCATGGACCTAACTTTTCAGGTTCCTATGCAGTAATGCGTACAGCATCAGATTTTACTTTCACCACCAGATATATCCACAACTGACCATCATTTCTGCTTTCACCCAATTGCTTCATTCTTTCTGGAATTATTAGTAATTGCCCTCTGCTCTTCCCCGGTAGCATATTGGATACCTTCCAACTTAGGGGGCTCATCTCCTGGTGTCTTATTTTTTTGCCTTTTCATACTGTCCATGGGGTTTTTCAGGCAAGAATAATGGTGTGGGTTGCCATTTCCTTCTCCAGGGGACCAGGTTTTGTCCTTTACAGAATGACATATAAATGGAATCAGACATTACATAATATCTAGGGTCTAGTTCCTTTTACCTTGCAATTTGAGTTCTCTAGTTTACTTGCAAGCCTTTATCCTTCAGAGACCTCTGTTTGGTTATTGATATACTCCTCCTAGGATTCCTAATTGCATTCCATGTTGAGAAAAGACAGGCCAGTCTTACTCCATCTTAATTCCACTTACGTCTTACCCCTCTCTAAAGTCTTTTTCCATTTGATTCTTTTTGTAAATAATTTCCATTTATCTTATGAAGTGTCTCATCTATTTTTCTATTCTTGGCCATTGGTCCATTCGTTTCAACATGTTTGTAATAAATTTTCAGAGTTCTTATCTCTTACTTCCAGAATATGGGTCTCACAGCAAGCATCCTTTTTATTTGACCCATCACAAAGCATTTCACAAAATCTTTATTTGCTGTAATACAACTTTAGAATTTCTTAATTTAAAAGATAACTGCTATGTTACTAATGTACATAGAGTGGTAGAGGGGATTATTGACTATTTGCAAAGTGAAGCGTTCAGAGAGGAAATAAATGAAGAAATGACAAAGATGATAAAGGAGCAAGGAATTTTGATTTGTTTGGTGAGGACTAGGTATGCGAGGATGCCTGTACAGTAAATAATTATTATAGAACCAATTGTTCTATTGATTTTTAAAATAATTTCATTCATTTTTCTGATCTGATTTGTATCCTATGTGATGTTTTGCTGCAGGTCAAAGGCTAGAACACGTTATCATACTACAGGGAGGAAAGGTGAGCAGCTACTGTGGTGCTATTGAAATTTTGGTCTGTGTTCTTGCCCGTGATGTCACAAAGTCAAGTTTTTTGAGCTCATTTTTTCAGGTGCCCATGGAGCATATTTTTATGATAAATTTTCCCCCATAGGTATATCTGCTTTGTTAATGGAATCTTCATTATTTTTCCCTGTATTAAAGAAAATAGCTTGGTTAACATTTAAGAATCGTTGATAGATTTCCTTTTTATACCATTTTATTATGTGTGAAAATAACCTTTTAGTGAAATTTAAATGTGCCAAAATATTTATCTTTTTATTACTAGCTTTCAGAATTTAGATATTTCTACTCATATTTCCAGTATAATCAAACCTTATTTGCTACTTCATTTGCAAATGATACCCCACTATGGCTCAGATGAGAAAGAACCTGCCTGCTATGCAGGAAATGCAGATTTGACCCCTGGGTCAGGAAGATCCCCTGGAGAAGGGAATGACTACCCACTGCAGTATTCTTGCTTGGAGAATTGTGTGAACAGAGTAGCCTAGCAGGCTACAGTCCATGGGGTGTCAAAGAGTCAGACTCCACTGGGAGACTAACACTTTCACCTCACCACTCCTTGAAATTTTAGTTGACTTGGTTGTTTTGAATATTTTCAATAGATTTTAATTTTATACAGAGAAATCCATGGTTCTGTGCCTTTTGTGCTATGAGGGTTCTATTGTTCAAATACTAAACAAATTGTGTTCTGTATATATATTGTTTTTTGTTAACAACACAGTAGGTAGGCCTGATGAAAATAAGCCTGGCTATAGAAATGCTTATTTGTTGGGAGGGTGCTTGTCTGGATCAATGATGAGAAAAATTGTCTGAGGATGCTGAGGGACTCATTCCAGATGTCAATCTGAGGTCCAGATGAATGCACCTCTAATCAGACAAATAAGAACCTCATAGCTTGGCTTTGACTACATAACACTGCTGTGAGCATGCCTTTTCTTTCTTCCAGAGCAAGTCATCCTATTCTACATTTTCATGCCTCTTATGAGGCATGTAGATATGCTAAGTGACTTGCTTCATTTTGGTCATTTCGAACACAGTTGTAGATAGAACTTTTTAAAGGAATTGTTCTTGAGAAATAAATGGCGGGTGGGGGGGTGGCAAATGTTGAAGTAGAAGTGGTTGAACAACTGTAATGGGTACTGAAAGCATCATTTGTGGTTGAGCTGGAAGAAGGGAAGATTGCATGACTATAATAAATTTTGACAATGAAATTTGACAGTATTAGTGCTTTGTTATTTTTATTGTTGAATATTTTTGAGACTATGTCTTTTTTTTCTTTTTGTTTGTTTTTGTTTTTTTCTGCTACACTTTTCTGAGGTAGAAGGACTGAAATGAGGGCCTCTACTTCAGAGAATATGGGTGAGTAACTGTATCAGGATCATTGAAAATTCATATGTCTCATGCACTGTGCCACACCCTGAAGTCTCAGTGTTCATCTGTTCAGTGGCTTACTGGATAATGTCTTCATGATGTCCTTTTCTTTGGTGATTGCCTCTGGCCTCATTTCCAAATTTTAAGTTTTATTTTATCTGCATTTTGGGTGAACTGACAAATACAGAATCTTGGAAAATTGTTGTTTTATACATTTTCTTGTTGCAGTGAAATATCCTTTGGTGAAATTAAACTGTGCTTGGGAGTTTTCTTAACATATTATGGTTTCAGAATGTTGACCCCATGATTGAGATCATCATTGTTAGATCATTTTCGTCAGATCTATAAGATCATTACGGGTCATTATTGCTATTCTTCTAAATGTTGAAAGTGAAAGGCGCTCAATTGTGTCTGATTCTTTGAATTCTCCAGGCCAGAATACTGGAGTGGGTAGCCTCTCTCTCTCCAGGGAATCTTCCCAACCCAGGGATCAAACCCAGGTCTCCCACATTGCAGGCAGATTCTTTACCAGCTGAGCCACATTTGACTTTAATTAGAATTTTTCCTTTTTTGATCTGAAAAATTATACTTTATACTTTCTGAACTCTAAGGCCATGAAGATTTTAAAGGATAAAAAGCTTCATTTTTCTGTAACACAAATAATTTCAATTTTCCATATTGCATTAATCTCACAAAACATACTATGTTGGATTAATCAAGTGTAGTAAAATTTCATATATTGAATAATTAATCACTATTTCTTGTTAAATTGAAACATCCATCAGTTAAGAAAAATAGTCTGTACATTCTTTCTCCAACACTACAGTTCTAAACTGTCAATTCTGTCCATAATTCTTCAGGCATTCTGTCTATCAGATCCAATCCCTTGAATCTATTTGTTGCTTCCATTGTATAATCATGAGATACTTGATTTAGGTCATACCTGAATGGCCTAGTGTTTTTTTCTGCTTTCTTCAGTTAAGTCTAAAGTTTGCAATGAGTTCATTTTCTGTGTCACAGTCAGCTCCCGGTCTTGTTTTTGCTGACTATCTAGAGCTTCTCCAACTTCGCCTGCAAAGAATGAAATCAATCTTATTTCAGATTTGACCATCTGGTGTTGTCCATGTGTAGAGTCTTCTCTTGTGTTTTTGGAAGAGGGTGTTTGCTAGGAACATTGCGTTCTCTTGGCAAAACTGTGTTAGCCTTCGTCCTGCTTCATTTTGTACTACAAGACCAAACTTGCCTGTTATTCCAGGTGTCTCTTGACTTTCTTCCTTTGCGCTCCATTCCCCTATGATGAAAAGGACATCTTTTTTATTGGTGTCCTTTTAGTTCTAGAAGGTGTTATAAGTCTTCATAGAACCATTCAAATTCATCTTCCTCAGCATTTGTGACTGAGGCATAGACTTGGATTAGTATGATATTGAATGGTTTGCTTTAGAAATGAACTGAGATCATTCTGTTGTTTTTGAGATTGCACCCATGTACTGCATTTTGAATTCTTTTATTGACCATAAGGGCTATTCCATTTTTACTAAGGGATTCTTGCCCAGAGTAGTAGGTATAATGGTCATCTGTATTATTCACCCATTCCCATCCATTTTAGTTCACTGATTCCTAAAATGTCAATGTTCATTCTTACTATCTCCTGTTTGACCAATTCCAATTTACTTTGATTTGTGGACCTAACATTCCAGGTTCCTTTGCAATATTGTTCTTTACAGCATCGTACTTTACTTTCACCACTAGACACATGCACAATTAGATGTTGTTTCCATTGTGGGTCAGCCTCTTCATTGCTTCTGGAGCTATTTCTCCACTCTTCTACAGTAGCATAATGGGCAGTTGGGGACTTGGGGAGTTCATCTTTCAGTGTCATATCTTTTCCCATTTTCATATTATTCACTGGATTCTAAACACAAGAAGCCAAAGCACTTTATCATTTTTTTCCTCCAGTGGACCACATTTTGTCAGAACTGACCACCATGACCCATCCATCTTGGGTGGCCCTACAAGGCATGGCTCATAGTTTCACTGAGTTAGACAAGACTGTGATACATGTGATCAACTTGGTTAGTTTTATGTGATTATGGTTTTCTTTCTATCTGCTCTATGATAGATGAGGATAAGTGGCTTGTGGAAGCTTCCTGATGGGTGGGACTAACTATGGGGAAAACTGGGTCTAGCTCTGGTAGGCAAGACCGTGCACAAGAAAACAGTGACAGACTTCACTTTCTTGGGCTCCAAATCACTGTGACTGGTGACTGAAGCCATGAAATTACAAGGCGCTTGCTCCTTGGAAGAAAAGCTATGACAAAATTAGACAGCATACTAATGATTAGAGACATCATTTTGCTGACACAGGTCCATATACTCAAAGCGATAGTTTTTCCAGTAGTCATCTATGGATGTAAGATTAGAACCATAAAGAAGGCTGAGCATTCTGAAAAAAAAAAAAAAAAGAAGAAGGCTGAGCATTGAAGATTTGATGCTTTCATACTGTGGTATCAGAAAATACTTGCGAGAGTACCTCAGACTGCAAGGAAAAAACCAGTGAATCCTAAAGGAAATCAATCCAGAATATTCACTGGAAGGTCTGATGCTGAAGCTGAAGCTCCAGTAATTTGGCCACCTGATGAGAAAAGCTGACACAATGGAATAGACCCTGTTCTGAGAAACATTGAAGGCAGGAGGAGAAGGGGACAAAAGGTGATGAGATGGTTGGATGGCATCACTAACTCAATGGACAAGGATTTGAGAAAACTTCTGGAGATGATGAAGGACAGAGAAACCTAGCAAACAGCATTTCATGCGGTCACAAAGAGTCGGACATGACTGAGTGACTGGAGAGGAGGCCAGCATGGATGCAGATAGAAGGAGTCAGAATAGATCCCAGCCACGCAGGTGGGATCTGGTTTGGGTAGATGCATTTTTGATGCAGTTCCTGCTCTGAGTGCCATAGTTGGGGCTGTGCTGATGTCAAGGCCGAAGTGAGGAAGTTTCTGTGGTTTCTAGTTGGAGCCCCAGGCCCTATCTGAGGACCCCATCATTGCAGCCCTTTGATTTGGTGAGATTCCTGAGTGCCTGGTGGGTTGCAGTGGTTGCAGAGGCCTGGAAGACTGAAGCCAGGGGACAACAGCGATAGGACTCCATGGAGATGGCACATGTGTTCAGACACCAGGGCCTTTACATGGGGACTCTGAGACACAGAGATACCCAGGAGTTCCATAGGACACTCAGCCCCAAATCACATCCCCCACCAGCCATGCATGCTCAGTCCGACAGACACCCACAGGCACTTGAACCTAATAACTGCACTCTGTTGACAGATAAGTACCCAGTTGTCTGTATGGGATCAATACACTTGACTTGCAGATGCAGGCCTTCCCCCCATGAAGCTTGCACATTGATCTCACTCAGTGAGAGATCGGGTACACATCTGAAGCCTGCCTGTGCTTTCTGTCCCCTTGTCAGGTGAAGTTGCCAGGTATGACTGTCCATCACCAGGAGACGAAGCTCAGCCTATGAGGTGGTAACTCGAGGTGCAGGGGAGTCCTACAAGAAGTGTGGCGGGCCCAGTTTCCTGCCAGTTCTTTTTGTATCACTGAGCATAGTACGCCTTCCCTTGCCCCAAGATGTGTCATGGATTTCGGCTTTCCTGGGACTGCCTGAGTGGCTGTACGTATGGGGGGACCATTCCTCTTGCTGAGAAACCTGGGGGCTCTGAGTTGCCCCGGCTGCTCTAGGACTCCCAGGTCACTGGCTCCTCCTTGGAGGGGTGCTGCCTGCCCTGTGAAGGTGGGCAGTGAACCAGCACATGCTCAGATCAATGATGACATCCTCACTTGCATTCCTTGGAAAATCTGAACAAAGTGAGTGAGAACTCACTACCGTCTCCTCATTGAAACTGAGGTCCAGCACATTGCTGCCCCTGGGGCTACGGTAGGGGCTAGTTAGCATGAGGGCCAGCTACATCTGTGTCACACACATGCAGACAGCACCCCGGCCACCACAGTTTGTGAGGCTCCCATGTGAGGGTGGGCTGTGGACAGCATTTGAGTGGACTTCAGAGTGCCAGGTCCTTGGTAATGACTGTGAGAGGCAGAGGAGGCTGCCAGCTTGGCAACTGGCAGTAGGAGTCGCAGTAGATCCTGGCTTAGGCCCGTTGAGCTCTTGGCTTGAACAGGTGTGTTTCACTCCAGTTCCTGCTGCAAGTGCAGTAGTTGGGGCTGTGCTGATGTGGAAGCAAAAGCAAGGAAGCTACAGTGGTTTCTTGATTGCAGCCCCAGGCCAGATCTGAGGCCCTCGCCATTGTGGCCCTTTGGGTAGGTAAGATTCTTGAGGGCGTGGTAGAATTCTTGAGGGTGTGGTTGGCTGGAGCAGTTGCAGTGACCTGGTGGACCAGTGGCATTGATGAAGGGCAATAGGCCTCATTTCTGCAGTTGGCAACTCCTCTATTGCAACTCTTGGCACAGTGCTTGATCTGTGGAGGCCACCATGGACTGTGGTGAGGTCCCAGGTCTGCAGTCCTCCTGTGGGTTAGCCAGAGTACCTAGGAAAAGTGTAGAGCAGGTGAGGAAAGTTGCAGTGTGATTTCCTGGGATGAACTGTTGCCCTGAGGCTGCAGGTACTGTCTTTGTGTTTCCAAGGATACCTTGGTCCCCTTGAAGGTGCCCTTGGCTCCCTGCAAAAGAGAGGGCCCACTGGTCCTCGGGAGACTTTTGTGGCCTTGGTGGCCTGATGTCTTGCAGGGGCCTTGAACAGTTCCATGTACTGAGGCCTGCCTGCCAGCCAGTCTGTGTAGAACTGAGGTCTGCACACCTGCCTGTTGATCCCTTTGACTCTTGGGCATGGAATTTGCAAGGTGTAAGACTTCCTAAGGGATGGGGCAAGATGGCCAGCCTGGGTGGGACTCAGGTGTCTTCTACCCTGCAGAGAAGTATCATCCACCAAGGCAGTTCTTGTGGTAGAGGTTGGGCCTTGGTTGGCATGCCAAGCCTGCCTCCATGGTATAGCCAGTGGCTGCCCTGACATGGTTTTGGGAAGCCTTGCACAGCAAAGCTCTTCTCCTGACAGTTCTTCTCAGGTCTTGGAAGCAGCCTTGGTGTCCTGAGTGCACTTGGTAGTTGTGCTGTGGCGGAGAAGAGGTGCCGGGCAGAATGGCGTAGGTCAACTAATCAAGGCCTTCTTACTTCTGTGGGTCTTTCTGGGTGCTTATTTTCCCTTGTGTGAGCAGGGCACCTTGAGGCTTCTGATGGGGTTGAGAAGACCTGGGGACAGGAGCAGTTCAATTTGGACCAGGCCCTGGACTAGGGGAGCTTTTCCTCAGGTGTGGCCGGTACCCAGGGCCCTGCGGGCTGTGGATCTGAGCATAATCTGACTGCTAAAGGCTCCCAGTTTCTGTGGTAGTGACCCCTGAACCCTGGTACCTGAGGATGACCACCTCCCATCTTCATTTTCCAGTGGAGCACTGGAGAGTGATTGGACGCAGTCAGCTGGAGGAGTTGCATGCCCTGAGTTATTTTAGCCTTTTGAGGGTGTGGTGGGCCTTTTCTGCTCCAGGGCCAAGTTCATGGAATTGTCTGTCTTCTCAGGAAACTTCAGTTGTACCTTGAGGAGCTGGGACTTGTGAGAAATGACAACTAATTGTAGTAGTACTGGCATGGCCTCAGGACACGTGGCAGTTCCACAGAAGCTCCGCTTGCCGACTTTGAGCAGTCAGGTTTCTGTGCTTTGGTCAGAGGGAATGGGTTTTGGAAATCAGGAGCCCATGCCTTATGTGAACAGCCCCAGGGTGAAAGTTTGCATGGAGCTTGTGGAAGGTGTCAGGCGTGATCTGCCATATTGTGGGAAGGCTAGATGTCAGGGCTCTGTGGAGAAGGCATACCTTTTCAGCCAATGAGGCCTTTACAAAGGGGCTCAGCCTTTACAAGGAGACAACCAGGAGTTCCAGAGATGCACACCCAGAATCCTGAAAGCTCATCTTTGTTTGGACACTGGAACACACACACTTAGCCCAACATCAAGCCCCTCACCACAAACAGCCAAACTGACACACACAGATAATATATCCTAACTTCCTACAGTCTGCTAACGCATATGTATCCTCTGGGATATAAAGGATTGAGGCAGTTAGAAAGCAGATGAAAGCCTTCAACCAGGAACTGTCAGCGTGGATGTTATTCCGAGAGAATGGGATGCACATCTGGAGCGTGCCTGTGCTTTTCAGTTTTTAGGAACTGTTGCCGGGTATGACTGTCCATCACCCAGGAAGAGGCCATGTGTGTTATGCGTGGACTCGAGGTGTAGGGGAGTCTTGTCAGACGTGTGGCAGGCCCAAATCGCTGTGGAGGGTACACCTTCCACCTTTTGGATTAAGGGTTCTGTTGGTTCCGTGGGATTGCCTGAATAGCTGTAAGTGTGGATGGACTGATCCTCTTACTGAGAAGCCTGGAGGCTCTGGATTGCCTAGCTGCTAGAGGACTCCCGTGCTCACTGGCTCCTCCTGGGAGCAATGCCGCCTGCCCTGCTGAGGTGTACAGCGAGGCACCTGGAGCTTCTGGGGAAAGTGCCCTTGTTCCTGAGGGAAGGCGGACTTGTGGGCAAGGACAGCTGAGCTGTAGTAGAAGCTGGCCTGGTCTCAGGGTAGGTGGCAGTCACACAGATGCGCTGCAGGGCCACCTTGGGTGGTCAGGTCCATGTGCTTTGATTGGAGGGTGAGTGACATGGGGATCAGGAGCCCAGAGCCTATTTCAGCAGGCCCTCTGAATGAATATTGCATGCGGCTTGTGGAAGGTGGCATGCCTCATCTGCCATGTTGTGTGACGGCAGGAGGTCAGGGCTCTGTGGAGAAGTCATGCCTATTCAGGCACTGAGGCCTTTGCAAAGGGGCTCTGACATAGAGGAGTTCCAGAGGCACACCCAGAATCCTGAGAGTATATCTTCATTGGTAGACCAGAACACACGCCCTCAGCCCCACACTGAATCCCCTGGCCACACACGGCTTTCAGAGAGACAGACACCCACAGGCACTTGAAACTGATTATCTGTCACTCCTGGTGACAGATAGGCATCCAGTTGTATGTAAGGGATTGAGGTAGTTGGGGCTGAGATCCAGAACTTCCCCCAGAGAACCATGGGCATCAGTATTGTTCAGCAAGAACAAGGGAACACATCTGAAGCCTACCTGTGCTTTCTGCCCACTTGTCAGGTGATGTTGCCACGTATGACTGCCTGTCACTCAGAATACAAAGACCTGCCTGTGCGGTGCTGATTCAAGGTGCAAGGGAGTCCAACAAGAAGTGTGGTGGGCCCAGGTTGCTACCACTACTTTTTGGATCACTGAGCATGGAACTCCTTCAGCTGCCCCAAGATGTGTCATGGATTTACAGTTTCCTGGGACTGCCTGAGTAGCTGTAAGTTTAGATGGACTGTTCCTCTTGCTGAGAAGCCTAGGCGCTCTGAGTTCCCCCAGCTGTTGGAGGACTCCCGGGTCACTGGCTTCTCCTGGGGGCTGCCCTCCCTTCCTGACTAAAGTGTACAGCGAACCAGCAGGTGCTTGGATTGATGATGGCACACTCACATGCATTCCCTGGACAATCTGAACAAAATGAGTGAGAAATTGATACCATCTCCTCATTGAAACGAGGTCTAGCACATTGTCTCCTCTGGGGCTAAGGGCAGGACTAGTTAGGAGTGTGGGCAGCTTCAACTGTGTAACACACATGCATAGAGCACTGGGGTCACCACCACTTGTGAGGCTCCTGTCTGAGGGTGGGCATGTACAGATGTTTGAGCGGTCTTCTTGGAATGCAAGCTGCGTGGTGATTGCCACTGAGGAGCAGAAGAGGCTTGTCCAATAGTGATAGGAGTCGCAGTAGATCCTGGCCTAGGCCCATTGAGCTCTTGACTTGAAAGGCAAATTTCGTCCTGGTTCCTGCTATGAGTGTGCTAGTTGGGGCTGTGGTGATGTGGAAGCTGAAGTGAGGAAGCTTCTGTGGTTTCTGATTGGAGCCCCAGGTCAGATCTGAGGCCCTCGCCATTGCAGCCCTTTGGGTTGGTGAGATTCCTGAGTGCCCTGTGTACTGCAGTGGTTGCAGGGACCTAGTGGAACGTTGGCAGGGGTGAAAGGAAATAGGCTTAGTTTCTGTTCTTCGCAGTTCTTGTATTGCGACTCCTGTCACAGTGTTGAGCCTTGCAGGACACTATGGACTGTGAGGAGGTTCTAGCCATACATTCATCAGGTGGGTTGTCCAGAGGCCTAGAGCAGAATGGTTGTGCAGGTGAGGAAAGGTGCAGTGTGATTTCCTGGGACAATCTGTCCCCTGAGGATTCAGGCACTGTTTTTGTTTTTGCAATAATATGTACTGTGGTCCTTTTGAAGCTGCTCTCGGCTGGGTGCAGAGGACAGGGCATTGCTGGTGATTGGGAGGCTCGGTGATAGGTGACCTTTGTGGCCTTGGTGGCCTGATGTCAGAAAAAGGACTTTCAAACTATATCTTTGAAACTGAAGAGTTGCAATAACGAGGCCTAGGAGCCAGCCCTGTGGGTAGTATTAAGGTATGTGCACATGCCCCTTGGCTCCACCCTTTAGCCCTTGGGACTGGAATTTGCAAGGAGTATGAGTTCCTGAAGAATGGGGCCAGCCAGACGGCCCAGATCCCACCCAGGTGTTCACCACCCTGGCAGTGATATATCAACCTTGGAAGACCATGATTGTGGTAGTGATCCAGCATTGGTTGGCATACCAAGACTGCTTTGATGTAGTAGCCATTGGCTCCCCTGACATGATGGTGGGAAACCTGGAAAGTCCAAGGTCTTCCCCTGCCTGTTTTTCTGGAGTCTTCCTAGTGATCTGTGAGCACTCGGTGGTCTGGTGTGGTGGAGACAAGGTGCCAGGCAGAATGGCGTGGTGTTGCCGTAATCAAAGCCACCTTCTTTCTGTGGGTCTTGCTGAGTGCTGATTGTCCCGGTGTGAGCAGAGCCCCTGGAGGCTTCTGATGTGGGTGAGTCACCCTGGTGGGCAGGAGGAGTTCAATTGGGACCAAACCCTGCATTATGGGAGCTTTCTCTAGGGTGTGGTTGGCACCCTGCAGGCTGTGGATCTGAGGATAATCTGGCCAGGAAAGGGGCCGCATTTCTGTGGGAGTGACCCTTGGATCCTGGTACCTGAGGATGACCACCTCTTGTCTTGCACTTTCCAGCATTGCCCCAGAGAGTGACTGGACTAATTGGACAGGAAGAGGTGCATGCCCTGTATTCTTTTACTATGCGAGCGTATGGTGGGCTGTATCTGTCCCAAGGTCAAGTTAACCACACTATAGGCCTTCTCTGGAAAATTTCCTTGTTCGGGGAGGAGGTGGGACTTGTGGCAAGGACACCAGAACTGTAATAATGGCTGGGATAGTCTCAGGGTAAGGGACATTCACACAGATGCTCTGCAAGGTGATCTTGGGCGGTCAGGTTCCTGTGCTTTGGCCAGACAGCATGGGTCATGTAGGTCGGGAGCCCAGAGCCTGTGTCAACAACCACTCAGTGAAATTTTGCATGGGGTTGGAGGAAGGTGCCAGGCGTCATCCCCCATTTTGTGGGAGGTCAGGGCTCCATGGAGCTGACGTGCGTGTTCAGACACCAAGGCCTTTGCATAGGGGCTCTGAGACATGGAAATACACAAAGAGTTCCAGAGGCACACCCAGAATCCTGAGAGCACATCCTTGTTGGTACACTAGAACACAAGTACTCAGACCCACATCAAGTCCCCCGACACGCTTGCACACTCAGTCAGACAGACATCCACAGTCATATGAACCTAACTTTCTGCACTCATGTCAACACATAGGTATCCAGTCGTACATAAGGGATAGCAGAAGAAGCTTTCCCTCAGTGAACCAGGGGCATCGATATTGCTTAGCGAGAAGCTGGGTAACATCTGAAGCCTGCCTGTGCTTTCTGTCCCCTTGTCAGGTGAAGTTGCCCGATATGACTGTCCGTCACCCAGGAGATGAAGCCCCGCCCATGAGACAGTGACTCGAGGTGCAGGGGAGTCTGGTGAGAAGTGTGGTGGGCCCACGTTCCTGCCACTGCTTTTGCGATCACCGAGCACGGTACGCCGTTCCCTGCCCCAAGACATGTCTTGGATTTCAGGTTTTCTGGGACTGCCTGAGTGGCTGTATGTATGGAGGGACCGTTCCTCTTGCTGAGAAGCCTGGGGGCTCTGAGTTCCCCCAGCTGCTGGAGGACTCCCAGGTCACTGGCTCCTCCTTGGAGCGGCGCTGCCTACCCTGTGGAGGTGGGGAGCCAGCCAGCATGTGCTCGGATCGATGACGACACCCTCTCATGCATTCCTTGGAAAATCTGAACAAAATGAGTGAGAACTCACTACCGTCTCCTCATCGAAACTGAGGTCCAGCACGTTGCCTGCCTTGGGTTTAAGGGTGGGGCTAGTTAGCAGTGAGGGCATCTCCGACTGTGTCAGACACATGCATGGGGGAGCCAGGTCACCACCATTTGTGAGGCTCCCATCTGAGGGTGGGCCATGTACAGATGTTCGAGCGGCCTTCTTGGAATGTGGGGTCCATGGTGAAGGGCACTGAGGAGCAGAAGAGGCATCCGGCTTGTCCAGTGGTGGTAGGTGTCGCAGTAGATCCTGGCATCGGACAGTGAGCTCTTGGTTCAGAAAGGTGTGTTTCCTCCCAGTTCATGCTGTGAATGTGCTATTTGGGGCCCTGGTGATGTCGATTCTGGCACAAGGAATCTTCTGTGGTGTGTGATTGGAGGCCCAGGTCAGATCTGATGCCCTCTCTGTTGCGGCCCTTTGGGTTGGTGAGGTTCCTGAGTGCCCTGTGGGCTGCAGTGGTTGCAGGGAACGGTGGCAGGGGTGAAAGGCAATAGGCCTTGTTTCTGCCCTTGGCATTTCGTGTACTGCAACTGCTGCCACAGTGCTTGAGTCTTGGAGGCCACCGTGGACTGTGCTGTGGTGCTAGGCCTGCATTCCTCCTGCAATTGGCCAGAGGCCTAGAGCAGAATGGTTGTGCAGGTGAGGAAAGGTGCAGTGTGGTTTCCTGGGACATTTTCTCCCCTGAGGCTGCAGGCACTGTCGTTTATTCAATGGTACATCACAGGATCCTTTTGGAGCTGCCCTCAGCTGGGTACAAAGGAGAGGGCATTGCTGGTGCCTGGGAGGCTCGGTGATAGGTGACCTTTGTGGCCTTGGTGGCCCGCTGCCAGAAGGACTCTCCAAGCGTATATTTGGTGCCTTGAAGAATTGCAGTAACAGAGGCCAAGGAACCAGCCCTGTCAGCGGTAATGCGTTATGTGCACCTGCCCCTTGGCCTTCCTGTGGCCCTTGGGTCTGTAATTTGCCAAGTGTATGAGTTCCTAGGATGGAGCCAGCCAGACATTCCAGATGGCACTCAGGTGTTCACCACCCTGGCAGTGAAGTAGCAGCCTTTGAGCCCCGTGGTTGTGGTAGATACTGGCATTGGTTGACATAGCAAGGCTGCCTCAGTCTAGTAGCCAGTGGCTCCCCTGGCACTATGGTGGTGAAATGCTGTTGCTGAGTTGTGAGAGACACCAGGATTCTTGGCCTTCCAGAGGAGAGGAATTCATTCCAGGCCAGGTGACGAAGCTTAATCACTCAGAGTTTTTCTGTGATAAAGTTTTATTAAAGTATAAAAGAGATAGACAAAGCTTCTGACATAGACATCAAAATCGAGTAGAAAACATGCCCCCCTTCTAGTCTTTAGCAGGACATTATATATCTAATAGCAGGCTGCTAATTAGAGAAAGGAAATATCTCAGAGCTCAGCACCACCAGGCCCCTCACCCACAACATGCACCTTGAAGGAATCTTGGCACAATGTGAGTCAACCTGGGCCATAAAAGGATTGACGTGAATTTTGAAGAAAGGTAGGTTTCCAAGGAAATACATAGTGTTATTAATGTAGATTGCATGCATGTATGCATGCTAAGTCACTTCAAAAGTGTTCTGACTCTGTGCGACCCTATGGACAATAGCACACCAGGCTCCTCTGTCCACAGGATTCTCTAGGCAAGAATACTGGAGTAGGTTGCCATTTCCTTTTCCTAATGTAGATTAGGAGAACAATTGTGTGAGTAAAACATACTCTTTTGTTGAGCCATTAGAGGTTCTGAATCTTAGGAGGAACTGACTTGAAGAAAAATAGTTCAGTTCACTTCAGTTCAGTCACTCAGGCGTGTTCAACTCTTTGCGACCCCATGGACTGCAGCATGCCAGGCGTCCCTGTCGATGACCAACTCCCGGAGTTTACTCAAACTCATGTCCATCAAGTCAGTGATGCCATCCAACCATTTCATCCTCTGTCGTCCGCTTCTTCTCCTACCTTCAATCTTTCCCAGCTTCAGGGTCCTTTCAAATGAGTCAGTTCTTTGCTTCAGGTGGCCAGACTATTGGAGTTTCAGCTTTAGCATCAGTTCTTCCAATGAATATTCAGGGCTGATTTCCTTTAGGATGGACTGGTTTGATCTTCTTACTGTCCAAGGGACTCTCAAGAGTCTTCTCCAACAACACAGTTCAAAAGCATCAATTCTTTGGTGCTCAGCTTTCTTTATAGTCCAGCTCTCACATCCATACATGACTGTTGGAGAAAACATAGCTTTGACTAGACGAACCTTTGTTGGCAAAGTAATGTCTCTGGTTTTTTATAAGCTGTCTAGGTTGGTCATAACTTTCCTTCCAAGGAGCAAGTGTCTTTTAATTTCATGGTTGCAGTCACCATCTGCAGTGATTTTAGGCGCCCCCCCAAAAAAAAAGTCTGTAACTGTTTCCCCATCTATTTGCCATGAAGTGATGGGACCAGATGCCATGATGTTAGTTTTCTGAATGTTGAATTTGAAGCCAACTTTTTCACTCTTCTTTCACTTTCATCAAGAGGCTCTTTAGGTCTTCTTCACTTTCTGCCCTAAGGGTGGTGTCATCTGCATATCTGACATTACTGATATTTCTCCCAGCAATCTTAATTCCAGCTTGTGCTTCACCCAGTCCAGCAGTTCTCATGATGTACTCTGCATGTAAGTTAAATAAGCAGGGTGACAATATGCAACCTTGACATACTCCTTTCCTGATTTGAAACCAGTCTGTTGTTCCATGTCCAGTTCTAACTGTTGCTTCTTGACAGATTTCTCAGGAGGCAGGTCAGGTGGTCTGGTATTCCCATCTCTTTCAGAATTTTCCAGAGTTTGTTGGGATCCACTCAGTTAAAGGCTTTGGCATGGTCAATAAAGCAGATTTTTTTTTTAACTCTCTTGTTTGTTCTGTGATCCAATGAATGTTGCTAATTTGATCTATAGTTCCTATGCCTTTTCTAAATGCAGCTTAATTCACAGTTCTCATACTGTTGAAGCCTGGCTTGGAGAATTTTGAGCATTACTTTGCTAGCGTGTGAGATGAGTGCCAAACTGTGGTAGTTTGAGCCTTTTTTGGCATTGCCTTTCTTTGGGATTGGAATGAAAACTGACCTTCTCCAGTCCTGTGACCCCTGCTGAGTTGTCCAGATTTGCTGGCCTATTGAGTGCAGCACTTTCAGAGCATCATCTTTTAGGATTTGAAATAGCTCAACTGGAATTCCATCACCTCCACTAGTTTTGTTCATAGTGATGCTTCCTAAGGCAGGATGTCTGGCTCTAGGCGAGTGATCACACCATTGTGATTATCTGGGTCATAAAGAATTTTTTTTTATGTAGTTCTTCTGTGTATTCTTGCCACCTCTTCTTAATATCTTCTGCTTCTGTTAAGTCCATACCATTTTTGTTCTTTATTGTCCCCATCTTTGCATGAAATGTTCCCTTGGTATCTCTAATTTTCTTGAAGAGATCTCTAGTCTTTTCCATTCTATTGTTTTCCTCTATTTCTTTGCACTGATCACTGAGGAAGGCTTTCTTCTCTCTCCTTGCTATTCTTTGGAACTCTGCATCCAAATGAGTATATCTTTCCTTTTCCCCTTTGCCTTTCACTTCTGTTCTTTTCACAGCTCTTTTTAAGGCCTCCTCAGACAACCATTTTGCCTTTTTGCATTTCTTTTTCTTGGGGATGGCCTTTATCACTGCCTCCTGTATGATGAAATGAACCTCTGTCCATAGTTCTTCAGGCCCTCTGTCTATCAGATTTAATACCTTGAATCTGTTTGTTACTTTCATTTTATAGTTGTGATGGATTTGATTTAGGTCTTACCTGAATGATCTAGTGGTTTTCCCTACTTTATTCAGTTTAAGTCTGAATTTGGCAATAAGGAGTTCATGATCTGAGCCACAATCAGCTCCCACTCTTGATTTTGCTGACTGTATAGAGATTCTCCATCTTTGGCTGCAATAAATATAATGAATCTGATTTCAGTATTGACCATCTGGTGATGTCCATGTGAAGAAATACAGATCGAAGAATAAATACATAGTTCTTTAGCATAGTTTAATAAAAATATTTCCATAATAATACCCTTTAGTTAGCTGAAAGTTTGAGGAAAGTTAAATTCAGGTGGAACCAGTTATTGTCATGGCAACACTGAATTTTAAAAGAAACCTTTTAATTTTGTATAGAGAAGGGAAGAAATGTGACACCTGTAGTTTGTTTCCTCCTGGTAGTTAATAGAGAGAGAAAAAATGTCTGGCCCTTGCAGCCTATTTCCTCCATTTGGGGATCCCTAGCCTTCCTGTCTTTTCTTTTCTTTTAGGAGAATTATCTTGCTTAGGGAAAGGGGCATCACTCTCATTACATAACTGCTTCTAAGCTGATAAGGGGCATCATCACTAAATTGGAGAGGCATCATATTCTGCTAACCCTCCTACTGAGGGTGTGATCCAGAGGCCCCAAGTAGTAGTTGGAGGAAGCCGCTGAAGTTGCAGGAGTTTGAGCAACCATTTGTAACTTAAAAGCCTTCATGCAGCTAGAAACAAATCCCATTACACAGGAGGGAGAAAACAGTAAAAACAGAACAATCAGCAAAGTTAAAAGTCAAATTATGTCCATAGATAAGGTACAAAGTGTTGCACCAGTCCATCTTGTGATTGTTAGATGTCATCAGATTAAGAAGAGGAATCACATATGATTGTTGTTGTCGAAGGTATCCACAAACTTGGAGAAAGTCCTTTGCTTGAAGTGGAGATGCCTACTATGGGAAGCCTTCCACTGATGAAGAGGGGAGCACTCTATAGACCCAGCAGCTAGACCTATTGTGAAATGCAGCGTAGGAGTGAGCCCCGGAAAGGAAGGCATTATCTTGAGGATCAAATGGCAGACTCAGGACTTTTGGAGTCAGCATAAGCAGACGCACATAGATTATCAAACCCATCTGAAGAGTACTAAGAAAAAGCATGGAAAATAAAGGCATAAAATGACATCAGTTAGTTCTGGTCAAGGTGCCTCCTCTTAACTCTAGTGTGGTGCACCCACGAATCAATTCTGGGCACTTTGGCAGCTGTGAGAGAAGAAAGACTAACCTGGTCAAGGCCTTCCCAGAGGGCTCGAGGGACCCCCACCCCAGACCCCAGAGTCTTTATCAGGACCTTGGTTCCTGGCTCAAACAGTGGTGTGCCTGACTCAGAGACTGGGTCAGGAGTCACCTCCCAGTACTTTTTAAATGTCTGTTGAAAACCTGAGAGCTGAGTTACATAGTTGGTTAATTCCAAGGCTTTAGGAAAGCTCTAATGTAAACTAACCCTTAAGAATTTTCCATTTAGCATTTTTAGAAATTATTAATCAATCATCCTTGGACTGTAACCATCCTTTATCAGTAATCTTTACTTCTCTTTTTTTATATCTTTCTAATCCTTTCTCAGAATATTGTGATTTTGCCTATTCAACAGGACGTGTCCGGATCAAAGCCATCTGCAGGGGTTTCATGAAGTGCCACCTTTATGACCTGACAGTCAGCCGGCTGATTACCCTCACAGGAGATCGTGCACTAGATCCTGTCCAGTAGACCAGGCCTAGGCCCATTCAGCCCAGGGAGCTCTTGGCTTGAAAAGGTGCATTTCATCCCAGTTTCAGCTGCTAGTGGGCAAGCTGGGGCTTTGCTGATGTGGAAGTTGAAGTGTGGAAGATTCTGTGGTTTCTGATTGGAGACCCAGGTCAGATATAAGACCTCACTGTTGAGGCCCTTTGGTTTAGTAAGATTCCTGAGTGCCTGTAGGCTGCAGCAGTAGTGGGACCTGGTGGAACAGTGGCAGGGCAAAAAGCAACATGCCTTCTGTCCTTTGCAGTTGCTGCATTGCAGCTCCTGTCATGTGCATGAGTCCTGAAGGCCACCGTGGGCTGTGCAGTAGCCCTAGCCATGTATTCCTCCTTCAGGATGGCCAGAGGCCTAGAGCAGAACGGTTGTGCAGGTGAGGAAAGGTGCAGTGTGATTGCCTGGGACGATCTGTCCCCTGAGGCTGCAGGCACTGTCATTGTGGTTCTAACCATATGTACTATGGTCCTTTTGGAGCTGCCCTTGGCTGGGTACAGAGGAGAGGGCATTACTGCTGTTTGGGGGGCTCAGTCATAGGTAACACTTGAGGCCTTGGTGGCGCGATGCAAGAAGGACTCTTTAAGCATATCTTTGGTACCTTGAAGAGTTATACCAACTGAGGCCAAGGAGCCAGCCCTGTGGGTGGTAATGCAGTATATGCACATGCCGCTTGACCCCCATTTGGCCACTAGAGCTGGAATTTGCAAGATGTCTGAGTTCCTAAATGATGGGGCCAGCCAGACAGCCCACATGGCACCCAGGTGTTCGCCACACTCATAATGAAGTATCGACCTTGGAGGCCCGTGGCTGTGGTAGAGATTTGAAATCGGTTGGCATAACAAGGCTTGTGCATAACATAACGTAACATAACGTAACGTAACATAACATAACATAACGTAACAGTGTAGTAGCCAGTGGCTCCCATCACACTAGGGCAGAGGAACTGGAACATTCAAGGTCATCCTCTGGCTTTTATAAATTCTTCCTGGAAGCTGCCTTGGTGATCTGTGAGCACTCAGTGGTTTTACCATGGCGGAAAAGATATGTACAGCTGAATAGAGTAGTATTGCCATAAATAAAGCCCACCTTCTTCCTGTGGGTCTTCCTGGGTGCTGATTTTCCCTGTGGGAGCAGAGCCGCAGAGGCTTCAGATATGGGCAAGTCGCCCTTTAGGGCAGGAAGAGTTCAGTTTGGACCAAGCCCTTCATGATGGGAGCTTTTCCCATAGTGTGTGGTCGGCACCCAGAGCCCTGCAGGCGGTGATCTGAAGATAATCTGGCCAGGAACTGGATCCTGGTACCAAAGGACCACCAGCTCCCATCTTGCACTTTCCGGTGGAGGCCCACACAATGATTGTACTGACTGTGCATGAAGAGATGCATGCCCTGAATTATTCTGCTCTTTGACGGTGCGATGGGCTGTATCTGCCCCGGGGCCAACTTCACCATACTGTGCGGTTATCTGGGAAAGTTTCCTTGTTCAGGAAAGAGGTGATACTTGTGGCAAGGCCACCTGAGCAGTAGTAGTAGCTGGCGTAGTCTCAGGGTACGTGGCATTCACACAGATGGTCTGTGAGGGGACCATGGATGGTCAGGTCCATGTGCTTTGGTCAGAGGGCATGGGGATGGAGATTGGGAGCCCAGAACTTCTGTCAACAGCCCCTCGGTGAAATTTTGCATGGGCCTTGTGGAAGGTGCCAGGTATCATCCCCCATTTCATGGGAGGGTGGGAGGTCAGGGCTCCGTGGAGATGGCAGACGTGTTCAGATACCAAGGTTTTTGCATGCAGACTCTGAGACATGGAGATATCCAGAATGAGTTCCCCTGGCATACCAATAATGCTGAGAGTGCATCCTTGTTGGTACACCAGAACAAGGCATTCAGCACCACATCAAATGCCCTGCACCCTTGCACGCTCAGTCAGACAGGCACCCACAGGCACTTGAACCTAATAACTGCACTCATTTATTAGACTTATATCCAGTCGTCCATACGGATCAATACAGTTGGTTTGCAGATACAGGCCTTCCCCCCGTGAAGCATGCACATCGATCTAACTCAATGAGAGAGTGGGTACACATCTGAAGCCTGCCTGTGCTTTCTGTCCCCTTGTCAGGTGAAGTTGCCCGATATGACTGTCCGTCACCCGGGAGATGAAGCCCCGCCCGTGAGACAGTGACTCGAGGTGCAGGGGAGTCTGGTGAGAAGTGTGGTGGGCCCACGTTCCTGCCACTGCTTTTGTGATCACCGAACATGGTACGCCGTTGCCTGCCCCAAGACATGTCTTGGATTTCAGGTTTTCTGGGACTGCCTGAGTGGCTGTACATATGGAGGGACCATTCCTCTTGCTGAGAAGCCTGGGGGCTCTGAGTTCCCCCAGCTGCTGGAGGACTCCCAGGTCACTGGCTCCTCCTTGGAGCGGCGCTGCCTACCCTGTGGAGGTGGGGAGCCATCCAGCACGTGCTCGGATCGATGATGACACCCTCTCATGCATTCCTTGGAAAATCTGAACAAAATGAGTGAGAACTCACTACCGTCTCCTCATCGAAACTGAGGTCCAGCACGTTGCCTGCCTTGGGCTTAAGGGTGGGGCTGATTAGCAGTGAGGGCATCTCCGATTGTGTCAGACACATGCATGGGGGAGCCAGGTCACCACCATTTGTGAGGCTCCCGTCTGACGGTGGGCCGTGTACAGATGTCGAGCGGCCCTTGGAATGAGAGGTCCATGGTGAAGAGCACTGAGGAGCAGAAGAGGCATCCGGCTTGTCCAGTGGTGGTAGGTGTCGCAGTAGATCCTGGCATCGGACAGTGAGCTCTTGGTTCAGAAAGGTGTGTTTCCTCCCAGTTCATGCTATGAGTGCACTAGTTAGGGCTGTGGTGCTATGAAAACCAAAGCTATAAGCTTCTGTGGCTTCTGATTGGAGCCCCAGGAGAGATTTGACGCCCTCGCCGTTGCAGCCCTTTGGGTTGGTGAGATTCCTGAGTGTCGTGTGGGCTGCAGCGGTTGCAGGGACCTAGGGGAATGGTGGCAGAGGCGAAAGGCAATAGGCCTCCTTTCTGCCCTTTGCAGTTCCTGATTTTAACTCCTGTCACATGCTTGAGTCTTGGAGGTCGCCATGGATTGTGAGGTGGGCCCAGGCCTGCATTGCTCCTGCACGTTGGGCAGAGGCCCAGAGAAGAATGGTTGTGCAGGTGAGGAAAAGTGCAGTGTGATTGCCTTTGATGTTATGACTGCTGAGGCTGCAGGCACTGTCGTTCTGTTCTCACTGATACATAGTGTGGTCCTTTTGAAGCTGCACTCAGCTGGGTACAGAGGAGAGGGCATTGCTTGTGCCTGGGAGGCTCAGTGAGAGGTGACCTTTGTGTCCTTGGTGGCCTGCTGCCAGTAGAAGGACTCCCCAAGGGTATCTTTGGTGCCTTGAAGAGTTGCAATAAGAGAGGCCAAGCAACCAGCGCTGTGGGTTGTTATGTGGTGTGTGCACATGCCCCTTGGCCGCCATTTGTCCCCTGGGCCTGGAATTACCTAGGCTCCCTAAGGTTGGGGCCAGTCAGCCGGCCCTGATAGCACCAATGTGTTGGCCCCCTGGCAATGGAGCATCAAGCTTGGAGGCCCATGGTTCTGGTAGAGATTGGTAATAGGGTGGAATAGCCAGGCTGACTCAATGTGTGAGGCAGCAGCTCCCATGGCGCTATGGCAGAGACCTGTGGCATCCAGGGTCTTCCCCTGACAGGTCTTCTGAAGTCTTCATGAAAGCATCCTTAGTGATCTGTGTGCACGCGGTCATTTTGCCCACCGTCATCCTGTGGGTGTTCCTGCTTGAGGATTGTCCCTGTGTGTGCCGAGGCCTTGGAGGCTTCAGATTTGGGTGAGTGACCCTTGGGGCAGGATGAGTCCAATATGGACCACGCCCTGCATTATGGGAGCTTTCTGTAGGCTGTAGACAGTAGCCTGGTCCCTACAGGGTGTGGATTTGAGGATAATCTGGCCAGGAAACGGATCCCGTTTGTTTGGGACTGACCCCTGGATCCTGATACCGGAGGAAGTCCAAGTCCCATCCTTACTTTCTGTCAGAGGCTGCCCAATGAGTAGACTGACTGGCAGGAAGAGACGCATGCCTTGAATTCTGCACCTATTCGAGGGTGCGCTGGGCCGAATCTGCCCTAGTGCCAAGTTCACCTTACTCTGTAGTTCTCTGGGAAACTTTTCTGGTTAGGGTGGAGGTGAACCTTGTGCCAAGGAACCCTGAGCTGTAGTAGTAGTAGCTACAGTCTCAGGGTACGTGGCATTCACACAGATGCTCTGCAAGGTGTCCTTGGGCAGTCAGATTTCTGTGCTTTGGTCAGACATCATGGGTCATGGAGACTGGGAGCCTAAAGCCTACGTCAGCAGCCCCTCAGTGAAATTTTGCATGCGGCTAAAGGAAGATGCCAGGTGTCATCCCCCATGTCGTGGGAGGACAGGAGGTCAGGGCTCCATGAAGACAGCATGGGTGTTCAGCCTGTTAGGGCCTTTCAATGCGGGCACTGAGACTTTGCTACCTGGACATCTTTCTGGACACACCCCCACATTGCCGAGAGTGCATTCTTGTTGGTACACCTGGACACAGGCACTCAACCCCACATCGAATCCCCTGCCGCCCATGCATGCTGAGTCAGAAATACACCCACATGACCTTGAGCCTAATTTGCTGCACTCTTTTGAACGGTAGGTCACCAGTTGTCTGTAAGGGATGGATGTAGTTGGGTTGCAGATACAGGCCTTCCCCCAGTGAAAGCTCTGCATCAGTGTTCCTCAGTGAGAGCCCAAGTCCACATCTCAACTGTTCCTGTGCTTTCTGTCCCCTTGTCAGGTGCAGTTGCCAGATATGGCTGTCCATGACCCCGGAGACGAAGGTCCGCCCATGAGGCGGCGGCTCGAGGTGCAAGGGAGTCCGGCAAGAAGTGTGGCGGCCCAGGGTAGTGCCAGGTCTTTTTGGATCCCCGAGCACAGTACGGCTTCTCCTGCCCCAAGGCGTGTCGTGAATTTCAGGTTTCCTGGCACTGCCTGAGTGGCTGTACGTATGGAGGGACCGTTCCTCTTGCTGAGAAGCCTGGGGGCTCTGAGTTGCCCCGGCTGCTGGAGGACTCCCAGGTCACTGGCTCCTCCTTGGAGCGGCACTGCCTACCCTGTGGAGGTGGGGAGCCAGCCAGCACGTGCTCGGATCGATGACGACACCCTCTCATGCATTCCTTGGAAAATCTGAACAAAATGAGTGAGAACTCACTACCGTCTTCTCATCGAAACTGAAGTCCAGCACGTTGCCTCCCTTGGGGTTGAGGGTGGGACTGGTTAGCAAGAGGGCTTCTCTGACTGCGTCACACACACGCAAGTAGGAGCCAGGTCCCCACCATTTGCGAGGCTCCCATCTGCGGGTGGGCCGTGTACAGATGTTCGAGCGGCCTTCTTGGAATGTGGGGTCCATGGTGAAGGGCACTGAGGAGCAGAAGAGGCATCCGGCTTGTCCAGTGGTGGTAGGTGTCGCCGTAGATCCTGGCATCGGACAGTGAGGTCTTCTCTCAGAGTGGTGCATTTTGTCCTGGTTCCTGCTGCAACTGTGCTAATTGGGGCTCTCTTGATGTCGATTCTGGCGCAAGGAAGCTTCTGTGGTGTCTGATTGGAGGCCCAGGTGAGATCTGAGGCCCTCGCCATTGCGGCCCTTTGGGTTGGTGAGATTGCTGAGTACCCTGTGGGCTGCAGCGGCTGCAGAGACCTAGGGGAACGGTGGCAGTTGTGAAAGTTAATAGGCCTCATTTCTGCCCTTGGCAGTTCCTGAGTTGCAAGTCCTGTCACATGCTTGAGTCTTGGAGGTCGCCATGGACTGTGTTGTGGTCACAGGCCTGCATTGCTCCTGCAGGTTGACCAGAGCCCCAGAGGAGAATGGTTGGGCAGGTGAGGAAAAGCGCAGTGTGATTGCCTGGGATGTTATGTCTGCTGAGGCTGCAGGCACTGTCGTTCTGTTCTCACTGATACATAGTGTGGCCCTTTTGAAGCTGCCCTCAGCTGGGTACAGAGGAGAGGGCATTGCTTGTGCCTGGGAGGCTCAGTGAGAGGTGACCTTTGTGTCCTTGGTGGCCTGCTGCCAGTAGAAGGACTCCCCAAGTGTATCTTTGGTGCCTTGAAGAGTTGCAATAAGAGAGGCCAAGCAACCATCCCTGTGGGTTGTTATGTGGTGTGTGCACATGCCCCTTGGCCGCCATTTGTCCCCTGGGCCTGGAATTACCTAGGCTCCCTAAGGTTGGGGCCAGTCAGCCGGCCCTGATAGCACCAGTGTGTTCACTCCCTGGCAATGGAGCATCAAGCTTGGAGGCCCATGGTTCTGGTAGAGATTGGTCATTGGTTGGAATCGCCAGGCTGACTCAATGTAGGAGCCAGCAGCTCCCATGGCGCTATGGCAGAGACCTGTGGCATCCAGGGTCTTCCCCTGACAGGTCTTCTGAAGTCTTCATGAAAGCATCCTTAGTGATCTGTGTGCACGCGGTCATTTTGCCCACCGTCACCCTGTGGGTGTTCGTGCTTGAGGATTGTCCCTGTGTGTGCCGAGGCCTTGGAGGCTTCAGATTTGGGTGAGTGACCCTTGGGGCAGGATGAGTCCAATGTGGACCACGCCCTGCATTATGGGAGCTTTCTGTAGGCTGTGGTCAGTAGCCTGGTCCCTACAGGGTGTGAATGTGAGGATAATCTGGCCAGGAAAGGGACCTGTTTCTGTGGGACTGACCCCTGCATCCTGGTACGTGAGGAAGTCCAAGTCCCATCCTTACTTTCTGTCAGAGGCCGCCCAATGAGTAGACTGACTGGCAGGAAGAGACGCATGCCTTGAATTCTGCTCCTATTCGAGGGTGCGCTGGGCCGAATCTGGCCTAGTGCCAAGTTCACCTTACTCTGTAGTTCTCTGGGAAACTTTTCTGGTTAGGGTGGAGGTGAACCTTGTGCCAAGGACCCCTGAGCTGTAGTAGTAGCTACACTCTCAGGGTACGTGGCACTCACACAGATGCTCTGCAAGGTGTCCTTGGGCAGTCAGATTTCTGTGCTTTGGTCAGACATCATGGGTCATGGAGACTGGGAGCCTAGAGCCTACGTCAACAGCCCCTCAGTGAAATTTTGCATGGGGCTGAAGGAAGATGCCAGGTGTCATCCCCCATGTCGTAGGAGGACAGGAGGTCAGGGCTCCATGACGACGGCATGCATATTCAGACTGTAGGGCCTTTCAATGCGGGCATGAGACTTGGCTACCTGGACATCTTTCTGGACACACCCCCAAATTGCCGAGAGTGCATTCTTGTTGGTACACCGGGACACAGACACTCAACCCCACATCGAATCCCCTGCCACCCATGCATGCTGAGTCAGAAAGACACCCACATGACCTTGAGCCTAATTTGCTGCACTCTTTTGAACGGTAGGTCACCAGTTGTCTGTAAGGGATGGATGTAGTTGGGTTGCAGATACAGGCCTTCCCCCAGTGAAAGCTCTGCCTCAGTGTTCCTCAGTGAGAGCCCAAGTCCACATCTCAAGTGTTCCTGTGCTTTCTGTCCCCTTGTCAGGTGCAGTTGCCAGATATGGCTGTCCATGACCCCGGAGACGAAGGTCCGCCCATGAGGCGGCGGCTCGAGGTGCAAGGGAGTCCGGCAAGAAGTGTGGCGGCCCAGGGTGGTGCCAGGTCTTTTTGGATCACCGAGCACGGTACGGCTTCTCCTGCCCCAAGACGTGTCGTGAATTTCAGGTTTCCTGGCACTGCCTGAGTGGCTGTACGTATGGAGGGACCGTTCCTCTTGCTGAGAAGCCTGGGGGCTCTGAGTAGCCCCGGCTGCTGGAGGACTCCCAGGTCACTGGCTCCTCCTTGGAGCGGCGCTGCCTGCCCTGTGGAGGTGGGGAGCCAGCCAGCACGTGCTCGGATCGATGACGACACCCTCTCATGCATTCCTTGGAAATCTGAACAAAAAGAGTGAGAACTCACTACCGTCTCCTCATCGAAACTGAGGTCCAGCACGTTGCCTCCCTTGGGGTTGAGGGTGGGACTGGTTAGCAAGAGGGCTTCTCTGACTGCGTCACACACACGCAAGTAGGAGCCAGGTCCCCACCATTTGCGAGGCTCCCATCTGCGGGTGGGCCGTGTACAGATGTTTGAGCGGCCTTCTTGGAATGTGGGGTCCATGGTGAAAAGCACTGAGGAGCAGAAGAGGCATCCGGCTTGTCCAGTGGTGGTAGGTGTCGCAGTAGATCCTGGCACCGGACAGTGAGTTCTTCTCTCAGAGCGGTGCATTTTGTCCTGGTTCCTGCTGCAACTGTGCTAATTGGGGCTCTCGTGATGTCGATTGTGACGCAAGGAAGCTTCTGTGGTGTCTGATTGGAGGCCCAGGTGAGATCTGAGGCCCTCGCCATTGCGGCCCTTTGGGTTGGTGAGATTGCTGAGTACCCTGTGGGCTGCAGCGGCTGCAGAGACCTAGGGGAACGGTGGCAGTTGTGAAAGTTAATAGGCCTCATTTCTGCCCTTGGCAGTTCCTGAGTTGCAAGTCCTGTCACATGCTTGAGTCTTGGAGGTCGCCATGGACTGTGTTGTGGTCACAGGCCTGCATTGCTCCTGCAGGTTGACCAGAGCCCCAGAGGCGAATGGTTGGGCAGGTGAGGAAAAGCGCAGTGTGATTGCCTGGGATGTTATGTCTGCTGAGGCTGCAGGCACTGTCGTTCTGTTCTCACTGATACATAGTGTGGCCCTTTTGAAGCTGCCCTCAGCTGGGTACAGAGGAGAGGGCATTGCTTGTGCCTGGGAGGCTCAGTGAGAGGTGACCTTTGTGTCCTTGGTGGCCTGCTGCCAGTAGAAGGACTCCCCAAGGGTATCTTTGGTGCCTTGAAGAGTTGCAATAAGAGAGGCCAAGCAACCAGCCCTGTGGGTTGTTATGTGGTGTGTGCACATGCCCCTTGGCCGCCATTTGTCCCCTGGGCCTGGAATTACCTAGGCTCCCTAAGGTTGGGACCAGTCAGCCGGCCCTGATAGCACCAGTGTGTTCACTCCCTGGCAATGGAGCATCAAGCTTGGAGGCCCATGGTTCTGGTAGAGATTGGTCATTGGTTGGAATACCCAGGCTGACTCAATGTAGGAGCCAGCAGCTCCCATGGCGCTATGGCAGAGACCTGTGGCATCCAGGGTCTTCCCCTGACAGGTCTTCTGAAGTCTTCATGAAAGCATCCTTAGTGATCTGTGTGCACGCGGTCATTTTGCCCACCGTCACCCTGTGGGTGTTCGTGCTTGAGGATTGTCCCTGTGTGTGCCGAGGCCTTGGAGGCTTCAGATTTGGGTGAGTGACCCTTGGGGCAGGATGAGTCCAATGTGGACCACGCCCTGCATTATGGGAGCTTTCTGTAGGCTGTGGTCAGTAGCCTGGTCCCTACAGGGTGTGAATGTGAGGATAATCTGGCCAGGAAAGGGACCTGTTTCTGTGGGACTGACCCCTGGATCCTGGTACGTGAGGAAGTCCAAGTCCCATCCTTACTTTCTGTCAGAGGCCGCCCAATGAGTAGACTGACTGGCAGGAAGAGACGCATGCCTTGAATTCTGCTCCTATTCGAGGGTGCGCTGGGCCGAATCTGGCCTAGTGCCAAGTTCACCTTACTCTGTAGTTCTCTGGGAAACTTTTCTGGTTAGGGTGGAGGTGAACCTTGTGCCAAGGACCCCTGAGCTGTAGTAGTAGCTACAGTCTCAGGGTACGTGGCACTCACACAGATGCTCTGCAAGGTGTCCTTGGGCAGTCAGATTTCTGTGCTTTGGTCAGACATCATGGGTCATGGAGACTGGGAGCCTAGAGCCTACGTCAACAGCCCCTCAGTGAAATTTTGCATGGGGCTGAAGGAAGATGCCAGGTGTCATCCCCCATGTCGTAGGAGGACAGGAGGTCAGGGCTCCATGACGACGGCATGCATATTCAGACTGTAGGGCCTTTCAATGCGGGCATGAGACTTGGCTACCTGGACATCTTTCTGGACACACCCCGAAATTGCCGAGAGTGCATTCTTGTTGGTACACCGGGACACAGGCACTCAACCCCACATCGAATCCCCTGCCACCCATGCATGCTGAGTCAGAAAGACACCCACATGACCTTGAGCCTAATTTGCTGCACTCTTTTGAACGGTAGGTCACCAGTTGTCTGTAAGGGATGGATGTAGTTGGGTTGCAGATACAGGCCTTCCCCCAGTGAAAGCTCTGCCTCAGTGTTCCTCAGTGAGAGCCCAAGTCCACATCTCAAGTGTTCCTGTGCTTTCTGTCCCCTTGTCAGGTGCAGTTGCCAGATATGGCTGTCCATGACCCCGGAGACGAAGGTCCGCCCATGAGGCGGCGGCTCGAGGTGCAAGGGAGTCCGGCAAGAAGTGTGGCGGCCCAGGGTGGTGCCAGGTCTTTTTGGATCACCGAGCACGGTACGGCTTCTCCTGCCCCAAGACGTGTCGTGAATTTCAGGTTTCCTGGCACTGCCTGAGTGGCTGTACGTATGGAGGGACCGTTCCTCTTGCTGAGAAGCCTGGGGGCTCTGAGTTGCCCCGGCTGTTGGAGGACTCCCAGGTCACTGGCTCCTCCTTGGAGCGGCGCTGCCTGCCCTGTGGAGGTGGGGAGCCAGCCAGCACGTGCTCGGATCGATGACGACACCCTCTCATGCATTCCTTGGAAATCTGAACAAAATGAGTGAGAACTCACTACCGTCTCCTCATCGAAACTGAGGTCCAGCACGTTGCCTCCCTTGGGGTTGAGGGTGGGACTGGTTAGCAAGAGGGCTTCTCTGACTGCGTCACACACACGCAAGTAGGAGCCAGGTCCCCACCATTTGCGAGGCTCCCATCTGCGGGTGGGCCGTGTACAGATGTTCGAGCGGCCTTCTTGGAATGTGGGGTCCATGGTGAAGGGCACTGAGGAGCAGAAGAGGCATCCGGCTTTTCCAGTGGTGGTAGGTGTCGCCGTAGATCCTGGCATCGGACAGTGAGGTCTTCTCTCAGAGCGGTGCATTTTGTCCTGGTTCCTGCTGCAAGTGTGCTAATTGGGGCTCTCGTGATGTTGATTGTGACGCAAGGAAGCTTCTGTGGTGTCTGATTGGAGGCCCAGGTGAGATCTGAGGCCCTCGCCATTGCGGCCCTTTGGGTTGGTGAGACTGCTGAGTACCCTGTGGGCTGCTGCGGCTGCAGAGACCTAGGGGAACGGTGGCAGTTGTGAAAGTTAATAGGCCTCATTTCTGCCCTTGGCAGTTCCTGAGTTGCAAGTCCTGTCACATGCTTGAGTCTTGGAGGTTGCCATGAACTGTGTTGTGGTCACAGGCCTGCATTGCTCCTGCAGGTTGACCAGAGCCCCAGAGGAGAATGGTTGGGCAGGTGAGGAAAAGCGCAGTGTGATTGCCTTTGATGTTATGTCTGCTGAGGCTGCAGGCACTGTCGTTCTGTTTTCACTGATACATAGTGTGGTCCTTTTGAAGCTGCCCTCAGCTGGGTATGGAGGAGAGGGCATTGCTTGTGCCTGGGAGGCTCAGTGAGAGGTGACCTTTGTGTCCTTGGTGGCCTGCTGCCAGTAGAAGGACTCCCCAAGGGTATCCTTGGTGCCTTGAAGAGTTGCAATAAGAGAGGCCAAGCAACCAGCCCTGTGGGTTGTTTTGTGGTGTGTGCACATGCCCCTTGGCCGCCATTTGTCCCCTGGGCCTGGAATTACCTAGGCTCCCTAAGGTTGAGGCCAGTCAGCCGGCCCTGATAGCACCAATGTGTTGGCCCCCTGGCAATGGAGCATCAAGCTTGGAGGCCCATGGTTCTGGTAGAGATTGGTCATTGGTTGGAATACCGAGGCTGACTCAGTGTAGGAGCCAGCAGCTCCCATGGCGCTATGGCAGAGACCTGTGGCATCCAGGGTCTTCCCCTGACAGGTCTTCTGAAGTCTTCATGAAAGCATCCTTCGTGATCTGTGTGCACGCGGTCATTTTGCCCACCGTCATCCTGTGGGTGTTCCTGCTTGAGGATTGTCCCTGTGTGTGCCGAGGCCTTGGAGGCTTCAGATTTGGGTGAGTGACCCTTGGGGCAGGATGAGTCCAATGTGGACCACGCCCTGCATTATGGGAGCTTTCTGTAGGCTGTGGTCAGTAGCCTGGTCCCTACAGGGTGTGAATGTGAGGATAATCTGGCCAGGAAAGGGATCCCGTTTCTGTGGGAGTGACCCCTGGATCCTGGTACCGGAGGAAGTCCAAGTCCCATCCTTACTTTCTGTCAGAGGCCGCCCAATGAGTAGACTGACTGGCAGGAAGAGACGCATGCCTTGAATTCTGCTCCTATTCGAGGGTGCGCTGGGCCGAATCTGGCCTAGTGCCAAGTTCACATTTCTCTGTAGTTCTCTGGGAAACTTTTCTGGTTAGGGTGGAGGTGAACCTTGTGCCAAGGACCCCTGAGCTGTAGTAGTATCTACAGTCTCAGGGTACGTGGCATTCTCACAGATGCTCTGCAAGGTGTCCTTGGGCAGTCAGATTTCTGTGCTTTGGTCAGACATCATGGGTCATGGAGACTGGGAGCCTAGAGCCTACGTCAACAGCCCCTCAGTGAAATTTTGCATGCGGCTGAAGGAAGATGCCAGGTGTCATCCCCCATGTCGTGGGAGGACAGGAGGTCAGGGCTCCATGACGACGGCAGGCGTCTTCAGACTGTAGGGCCTTTCAATGCGGGCACTGAGACTAGGTTACCTGGACATATTTCTGGACACACCCCGAAATTGCAGAGAGTGCATTCTTGTTGGTACACCGGGACACAGGCACTCAACCCCACATCGAATCCCCTGCCACCCATGCATGCTGAGTCAGAAAGACACCCACATGACCTTGAGCCTAATTTGCTGCACTCTTTTGAACGGTAGGTCACCAGTTGTCTGGAAGGGATGGATATAGTTGGGTTGCAGATACAGGCGTTCCCCCAGTGAAAGCTCTGCATCAGTGTTCCTCAGTGAGAGCCCAAGTCCACATCTCAAGTGTTCCTGTGCTTTCTGTCCCCTTGTCAGGTGCAGTTGCCAGATATTGCTGTCCATGACCCAGGAGACGAAGGTCCGCCCGTGAGGCGGCGGCTCGAGGTGCAAGGGAGTCCGGCAAGAAGTGTGGCGGCCCAGGGTGGTGCCAGGTCTTTTTGGATCACCGAGCACGGTACGGCTTCTCCTGCCCCAAGACGTGTCGTGAATTTCAGGTTTCCTGGCACTGCCTGAGTGGCTGTACGTATGGAGGGACCGTTCCTCTTGCTGAGAAGCCTGGGGGCTCTGAGTTGCCCCGGCTGTTGGAGGACTCCCAGGTCACTGGCTCCTCCTTGGAGCGGCGCTGCCTGCCCTGTGGAGGTGGGGAGCCAGCCAGCACGTGCTCGGATCGATGACGACACCCTCTCATGCATTCCTTGGAAATCTGAACAAAATGAGTGAGAACTCACTACCGTCTCCTCATCGAAACTGAGGTCCAGCACGTTGCCTCCCTTGGGGTTGAGGGTGGGACTGGTTAGCAAGAGGGCTTCTCTGACTGCGTCACACACACGCAAGTAGGAGCCAGGTCCCCACCATTTGCGAGGCTCCCATCTGCGGGTGGGCCGTGTACAGATGTTCGAGCGGCCTTCTTGGAATGTGGGGTCCATGGTGAAGGGCACTGAGGAGCAGAAGAGGCATCCGGCTTGTCCAGTGGTGGTAGGTGTCGGCGTAGATCCTGGCATCGGACAGTGAGTTCTTCTCTCAGAGCGGTGCATTTTGTCCTGGTTCCTGCTGCAAGTGTGCTAATTGGGGCTCTCGTGATGTCGATTGTGACGCAAGGAAGCTTCTGTGGTGTCTGATTGGAGGCCCAGGTGAGATCTGAGGCCCTCGCCATTGCGGCCCTTTGGGTTGGTGAGATTGCTGAGTACCCTGTGGGCTGCAGCGGCTGCAGAGACCTAGGGGAACGGTGGCAGTTGTGAAAGTTAATAGGCCTCATTTCTGCCCTTGGCAGTTCCTGAGTTGCAAGTCCTGTCACATGCTTGAGTCTTGGAGGTCGCCATGGACTGTGTTGTGGTCACAGGCCTGCATTGCTCCTGCAGGTTGACCAGAGCCCCAGAGGCGAATGGTTGGGCAGGTGAGGAAAAGCACAGTGTGATTGCCTGGGATGTTATGTCTGCTGAGGCTGCAGGCACTGTCGTTCTGTTCTCACTGATACATAGTGTGGTCCTTTTGAAGCTGCCCTCATCTGGGTACGAAGGAGAGGGCATTGCTTGTGCCTGGGAGGCTCAGTGAGAGGTGACCTTTGTGTCCTTGGTGGCCTGCTGCCAGTAGAAGGACTCCCCAAGGGTATCTTTGGTGCCTTGAAGAGTTGCAATAAGAGAGGCCAAGCAACCAGCCCTTTGGGTTGTTATGTGGTGTGTGCACATGCCCCTTGGCCGCCATTTGTCCCCTGGGCCTGGAATTACCTAGGCTCCCTAAGGTTGGGGCCAGTCAGCCGGCCCTGATAGCACCAATGTGTTGGCCCTGTGGCAATGGAGCATCAAGCTTGGAGGCCCATGGTTCTGGTGGAGTTTGGTCATTGGTTGGAATACCCAGGCTGACTGAATGTAGGAGCCAGCAGCTCCCATGGCGCTATGGCAGAGACCTGTGGCATCCAGGGTCTTCCACTGACAGGTCTTCTGAAGTCTTCATGAAAGCATCCTTAGTGATCTGTGTGCACGCGGTCATTTTGCCCTCCGTCATCCTTTGGGTGTTCCTGCTTGAGGATTGTCCCTGTGTGTGCCGAGGCCTTGGAGGCTTCAGATTTGGGTGAGTGACCCTTGGGGCAGGATGAGTCCAATGTGGACCACGCCCTGCATTATGGAAGCTTTCTGTAGGCTGTGGTCAGTAGCCTGGTCCCTACAGGGTGTGAATGTGAGGATAATCTGGCCAGGAAAGGGATCCCGTTTCTGTGGGAGTGACCCCTGGATCCTGGTACCGGAGGAAGTCCAAGTCCCATCCTTACTTTCTGTCAGAGGCCGCCCAATGAGTTGACTGACTAGCAGGAAGAGACGCATGCCTTGAATTCTGCTCCTATTCCAGGGTGCGCTGGGCCGAATCTGGCCTAGTGCCAAGTTCACCTTACTCTGTAGTTCTCTGGGAAACTTTTCTGGTTAGGGTGGAGGTGAACCTTGTGGCAAGGACCCCTGAGCTGTAGTAGTAGCTACGGTCTCAGGGTACGTGGCATTCACACAGATGCTCTGCAAGGTGTCCTTGGGCAGTCAGATTTCTGTGCTTTGGTCAGACATCATGGGTCATGGAGACTGGGAGCCTAGAGCCTACGTCAACAGCCCCTCAGTGAAATTTTGCATGGGGCTGAAGGAAGATGCCAGGTGTCATCCCCCATGTCGTGGGAGGACAGGAGGTCAGGGCTCCATGAAGACGGCATGGGTGTTCAGACTGTAGGGCCTTTCAATGCGGGCACTGAGACTAGGCTACCTGGACATATTTGTGGACACACCCCCAAATTGCCGAGAGTGCATTCTTGTTGGTACACCTGGACACAGGCACTCAACCCCACATCGAATCCCCTGCGCCCATGCATGCTGAGTCAGAAAGACACCCACATGACCTTGAGCCTAATTTGCTGCACTCTTTTGAACGGTAGGTCACCAGTTGTCTGTAAGGGATGGATGTAGTTGGGTTGAAGATACAGGCCTTCCCCCAGTGAAAGCTCTGCATCAGTGTTCCTCAGTGAGAGCCCAAGTCCACATCTCAAGTGTTCCTGTGCTTTCTGTCCCCTTGTCAGGTGCAGTTGCCAGATATGGCTGTCCATGACCCCGGAGACGAAGGTCCGCCCATGAGGCGGCGGCTCGAGGTGCAAGGGAGTCCGGCAAGAAGTGTGGCGGCCCAGGGTGGTGCCAGGTCTTTTTGGATCACCGAGCACGGTACGGCTTCTCCTGCCCCAAGACGTGTCGTGAATTTCAGGTTTCCTGGCACTGCCTGAGTGGCTGTACGTATGGAGGGACCATTCCTCTTGCTGAGAAGCCTGGGGGCTCTGAGTTGCCCCGGCTGCTGGAGGACTCCCAGGTCACTGGCTCCTCCTTGGAGCGGCGCTGCCTGCCCTGTGGAGGTGGGGAGCCAGCCAGCACGTGCTCGGATCGATGACGACACCCTCTCATGCATTCCTTGGAAATCTGAACAAAATGAGTGAGAACTCACTACCGTCTCCTCATCGAAACTGAGGTCCAGCACGTTGCCTCCCTTGGGGTTGAGGGTGGGACTGGTTAGCAAGAGGGCTTCTCTGACTGCGTCACACACACGCAAGTAGGAGCCAGGTCCCCACCATTTGCGAGGCTCCCATATGCGGGTGGGCCGTGTACAGATGTTCGAGCGGCCTTCTTGGAATGTGGGGTCCATGGTGAAGGGCACTGAGGAGCAGAAGAGGCATCCGGCTTGTCCAGTGGTGGTAGGTGTCGGCGTAGATCCTGGCATCGGACAGTGAGTTCTTCTCTCAGAGCGGTGCATTTTGTCCTGGTTCCTGCTGCAAGTGTGCTAATTGGGGCTCTCGTGATGTCGATTGTGACGCAAGGAAGCTTCTGTGGTGTCTGATTGGAGGCCCAGGTGAGATCTGAGGCCCTCGCCATTGCGGCCCTTTGGGTTGGTGAGATTGCTGAGTACCCTGTGGGCTGCAGCGGCTGCAGAGACCTAGGGGAACGGTGGCAGTTGTGAAAGTTAATAGGCCTCATTTCTGCCCTTGGCAGTTCCTGAGTTGCAAGTCCTGTCACATGCTTGAGTCTTGGAGGTCGCCATGGACTGTGTTGTGGTCACAGGCCTGCATTGCTCCTGCAGGTTGACCAGAGCCCCAGAGGCGAATTGTTGGGCAGGTGAGGAAATACGCAGTGTGATTGCCTGGGATGTTATGTCTGCTGAGGCTGCAGGCACTGTCGTTCTGTTCTCACTGATACATAGTGTGGTCCTTTTGAAGCTGCCCTCAGCTGGGTACAGAGGAGAGGGCATTGCTTGTGCCTGGGAGGCTCAGTGAGAGGTGACCTTTGTGTCCTTGGTGGCCTGCTGCCAGTAGAAGGACTCCCCAAGGGTATCTTTGGTGCCTTGAAGAGTTGCAATAAGAGAGGCCAAGCAACCAGCCCTGTGGGTTGTTATGTGGTGTGTGCACATGCCCCTTGGCCGCCATTTGTCCCCTGGGCCTGGAATTACCTAGGCTCCCTAAGGTTGGGGCCAGTCAGCCGGCCCTGATAGCACCAATGTGTTGGCCCCGTGGCAATGGAGCATCAAGCTTGGAGGCCCATGGTTCTGGTGGAGTTTGGTCATTGGTTGGAATACCCAGGCTGACTGAATGTAGGAGCCAGCAGCTCCCATGGCGCTATGGCAGAGACCTGTGGCATCCAGGGTCTTCCACTGACAGGTCTTCTGAAGTCTTCATGAAAGCATCCTTAGTGATCTGTGTGCACGCGGTCATTTTGCCCTCCGTCATCCTTTGGGTGTTCCTGCTTGAGGATTGTCCCTGTGTGTGCCGAGGCCTTGGAGGCTTCAGATTTGGGTGAGTGACCCTTGGGGCAGGATGAGTCCAATGTGGACCACGCCCTGCATTATGGAAGCTTTCTGTAGGCTGTGGTCAGTAGCCTGGTCCCTACAGGGTGTGAATGTGAGGATAATCTGGCCAGGAAAGGGATCCCGTTTCTGTGGGAGTGACCCCTGGATCCTGGTACCGGAGGAAGTCCAAGTCCCATCCTTACTTTCTGTCAGAGGCCGCCCAATGAGTAGACTGACTAGCAGGAAGAGACGCATGCCTTGAATTCTGCTCCTATTCCAGGGTGCGCTGGGCCGAATCTGGCCTAGTGCCAAGTTCACCTTACTCTGTAGTTCTCTGGGAAACTTTTCTGGTTAGGGTGGAGGTGAACCTTGTGGCAAGGACCCCTGAGCTGTAGTAGTAGCTACAGTCTCAGGGTACGTGGCATTCACACAGATGCTCTGCAAGGTGTCCTTGGGCAGTCAGATTTCTGTGCTTTGGTCAGACATCATGGGTCATGGAGACTGGGAGCCTGGAGCCTACGTCAACAGCCCCTCAGTGAAATTTTGCATGGGGCTGAAGGAAGATGCCAGGTGTCATCCCCCATGTCGTGGGAGGACAGGAGGTCAGGGCTCCATGAAGACGGCATGGGTGTTCAGACTGTAGGGCCTTTCAATGCGGGCACTGAGACTAGGCTACCTTGACATATTTCTGGACACACCCCCAAATTGCCGAGAGTGCATTCTTGTTGGTACACCTGGACACAGGCACTCAACCCCACATCGAATCCCCTGCGCCCATGCATGCTGAGTCAGAAAGACACCCACATGACCTTGAGCCTAATTTGCTGCACTCTTTTGAACGGTAGGTCACCAGTTGTCTGTAAGGGATGGATGTAGTTGGGTTGAAGATACAGGCCTTCCCCCAGTGAAAGCTCTGCATCAGTGTTCCTCAGTGAGAGCCCAAGTCCACATCTCAAGTGTTCCTGTGCTTTCTGTCCCCTTGTCAGGTGCAGTTGCCAGATATGGCTGTCCATGACCCAGGAGACGAAGGTCCGCCCGTGAGGCGGCGGCTCGAGGTGCAAGGGAGTCCGGCAAGAAGTGTGGCGGCCCAGGGTGGTGCCAGGTCTTTTTGGATCACCGAGCACGGTACGGCTTCTCCTGCCCCAAGACGTGTCGTGAATTTCAGGTTTCCTGGCACTGCCTGAGTGGCTGTACGTATGGAGGGACCGTTCCTCTTGCTGAGAAGCCTGGGGGCTCTGAGTTGCCCCGGCTGTTGGAGGACTCCCAGGTCACTGGCTCCTCCTTGGAGCGGCGCTGCCTGCCCTGTGGAGGTGGGGAGCCAGCCAGCACGTGCTCGGATCGATGACGACACCCTCTCATGCATTCCTTGGAAATCTGAACAAAATGAGTGAGAACTCACTACCGTCTCCTCATCGAAACTGAGGTCCAGCACGTTGCCTCCCTTGGGGTTGAGGGTGGGACTGGTTAGCAAGAGGGCTTCTCTGACTGCGTCACACACACGCAAGTAGGAGCCAGGTCCCCACCATTTGCGAGGCTCCCATCTGCGGGTGGGCCGTGTACAGATGTTCGAGCGGCCTTCTTGGAATGTGGGGTCCATGGTGAAGGGCACTGAGGAGCAGAAGAGGCATCCGGCTTGTCCAGTGGTGGTAGGTGTCGGCGTAGATCCTGGCATCGGACAGTGAGTTCTTCTCTCAGAGCGGTGCATTTTGTCCTGGTTCCTGCTGCAAGTGTGCTAATTGGGGCTCTCGTGATGTCGATTGTGACGCAAGGAAGCTTCTGTGGTGTCTGATTGGAGGCCCAGGTGAGATCTGAGGCCCTCGCCATTGCGGCCCTTTGGGTTGGTGAGATTGCTGAGTACCCTGTGGGCTGCAGCGGCTGCAGAGACCTAGGGGAACGGTGGCAGTTGTGAAAGTTAATAGGCCTCATTTCTGCCCTTGGCAGTTCCTGAGTTGCAAGTCCTGTCACATGCTTGAGTCTTGGAGGTCGCCATGGACTGTGTTGTGGTCACAGGCCTGCATTGCTCCTGCAGGTTGACCAGAGCCCCAGAGGCGAATGGTTGGGCAGGTGAGGAAAAGCACAGTGTGATTGCCTGGGATGTTATGTATGCTGAGGCTGCAGGCACTGTCGTTCTGTTCTCACTGATACATAGTGTGGTCCTTTTGAAGCTGCCCTCATCTGGGTACGAAGGAGAGGGCATTGCTTGTGCCTGGGAGGCTCAGTGAGAGGTGACCTTTGTGTCCTTGGTGGCCTGCTGCCAGTAGAAGGACTCCCCAAGGGTATCTTTGGTGCCTTGAAGAGTTGCAATAAGAGAGGCCAAGCAACCAGCCCTTTGGGTTGTTATGTGGTGTGTGCACATGCCCCTTGGCCGCCATTTGTCCCCTGGGCCTGGAATTACCTAGGCTCCCTAAGGTTGGGGCCAGTCAGCCGGCCCTGATAGCACCAATGTGTTGGCCCTGTGGCAATGGAGCATCAAGCTTGGAGGCCCATGGTTCTGGTGGAGTTTGGTCATTGGTTGGAATACCCAGGCTGACTGAATGTAGGAGCCAGCAGCTCCCATGGCGCTATGGCAGAGACCTGTGGCATCCAGGGTCTTCCACTGACAGGTCTTCTGAAGTCTTCATGAAAGCATCCTTAGTGATCTGTGTGCACGCGGTCATTTTGCCCTCCGTCATCCTTTGGGTGTTCCTGCTTGAGGATTGTCCCTGTGTGTGCCGAGGCCTTGGAGGCTTCAGATTTGGGTGAGTGACCCTTGGGGCAGGATGAGTCCAATGTGGACCACGCCCTGCATTATGGAAGCTTTCTGTAGGCTGTGGTCAGTAGCCTGGTCCCTACAGGGTGTGAATGTGAGGATAATCTGGCCAGGAAAGGGATCCCGTTTCTGTGGGAGTGACCCCTGGATCCTGGTACCGGAGGAAGTCCAAGTCCCATCCTTACTTTCTGTCAGAGGCCGCCCAATGAGTTGACTGACTAGCAGGAAGAGACGCATGCCTTGAATTCTGCTCCTATTCCAGGGTGCGCTGGGCCGAATCTGGCCTAGTGCCAAGTTCACCTTACTCTGTAGTTCTCTGGGAAACTTTTCTGGTTAGGGTGGAGGTGAACCTTGTGGCAAGGACCCCTGAGCTGTAGTAGTAGCTACGGTCTCAGGGTACGTGGCATTCACACAGATGCTCTGCAAGGTGTCCTTGGGCAGTCAGATTTCTGTGCTTTGGTCAGACATCATGGGTCATGGAGACTGGGAGCCTAGAGCCTACGTCAACAGCCCCTCAGTGAAATTTTGCATGGGGCTGAAGGAAGATGCCAGGTGTCATCCCCCATGTCGTGGGAGGACAGGAGGTCAGGGCTCCATGAAGACGGCATGGGTGTTCAGACTGTAGGGCCTTTCAATGCGGGCACTGAGACTAGGCTACCTGGACATATTTGTGGACACACCCCCAAATTGCCGAGAGTGCATTCTTGTTGGTACACCTGGACACAGGCACTCAACCCCACATCGAATCCCCTGCGCCCATGCATGCTGAGTCAGAAAGACACCCACATGACCTTGAGCCTAATTTGCTGCACTCTTTTGAACGGTAGGTCACCAGTTGTCTGTAAGGGATGGATGTAGTTGGGTTGAAGATACAGGCCTTCCCCCAGTGAAAGCTCTGCATCAGTGTTCCTCAGTGAGAGCCCAAGTCCACATCTCAAGTGTTCCTGTGCTTTCTGTCCCCTTGTCAGGTGCAGTTGCCAGATATGGCTGTCCATGACCCCGGAGACGAAGGTCCGCCCATGAGGCGGCGGCTCGAGGTGCAAGGGAGTCCGGCAAGAAGTGTGGCGGCCCAGGGTGGTGCCAGGTCTTTTTGGATCACCGAGCACGGTACGGCTTCTCCTGCCCCAAGACGTGTCGTGAATTTCAGGTTTCCTGGCACTGCCTGAGTGGCTGTACGTATGGAGGGACCATTCCTCTTGCTGAGAAGCCTGGGGGCTCTGAGTTGCCCCGGCTGCTGGAGGACTCCCAGGTCACTGGCTCCTCCTTGGAGCGGCGCTGCCTGCCCTGTGGAGGTGGGGAGCCAGCCAGCACGTGCTCGGATCGATGACGACACCCTCTCATGCATTCCTTGGAAATCTGAACAAAATGAGTGAGAACTCACTACCGTCTCCTCATCGAAACTGAGGTCCAGCACGTTGCCTCCCTTGGGGTTGAGGGTGGGACTGGTTAGCAAGAGGGCTTCTCTGACTGCGTCACACACACGCAAGTAGGAGCCTGGTCCCCACCATTTGCGAGGCTCCCATATGCGGGTGGGCCGTGTACAGATGTTCGAGCGGCCTTCTTGGAATGTGGGGTCCATGGTGAAGGGCACTGAGGAGCAGAAGAGGCATCCGGCTTGTCCAGTGGTGGTAGGTGTCGGCGTAGATCCTGGCATCGGACAGTGAGTTCTTCTCTCAGAGCGGTGCATTTTGTCCTGGTTCCTGCTGCAAGTGTGCTAATTGGGGCTCTCGTGATGTCGATTGTGACGCAAGGAAGCTTCTGTGGTGTCTGATTGGAGGCCCAGGTGAGATCTGAGGCCCTCGCCATTTCGGCCCTTTGGGTTGGTGAGATTGCTGAGTACCCTGTGGGCTGCAGCGGCTGCAGAGACCTAGGGGAACGGTGGCAGTTGTGAAAGTTAATAGGCCTCATTTCTGCCCTTGGCAGTTCCTGAGTTGCAAGTCCTGTCACATGCTTGAGTCTTGGAGGTCGCCATGGACTGTGTTGTGGTCACAGGCCTGCATTGCTCCTGCAGGTTGACCAGAGCCCCAGAGGCGAATTGTTGGGCAGGTGAGGAAATACGCAGTGTGATTGCCTGGGATGTTATGTCTGCTGAGGCTGCAGGCACTGTCGTTCTGTTCTCACTGATACATAGTGTGGTCCTTTTGAAGCTGCCCTCAGCTGGGTACAGAGGAGAGGGCATTGCTTGTGCCTGGGAGGCTCAGTGAGAGGTGACCTTTGTGTCCTTGGTGGCCTGCTGCCAGTAGAAGGACTCCCCAAGGGTATCTTTGGTGCCTTGAAGAGTTGCAATAAGAGAGGCCAAGCAACCAGCCCTGTGGGTTGTTATGTGGTGTGTGCACATGCCCCTTGGCCGCCATTTGTCCCCTGGGCCTGGAATTACCTAGGCTCCCTAAGGTTGGGGCCAGTCAGCCGGCCCTGATAGCACCAATGTGTTGGCCCCGTGGCAATGGAGCATCAAGCTTGGAGGCCCATGGTTCTGGTGGAGTTTGGTCATTGGTTGGAATACCCAGGCTGACTGAATGTAGGAGCCAGCAGCTCCCATGGCGCTATGGCAGAGACCTGTGGCATCCAGGGTCTTCCACTGACAGGTCTTCTGAAGTCTTCATGAAAGCATCCTTAGTGATCTGTGTGCACGCGGTCATTTTGCCCTCCGTCATCCTTTGGGTGTTCCTGCTTGAGGATTGTCCCTGTGTGTGCCGAGGCCTTGGAGGCTTCAGATTTGGGTGAGTGACCCTTGGGGCAGGATGAGTCCAATGTGGACCACGCCCTGCATTATGGAAGCTTTCTGTAGGCTGTGGTCAGTAGCCTGGTCCCTACAGGGTGTGAATGTGAGGATAATCTGGCCAGGAAAGGGATCCCGTTTCTGTGGGAGTGACCCCTGGATCCTGGTACCGGAGGAAGTCCAAGTCCCATCCTTACTTTCTGTCAGAGGCCGCCCAATGAGTAGACTGACTAGCAGGAAGAGACGCATGCCTTGAATTCTGCTCCTATTCCAGGGTGCGCTGGGCCGAATCTGGCCTAGTGCCAAGTTCACCTTACTCTGTAGTTCTCTGGGAAACTTTTCTGGTTAGGGTGGAGGTGAACCTTGTGGCAAGGACCCCTGAGCTGTAGTAGTAGCTACAGTCTCAGGGTACGTGGCATTCACACAGATGCTCTGCAAGGTGTCCTTGGGCAGTCAGATTTCTGTGCTTTGGTCAGACATCATGGGTCATGGAGACTGGGAGCCTGGAGCCTACGTCAACAGCCCCTCAGTGAAATTTTGCATGGGGCTGAAGGAAGATGCCAGGTGTCATCCCCCATGTCGTGGGAGGACAGGAGGTCAGGGCTCCATGAAGACGGCATGGGTGTTCAGACTGTAGGGCCTTTCAATGCGGGCACTGAGACTAGGCTACCTTGACATATTTCTGGACACACCCCCAAATTGCCGAGAGTGCATTCTTGTTGGTACACCTGGACACAGGCACTCAACCCCACATCGAATCCCCTGCGCCCATGCATGCTGAGTCAGAAAGACACCCACATGACCTTGAGCCTAATTTGCTGCACTCTTTTGAACGGTAGGTCACCAGTTGTCTGTAAGGGATGGATGTAGTTGGGTTGAAGATACAGGCCTTCCCCCAGTGAAAGCTCTGCATCAGTGTTCCTCAGTGAGAGCCCAAGTCCACATCTCAAGTGTTCCTGTGCTTTCTGTCCCCTTGTCAGGTGCAGTTGCCAGATATGGCTGTCCATGACCCAGGAGACGAAGGTCCGCCCATGAGGCGGCGGCTCGAGGTGCAAGGGAGTCCGGCAAGAAGTGTGGCGGCCCAGGGTGGTGCCAGGTCTTTTTGGATCACCGAGCACGGTACGGCTTCTCCTGCCCCAAGACGTGTCGTGAATTTCAGGTTTCCTGGCACTGCCTGAGTGGCTGTACGTATGGAGGGACCGTTCCTCTTGCTGAGAAGCCTGGGGGCTCTGAGTTGCCCCGGCTGCTGGAGGACTCCCAGGTCACTGGCTCCTCCTTGGAGCGGCGCTGCCTGCCCTGTGGAGGTGGGGAGCCAGCCAGCACGTGCTCGGATCGATGACGACACCCTCTCATGCATTCCTTGGAAATCTGAACAAAATGAGTGAGAACTCACTACCGTCTCCTCATCGAAACTGAGGTCCAGCACGTTGCCTCCCTTGGGGTTGAGGGTGGGACTGGTTAGCAAGAGGGCTTCTCTGACTGCGTCACACACACGCAAGTAGGAGCCAGGTCCCCACCATTTGCGAGGCTCCCATCTGCGGGTGGGCCGTGTACAGATGTTCGAGCGGCCTTCTTGGAATGTGGGGTCCATGGTGAAGGGCACTGAGGAGCAGAAGAGGCATCCGGCTTGTCCAGTGGTGGTAGGTGTCGGCGTAGATCCTGGCATCGGACAGTGAGGTCTTCTCTCAGAGCGGTGCATTTTGTCCTGGTTCCTGCTGCAAGTGTGCTAATTGGGGCTCTCGTGATGTCGATTGTGACGCAAGGAAGCTTCTGTGGTGTCTGATTGGAGGCCCAGGTGAGATCTGAGGCCCTCGCCATTGCGGCCCTTTGGGTTGGTGAGATTGCTGAGTACCCTGTGGGCTGCAGCGGCTGCAGAGACCTAGGGGAACGGTGGCAGTTGTGAAAGTTAATAGGCCTCATTTCTGCCCTTGGCAGTTCCTGAGTTGCAAGTCCTGTCACATGCTTGAGTCTTGGAGGTCGCCATGGACTGTGTTGTGGTCACAGGCCTGCATTGCTCCTGCAGGTTGACCAGAGCCCCAGAGGAGAATGGTTGGGCAGGTGAGGAAAAGCGCAGTGTGATTGCCTGGGATGTTATGTCTGCTGAGGCTGCAGGCACTGTCGTTCTGTTCTCACTGATACATAGTGTGGTCCTTTTGAAGCTGCCCTCAGCTGGGTACAGAGGAGAGGGCATTGCTTGTGCCTGGGAGGCTCAGTGAGAGGTGACCTTTGTGTCCTTGGTGGCCTGCTGCCAGTAGAAGGACTCCCCAAGGGTATCTTTGGTGCCTTGAAGAGTTGCAATAAGAGAGGCCAAGCAACCAGCCCTGTGGGTTGTTATGTGGTGTGTGCACATGCCCCTTGGCCGCCATTTGTCCCCTGGGCCTGGAATTACCTAGGCTCCCTAAGGTTGGGGCCAGTCAGCCGGCCCTGATAGCACCAATGTGTTGGCCCCGTGGCAATGGAGCATCAAGCTTGGAGGCCCATGGTTCTGGTGGAGTTTGGTCATTGGTTGGAATACTCAGGCTGACTGAATGTAGGAGCCTGCAGCTCCCATGGCGCTATGGCAGAGACCTGTGGCATCCAGGGTCTTCCACTGACAGGTCTTCTGAAGTCTTCATGAAAGCATCCTTAGTGATCTGTGTGCACGCGGTCATTTTGCCCTCCGTCATCCTTTGGGTGTTCCTGCTTGAGGATTGTCCCTGTGTGTGCCGAGGCCTTGGAGGCTTCAGATTTGGGTGAGTGACCCTTGGGGCAGGATGAGTCCAATGTGGACCACGCCCTGCATTATGGAAGCTTTCTGTAGGCTGTGGTCAGTAGCCTGGTCCCTACAGGGTGTGAATGTGAGGATAATCTGGCCAGGAAAGGGATCCCGTTTCTGTGGGAGTGACCCCTGGATCCTGGTACCGGAGGAAGTCCAAGTCCCATCCTTACTTTCTGTCAGAGGCCGCCCAAAGAGTAGACTGACTGGCAGGAAGAGACGCATGCCTTGAATTCTGCTCCTATTCCAGGGTGCGCTGGGCCGAATCTGGCCTAGTGCCAAGTTCACCTTACTCTGTAGTTCTCTGGGAAACTTTTCTGGTTAGGGTGGAGGTGAACCTTGTGGCAAGGACCCCTGAGCTGTAGTAGTAGCTACAGTCTCAGGGTACGTGGCATTCACACAGATGCTCTGCAAGGTGTCCTTGGGCAGTCAGATTTCTGTGCTTTGGTCAGACATCATGGGTCATGGAGACTGGGAGCCTGGAGCCTAGGTCAACAGCCCCTCAGTGAAATTTTGCATGGGGCTGAAGGAAGATGCCAGGTGTCATCCCCCATGTCGTGGGAGGACAGGAGGTCAGGGCTCCATGAAGACGGCATGGGTGTTCAGACTGTAGGGCCTTTCAATGCGGGCACTGAGACTAGGCTACCTTGACATATTTCTGGACACACCCCCAAATTGCCGAGAGTGCATTCTTGTTGGTACACCTGGACACAGGCACTCAACCCCACATCGAATCCCCTGCGCCCATGCATGCTGAGTCAGAAAGACACCCACATGACCTTGAGCCTAATTTGCTGCACTCTTTTGAACGGTAGGTCACCAGTTGTCTGTAAGGGATGGATGTAGTTGGGTTGCAGATACAGGCCTTCCCCCAGTGAAAGCTCTGCATCAGTGTTCCTCAGTGAGAGCCCAAGTCCACATCTCAAGTGTTCCTGTGCTTTCTGTCCCCTTGTCAGGTGCAGTTGCCAGATATGGCTGTCCATGACCCAGGAGACGAAGGTCCGCCCATGAGGCGGCGGCTCGAGGTGCAAGGGAGTCCGGCAAGAAGTGTGGCGGCCCAGGGTGGTGCCAGGTCTTTTTGGATCACCGAGCACGGTACGGCTTCTCCTGCCCCAAGACGTGTCGTGAATTTCAGGTTTCCTGGCACTGCCTGAGTGGCTGTACGTATGGAGGGACCGTTCCTCTTGCTGAGAAGCCTGGGGGCTCTGAGTTGCCCCGGCTGCTGGAGGACTCCCAGGTCACTGGCTCCTCCTTGGAGCGGCGCTGCCTGCCCTGTGGAGGTGGGGAGCCAGCCAGCACGTGCTCGGATCGATGACGACACCCTCTCATGCATTCCTTGGAAATCTGAACAAAATGAGTGAGAACTCACTACCGTCTCCTCATCGAAACTGAGGTCCAGCACGTTGCCTCCCTTGGGGTTGAGGGTGGGACTGGTTAGCAAGAGGGCTTCTCTGACTGCGTCACACACACGCAAGTAGGAGCCAGGTCCCCACCATTTGCGAGGCTCCCATCTGCGGGTGGGCCGTGTACAGATGTTCGAGCGGCCTTCTTGGAATGTGGGGTCCATGGTGAAGGGCACTGAGGAGCAGAAGAGGCATCCGGCTTGTCCAGTGGTGGTAGGTGTCGGCGTAGATCCTGGCATCGGACAGTGAGGTCTTCTCTCAGAGCGGTGCATTTTGTCCTGGTTCCTGCTGCAAGTGTGCTAATTGGGGCTCTCGTGATGTCGATTGTGACGCAAGGAAGCTTCTGTGGTGTCTGATTGGAGGCCCAGGTGAGATCTGAGGCCCTCGCCATTGCGGCCCTTTGGGTTGGTGAGATTGCTGAGTACCCTGTGGGCTGCAGCGGCTGCAGAGACCTAGGGGAACGGTGGCAGTTGTGAAAGTTAATAGGCCTCATTTCTGCCCTTGGCAGTTCCTGAGTTGCAAGTCCTGTCACATGCTTGAGTCTTGGAGGTCGCCATGGACTGTGTTGTGGTCACAGGCCTGCATTGCTCCTGCAGGTTGACCAGAGCCCCAGAGGAGAATGGTTGGGCAGGTGAGGAAAAGCGCAGTGTGATTGCCTGGGATGTTATGTCTGCTGAGGCTGCAGGCACTGTCGTTCTGTTCTCACTGATACATAGTGTGGTCCTTTTGAAGCTGCCCTCAGCTGGGTACAGAGGAGAGGGCATTGCTTGTGCCTGGGAGGCTCAGTGAGAGGTGACCTTTGTGTCCTTGGTGGCCTGCTGCCAGTAGAAGGACTCCCCAAGGGTATCTTTGGTGCCTTGAAGAGTTGCAATAAGAGAGGCCAAGCAACCAGCCCTGTGGGTTGTTATGTGGTGTGTGCACATGCCCCTTGGCCGCCATTTGTCCCCTGGGCCTGGAATTACCTAGGCTCCCTAAGGTTGGGGCCAGTCAGCCGGCCCTGATAGCACCAATGTGTTGGCCCCGTGGCAATGGAGCATCAAGCTCGGAGGCCCATGGTTCTGGTGGAGTTTGGTCATTGGTTGGAATACTCAGGCTGACTGAATGTAGGAGCCTGCAGCTCCCATGGCGCTATGGCAGAGACCTGTGGCATCCAGGGTCTTCCACTGACAGGTCTTCTGAAGTCTTCATGAAAGCATCCTTAGTGATCTGTGTGCACGCGGTCATTTTGCCCTCCGTCATCCTTTGGGTGTTCCTGCTTGAGGATTGTCCCTGTGTGTGCCGAGGCCTTGGAGGCTTCAGATTTGGGTGAGTGACCCTTGGGGCAGGATGAGTCCAATGTGGACCACGCCCTGCATTATGGAAGCTTTCTGTAGGCTGTGGTCAGTAGCCTGGTCCCTACAGGGTGTGAATGTGAGGATAATCTGGCCAGGAAAGGGATCCCGTTTCTGTGGGAGTGACCCCTGGATCCTGGTACCGGAGGAAGTCCAACTCCCATCCTTACTTTCTGTCAGAGGCCGCCCAATGAGTAGACTGACTGGCAGGAAGAGACGCATGCCTTGAATTCTGCTCCTATTCCAGGGTGCGCTGGGCCGAATCTGGCCTAGTGCCAAGTTCACCTTACTCTGTAGTTCTCTGGGAAACTTTTCTGGTTAGGGTGGAGGTGAACCTTGTGGCAAGGACCCCTGAGCTGTAGTAGTAGCTACAGTCTCAGGGTACGTGGCATTCACACAGATGCTCTGCAAGGTGTCCTTGGGCAGTCAGATTTCTGTGCTTTGGTCAGACATCATGGGTCATGGAGACTGGGAGCCTAGAGCCTACGTCAACAGCCCCTCAGTGAAATTTTGCATGGGGCTGAAGGAAGATGCCAGGTGTCATCCCCCATGTCGTGGGAGGACAGGAGGTCAGGGCTCCATGAAGACGGCATGGGTGTTCAGACTGTAGGGCCTTTCAATGCGGGCACTGAGACTAGGCTACCTTGACATATTTCTGGACACACCCCCAAATTGCCGAGAGTGCATTCTTGTTGGTACACCTGGACACAGGCACTCAACCCCACATCGAATCCCCTGCGCCCATGCATGCTGAGTCAGAAAGACACCCACATGACCTTGAGCCTAATTTGCTGCACTCTTTTGAACGGTAGGTCACCAGTTGTCTGTAAGGGATGGATGTAGTTGGGTTGAAGATACAGGCCTTCCCCCAGTGAAAGCTCTGCATCAGTGTTCCTCAGTGAGAGCCCAAGTCCACATCTCAAGTGTTCCTGTGCTTTCTGTCCCCTTGTCAGGTGCAGTTGCCAGATATGGCTGTCCATGACCCAGGAGACGAAGGTCCGCCCATGAGGCGGCGGCACGAGGTGCAAGGGAGTCCGGCAAGAAGTGTGGCGGCCCAGGGTGGTGCCAGGTCTTTTTGGATCCCCGAGCACGGTACGGCTTCTCCTGCCCCAAGACGTGTCGTGAATTTCAGGTTTCCTGGCACTGCCTGAGTGGCTGTACGTATGGAGGGACCGTTCCTCTTGCTGAGAAGCCTGGGGGCTCTGAGTTGCCCCGGCTGCTGGAGGACTCCCAGGTCACTGGCTCCTCCTTGGAGCGGCGCTGCCTGCCCTGTGGAGGTGGGGAGCCAGCCAGCACGTGCTCGGATCGATGACGACACCCTCTCATGCATTCCTTGGAAATCTGAACAAAATGAGTGAGAACTCACTACCGTCTCCTCATCGAAACTGAGGTCCAGCACGTTGCCTCCCTTGGGGTTGAGGGTGGGACTGGTTAGCAAGAGGGCTTCTCTGACTGCGTCACACACACGCAAGTAGGAGCCAGGTCCCCACCATTTGCGAGGCTCCCATCTGCGGGTGGGCCGTGTACAGATGTTCGAGCGGCCTTCTTGGAATGTGGGGTCCATGGTGAAGGGCACTGAGGAGCAGAAGAGGCATCCGGCTTGTCCAGTGGTGGTAGGTGTCGGCGTAGATCCTGGCATCGGACAGTGAGTTCTTCTCTCAGAGCGGTGCATTTTGTCCTGGTTCCTGCTGCAAGTGTGCTAATTGGGGCTCTCGTGATGTCGATTGTGACGCAAGGAAGCTTCTGTGGTGTCTGATTGGAGGCCCAGGTGAGATCTGAGGCCCTCGCCATTGCGGCCCTTTGGGTTGGTGAGATTGCTGAGTACCCTGTGGGCTGCAGCGGCTGCAGAGACCTAGGGGAACGGTGGCAGTTGTGAAAGTTAATAGGCCTCATTTCTGCCCTTGGCAGTTCCTGAGTTGCAAGTCCTGTCACATGCTTGAGTCTTGGAGGTCGCCATGGACTGTGTTGTGGTCACAGGCCTGCATTGCTCCTGCAGGTTGACCAGAGCCCCAGAGGCGAATGGTTGGGCAGGTGAGGAAAAGCACAGTGTGATTGCCTGGGATGTTATGTCTGCTGAGGCTGCAGGCACTGTCGTTCTGTTCTCACTGATACATAGTGTGGTCCTTTTGAAGCTGCCCTCATCTGGGTACGAAGGAGAGGGCATTGCTTGTGCCTGGGAGGCTCAGTGAGAGGTGACCTTTGTGTCCTTGGTGGCCTGCTGCCAGTAGAAGGACTCCCCAAGGGTATCTTTGGTGCCTTGAAGAGTTGCAATAAGAGAGGCCAAGCAACCAGCCCTGTGGGTTGTTATGTGGTGTGTGCACATGCCCCTTGGCCGCCATTTGTCCCCTGGGCCTGGAATTACCTAGGCTCCCTAAGGTTGGGGCCAGTCAGCCGGCCCTGATAGCACCAATGTGTTGGCCCTGTGGCAATGGAGCATCAAGCTTGGAGGCCCATGGTTCTGGTGGAGTTTGGTCATTGGTTGGAATACCCAGGCTGACTGAATGTAGGAGCCAGCAGCTCCCATGGCGCTATGGCAGAGACCTGTGGCATCCAGGGTCTTCCACTGACAGGTCTTCTGAAGTCTTCATGAAAGCATCCTTAGTGATCTGTGTGCACGCGGTCATTTTGCCCTCCGTCATCCTTTGGGTGTTCCTGCTTGAGGATTGTCCCTGTGTGTGCCGAGGCCTTGGAGGCTTCAGATTTGGGTGAGTGACCCTTGGGGCAGGATGAGTCCAATGTGGACCACGCCCTGCATTATGGGAGCTTTCTGTAGGCTGTGGTCAGTAGCCTGGTCCCTACAGGGTGTGGATGTGAGGATAATCTGGCCAGGAAAGGGACCTGTTTCTGTGGGACTGACCCCTGGATCCTGGTACCTGAGGAAGTCCAAGTCCCATCCTTACTTTCTGTCAGAGGCCGCCCAATGAGTAGACTGACTGGCAGGAAGAGACGCATGCCTTGAATTCTGCTCCTATTCGAGGGTGCGCTGGGCCGAATCTGCCCTAGTGCCAAGTTCACCTTACTCTGTAGTTCTCTGGGAAACTTTTCTGGTTAGGGTGGAGGTGAACCTTGTGCCAAGGACCCCTGAGCTGTAGTAGTAGCTACAGTCTCAGGGTACGTGGCATTCTCACAGATGCTCTGCAAGGTGTCCTTGGGCAGTCAGATTTCTGTGCTTTGGTCAGACATCATGGGTCATGGAGACTGGGAGCCTAGAGCCTACGTCAATATCCCCTCAGTGAAATTTTGCATGGGGCTGAAGGAAGATGCCAGGTGTCATCCCCCATGTCGTGGGAGGACAGGAGGTCAGGGCTCCATGAAGACAGCATGGGTGTTCAGACTGTAGGGCCTTTCAATGCGGGCACTGAGACTAGGCTACCTTGACATATTTCTGGACACACCCCCAAATTGCCGAGAGTGCATTCTTGTTGGTACACCTGGACACAGGCACTCAACCCCACATCGAATCCCCTGCCACCCATGCATGCTGAGTCAGAAAGACACCCACATGACCTTGAGCCTAATTTGCTGCACTCTTTTGAACGGTAGGTCACCAGTTGTCTGTAAGGGATGGATGTAGTTGGGTTGAAGATACAGGCCTTCCCCCAGTGAAAGCTCTGCATCAGTGTTCCTCAGTGAGAGCCCAAGTCCACATCTCAAGTGTTCCTGTGCTTTCTGTCCCCTTGTCAGGTGCAGTTGCCAGATATGGCTGTCCATGACCCAGGAGACGAAGGTCCGCCCATGAGGCGGCGGCTCGAGGTGCAAGGTAGTCCGGCAAGAAGTGTGGCGGCCCAGGTTGGTGCCAGGTCTTTTTGGATCACCGAGCACGGTACGGCTTCTCCTGCCCCAAGACGTGTCGTGAATTTCAGGTTTCCTGGCACTGCCTGAGTGGCTGTACGTATGGAGGGACCGTTCCTCTTGCTGAGAAGCCTGGGGACTCTGAGTTGCCCCGGCTGCTGGAGGACTCCCAGGTCACTGGCTCCTCCTTGGAGCGGCGCTGCCTGCCCTGTGGAGGTGGGGAGCCAGCCAGCACGTGCTCGGATCGATGACGACACCCTCTCATGCATTCCTTGGAAATCTGAACAAAATGAGTGAGAACTCACTACCGTCTCCTCATCGAAACTGAGGTCCAGCACGTTGCCTCCCTTGGGGTTGAGGGTGGGACTGGTTAGCAAGAGGGCTTCTCTGACTGCGTCACACACACGCAAGTAGGAGCCAGGTCCCCACCATTTGCGAGGCTCCCATCTGCGGGTGGGCCGTGTACAGATGTTCGAGCGGCCTTCTTGGAATGTGGGGTCCATGGTGAAGGGCACTGAGGAGCAGAAGAGGCATCCGGCTTGTCCAGTGGTGGTAGGTGTCGCCGTAGATCCTGGCATCGGACAGTGAGGTCTTCTCTCAGAGCGGTGCATTTTGTCCTGGTTCCTGCTGCAAGTGTGCTAATTGGGGCTCTCGTGATGTTGATTGTGACGCAAGGAAGCTTCTGTGGTGTCTGATTGGAGGCCAAGGTGAGATCTGAGGCCCTCACCATTGCGGCCCTTTGGGTTGGTGAGATTGCTGAGTACCCTGTGGGCTGCAGCGGCTGCAGAGACCTAGGGGAACGGTGGCAGTTGTGAAAGTTAATAGGCCTCATTTCTGCCCTTGGCAGTTCCTGAGTTGCAAGTCCTGTCACATGCTTGAGTCTTGGAGGTCGCCATGGACTGTGTTGTGGTCACAAGCCTGCATTGCTCCTGCAGGTTGACCAGAGCCCCAGAGGCAAATGGTTGGGCAGGTGAGGAAAAGCACAGTGTGATTGCCTGGGATGTTATGTCTGCTGAGGCTGCAGGCACTGTCGTTCTGTTTTCACTGAGACATAGTGTGGCCCTTTTGAAGCTGCCCTCAGCTGGGTACAGAGGAGAGGGCATTGCTTGTGCCTGGGAGGATCAGTGAGAGGTGACCTTTGTGTCCTTGGTGGCCTGCTGCCAGTAGAAGGACTCCCCAAGGGTATCTTTGGTGCCTTGAAGAGTTGCAATAAGAGAGGCCAAGCAACCAGCCCTGTGGGTTGTTATGTGGTGTGTGCACATGCCCCTTGGCCGCCATTTGTCCCCTGGGCCTGGAATTACCTAGGCTCCCTAAGGTTTGGGCCAGTCAGCCGGCCCTGATAGCACCAATGTGTTGGGCCCCTGGCAATGGAGCATCAAGCTTGGAGGCCCATGGTTCTGGTAGAGTTTGGTCATTGGTTGGAATAGCCAGGCTGACTGAATGTAGGAGCCAGCAGCTCCCATGGCGCTATGGCAGAGACCTGTGGCATCCAGGGTCTTCCCCTGACAGGTCTTCTGAAGTCTTCATGAAAGCATCCTTAGTGATCTGTGTGCACGCGGTCATTTTGCCCACCGTCATCCTGTGGGTGTTCCTGCTTGAGGATTGTCCCTGTGTGTGCCGAGGCCTTGGAGGCTTCAGATTTGGGTGAGTGACCCTTGGGGCAGGATGAGTCCAATGTGGACCACGCCCTGCATTATGGGAGCTTTCTGTAGGCTGTGGTCAGTAGCCTGGTCCCTACAGCGTGTGGATGTGAGGATAATCTGGCCAGGAAAGGGACCTGTTTCTGTGCGAGTGACCCCTGGATCCTGGTACCTGAGGAAGTCCAAGTCCCATCCTTACTTTCTGTCAGAGGCCGCCCAGTGAGTAGACTGACTGGCAGGAAGAGACGCATGCCTTGAATTCTACTCCTATTCGAGAGTGCGCTTGGCCGAATCTGCAATAGTGCCAAGTTCACCTTACTCTGTAGTTCTCTGGGAAACTTTTCTGGTTAGGGTGGAGGTGAACCCTTGTGCCAAGGACCCCTGAGCTGTAGTAGTAGCTACAGTCTCAGGGTACGTGGCATTCTCACAGATGCTCTGCAAGGTGTCCTTGGGCAGTCAGATTTCTGTGCTTTGGTCAGACATCATGGGTCATGGAGACTGGGAGCCTAGAGCCTACGTCAACAGCCCCTCAGTGAAATTTTGCATGGGGCTGAAGGAAGATGCCAGGTGTCATCCCCCATGTCGTGGGAGGACAGGAGGTCAGGGCTCCATGAAGACAGCATGGGTGTTCAGACTGCAGGGCCTTTCAATGCGGGCACTGAGACTAGGCTACCTGGACATATTTGTGGACACACCCCCAAATTGCCGAAAGTGCATTCTTGTTGGTACACCTGGACACAGGCACTCAACCCCACATCGAATCCCCTGCCGCCCATGCATGCTGAGTCAGAAAGACACCCACATGACCTTGAGCCTAATTTGCTGCACTCTTTTGAACGGTAGGTCACCAGTTGTCTGTAAGGGATGGATATAGTTGGGTTGCAGATACAGGCCTTCCCCCAGTGAAAGCTCTGCATCAGTGTTCCTCAGTGAGAGCCCAAGTCCACATCTCAAGTGTTCCTGTGCTTTCTGTCCCCTTGTCAGGTGCAGTTGCCAGATATGGCTGTCCATGACCCAGGAGACGAAGGTCCGCCCATGAGGCGGCGGCTCGAGGTGCAAGGGAGTCCGGCAAGAAGTGTGGCGGCCCAGGGTGGTGCCAGGTCTTTTTGGATCACCGAGCACGGTACGGCTTCTCCTGGCCCAAGACGTGTCGTGAATTTCAGGTTTCCTGGCACTGCCTGAGTGGCTGTACGTATGGAGGGACCGTTCCTCTTGCTGAGAAGCCTGGGGGCTCTGAGTAGCCCCGGCTGCTGGAGGACTCCCAGGTCACTGGCTCCTCCTTGGAGCGGCGCTGCCTGCCCTGTGGAGGTGGGGAGCCAGCCAGCACGTGCTCGGATCGATGACGACACCCTCTCATGCATTCCTTGGAAATCTGTACAAAATGAGTGAGAACTCACTACCGTCTCCTCATCGAAACTGAGGTCCAGCACGTTGCCTCCCTTGGGGTTGAGGGTGGGACTGGTTAGCAAGAGGGCTTCTCTGACTGCGTCACACACACGCAAGTAGGAGCCAGGTCCCCACCATTTGCGAGGCTCCCATCTGCGGGTGGGCCGTGTACAGATGTTCGAGCGGCCTTCTTGGAATGTGGGGTCCATGGTGAAGGGCACTGAGGAGCAGAAGAGGCATCCGGCTTGTCCAGTGGTGGTAGGTGTCGGCGTAGATCCTGGCATCGGACAGTGAGGTCTTCTCTCAGAGCGGTGCATTTTGTCCTGCTTCCTGCTGCAAGTGTGCTAATTGGGGCTCTCGTGATGTTGATTGTGACGCAAGGAAGCTTCTGTGGTGTCTGATTGGAGGCCCAGGTGAGATCTGAGGCCCTCGCCATTGCGGCCCTTTGGGTTGGTGAGATTGCTGAGTACCCTGTGGGCTGCAGCGGCTGCAGAGACCTAGGGGAACGGTGGCAGTTGTGAAAGTTAATAGGCCTCATTTCTGCCCTTGGCAGTTCCTGAGTTGCAAGTCCTGTCACATGCTTGAGTCTTGGAGGTCGCCATGGACTGTGTTGTGGTCACAGACCTGCATTGCTCCTGCAGGTTGACCAGAGCCCCAGAGGGGAATGGTTGGGCAGGTGAGGAAAAGCTCAGTGTGATTGCCTGGGATGTTATGTCTGCTGAGGCTGCAGGCACTGTCGTTGTGTTCTCACTGATACATAGTGTGGTCCTTTTGAAGCTGCCCTCAGCTGGGTACAGAGGAGAGGGCATTGCTTGTGCCTGGGAGGCTCAGTGAGAGGTGACCTTTGTGTCCTTGGTGGCCTGCTGCCAGTAGAAGGACTCCCCAAGTGTATCTTTGGTGCCTTGAAGAGTTGCAATAAGAGAGGCCAAGCAACCATCCCTGTGGTTTGTTATGTGGTGTGTGCACATGCCCCTTGGCCGCCATTTGTCCCCTGGGCCTGGAATTACCTAGGCTCCCTAAGGTTGGGGCCAGTCAGCCGGCCCTGATAGCACCAATGTGTTGGCCCCCTGGCAATGGAGCATCAAGCTTGGAGGACCATGGTTCTGGTAGAGTTTGGTCATTGGTTGGAATAGCCAGGCTGACTCAATGTAGGAGCCAGCAGCTCCCATGACGCTATGGCAGAGACCTGTGGCATCCAGGGTCTTCCCCTGACAGGTCTTCTGAAGTCTTCATGAAAGCATCCTTAGTGATCTGTGTGCACGCGGTCATTTTGCCCACAGTCATCCTGTGGGTGTTCCTGCTTGAGGATTGTCCCTGTGTGTGCCGAGGCCTTGGAGGCTTCAGATTTGGGTGAGTGACCCTTGGGGCAGGATGAGTCCAATGTGGACCACGCCCTGCATTATGGGAGCTTTCTGTAGGCTGTGGTCAGTAGCCTGGTCCCTACAGGGTGTGGATGTGAGGATAATCTGGCCAGGAAAGGGACCTGTTTCTGTGGGACTGACCCCTGGGTCCTGGTACGTGAGGAAGTCCAAGTCCCATCCTTACTTTCTGTCAGAGGCCGCCCAATGAGTAGACTGACTGGCAGGAAGAGACGCATGCCTTGATTTCTGCTCCTATTCGAGGGTGCGCTGGGCCAAATCTGCCCTAGTGCCAAGTTCACCTTACTCTGTAGTTCTCTGGGAATCTTTTCTGGTTAGTGTGGAGGTGAACCTTGTGCCAAGGACCCCTGAGCTGTAGTAGTATCTACAGTCTCAGGGTACGTGGCATTCACACAGATGCTCTGCAAGGTGTCCTTGGGCAGTCAGATTTCTGTGCTTTGGTCAGACATCATGGGTCATGGAGACTGGGAGCCTAGAGCCTACGTCAACAGCCCCTCAGTGAAATTTTGCATGGGGCTGAAGGAAGATGCCAGGTGTCATCCCCCATGTCGTGGGAGGACAGGAGGTCAGGGCTCCATGAAGACAGCATGGGTGTTCAGACTGTAGGGCCTTTCAATGCGGGCACTGAGACTAGGCTACCTTGACATATTTCTGGACACACCCCCAAATTGCCGAGAGTGCATTCTTGTTGGTACACCTGGACACAGGCACTCAACCCCACATCGAATCCCCTGCCGCCCATGCATGCTGAGTCAGAAAGACACCCACATGACCTTGAGCCTAATTTGCTGCACTCTTTTGAACGGTAGGTCACCAGTTGTCTGTAAGGGATGGATGTAGTTGGGTTGAAGATACAGGCCTTCCCCCAGTGAAAGCTCTGCATCAGTGTTCCTCAGTGAGAGCCCAAGTCCACATCTCAAGTGTTCCTGTGCTTTCTGTCCCCTTGTCAGGTGCAGTTGCCAGATATGGCTGTCCATGACCCAGGAGACGAAGGTCCGCCCATGAGGCGGCGGCTCGAGGTGCAAGGGAGTCCGGCAAGAAGTGTGGCGGCCCAGGGTGGTGCCAGGTCTTTTTGGATCACCGAGCACGGTACGGCTTCTCCTGCCCCAAGACGTGTCGTGAATTTCAGGTTTCCTGGCACTGCCTGAGTGGCTGTACGTATGGAGGGACCGTTCCTCTTGCTGAGAAGCCTGGGGACTCTGAGTTGCCCCGGCTGCTGGAGGACTCCCAGGTCACTGGCTCCTCCTTGGAGCGGCGCTGCCTGCCCTGTGGAGGTGGGGAGCCAGCCAGCACGTGCTCGGATCGATGACGACACCCTCTCATGCATTCCTTGGAAATCTGAACAAAATGAGTGAGAACTCACTACCGTCTCCTCATCGAAACTGAGGTCCAGCACGTTGCCTCCCTTGGGGTTGAGGGTGGGACTGGTTAGCAAGAGGGCTTCTCTGACTGCGTCACACACACGCAAGTAGGAGCCAGGTCCCCACCATTTGCGAGGCTCCCATCTGCGGGTGGGCCGTGTACAGATGTTCGAGCGGCCTTCTTGGAATGTGGGGTCCATGGTGAAGGGCACTGAGGAGCAGAAGAGGCATCCGGCTTGTCCAGTGGTGGTAGGTGTCGCCGTAGATCCTGGCATCGGACAGTGAGGTCTTCTCTCAGAGCGGTGCATTTTGTCCTGGTTCCTGCTGCAAGTGTGCTAATTGGGGCTCTCGTGATGTTGATTGTGACGCAAGGAAGCTTCTGTGGTGTCTGATTGGAGGCCAAGGTGAGATCTGAGGCCCGCACCATTGCGGCCCTTTGGGTTGGTGAGATTGCTGAGTACCCTGTGGGCTGCAGCGGCTGCAGAGACCTAGGGGAACGGTGGCAGTTGTTAAAGTTAATAGGCCTCATTTCTGCCCTTGGCAGTTCCTGAGTTGCAAGTCCTGTCACATGCTTGAGTCTTGGAGGTCGCCATGGACTGTGTTGTGGTCACAAGCCTGCATTGCTCCTGCAGGTTGACCAGAGCCCCAGAGGCGAATGGTTGGGCAGGTGAGGAAAAGCACAGTGTGATTGCCTGGGATGTTATGTCTGCTGAGGCTGCAGGCACTGTCGTTCTGTTTTCACTGAGACATAGTGTGGCCCTTTTGAAGCTGCCCTCAGCTGGGTACAGAGGAGAGGGCATTGCTTGTGCCTGGGAGGCTCAGTGAGAGGTGACCTTTGTGTCCTTGGTGGCCTGCTGCCAGTAGAAGGACTCCCCAAGGGTATCTTTGGTGCCTTGAAGAGTTGCAATAAGAGAGGCCAAGCAACCAGCCCTGTGGGTTGTTATGTGGTGTGTGCACATGCCCCTTGGCCGCCATTTGTCCCCTGGGCCTGGAATTACCTAGGCTCCCTAAGGTTGGGGCCAGTCAGCCGGCCCTGATAGCACCAATGTGTTGGGCCCCTGGCAATGGAGCATCAAGCTTGGAGGCCCATGGTTCTGGTAGAGTTTGGTCATTGGTTGGAATAGCCAGGCTGACTGAATGTAGGAGCCAGCAGCTCCCATGGCGCTATGGCAGAGACCTGTGGCATCCAGGGTCTTCCCCTGACAGGTCTTCTGAAGTCTTCATGAAAGCATCCTTAGTGATCTGTGTGCACGCGGTCATTTTGCCCACCGTCATCCTGTGGGTGTTCCTGCTTGAGGATTGTCCCTGTGTGTGCCGAGGCCTTGGAGGCTTCAGATTTGGGTGAGTGACCCTTGGGGCAGGATGAGTCCAATGTGGACCACGCCCTGCATTATGGGAGCTTTCTGTAGGCTGTGGTCAGTAGCCTGGTCCCTACAGGGTGTGGATGTGAGGATAATCTGGCCAGGAAAGGGACCTGTTTCTGTGCGAGTGACCCCTGGATCCTGGTACCTGAGGAAGTCCAAGTCCCATCCTTACTTTCGGTCAGAGGCCGCCCAGTGAGTAGACTGACTGGCAGGAAGAGACGCATGCCTTGAATTCTACTCCTATTCGAGAGTGCGCTTGGCCGAATCTGCAATAGTGCCAAGTTCACCTTACTCTGTAGTTCTCTGGGAAACTTTTCTGGTTAGGGTGGAGGTGAACCCTTGTGCCAAGGACCCCTGAGCTGTAGTAGTAGCTACAGTCTCAGGGTACGTGGCATTCACACAGATGCTCTGCAAGGTGTCCTTGGGCAGTCAGATTTCTGTGCTTTGGTCAGACATCATGGGTCATGGAGACTGGGAGCCTAGAGCCTACGTCAACAGCCCCTCAGTGAAATTTTGCATGGGGCTGAAGGAAGATGCCAGGTGTCATCCCCCATGTCGTGGGAGGACAGGAGGTCAGGGCTCCATGAAGACAGCATGGGTGTTCAGACTGCAGGGCCTTTCAATGCGGGCACTGAGACTAGGCTACCTTGACATATTTCTGGACACACCCCCAAATTGCCGAGAGTGCATTCTTGTTGGTACACCTGGACACAGGCACTCAACCCCACATCGAATCCCCTGCCGCCCATGCATGCTGAGTCAGAAAGACACCCACATGACCTTGAGCCTAATTTGCTGCACTCTTTTGAACGGTAGGTCACCAGTTGTCTGTAAGGGATGGATATAGTTGGGTTGCAGATACAGGCCTTCCCCCAGTGAAAGCTCTGCATCAGTGTTCCTCAGTGAGAGCCCAAGTCCACATCTCAAGTGTTCCTGTGCTTTCTGTCCCCTTGTCAGGTGCAGTTGCCAGATATGGCTGTCCATGACCCAGGAGACGAAGGTCCGCCCATGAGGCGGCGGCTCGAGGTGCAAGGGAGTCCGGCAAGAAGTGTGGCGGCCCAGGGTGGTGCCAGGTCTTTTTGGATCACCGAGCACGGTACGGCTTCTCCTGGCCCAAGACGTGTCGTGAATTTCAGGTTTCCTGGCACTGCCTGAGTGGCTGTACGTATGGAGGGACCGTTCCTCTTGCTGAGAAGCCTGGGGGCTCTGAGTAGCCCCGGCTGCTGGAGGACTCCCAGGTCACTGGCTCCTCCTTGGAGCGGCGCTGCCTGCCCTGTGGAGGTGGGGAGCCAGCCAGCACGTGCTCGGATCGATGACGACACCCTCTCATGCATTCCTTGGAAATCTGTACAAAATGAGTGAGAACTCACTACCGTCTCCTCATCGAAACTGAGGTCCAGCACGTTGCCTCCCTTGGGGTTGAGGGTGGGACTGGTTAGCAAGAGGGCTTCTCTGACTGCGTCACACACACGCAAGTAGGAGCCAGGTCCCCACCATTTGCGAGGCTCCCATCTGCGGGTGGGCCGTGTACAGATGTTCGAGCGGCCTTCTTGGAATGTGGGGTCCATGGTGAAGGGCACTGAGGAGCAGAAGAGGCATCCGGCTTGTCCAGTGGTGGTAGGTGTCGGCGTAGATCCTGGCATCGGACAGTGAGGTCTTCTCTCAGAGCGGTGCATTTTGTCCTGCTTCCTGCTGCAAGTGTGCTAATTGGGGCTCTCGTGATGTTGATTGTGACGCAAGGAAGCTTCTGTGGTGTCTGATTGGAGGCCCAGGTGAGATCTGAGGCCCTCGCCATTGCGGCACTTTGGGTTGGTGAGATTGCTGAGTACCCTGTGGGCTGCAGCGGCTGCAGAGACCTAGGGGAACGGTGGCAGTTGTGAAAGTTAATAGGCCTCATTTCTGCCCTTGGCAGTTCCTGAGTTGCAAGTCCTGTCACATGCTTGAGTCTTGGAGGTCGCCATGGACTGTGTTGTGGTCACAGACCTGCATTGCTCCTGCAGGTTGACCAGAGCCCCAGAGGGGAATGGTTGGGCAGGTGAGGAAAAGCTCAGTGTGATTGCCTGGGATGTTATGTCTGCTGAGGCTGCAGGCACTGTCGTTCTGTTCTCACTGATACATAGTGTGGTCCTTTTGAAGCTGCCCTCAGCTGGGTACAGAGGAGAGGGCATTGCTTGTGCCAGGGAGGCTCAGTGAGAGGTGACCTTTGTGTCCTTGGTGGCCTGCTGCCAGTAGAAGGACTCCCCAAGGGTATCTTTGGTGCCTTGAAGAGTTGCAATAAGAGAGGCCAAGCAACCAGCCCTGTGGGTTGTTATGTGGTGTGTGCACATGCCCCTTGGCCGCCATTTGTCCCCTGGGCCTGGAATTACCTAGGCTCCCTAAGGTTGGGGCCAGTCAGCCGGCCCTGATAGCACCAATGTGTTGGCCCCCTGGCAATGGAGCATCAAGCTTGGAGGCCCATGGTTCTGGTAGAGTTTGGTCATTGGTTGGAATAGCCAGGCTGACTGAATGTAGGAGCCAGCAGCTCCCATGACGCTATGGCAGAGACCTGTGGCATCCAGGGTCTTCCCCTGACAGGTCTTCTGAAGTCTTCATGAAAGCATCCTTAGTGATCTGTGTGCACGCGGTCATTTTGCCCACAGTCATCCTGTGGGTGTTCCTGCTTGAGGATTGTCCCTGTGTGTGCCGAGGCCTTGGAGGCTTCAGATTTGGGTGAGTGACCCTTGGGGCAGGATGAGTCCAATGTGGACCACGCCCTGCATTATGGGAGCTTTCTGTAGGCTGTGGTCAGTAGCCTGGTCCCTACAGGGTGTGGATGTGAGGATAATCTGGCCAGGAAAGGGACCTGTTTCTGTGGGACTGACCCCTGGGTCCTGGTACGTGAGGAAGTCCAAGTCCCATCCTTACTTTCTGTCAGAGGCCGCCCAATGAGTAGACTGACTGGCAGGAAGAGACGCATGCCTTGATTTCTGCTCCTATTCGAGGGTGCGCTGGGCCAAATCTGCCCTAGTGCCAAGTTCACCTTACTCTGTAGTTCTCTGGGAAACTTTTCTGGTTAGTGTGGAGGTGAACCTTGTGCCAAGGACCCCTGAGCTGTAGTAGTAGCTACAGTCTCAGGGTACGTGGCATTCACACAGATGCTCTGCAAGGTGTCCTTGGGCAGTCAGATTTCTGTGCTTTGGTCAGACATCATGGGTCATGGAGACTGGGAGCCTAGAGCCTACGTCAACAGCCCCTCAGTGAAATTTTGCATGGGGCTGAAGGAAGATGCCAGGTGTCATCCCCCATGTCGTGGGAGGACATGAGGTCAGGGCTCCATGACGATGGCATGGGTGTTCAGAATGTAGGGCCTTCCAATGCGGGCACTGAGACTTGGCTACCTGGACATATTTGTGGACACACCCCCAAATTGCCGAGAGTGCATTCTTGTTGGTACACCGGGACACAGGCACTCAACCCCACATCGAATCCCCTGCCACCCATGCATGCTGAGTCAGAAAGACACCCACATGACCTTGAGCCTAATTTGCTGCACTCTTTTGAACGGTAGGTCACCAGTTGTCTGTAAGGGATAGATGTAGTTGGGTTGAAGATACAGGCCTTCCCCCAGTGAAAGCTCTGCATCAGTGTTCCTCAGTGAGAGCCCAAGTCCACATCTCAAGTGTTCCTGTGCTTTCTGTCCCCTTGTCAGGTGCAGTTGCCAGATATGGCTGTCCATGACCCAGGAGACGAAGGTCCGCCCATGAGGCAGCGGCTCGAGGTGCAAGGGAGTCCGGCAAGAAGTGTGGCGGCCCAGGGTGGTGCCAGGTCTTTTTGGATCACCGAGCACGGTACGGCTTCTCCTGCCCCAAGACGTGTCGTGAATTTCAGGTTTCCTGGCACTGCCTGAGTGGCTGTACGTATGGAGGGACCGTTCCTCTTGCTGAGAAGCCTGGGGGCTCTGAGTTGCCCCGGCTGCTGGAGGACTCCCAGGTCACTGGCTCCTCCTTGGAGCGGCGCTGCCTGCCCTGTGGAGGTGGGGAGCCAGCCAGCACGTGCTCGGATCGATGACGACACCCTCTCATGCATTCCTTGGAAAATCTGAACAAAATGAGTGAGAACTCACTACCGTCTCCTCATCGAAACTGATGCCAGCACGTTGCCTCCCTTGGGGTTGAGGGTGGGACTGGTTAGCAAGAGGGCTTCTCTGACTGCGTCACACACATGCAAGTAGGAGCCAGGTCCCCACCATTTGCGAGGCTCCCATCTGCGGGTGGGCCGTGTACAGATGTTCGAGCGGCCTTCTTGAAATTTGAGGTCCATGGTGAAGGGCACTGAGGAGCAGAAGAGGCATCCTGCTTGTCCAGTGGTGGTAGGTGTCGTAGTAGATCCTGGCATCGGACAGTGAGGTCTTCTCTCAGAGCGGTGCATTTTGTCCTGGTTCCTGCTGCAAGTGTGCTAATTGGGGCTCTCGTGATGTCGATTGTGACGCAAGGAAGCTTCTGTGGTGTCTGATTGGAGGCCCAGGTGAGATCTGAGGCCCTCGCCATTGCGGCCCTTTGGGTTGGTGAGATTGCTGAGTACCCTGTGGGCTGCAGCGGCTGCAGAGACCTAGGGGAACGGTGGCAGTTGTGAAAGTTAATAGGCCTCATTTCTGCCCTTGGCAGTTCCTGAGTTGCAAGTCCTGTCACATGCTTGAGTCTTGGAGGTCGCCATGGACTGTGTTGTGGTCACAGGCCTGCATTGCTCCTGCAGGTTGACCAGAGCCCCAGAGGAGAATGGTTGGGCAGGTGAGGAAAAACGCAGTGTGATTGCCTGGGATGTTATGTCTGCTGAGGCTGCAGGCACTGTCGTTCTGTTCTCACTGATACATAGTGTGGTCCTTTTGAAGCTGCCCTCAGCTGGGTACAGAGGAGAGGGCATTGCTTGTGCCTGGGAGGCTCAGTGAGAGGTGACCTTTGTGTCCTTGGTGGCCTGCTGCCAGTAGAAGGACTCCCCAAGTGTATCTTTGGTGCCTTGAAGAGTTGCAATAAGAGAGGCCAAGCAACCATCCCTGTGGTTTGTTATGTGGTGTGTGCACATGCCCCTTGGCCGCCATTTGTCCCCTGGGCCTGGAATTACCTAGGCTCCCTAAGGTTGAGGCCAGTCAGCCGGCCCTGATAGCACCAATGTGTTGGCCCCCTGGCAATGGAGCATCAAGCTTGGAGGCCCATCGTTCTGGTAGAGTTTTTTCATTGTTTGGAATTGCCAGGCTGACTCAGTGTAGGAGCCAGCAGCTCCCATGGCGCTATGGCAGAGACCTGTGGCATCCAGGGTCTTCCCCTGACAGGTCTTCTGAAGTCTTCATGAAAGCATCCTTAGTGATCTGTGTGCACGCGGTCATTTTGCCCACCGTCATCCTGTGGGTGTTCCTGCTTGAGGATTGTCCCTGTGTGTGCCGAGGCCTTGGAGGCTTCAGATTTGGGTGAGTGACCCTTGGGGCAGGATGAGTCCAATGTGGACCACGCCCTGCATTATGGGAGCTTTCTGTAGGCTGTGGTCAGTAGCCTGGTCCCTACAGGGTGTGGATGTGAGGATAATCTGGCCAGGAAAGGGACCTGTTTCTGTGGGACTGACCCCTGGATCCTGGTACGTGAGGAAGTCCAAGTCCCATCCTTACTTTCTGTCAGAGGCCGCCGAATGAGTAGACTGACTGGCAGGAAGAGACGCATGCCTTGAATTCTACTCCTATTCGAGAGTGCGCTTGACCGAATCTGCAATAGTGCCAAGTTCACCTTACTCTGTAGTTCTCTGGGAAACTTTTCTGGTTAGGGTGGAGGTGAACCTTGTGCCAAGGACCCCTGAGCTGTAGTAGTAGCTACAGTCTCAGGGTACGTGGCATTCACACAGATGCTCTGCAAGATGTCCTTGGGCAGTCAGATTTCTGTGCTTTGGTCAGACATCATGGGTCATGGAGACTGGGAGCCTAGAGCCTACGTCAACAGCCCCTAGGTGAAATTTTGCATGGGGCTGAAGGAAGATGCCAGGTGTCATCCCCCATGTCGTGGGAGGACAGGAGGTCAGGGCTCCATGACGACGGCATGGGTGTTCAGACTGTAGGGCCTTCCAATGCGGGCACTGAGACTTTGCTACCTGGGCATATTTCTGGACACACCCCCAACTTGCCGAGAGTGCATTCTTGTTGGTACACCGGGACACAGGCACTCAACCCCACATCGAATCCCCTGCCACCCATGCATGCTGAGTCAGAAAGACACCCACATGACCTTGAGCCTAATTTGCTGCACTCTTTTGAACGGTAGGTCACCAGTTGTCTGTAAGGGATAGATGTAGTTGGGTTGAAGATACAGGCCTTCCCCCAGTGAAAGCTCTGCATCAGTGTTCCTCAGTGAGAGCCCAAGTCCACATCTCAAGTGTTCCTGTGCTTTCTGTCCCCTTGTCAGGTGCAGTTGCCAGATATGGCTGTCCATGACCCAGGAGACGAAGGTCCGCCCATGAGGCGGCGGCTCGAGGTGCAAGGGAGTCCGGCAAGAAGTGTGGCGGCCCAGGGTGGTGCCAGGTCTTTTTGGATCACCGAGCACGGTACGGCTTCTCCTGCCCCAAGACGTGTCGTGAATTTCAGGTTTCCTGGCACTGCCTGAGTGGCTGTACGTATGGAGGGACCGTTCCTCTTGCTGAGAAGCCTGGGGGCTCTGAGTTGCCCCGGCTGCTGGAGGACTCCCAGGTCACTGGCTCCTCCTTGGAGCGGCGCTGCCTGCCCTGTGGAGGTGGGGAGCCAGCCAGCACGTGCTCGGATCGATGACGACACCCTCTCATGCATTCCTTGGAAAATCTGAACAAAATGAGTGAGAACTCACTACCGTCTCCTCATCGAAACTGATGCCAGCACGTTGCCTCCCTTGGGGTTGAGGGTGGGACTGGTTAGCAAGAGGGCTTCTCTGACTGCGTCACACACATGCAAGTAGGAGCCAGGTCCCCACCATTTGCGAGGCTCCCATCTGCGGGTGGGCCGTGTACAGATGTTCGAGCGGCCTTCTTGAAATTTGAGGTCCATGGTGAAGGGCACTGAGGAGCAGAAGAGGCATCCTGCTTGTCCAGTGGTGGTAGGTGTCGTAGTAGATCCTGGCATCGGACAGTGAGGTCTTCTCTCAGAGCGGTGCATTTTGTCCTGGTTCCTGCTGCAAGTGTGCTAATTGGGGCTCTCGTGATGTCGATTGTGACGCAAGGAAGCTTCTGTGGTGTCTGATTGGAGTCCCAGGTGAGATCTGAGGCCCTCGCCATTTCGGCCCTTTGGGTTGGTGAGATTGCTGAGTACCCTGTGGGCTGCAGCGGCTGCAGAGACCTAGGGGAACGGTGGCAGTTGTGAAAGTTAATAGGCCTCATTTCTGCCCTTGGCAGTTCCTGAGTTGCAAGTCCTGTCACATGGTTGAGTATTGGAGGTCGCCATGGACTGTGTTGTGGTCACAGGCCTGCATTGCTCCTGCAGGTTGACCAGAGCCCCAGAGGAGAATGGTTAGGCAGGTGAGGAAAAACGCAGTGTGATTGCCTGGGATGTTATGTCTGCTGAGGCTGCAGGCACTGTCGTTCTGTTCTCACTGATACATAGTGTGGTCCTTTTGAAGCTGCCCTCAGCTGGGTACAGAGGAGAGGGCATTGCTTGTGCCTGGGAGGCTCAGTGAGAGGTGACCTTTGTGTCCTTGGTGGCCTGCTGCCAGTAGAAGGACTCCCCAAGTGTATCTTTGGTGTCTTGAAGAGTTGCAATAAGAGAGGCCAAGCAACCACCCCTGTGGTTTTTTATGTGGTGTGTGCACATGCCCCTTGGCCGCCATTTGTCCCCTGGGCCTGGAATTACTTAGGCTCCCTAATGTTGAGGCCAGTCAGCCGGCCCTGATAGCACCAATGTGTTGGCCCCCTGGCAATGGAGCATCAAGCTTGGAGGCCCATGGTTCTGGTAGAGATTGGTCATTGTTTGGAATTGCCAGGCTGACTCAGTGTAGGAGCCAGCAGCTCCCATGGCGCTATGGCAGAGACCTGTGGCATCCAGGGTCTTCCCCTGACAGGTCTTCTGAAGTCTTCATGAAAGCATCCTTAGTGATCTGTGTGCACGCGGTCATTTTGCCCACCGTCATCCTGTGGGTGTTCCTGCTTGAGGATTGTCCCTGTGTGTGCCGAGGCCTTGGAGGCTTCAGATTTGGGTGAGTGACCCTTGGGGCAGGATGAGTCCAATGTGGACCACGCCCTGCATTATGGGAGCTTTCTGTAGGCTGTGGTCAGTAGCCTGGTCCCTACAGGGTGTGGATGTGAGGATAATCTGGCCAGGAAAGGGACCTGTTTCTGTGGGACTGACCCCTGGTTCCTGGTACGTGAGGAAGTCCAAGTCCCATCCTTACTTTCTGTCAGAGGCCCCCCAATGAGTAGACTGACTGGCAGGAAGAGACGCATGCCTTGAATTCTGCTCCTATTCGAGGGTGCGCTGGGCCGAATCTGCCCTAGTGCCAAGTTCACCTTACTCTGTAGTTCTCTGGGAAACTTTTCTGGTTAGGGTGGAGGTGAACCTTGTGCCAAGGACCCCTGAGCTGTAGTAGTAGCTACAGTCTCAGGGTACGTGGCATTCACACAGATGCTCTGCAAGGTGTCCTTGGGCAGTCAGATTTCTGTGCTTTGGTCAGACATCATGGGTCATGGAGACTGGGAGCCTAGAGCCTACGTCAACAGCCCCTCAGTGAAATTTTGCATGGGGCTGAAGGAAGATGCCAGGTGTCATCCCCCATGTCGTGGGAGGACAGGAGGTCAGGGCTCCATGACGACGGCATGAGTGTTCAGACTGTAGGGCCTTCCAATGCGGGCACTGAGACTTTGCTACCTGGGCATATTTCTGGACACACCCCCAACTTGCCGAAAGTGCATTCTTGTTGGTACACCGGGACACAGGCACTCAACCCCACATCGAATCCCCTGCCACCCATGCATGCTGAGTCAGAAAGACACCCACATGACCTTGAGCCTAATTTGCTGCACTCTTTTGAACGGTAGGTCACCAGTTGTCTGTAAGGGATAGATGTAGTTGGGTTGAAGATACAGGCCTTCCCCCAGTGAAAGCTCTGCATCAGTGTTCCTCAGTGAGAGCCCAAGTCCACATCTCAAGTGTTCCTGTGCTTTCTGTCCCCTTGTCAGGTGCAGTTGCCAGATATGGCTGTCCATGACCCAGGAGACGAAGGTCCGCCCATGAGGCGGCGGCTCGAGGTGCAAGGGAGTCCGGCAAGAAGTGTGGCGGCCCTGGGTGGTGCCAGGTCTTTTTGGATCACCGAGCACGGTACGGCTTCTCCTGCCCCAAGACGTGTCGTGAATTTCAGGTTTCCTGGCACTGCCTGAGTGGCTGTACGTATGGAGGGACCGTTCCTCTTGCTGAGAAGCCTGGGGGCTCTGAGTTGCCCCGGCTGCTGGAGGACTCCCAGGTCACTGGCTCCTCCTTGGAGCGGCGCTGCCTGCCCTGTGGAGGTGGGGAGCCAGCCAGCACGTGCTCGGATCGATGACGACACCCTCTCATGCATTCCTTGGAAAATCTGAACAAAATGAGTGAGAACTCACTACCGTCTCCTCATCGAAACTGATGCCAGCACGTTGCCTCCCTTGGGGTTGAGGGTGGGACTGGTTAGCAAGAGGGCTTCTCTGACTGCGTCACACACATGCAAGTAGGAGCCAGGTCCCCACCATTTGCGAGGCTCCCATCTGCGGGTGGGCCGTGTACAGGTGTTCGAGCGGCCTTCTTGAAATTTGAGGTCCATGGTGAAGGGCACTGAGGAGCAGAAGAGGCATCCTGCTTGTCCAGTGGTGGTAGGTGTCATAGTAGATCCTGGCATCGGACAGTGAGGTCTTCTCTCAGAGCGGTGCATTTTGTCCTGGTTCCTGCTGCAAGTGTGCTAATTGGGGCTCTCGTGATGTCGATTGTGACGCAAGGAAGCTTCTGTGGTGTCTGATTGGAGTCCCAGGTGAGATCTGAGGCCCTCGCCATTTCGGCCCTTTGGGTTGGTGAGATTGCTGAGTACCCTGTGGGCTGCAGCGGCTGCAGAGACCTAGGGGAACGGTGGCAGTTGTGAAAGTTAATAGGCCTCATTTCTGCCCTTGGCAGTTCCTGAGTTGCAAGTCCTGTCACATGCTTGAGTCTTGGAGGTCGCCATGGACTGTGTTGTGGTCACAGGCCTGCATTGCTCCTGCAGGTTGACCAGAGCCCCAGAGGAGAATGGTTAGGCAGGTGAGAAAAAGCTCAGTGTGATTGCCTGGGATGTTATGTCTGCTGAGGCTGCAGGCACTGTCGTTCTGTTTTCACTGATACATAGTGTGGTCCTTTTGAAGCTGCCCTCAGCTGGGTACAGAGAAGAGGGCATTGCTTGTGACTGGGAGGCTCAGTGAGAGGTGACCTTTGTGTCCTTGGTGGCCTGCTGCCAGTAGAAGGACTCCCCAAGTGTATCTTTGGTGCCTTGAAGAGTTGCAATAAGAGAGGCCAAGCAACCATCCCTGTGGTTTGTTATGTGGTGTGTGCACATGCCCCTTGGCCGCCATTTGTCCCCTGGGCCTGGAATTACCTAGGCTCCCTAAGGTTGGGGCCAGTCAGCCGGCCCTGATAGCACCAATGTGTTGGCCCCCTGGCAATGGAGCATCAAGCTTGGAGGACCATGGTTCTGGTAGAGTTTGGTCATTGGTTGGAATAGCCAGGCTGACTCAATGTAGGAGCCAGCAGCTCCCATGGCGCTATGGCAGAGACCTGTGGCATCCAGGGTCTTCCCCTGACAGGTCTTCTGAAGTCTTCATGAAAGCATCCTTAGTGATCTGTGTGCACGCGGTCATTTTGCCCACCGTCATCCTGTGGGTGTTCCTTCTTGAGGATTGGCCCTGTGTGTGCCGAGGCCTTGGAGGCTTCAGATTTGGGTGAGTGACCCTTGGGGCAGGATGAGTCCAATGTGGACCACGCCCTGCATTATGGGAGCTTTCTGTAGGCTGTGGTCAGCAGCCTGGTCCTTACAGGGTGTGGATGTGAGGATAATCTGGCCAGGAAAGGGACCTGTTTCTGTGGGACTGAGCCCTGGATCCTGGTACGTGAGGAAGTCCAAGTCCCATCCTTACTTTATGTCAGAGGCCGCCCAATGAGTAGACTGACTGGCAGGAAGAGACGCATGCCTTGAATTCTGCTCCTATTCGAGGGTGCGCTGGGCCGAATCTGCCCTAGTGCCAAGTTCACCTTACTCTGTAGTTCTCTGGGAAACTTTTCTGGTTAGGGTGGAGGTGAACCTTGTGGCAAGGACCCCTGAGCTGTAGTAGTAGCTACAGTCTCAGGGTACGTGGCATTCACACAGATGCTCTGCAAGGTGTCCTTGTGCAGTCAGATTTCTGTGCTTTGGTCAGACATCATGGGTCATGGAGACTGGGAGCCTAGAGCCTACGTCAACAGCCCCTCAGTGAAATTTTGCATGGGGCTGAAGGAAGATGCCAGGTGTCATCCCCCATGTCGTGGGAGGACAGGAGGTCAGGGCTCCATGACGACGGCATGGGTGTTCAGAATGTAGGGCCTTTCAATGTGGGCACTGAGACTTGGCTACCTGGACATATTTCTGGACACACCCCCAACTTGCCGAGAGTGCATTCTTGTTGGTACACCGGGACACAGGCACTCAACCCCACATCGAATCCCCTGCCACCCATGCATGCTGAGTCAGAAAGACACCCACATGACCTTGAGCCTAATTTGCTGCACTCTTTTGAACGGTAGGTCACCAGTTGTCTGGAAGGGATAGATGTAGTTGGGTTGAAGATACAGGCCTTCCCCCAGTGAAAGCTCTGCATCAGTGTTCCTCAGTGAGAGCCCAAGTCCACATCTCAAGTGTTCCTGTGCTTTCTGTCCCCTTGTCAGGTGCAGTTGCCAGATATGGCTGTCCATGACCCAGGAGACGAAGGTCCGCCCATGAGGCGGCGGCTCGAGGTGCAAGGGAGTCCGGCAAGAAGTGTGGCGGCCCAGGGTGGTGCCAGGTCTTTTTGGATCACCGAGCACGGTACGGCTTCTCCTGCCCCAAGACGTGTCGTGAATTTCAGGTTTCCTGGCACTGCCTGAGTGGCTGTACGTATGGAGGGACCGTTCCTCTTGCTGAGAAGCCTGGGGGCTCTGAGTTGCCCCGGCTGCTGGAGGACTCCCAGGTCACTGGCTCCTCCTTGGAGCGGCGCTGCCTGCCCTGTGGAGGTGGGGAGCCAGCCAGCACGTGCTCGGATCGATGACGACACCCTCTCATGCATTCCTTGGAAAATCTGAACAAAATGAGTGAGAACTCACTACCGTCTCCTCATCGAAACTGATGCCAGCACGTTGCCTCCCTTGGGGTTGAGGGTGGGACTGGTTAGCAAGAGGGCTTCTCTGACTGCGTCACACACACGCAAGTAGGAGCCAGGTCCCCACCATTTGCGAGGCTCCCATCTGCGGGTGGGCCGTGTACAGATGTTCAAGGAGCCTTCTTGGAACGTGAGGTCCATGGTGAAGGGCACTGAGGAGCAGAAGAGGCATCCGGCTTGTCCAGTGGTGGTAGGTGTCGCAGTAGATCCTGGCATCGGACAGTGAGGTCTTCTCTCAGAGCAGTGCATTTTGTCCTGGTTCCTGCTGCAAGTGTGCTAATTGGGGCTCTCGTGATGTCGATTGTGACGCAAGGAAGCTTCTGTGGTGTCTGATTGGAGGCCCAGGTGAGATCTGAGGCCCTCGCCATTGCGGCCCTTTGGGTTGGTGAGATTGCTGAGTACCCTGTGGGCTGCAGCGGCTGCAGAGACCTAGGGGAACGGTGGCAGTTGTGAAAGTTAATAGGCCTCATTTCTGCCCTTGGCAGTTCCTGAGTTGCAAGTCCTGTCACATGCTTGAGTCTTGGAGGTCGCCATGGACTGTGTTGTGGTCACAGGCCTGCATTGCTCCTGCAGGTTGACCAGAGCCCCAGAGGAGAATGGTTGGGCAGGTGAGGAAAAGCGCAGTGTGATTGCCTGGGATGTTATGTCTGCTGAGGCTGCAGGCACTGTCGTTCTGTTCTCACTGATACATAGTGTGGTCCTTTTGAAGCTGCCCTCAGCTGGGTACAGAGGAGAGGGCATTGCTTGTGCCTGGGAGGCTCAGTGAGAGGTGACCTTTGTGTCCTTGGTGGCCTGCTGCCAGTAGAAGGACTCCCCAAGTGTATCTTTGGTGCCTTGAAGAGTTGCAATAAGAGAGGCCAAGCAACCATCCCTGTGGTTTGTTATGTGGTGTGTGCACATGCCCCTTGGCCGCCATTTGTCCCCTGGGCCTGGAATTACCTAGGCTCCCTAAGGTTGGGGCCAGTCAGCCGGCCCTGATAGCACCAATGTGTTGGTCCCCTGGCAATGGAGCATCAAGCTTGGAGGCCCATGGTTCTGGTAGAGTTTGGTCATCGGTTGGAATCGCCAGGCTGACTCAGTGTAGGAGCCAGCAGCTCCCATGGCGCTATGGCAGAGACCTGTGGCATCCAGGGTCTTCCCCTGACAGGTCTTCTGAAGTCTTCATGAAAGCATCCTTAGTGATCTGTGTGCACGCGGTCATTTTGCCCACCGTCATCCTGTGGGTGTTCCTGCTTGAGGATTGTCCCTGTGTGTGCCGAGGCCTTGGAGGCTTCAGATTTGGGTGAGTGACCCTTGGGGCAGGATGAGTCCAATGTGGACCACGCCCTGCATTATGGGAGCTTTCTGTAGGCTGTGGTCAGTAGCCTGGTCCCTACAGGGTGTGGATGTGAGGATAATCTGGCCAGGAAAGGGACCTGTTTCTGTGGGACTGACCCCTGGATCCTGGTACGTGAGGAAGTCCAAGTCCCATCCTTACTTTCTGTCAGAGGCCGCCCAATGAGTAGACTGACTGGCAGGAAGAGACGCATGCCTTGAATTCTGCTCCTATTCGAGGGTGCGCTGGGCCGAATCTGGCCTAGTGCCAAGTTCACCTTACTCTGTAGTTCTCTGGGAAACTTTTCTGGTTAGGGTGGAGGTGAACCTTGTGGCAAGGACCCCTGAGCTGTAGTAGTAGCTACAGTCTCAGGGTACGTGGCATTCACACAGATGCTCTGCAAGGTGTCCTTGGGCAGTCAGATTTCTGTGCTTTGGTCAGACATCATGGGTCATGGAGACTGGGAGCCTAGAGCCTACGTCAACAGCCCCTCAGTGAAATTTTGCATGGGGCTGAAGGAAGATGCCAGGTGTCATCCCCCATGTCGTGGGAGGACAGGAGGTCAGGGCTCCATGACGACGGCATGGGTGTTCAGAATGTAGGGCCTTTCAATGCGGGCACTGAGACTTGGCTACCTGGACATATTTCTGGACACACACCCAACTTGCCGAGAGTGCATTCTTGTTGGTACACCGGGACACAGGCACTCAACCCCACATCGAATCCCCTGCCACCCATGCATGCTGAGTCAGAAAGACACCCACATGACCTTGAGCCTAATTTGCTGCACTCTTTTGAACGGTAGGTCACCAGTTGTCTGTAAGGGATAGATGTAGTTGGGTTGAAGATACAGGCCTTCCCCCAGTGAAAGCTCTGCATCAGTGTTCCTCAGTGAGAGCCCAAGTCCACATCTCAAGTGTTCCTGTGCTTTCTGTCCCCTTGTCAGGTGCAGTTGCCAGATATGGCTGTCCATGACCCAGGAGACGAAGGTCCGCCCATGAGGCGGCGGCTCGAGGTGCAAGGGAGTCCGGCAAGAAGTGTGGCGGCCCAGGGTGGTGCCAGGTCTTTTTGGATCACCGAGCACGGTACGGCTTCTCCTGCCCCAAGACGTGTCGTGAATTTCAGGTTTCCTGGCACTGCCTGAGTGGCTGTACGTATGGAGGGACCGTTCCTCTTGCTGAGAAGCCTGGGGGCTCTGAGTTGCCCCGGCTGCTGGAGGACTCCCAGGTCACTGGCTCCTCCTTGGAGCGGCGCTGCCTGCCCTGTGGAGGTGGGGAGCCAGCCAGCACGTGCTCGGATCGATGACGACACCCTCTCATGCATTCCTTGGAAAATCTGAACAAAATGAGTGAGAACTCACTACCGTCTCCTCATCGAAACTGAGGTCCAGCACGTTGCCTCCCTTGGGGTTGAGGGTGGGACTGGTTAGCAAGAGGGCTTCTCTGACTGCGTCACACACACGCAAGTAGGAGCCAGGTCCCCACCATTTGCGAGGCTCCCATCTGCGGGTGGGCCGTGTACAGATGTTCGAGCAGCCTTCTTGAAATTTGAGGTCCATGGTGAAGGGCACTGAGGAGCAGAAGAGGCATCCTGCTTGTCCAGTGGTGGTAGGTGTCGTAGTAGATCCTGGCATCGGACAGTGAGGTCTTCTCTCAGAGCGGTGCATTTTGTCCTGGTTCCTGCTGCAAGTGTGCTAATTGGGGCTCTCGTGATGTCGATTGTGACGCAAGGAAGCTTCTGTGGTGTCTGATTGGAGGCCCAGGTGAGATCTGAGGCCCTCGCCATTGCGGCCCTTTGGGTTGGTGAGATTGCTGAGTACCCTGTGGGCTGCAGCGGCTGCAGAGACCTAGGGGAACGGTGGCAGTTGTGAAAGTTAATAGGCCTCATTTCTGCCCTTGGCAGTTCCTGAGTTGCAAGTCCTGTCACATGCTTGAGTCTTGGAGGTCGCCATGGACTGTGTTGTGGTCACAGGCCTGCATTGCTCCTGCAGGTTGACCAGAGCCCCAGAGGAGAATGGTTGGGCAGGTGAGGAAAAGCGCAGTGTGATTGCCTGGGATGTTATGTCTGCTGAGGCTGCAGGCACTGTCGTTCTGTTCTCACTGATACATAGTGTGGTCCTTTTGAAGCTGCCCTCAGCTGGGTACAGAGGAGAGGGCATTGCTTGTGCCTGGGAGGCTCAGTGAGAGGTGACCTTTGTGTCCTTGGTGGCCTGCTGCCAGTAGAAGGACTCCCCAAGTGTATCTTTGGTGCCTTGAAGAGTTGCAATAAGAGAGGCCAAGCAACCATCCCTGTGGTTTGTTATGTGGTGTGTGCACATGCCCCTTGGCCGCCATTTGTCCCCTGGGCCTGGAATTACCTAGGCTCCCTAAGGTTGAGGCCAGTCAGCCGGCCCTGATAGCACCAATGTGTTGGCCCCCTGGCAATGGAGCATCAAGCTTGGAGGCCCATGGTTCTGGTAGAGTTTGGTCATTGGTTGGAATCGCCAGGCTGACTCAGTGTAGGAGCCAGCAGCTCCCATGGCGCTATGGCAGAGACCTGTGGCATCCAGGGTCTTCCCCTGACAGGTCTTCTGAAGTCTTCATGAAAGCATCCTTAGTGATCTGTGTGCACGCGGTCATTTTGCCCACCGTCATCCTGTGGGTGTTCCTGCTTGAGGATTGTCCCTGTGTGTGCCGAGGCCTTGGAGGCTTCAGATTTGGGTGAGTGACCCTTGGGGCAGGATGAGTCCAATGTGGACCACGCCCTGCATTATGGGAGCTTTCTGTAGGCTGTGGTCAGTAGCCTGGTCCCTACAGGGTGTGGATGTGAGGATAATCTGGCCAGGAAAGGGACCTGTTTCTGTGGGACTGACCCCTGGATCCTGGTACGTGAGGAAGTCCAAGTCCCATCCTTACTTTCTGTCAGAGGCCGCCCAATGAGTAGACTGACTGGCAGGAAGAGACGCATGCCTTGAATTCTGCTCCTATTCGAGGGTGCGCTGGGCCGAATCTGCCCTAGTGCCAAGTTCACCTTACTCTGTAGTTCTCTGGGAAACTTTTCTGGTTAGGGTGGAGGTGAACCTTGTGCCAAGGACCCCTGAGCTGTAGTAGTAGCTACAGTCTCAGGGTACGTGGCATTCACACAGATGCTCTGCAAGGTGTCCTTGGGCAGTCAGATTTCTGTGCTTTGGTCAGACATCATGGGTCATGGAGACTGGGAGCCTAGAGCCTACGTCAACAGCCCCTCAGTGAAATTTTGCATGGGGCTGAAGGAAGATGCCAGGTGTCATCCCCCATGTCGTGGGAGGACAGGAGGTCAGGGCTCCATGACGACGGCATGGGTGTTCAGACTGTAGGGCCTTCCAATGCGGGCACTGAGACTTTGCTACCTGGGCATATTTCTGGACACACCCCCAACTTGCCGAGAGTGCATTCTTGTTGGTACACCGGGACACAGGCACTCAACCCCACATCGAATCCCCTGCCACCCATGCATGCTGAGTCAGAAAGACACCCACATGACCTTGAGCCTAATTTGCTGCACTCTTTTGAACGGTAGGTCACCAGTTGTCTGGAAGGGATAGATGTAGTTGGGTTGAAGATACAGGCCTTCCCCCAGTGAAAGCTCTGCATCAGTGTTCCTCAGTGAGAGCCCAAGTCCACATCTCAAGTGTTCCTGTGCTTTCTGTCCCCTTGTCAGGTGCAGTTGCCAGATATGGCTGTCCATGACCCAGGAGACGAAGGTCCGCCCATGAGGCGGCGGCTCGAGGTGCAAGGGAGTCCGGCAAGAAGTGTGGCGGCCCAGGGTGGTGCCAGGTCTTTTTGGATCACCGAGCACGGTACGGCTTCTCCTGCCCCAAGACGTGTCGTGAATTTCAGGTTTCCTGGCACTGCCTGAGTGGCTGTACGTATGGAGGGACCGTTCCTCTTGCTGAGAAGCCTGGGGGCTCTGAGTTGCCCCGGCTGCTGGAGGACTCCCAGGTCACTGGCTCCTCCTTGGAGCGGCGCTGCCTGCCCTGTGGAGGTGGGGAGCCAGCCAGCACGTGCTCGGATCGATGACGACACCCTCTCATGCATTCCTTGGAAAATCTGAACAAAATGAGTGAGAACTCACTACCGTCTCCTCATCGAAACTGAGGTCCAGCACGTTGCCTCCCTTGGGGTTGAGGGTGGGACTGGTTAGCAAGAGGGCTTCTCTGACTGCGTCACACACACGCAAGTAGGAGCCAGGTCCCCACCATTTGCGAGGCTCCCATCTGCGGGTGGGCCGTGTACAGATGTTCAAGGAGCCTTCTTGGAACGTGAGGTCCATGGTGAAGGGCACTGAGGAGCAGAAGAGGCATCCGGCTTGTCCAGTGGTGGTAGGTGTCGCAGTAGATCCTGGCATCGGACAGTGAGGTCTTCTCTCAGAGCAGTGCATTTTGTCCTGGTTCCTGCTGCAAGTGTGCTAATTGGGGCTCTCGTGATGTCGATTGTGACGCAAGGAAGCTTCTGTGGTGTCTGATTGGAGGCCCAGGTGAGATCTGAGGCCCTCGCCATTGCGGCCCTTTGGGTTGGTGAGATTGCTGAGTACCCTGTGGGCTGCAGCGGCTGCAGAGACCTAGGGGAACGGTGGCAGTTGTGAAAGTTAATAGGCCTCATTTCTGCCCTTGGCAGTTCCTGAGTTGCAAGTCCTGTCACATGCTTGAGTCTTGGAGGTCGCCATGGACTGTGTTGTGGTCACAGGCCTGCATTGCTCCTGCAGGTTGACCAGAGCCCCAGAGGGGAATGGTTGGGCAGGTGAGGAAAAGCGCAGTGTGATTGCCTGGGATGTTATGTCTGCTGAGGCTGCAGGCACTGTCGTTCTGTTTTCACTGATACGTAGTGTGGTCCTTTTGAAGCTGCCCTCAGCTGGGTACAGAGGAGAGGGCATTGCTTGTGCCTGGGAGGCTCAGTGAGAGGTGACCTTTGTGTCCTTGGTGGCCTCCTGCCAGTAGAAGGACTCCCCAAGGGTATCTTTGGTGCCTTGAAGAGTTGCAATAAGAGAGGCCAAGCAACCAGCCCTGTGGGTTGTTATGTGGTGTGTGCACATGCCCCTTGGCCGCCATTTGTCCCCTGGGCCTGGAATTACCTAGGCTCCCTAAGGTTGGGGCCAGTCAGCCGGCCCTGATAGCAGCAATGTGTTGGCCCCCTGGCAATGGAGCATCAAGCTTGGAGGCCCATGGTTCTGGTAGAGTTTGGTCATTGGTTGGAATCGCCAGGCTGACTCAGTGTAGGAGCCAGCAGCTCCCATGGCGCTATGGCAGAGACCTGTGGCATCCAGGGTCTTCCCCTGACAGGTCTTCTGAAGTCTTCATGAAAGCATCCTTAGTGATCTGTGTGCACGCGGTCATTTTGCCCACCGTCATCCTGTGGGTGTTCCTGCTTGAGGATTGTCCCTGTGTGTGCCGAGGCCTTGGAGGCTTCAGATTTGGGTGAGTGACCCTTGGGGCAGGATGAGTCCAATGTGGACCACGCCCTGCATTATGGGAGCTTTCTGTAGGCTGTGGTCAGCAGCCTGGTCCTTACAGGGTGTGGATGTGAGGATAATCTGGCCAGGAAAGGGACCTGTTTCTGTGGGACTGAGCCCTGGATCCTGGTACGTGAGGAAGTCCAAGTCCCATCCTTACTTTCTGTCAGAGGCCGCCCAATGAGTAGACTGACTGGCAGGAAGAGACGCATGCCTTGAATTCTGCTCCTATTCGAGGGTGCGCTGGGCCGAATCTGCCCTAGTGCCAAGTTCACCTTACTCTGTAGTTCTCTGGGAAACTTTTCTGGTTAGGGTGGAGGTGAACCTTGTGCCAAGGACCCCTGAGCTGTAGTACTAGCTACAGTCTCAGGGTACGTGGCATTCACACAGATGCTCTGCAAGGTGTCCTTGGGCAGTCAGATTTCTGTGCTTTGGTCAGACATCATGGGTCATGGAGACTGGGAGCCTAGAGCCTACATCAACAGCCCCTCAGTGAAATTTTGCATGGGGCTGAAGGAAGATGCCAGGTGTCATCCCCCATGTCGTGGGAGGACAGGAGGTCAGGGCTCCATGACGACGGCATGGGTGTTCAGACTGTAGGGCCTTCCAATGCGGGCACTGAGACTTGGCTACCTGGACATATTTGTGGACACACCCCCAAATTGCCAAGAGTGCATTCTTGTTGGTACACCGGGACACAGGCACTCAACCCCACATCGAATCCCCTGACACCCATGCATGCTGAGTCAGAAAGACACCCACATGACGTTGAGCCTAATTTGCTGCACTCTTTTGAACGGTAGGTCACCAGTTGTCTGTAAGGGATAGATGTAGTTGGGTTGAAGATACAGGCCTTCCCCCAGTGAAAGCTCTGCATCAGTGTTCCTCAGTGAGAGCCCAAGTCCACATCTCAAGTGTTCCTGTGCTTTCTGTCCCCTTGTCAGGTGCAGTTGCCAGATATGGCTGTCCATGACCCAGGAGACGAAGGTCCGCCCATGAGGCGGCGGCTCGAGGTGCAAGGGAGTCCGGCAAGAAGTGTGGCGGCCCAGGGTGGTGCCAGGTCTTTTTGGATCACCGAGCACGGTACGGCTTCTCCTGCCCCAAGACGTGTCGTGAATTTCAGGTTTCCTGGCACTGCCTGAGTGGCTGTACGTATGGAGGGACCGTTCCTCTTGCTGAGAAGCCTGGGGGCTCTGAGTTGCCCCGGCTGCTGGAGGACTCCCAGGTCACTGGCTCCTCCTTGGAGCGGCGCTGCCTGCCCTGTGGAGGTGGGGAGCCAGCCAGCACGTGCTCGGATCGATGACGACACCCTCTCATGCATTCCTTGGAAAATCTGAACAAAATGAGTGAGAACTCACTACCGTCTCCTCATCGAAACTGAGGTCCAGCACGTTGCCTCCCTTGGGGTTGAGGGTGGGACTGGTTAGCAAGAGGGCTTCTCTGACTGCGTCACACACACGCAAGTAGGAGCCAGGTCCCCACCATTTGCGAGGCTCCCATCTGCGGGTGGGCCGTGTACAGATGTTCGAGCGGCCTTCTTGAAATTTGAGGTCCATGGTGAAGGGCACTGAGGAGCAGAAGAGGCATCCTGCTTGTCCAGTGGTGGTAGGTGTCGTAGTAGATCCTGGCATCGGACAGTGAGGTCTTCTCTCAGAGCGGTGCATTTTGTCCTGGTTCCTGCTGCAAGTGTGCTAATTGGGGCTCTCGTGATGTCGATTGTGACGCAAGGAAGCTTCTGTGGTGTCTGATTGGAGGCCCAGGTGAGATCTGAGGCCCTCGCCATTGCGGCCCTTTGGGTTGGTGAGATTGCTGAGTACCCTGTGGGCTGCAGCGGCTGCAGAGACCTAGGGGAACGGTGGCAGTTGTGAAAGTTAATAGGCCTCATTTCTGCCCTTGGCAGTTCCTGAGTTGCAAGTCCTGTCACATGCTTGAGTCTTGGAGGTCGCCATGGACTGTGTTGTGGTCACAGGCCTGCATTGCTCCTGCAGGTTGACCAGAGCCCCAGAGGAGAATGGTTGGGCAGGTGAGGAAAAGCTCAGTGTGATTGCCTGGGATGTTATGTCTGCTGAGGCTGCAGGCACTGTCGTTCTGTTTTCACTGATACATAGTGTGGTCCTTTTGAAGCTGCCCTCAGCTGGGTACAGAGGAGAGGGCATTGCTTGTGCCTGGGAGGCTCAGTGAGAGGTGACCTTTGTGTCCTTGGTGGCCTGCTGCCAGTAGAAGGACTCCCCAAGTGTATCTTTGGTGCCTTGAAGAGTTGCAATAAGAGAGGCCAAGCAACCATCCCTGTGGTTTGTTATGTGGTGTGTGCACATGCCCCTTGGCCGCCATTTGTCCCCTGGGCCTGGAATTACCTAGGCTCCCTAAGGTTGAGGCCAGTCAGCCGGCCCTGATAGCACCAATGTGTTGGCCCCCTGGCAATGGAGCATCAAGCTTGGAGGCCCATGGTTCTGGTAGAGTTTGGTCATCGGTTGGAATCGCCAGGCTGACTCAGTGTAGGAGCCAGCAGCTCCCATGGCGCTATGGCAGAGACCTGTGGCATCCAGGGTCTTCCCCTGACAGGTCTTCTGAAGTCTTCATGAAAACATCCTTAGTGATCTGTGTGCACGCGGTCATTTTGCCCACCGTCATCCTGTGGGTGTTCCTGCTTGAGGATTGTCCCTGTGTGTGCCGAGGCCTTGGAGTCTTCAGATTTGGGTGAGTGACCCTTGGGGCAGGATGAGTCCAATGTGGACCACGCCCTGCATTATGGGAGCTTTCTGTAGGCTGTGGTCAGTAGCCTGGTCCCTACAGGGTGTGGATGTGAGGATAATCTGGCCAGGAAAGGGACCTGTTTCTGTGGGACTGACCCCTGGATCCTGGTACGTGAGGAAGTCCAAGTCCCATCCTTACTTTCTGTCAGAGGCCGCCCAATGAGTAGACTGACTGGCAGGAAGAGACGCATGCCTTGAATTCTGCTCCTATTCGAGGGTGCGCTGGGCCGAATCTGCCCTAGTGCCAAGTTCACCTTACTCTGTAGTTCTCTGGGAAACTTTTCTGGTTAGGGTGGAGGTGAACCTTGTGCCAAGGACCCCTGAGCTGTAGTAGTAGCTACAGTCTCAGGGTACGTGGCATTCACACAGATGCTCTGCAAGGTGTCCTTGGGCAGTCAGATTTCTGTGCTTTGGTCAGACATCATGGGTCATGGAGACTGGGAGCCTAGAGCCTACGTCAACAGCCCCTCAGTGAAATTTTGCATGGGGCTGAAGGAAGATGCCAGGTGTCATCCCCCATGTCGTGGGAGGACAGGAGGTCAGGGCTCCATGACGACGGCATGGGTGTTCAGACTGTAGGGCCTTCCAATGCGGGCACTGAGACTTTGCTACCTTGGCATATTTCTGGACACACCCCCAACTTGCCGAGAGTGCATTCTTGTTGGTACACCGGGACACAGGCACTCAACCCCACATCGAATCCCCTGCCACCCATGCATGCTGAGTCAGAAAGACACCCACATGACCTTGAGCCTAATTTGCTGCACTCTTTTGAACGGTAGGTCACCAGTTGTCTGTAAGGGATAGATGTAGTTGGGTTGAAGATACAGGCCTTCCCCCAGTGAAAGCTCTGCATCAGTGTTCCTCAGTGAGAGCCCAAGTCCACATCTCAAGTGTTCCTGTGCTTTCTGTCCCCTTGTCAGGTGCAGTTGCCAGATATGGCTGTCCATGACCCAGGAGACGAAGGTCCGCCCATGAGGCGGCGGCTCGAGGTGCAAGGGAGTCCGGCAAGAAGTGTGGCGGCCCAGGGTGGTGCCAGGTCTTTTTGGATCACCGAGCACGGTACGGCTTCTCCTGGCCCAAGACGTGTCGTGAATTTCAGGTTTCCTGGCACTGCCTGAGTGGCTGTACGTATGGAGGGACCGTTCCTCTTGCTGAGAAGCCTGGGGGCTCTGAGTAGCCCCGGCTGCTGGAGGACTCCCAGGTCACTGGCTCCTCCTTGGAGCGGCGCTGCCTGCCCTGTGGAGGTGGGGAGCCAGCCAGCACGTGCTCGGATCGATGACGACACCCTCTCATGCATTCCTTGGAAATCTGTACAAAATGAGTGAGAACTCACTACCGTCTCCTCATCGAAACTGAGGTCCAGCACGTTGCCTCCCTTGGGGTTGAGGGTGGGACTGGTTAGCAAGAGGGCTTCTCTGACTGCGTCACACACACGCAAGTAGGAGCCAGGTCCCCACCATTTGCGAGGCTCCCATCTGCGGGTGGGCCGTGTACAGATGTTCGAGCGGCCTTCTTGGAATGTGGGGTCCATGGTGAAGGGCACTGAGGAGCAGAAGAGGCATCCGGCTTGTCCAGTGGTGGTAGGTGTCGGCGTAGATCCTGGCATCGGACAGTGAGGTCTTCTCTCAGAGCGGTGCATTTTGTCCTGCTTCCTGCTGCAAGTGTGCTAATTGGGGCTCTCGTGATGTTGATTGTGACGCAAGGAAGCTTCTGTGGTGTCTGATTGGAGGCCCAGGTGAGATCTGAGGCCCTCGCCATTGCGGCCCTTTGGGTTGGTGAGATTGCTGAGTACCCTGTGGGCTGCAGCGGCTGCAGAGACCTAGGGGAACGGTGGCAGTTGTGAAAGTTAATAGGCCTCATTTCTGCCCTTGGCAGTTCCTGAGTTGCAAGTCCTGTCACATGATTGAGTCTTGGAGGTCGCCATGGACTGTGTTGTGGTCACAGACCTGCATTGCTCCTGCAGGTTGACCAGAGCCCCAGAGGGGAATGGTTGGGCAGGTGAGGAAAAGCTCAGTGTGATTGCCTGGGATGTTATGTCTGCTGAGGCTGCAGGCACTGTCGTTCTGTTCTCACTGATACATAGTGTGGTCCTTTTGAAGCTGCCCTCAGCTGGGTACAGAGGAGAGGGCATTGCTTGTGCCAGGGAGGCTCAGTGAGAGGTGACCTTTGTGTCCTTGGTGGCCTGCTGCCAGTAGAAGGACTCCCCAAGGGTATCTTTGGTGCCTTGAAGAGTTGCAATAAGAGAGGCCAAGCAACCAGCCCTGTGGGTTGTTATGTGGTGTGTGCACATGCCCCTTGGCCGCCATTTGTCCCCTGGGCCTGGAATTACCTAGGCTCACTAAGGTTGGGGCCAGTCAGCCGGCCCTGATAGCACCAATGTGTTGGCCCCCTGGCAATGGAGCATCAAGCTTGGAGGCCCATGGTTCTGGTAGAGTTTGGTCATTGGTTGGAATAGCCAGGCTGACTCAATGTAGGAGCCAGCAGCTCCCATGACGCTATGGCAGAGACCTGTGGCATCCAGGGTCTTCCCCTGACAGGTCTTCTGAAGTCTTCATGAAAGCATCCTTAGTGATCTGTGTGCACGCGGTCATTTTGCCCACAGTCATCCTGTGGGTGTTCCTGCTTGAGGATTGTCCCTGTGTGTGCCGAGGCCTTGGAGGCTTCAGATTTGGGTGAGTGACCCTTGGGGCAGGATGAGTCCAATGTGGACCACGCCCTGCATTATGGGAGCTTTCTGTAGGCTGTGGTCAGTAGCCTGGTCCCTACAGGGTGTGGATGTGAGGATAATCTGGCCAGGAAAGGGACCTGTTTCTGTGGGACTGACCCCTGGGTCCTGGTACGTGAGGAAGTCCAAGTCCCATCCTTACTTTCTGTCAGAGGCCGCCCAATGAGTAGACTGACTGGCAGGAAGAGACGCATGCCTTGATTTCTGCTCCTATTCGAGGGTGCGCTGGGCCAAATCTTCCCTAGTGCCAAGTTCACCTTACTCTGTAGTTCTCTGGGAAACTTTTCTGGTTAGTGTGGAGGTGAACCTTGTGCCAAGGACCCCTGAGCTGTAGTAGTAGCTACAGTCTCAGGGTACGTGGCATTCACACAGATGCTCTGCAAGGTGTCCTTGGGCAGTCAGATTTCTGTGCTTTGGTCAGACATCATGGGTCATGGAGACTGGGAGCCTAGAGCCTACGTCAACAGCCCCTCAGTGAAATTTTGCATGGGGCTGAAGGAAGATGCCAGGTGTCATCCCCCATGTCGTGGGAGGACAGGAGGTCAGGGCTCCATGACGACGGCATGGGTGTTCAGACTGTAGGGCCTTCCAATGCGGGCACTGAGACTTTGCTACCTTGGCATATTTCTGGACACACCCCCAACTTGCCGAGAGTGCATTCTTGTTGGTACACCGGGACACAGGCACTCAACCCCACATCGAATCCCCTGCCACCCATGCATGCTGAGTCAGAAAGACACCCACATGACCTTGAGCCTAATTTGCTGCACTCTTTTGAACGGTAGGTCACCAGTTGTCTGTAAGGGATAGATGTAGTTGGGTTGAAGATACAGGCCTTCCCCCAGTGAAAGCTCTGCATCAGTGTTCCTCAGTGAGAGCCCAAGTCCACATCTCAAGTGTTCCTGTGCTTTCTGTCCCCTTGTCAGGTGCAGTTGCCAGATATGGCTGTCCATGACCCAGGAGACGAAGGTCCGCCCATGAGGCGGCGGCTCGAGGTGCAAGGGAGTCCGGCAAGAAGTGTGGCGGCCCAGGGTGGTGCCAGGTCTTTTTGGATCACCGAGCACGGTACGGCTTCTCCTGCCCCAAGACGTGTCGTGAATTTCAGGTTTCCTGGCACTGCCTGAGTGGCTGTACGTATGGAGGGACCGTTCCTCTTGCTGAGAAGCCTGGGGGCTCTGAGTTGCCCCGGCTGCTGGAGGACTCCCAGGTCACTGGCTCCTCCTTGGAGCGGCGCTGCCTGCCCTGTGGAGGTGGGGAGCCAGCCAGCACGTGCTCGGATCGATGACGACACCCTCTCATGCATTCCTTGGAATATCTGAACAAAATGAGTGAGAACTCACTACCGTCTCCTCATCGAAACTGAGGTCCAGCACGTTGCCTCCCTTGGGGTTGAGGGTGGGACTGGTTAGCAAGAGGGCTTCTCTGACTGCGTCACACACACGCAAGTAGGAGCCAGGTCCCCACCATTTGCGAGGCTCCCATCTGCGGGTGGGCCGTGTACAGATGTTCGAGCAGCCTTCTTGAAATTTGAGGTCCATGGTGAAGGGCACTGAGGAGCAGAAGAGGCATCCTGCTTGTCCAGTGGTGGTAGGTGTCGTAGTAGATCCTGGCATCGGACAGTGAGGTCTTCTCTCAGAGCGGTGCATTTTGTCCTGGTTCCTGCTGCAAGTGTGCTAATTGGGGCTCTCGTGATGTCGATTGTGACGCAAGGAAGCTTCTGTGGTGTCTGATTGGAGGCCCAGGTGAGATCTGAGGCCCTCGCCATTGCGGCCGTTTGGGTTGGTGAGATTGCTGAGTACCCTGTGGGCTGCAGCGGCTGCAGAGACCTAGGGGAACGGTGGCAGTTGTGAAAGTTAATAGGCCTCATTTCTGCCCTTGGCAGTTCCTGAGTTGCAAGTCCTGTCACATGCTTGAGTCTTGGAGGTCGCCATGGACTGTGTTGTGGTCACAGGCCTGCATTGCTCCTACAGGTTGACCAGAGCCCCAGAGGAGAATGGTTGGGCAGGTGAGGAAAAGCGCAGTGTGATTGCCTGGGATGTTATGTCTGCTGAGGCTGCAGGCACTGTCGTTCTGTTCTCACTGATACGTAGTGTGGTCCTTTTGAAGCTGCCCTCAGCTGGGTACAGAGGAGAGGGCATTGCTTGTGCCTGGGAGGCTCAGTGAGAGGTGACCTTTGTGTCCTTGGTGGCCTGCTGCCAGTAGAAGGACTCCCCAAGTGTATCTTTGGTGCCTTGAAGAGTTGCAATAAGAGAGGCCAAGCAACCATCCCTGTGGTTTGTTATGTGGTGTGTGCACATGCCCCTTGGCCGCCATTTGTCCCCTGGGCCTGGAATTACCTAGGCTCCCTAAGGTTGAGGCCAGTCAGCCGGCCCTGATAGCACCAATGTGTTGGCCCCCTGGCAATGGAGCATCAAGCTTGGAGGCCCATGGTTCTGGTAGAGTTTGGTCATCGGTTGGAATCGCCAGGCTGACTCAGTGTAGGAGCCAGCAGCTCCCATGGCGCTATGGCAGAGACCTGTGGCATCCAGGGTCTTCCCCTGACAGGTCTTCTGAAGTCTTCATGAAAACATCCTTAGTGATCTGTGTGCACGCGGTCATTTTGCCCACCGTCATCCTGTGGGTGTTCCTGCTTGAGGATTGTCCCTGTGTGTGCCGAGGCCTTGGAGGCTTCAGATTTGGGTGAGTGACCCTTGGGGCAGGATGAGTCCAATGTGGACCACGCCCTGCATTATGGGAGCTTTCTGTAGGCTGTGGTCAGTAGCCTGGTCCCTACAGGGTGTGGATGTGAGGATAATCTGGCCAGGAAAGGGACCTGTTTCTGTGGGACTGACCCCTGGATCCTGGTACGTGAGGAAGTCCAAGTCCCATCCTTACTTTCTGTCAGAGGCCGCCCAATGAGTAGACTGACTGGCAGGAAGAGACGCATGCCTTGAATTCTGCTCCTATTCGAGGGTGCGCTGGGCCGAATCTGCCCTAGTGCCAAGTTCACCTTACTCTGTAGTTCTCTGGGAAACTTTTCTGGTTAGGGTGGAGGTGAACCTTGTGCCAAGGACCCCTGAGCTGTAGTAGTAGCTACAGTCTCAGGGTACGTGGCATTCACACAGATGCTCTGCAAGGTGTCCTTGGGCAGTCAGATTTCTGTGCTTTGGTCAGACATCATGGGTCATGGAGACTGGGAGCCTAGAGCCTACGTCAACAGCCCCTCAGTGAAATTTTGCATGGGGCTGAAGGAAGATGCCAGGTGTCATCCCCCATGTCGTGGGAGGACAGGAGGTCAGGGCTCCATGACGACGGCATGGGTGTTCAGACTGTAGGGCCTTCCAATGCGGGCACTGAGACTTTGCTACCTTGGCATATTTCTGGACACACCCCCAACTTGCCGAGAGTGCATTCTTGTTGGTACACCGGGACACAGGCACTCAACCCCACATCGAATCCCCTGCCACCCATGCATGCTGAGTCAGAAAGACACCCACATGACCTTGAGCCTAATTTGCTGCACTCTTTTGAACGGTAGGTCACCAGTTGTCTGTAAGGGATAGATGTAGTTGGGTTGAAGATACAGGCCTTCCCCCAGTGAAAGCTCTGCATCAGTGTTCCTCAGTGAGAGCCCAAGTCCACATCTCAAGTGTTCCTGTGCTTTCTGTCCCCTTGTCAGGTGCAGTTGCCAGATATGGCTGTCCATGACCCAGGAGACGAAGGTCCGCCCATGAGGCGGCGGCTCGAGGTGCAAGGGAGTCCGGCAAGAAGTGTGGCGGCCCAGGGTGGTGCCAGGTCTTTTTGGATCACCGAGCACGGTACGGCTTCTCCTGCCCCAAGACGTGTCGTGAATTTCAGGTTTCCTGGCACTGCCTGAGTGGCTGTACGTATGGAGGGACCGTTCCTCTTGCTGAGAAGCCTGGGGGCTCTGAGTTGCCCCGGCTGCTGGAGGACTCCCAGGTCACTGGCTCCTCCTTGGAGCGGCGCTGCCTGCCCTGTGGAGGTGGGGAGCCAGCCAGCACGTGCTCGGATCGATGACGACACCCTCTCATGCATTCCTTGGAATATCTGAACAAAATGAGTGAGAACTCACTACCGTCTCCTCATCGAAACTGAGGTCCAGCACGTTGCCTCCCTTGGGGTTGAGGGTGGGACTGGTTAGCAAGAGGGCTTCTCTGACTGCGTCACACACACGCAAGTAGGAGCCAGGTCCCCACCATTTGCGAGGCTCCCATCTGCGGGTGGGCCGTGTACAGATGTTCGAGCAGCCTTCTTGAAATTTGAGGTCCATGGTGAAGGGCACTGAGGAGCAGAAGAGGCATCCTGCTTGTCCAGTGGTGGTAGGTGTCGTAGTAGATCCTGGCATCGGACAGTGAGGTCTTCTCTCAGAGCGGTGCATTTTGTCCTGGTTCCTGCTGCAAGTGTGCTAATTGGGGCTCTCGTGATGTCGATTGTGACGCAAGGAAGCTTCTGTGGTGTCTGATTGGAGGCCCAGGTGAGATCTGAGGCCCTCGCCATTGCGGCCCTTTGGGTTGGTGAGATTGCTGAGTACCCTGTGGGCTGCAGCGGCTGCAGAGACCTAGGGGAACGGTGGCAGTTGTGAAAGTTAATAGGCCTCATTTCTGCCCTTGGCAGTTCCTGAGTTGCAAGTCCTGTCACATGCTTGAGTCTTGGAGGTCGCCATGGACTGTGTTGTGGTCACAGGCCTGCATTGCTCCTGCAGGTTGACCAGAGCCCCAGAGGAGAATGGTTGGGCAGGTGAGGAAAAGCGCAGTGTGATTGCCTGGGATGTTATGTCTGCTGAGGCTGCAGGCACTGTCGTTCTGTTCTCACTGATACGTAGTGTGGTCCTTTTGAAGCTGCCCTCAGCTGGGTACAGAGGAGAGGGCATTGCTTGTGCCTGGGAGGCTCAGTGAGAGGTGACCTTTGTGTCCTTGGTGGCCTGCTGCCAGTAGAAGGACTCCCCAAGTGTATCTTTGGTGCCTTGAAGAGTTGCAATAAGAGAGGCCAAGCAACCATCCCTGTGGTTTGTTATGTGGTGTGTGCACATGCCCCTTGGCCGCCATTTGTCCCCTGGGCCTGGAATTACCTAGGCTCCCTAAGGTTGAGGCCAGTCAGCCGGCCCTGATAGCACCAATGTGTTGGCCCCCTGGCAATGGAGCATCAAGCTTGGAGGCCCATGGTTCTGGTAGAGTTTGGTCATCGGTTGGAATCGCCAGGCTGACTCAGTGTAGGAGCCAGCAGCTCCCATGGCGCTATGGCAGAGACCTGTGGCATCCAGGGTCTTCCCCTGACAGGTCTTCTGAAGTCTTCATGAAAACATCCTTAGTGATCTGTGTGCACGCGGTCATTTTGCCCACCGTCATCCTGTGGGTGTTCCTGCTTGAGGATTGTCCCTGTGTGTGCCGAGGCCTTGGAGGCTTCAGATTTGGGTGAGTGACCCTTGGGGCAGGATGAGTCCAATGTGGACCACGCCCTGCATTATGGGAGCTTTCTGTAGGCTGTGGTCAGTAGCCTGGTCCCTACAGGGTGTGGATGTGAGGATAATCTGGCCAGGAAAGGGACCTGTTTCTGTGGGACTGACCCCTGGATCCTGGTACGTGAGGAAGTCCAAGTCCCATCCTTACTTTCTGTCAGAGGCCGCCCAATGAGTAGACTGACTGGCAGGAAGAGACGCATGCCTTGAATTCTGCTCCTATTCGAGGGTGCGCTGGGCCGAATCTGCCCTAGTGCCAAGTTCACCTTACTCTGTAGTTCTCTGGGAAACTTTTCTGGTTAGGGTGGAGGTGAACCTTGTGCCAAGGACCCCTGAGCTGTAGTAGTAGCTACAGTCTCAGGGTACGTGGCATTCACACAGATGCTCTGCAAGGTGTCCTTGGGCAGTCAGATTTCTGTGCTTTGGTCAGACATCATGGGTCATGGAGACTGGGAGCCTAGAGCCTACGTCAACAGCCCCTCAGTGAAATTTTGCATGGGGCTGAAGGAAGATGCCAGGTGTCATCCCCCATGTCGTGGGAGGACAGGAGGTCAGGGCTCCATGACGACGGCATGGGTGTTCAGACTGTAGGGCCTTCCAATGCGGGCACTGAGACTTTGCTACCTTGGCATATTTCTGGACACACCCCCAACTTGCCGAGAGTGCATTCTTGTTGGTACACCGGGACACAGGCACTCAACCCCACATCGAATCCCCTGCCACCCATGCATGCTGAGTCAGAAAGACACCCACATGACCTTGAGCCTAATTTGCTGCACTCTTTTGAACGGTAGGTCACCAGTTGTCTGTAAGGGATAGATGTAGTTGGGTTGAAGATACAGGCCTTCCCCCAGTGAAAGCTCTGCATCAGTGTTCCTCAGTGAGAGCCCAAGTCCACATCTCAAGTGTTCCTGTGCTTTCTGTCCCCTTGTCAGGTGCAGTTGCCAGATATGGCTGTCCATGACCCAGGAGACGAAGGTCCGCCCATGAGGCGGCGGCTCGAGGTGCAAGGGAGTCCGGCAAGAAGTGTGGCGGCCCAGGGTGGTGCCAGGTCTTTTTGGATCACCGAGCACGGTACGGCTTCTCCTGCCCCAAGACGTGTCGTGAATTTCAGGTTTCCTGGCACTGCCTGAGTGGCTGTACGTATGGAGGGACCGTTCCTCTTGCTGAGAAGCCTGGGGGCTCTGAGTTGCCCCGGCTGCTGGAGGACTCCCAGGTCACTGGCTCCTCCTTGGAGCGGCGCTGCCTGCCCTGTGGAGGTGGGGAGCCAGCCAGCACGTGCTCGGATCGATGACGACACCCTCTCATGCATTCCTTGGAAAATCTGAACAAAATGAGTGAGAACTCACTACCGTCTCCTCATCGAAACTGAGGTCCAGCACGTTGCCTCCCTTGGGGTTGAGGGTGGGACTGGTTAGCAAGAGGGCTTCTCTGACTGCGTCACACACACGCAAGTAGGAGCCAGGTCCCCACCATTTGCGAGGCTCCCATCTGCGGGTGGGCCGTGTACAGATGTTCGAGCAGCCTTCTTGAAATTTGAGGTCCATGGTGAAGGGCACTGAGGAGCAGAAGAGGCATCCTGCTTGTCCAGTGGTGGTAGGTGTCGTAGTAGATCCTGGCATCGGACAGTGAGGTCTTCTCTCAGAGCGGTGCATTTTGTCCTGGTTCCTGCTGCAAGTGTGCTAATTGGGGCTCTCGTGATGTCGATTGTGACGCAAGGAAGCTTCTGTGGTGTCTGATTGGAGGCCCAGGTGAGATCTGAGGCCCTCGCCATTGCGGCCCTTTGGGTTGGTGAGATTGCTGAGTACCCTGTGGGCTGCAGCGGCTGCAGAGACCTAGGGGAACGGTGGCAGTTGTGAAAGTTAATAGGCCTCATTTCTGCCCTTGGCAGTTCCTGAGTTGCAAGTCCTGTCACATGCTTGAGTCTTGGAGGTCGCCATGGACTGTGTTGTGGTCACAGGCCTGCATTGCTCCTGCAGGTTGACCAGAGCCCCAGAGGAGAATGGTTGGGCAGGTGAGGAAAAGCGCAGTGTGATTGCCTGGGATGTTATGTCTGCTGAGGCTGCAGGCACTGTCGTTCTGTTCTCACTGATACGTAGTGTGGTCCTTTTGAAGCTGCCCTCAGCTGGGTACAGAGGAGAGGGCATTGCTTGTGCCTGGGAGGCTCAGTGAGAGGTGACCTTTGTGTCCTTGGTGGCCTGCTGCCAGTAGAAGGACTCCCCAAGTGTATCTTTGGTGCCTTGAAGAGTTGCAATAAGAGAGGCCAAGCAACCATCCCTGTGGTTTGTTATGTGGTGTGTGCACATGCCCCTTGGCCGCCATTTGTCCCCTGGGCCTGGAATTACCTAGGCTCCCTAAGGTTGAGGCCAGTCAGCCGGCCCTGATAGCACCAATGTGTTGGCCCCCTGGCAATGGAGCATCAAGCTTGGAGGCCCATGGTTCTGGTAGAGTTTGGTCATCGGTTGGAATCGCCAGGCTGACTCAGTGTAGGAGCCAGCAGCTCCCATGGCGCTATGGCAGAGACCTGTGGCATCCAGGGTCTTCCCCTGACAGGTCTTCTGAAGTCTTCATGAAAGCATCCTTAGTGATCTGTGTGCACGCGGTCATTTTGCCCACCGTCATCCTGTGGGTGTTCCTGCTTGAGGATTGTCCCTGTGTGTGCCGAGGCCTTGGAGGCTTCAGATTTGGGTGAGTGACCCTTGGGGCAGGATGAGTCCAATGTGGACCACGCCCTGCATTATGGGAGCTTTCTGTAGGCTGTGGTCAGTAGCCTGGTCCCTACAGGGTGTGGATGTGAGGATAATCTGGCCAGGAAAGGGACCTGTTTCTGTGGGACTGACCCCTGGATCCTGGTACGTGAGGAAGTCCAAGTCCCATCCTTACTTTCTGTCAGAGGCCGCCCAATGAGTAGACTGACTGGCAGGAAGAGACGCATGCCTTGAATTCTGCTCCTATTCGAGGGTGCGCTGGGCCGAATCTGCCCTAGTGCCAAGTTCACCTTACTCTGTAGTTCTCTGGGAAACTTTTCTGGTTAGGGTGGAGGTGAACCTTGTGCCAAGGACCCCTGAGCTGTAGTAGTAGCTACAGTCTCAGGGTACGTGGCATTCACACAGATGCTCTGCAAGGTGTCCTTGGGCAGTCAGATTTCTGTGCTTTGGTCAGACATCATGGGTCATGGAGACTGGGAGCCTAGAGCCTACGTCAACAGCCCCTCAGTGAAATTTTGCATGGGGCTGAAGGAAGATGCCAGGTGTCATCCCCCATGTCGTGGGAGGACAGGAGGTCAGGGCTCCATGACGACGGCATGGGTGTTCAGACTGTAGGGCCTTCCAATGCGGGCACTGAGACTTTGCTACCTGGGCATATTTCTGGACACACCCCCAACTTGCCGAGAGTGCATTCTTGTTGGTACACCGGGACACAGGCACTCAACCCCACATCGAATCCCCTGCCACCCATGCATGCTGAGTCAGAAAGACACCCACATGACCTTGAGCCTAATTTGCTGCACTCTTTTGAACGGTAGGTCACCAGTTGTCTGTAAGGGATAGATGTAGTTGGGTTGAAGATACAGGCCTTCCCCCAGTGAAAGCTCTGCATCAGTGTTCCTCAGTGAGAGCCCAAGTCCACATCTCAAGTGTTCCTGTGCTTTCTGTCCCCTTGTCAGGTGCAGTTGCCAGATATGGCTGTCCATGACCCAGGAGACGAAGGTCCGCCCATGAGGCGGCGGCTCGAGGTGCAAGGGAGTCCGGCAAGAAGTGTGGCGGCCCAGGGTGGTGCCAGGTCTTTTTGGATCACCGAGCACGGTACGGCTTCTCCTGCCCCAAGACGTGTCGTGAATTTCAGGTTTCCTGGCACTGCCTGAGTGGCTGTACGTATGGAGGGACCGTTCCTCTTGCTGAGAAGCCTGGGGGCTCTGAGTTGCCCCGGCTGCTGGAGGACTCCCAGGTCACTGGCTCCTCCTTGGAGCGGCGCTGCCTGCCCTGTGGAGGTGGGGAGCCAGCCAGCACGTGCTCGGATCGATGACGACACCCTCTCATGCATTCCTTGGAAAATCTGAACAAAATGAGTGAGAACTCACTACCGTCTCCTCATCGAAACTGAGGTCCAGCACGTTGCCTCCCTTGGGGTTGAGGGTGGGACTGGTTAGCAAGAGGGCTTCTCTGACTGCGTCACACACACGCAAGTAGGAGCCAGGTCCCCACCATTTGCGAGGCTCCCATCTGCGGGTGGGCCGTGTACAGATGTTCAAGGAGCCTTCTTGGAACGTGAGGTCCATGGTGAAGGGCACTGAGGAGCAGAAGAGGCATCCTGCTTGTCCAGTGGTGGTAGGTGTCGCAGTAGATCCTGGCATCGGACAGTGAGGTCTTCTCTCAGAGCAGTGCATTTTGTCCTGGTTCCTGCTGCAAGTGTGCTAATTGGGGCTCTCGTGATGTCGATTGTGACGCAAGGAAGCTTCTGTGGTGTCTGATTGGAGGCCCAGGTGAGATCTGAGGCCCTCGCCATTGCGGCCCTTTGGGTTGGTGAGATTGCTGAGTACCCTGTGGGCTGCAGCGGCTGCAGAGACCTAGGGGAACGGTGGCAGTTGTGAAAGTTAATAGGCCTCATTTCTGCCCTTGGCAGTTCCTGAGTTGCAAGTCCTGTCACATGCTTGAGTCTTGGAGGTCGCCATGGACTGTGTTGTGGTCACAGGCCTGCATTGCTCCTGCAGGTTGACCAGAGCCCCAGAGGGGAATGGTTGGGCAGGTGAGGAAAAGCGCAGTGTGATTGCCTGGGATGTTATGTCTGCTGAGGCTGCAGGCACTGTCATTCTGTTTTCACTGATACGTAGTGTGGTCCTTTTGAAGCTGCCCTCAGCTGGGTACAGAGGAGAGGGCATTGCTTGTGCCTGGGAGGCTCAGTGAGAGGTGACCTTTGTGTCCTTGGTGGCCTCCTGCCAGTAGAAGGACTCCCCAAGGGTATCTTTGGTGCCTTGAAGAGTTGCAATAAGAGAGGCCAAGCAACCAGCCCTGTGGGTTGTTATGTGGTGTGTGCACATGCCCCTTGGCCGCCATTTGTCCCCTGGGCCTGGAATTACCTAGGCTCCCTAAGGTTGGGGCCAGTCAGCCGGCCCTGATAGCACCAATGTGTTGGCCCCCTGGCAATGGAGCATCAAGCTTGGAGGCCCATGGTTCTGGTAGAGTTTGGTCATCGGTTGGAATCGCCAGGCTGACTCAGTGTAGGAGCCAGCAGCTCCCATGGCGCTATGGCAGAGACCTGTGGCATCCAGGGTCTTCCCCTGACAGGTCTTCTGAAGTCTTCATGAAAGCATCCTTAGTGATCTGTGTGCACGCGGTCATTTTGCCCACCGTCATCCTGTGGGTGTTCCTGCTTGAGGATTGTCCCTGTGTGTGCCGAGGCCTTGGAGGCTTCAGATTTGGGTGAGTGACCCTTGGGGCAGGATGAGTCCAATGTGGACCACGCCCTGCATTATGGGAGCTTTCTGTAGGCTGTGGTCAGCAGCCTGGTCCTTACAGGGTGTGGATGTGAGGATAATCTGGCCAGGAAAGGGACCTGTTTCTGTGGGACTGAGCCCTGGATCCTGGTACGTGAGGAAGTCCAAGTCCCATCCTTACTTTCTGTCAGAGGCCGCCCAATGAGTAGACTGACTGGCAGGAAGAGACGCATGCCTTGAATTCTGCTCCTATTCGAGGGTGCGCTGGGCCGAATCTGCCCTAGTGCCAAGTTCACCTTACTCTGTAGTTCTCTGGGAAACTTTTCTGGTTAGGGTGGAGGTGAACCTTGTGCCAAGGACCCCTGAGCTGTAGTAGTAGCTACAGTCTCAGGGTACGTGGCATTCACACAGATGCTCTGCAAGGTGTCCTTGGGCAGTCAGATTTCTGTGCTTTGGTCAGACATCATGGGTCATGGAGACTGGGAGCCTAGAGCCTTCATCAACAGCCCCTCAGTGAAATTTTGCATGGGGCTGAAGGAAGATGCCAGGTGTCATCCCCCATGTCGTGGGAGGACAGGAGGTCAGGGCTCCATGACGACGGCATGGGTGTTCAGACTGTAGGGCCTTCCAATGTGGGCACTGAGACTAGGCTACCTGGACATATTTGTGGACACACCCCCAACTTGCCGAGAGTGCATTCTTGTTGGTACACCGGGACACAGGCACTCAACCCCACATCGAATCCCCTGACACCCATGCATGCTGAGTCAGAAAGACACCCACATGACCTTGAGCCTAATTTGCTGCACTCTTTTGAACGGTAGGTCACCAGTTGTCTGTAAGGGATAGATGTAGTTGGGTTGAAGATACAGGCCTTCCCCCAGTGAAAGCTCTGCATCAGTGTTCCTCAGTGAGAGCCCAAGTCCACATCTCAAGTGTTCCTGTGCTTTCTGTCCCCTTGTCAGGTGCAGTTGCCAGATATGGCTGTCCATGACCCAGGAGACGAAGGTCCGCCCATGAGGCGGCGGCTCGAGGTGCAAGGGAGTCCGGCAAGAAGTGTGGCGGCCCAGGGTGGTGCCAGGTCTTTTTGGATCACCGAGCACGGTACGGCTTCTCCTGCCCCAAGACGTGTCGTGAATTTCAGGTTTCCTGGCACTGCCTGAGTGGCTGTACGTATGGAGGGACCGTTCCTCTTGCTGAGAAGCCTGGGGGCTCTGAGTTGCCCCGGCTGCTGGAGGACTCCCAGGTCACTGGCTCCTCCTTGGAGCGGCGCTGCCTGCCCTGTGGAGGTGGGGAGCCAGCCAGCACGTGCTCGGATCGATGACGACACCCTCTCATGCATTCCTTGGAAAATCTGAACAAAATGAGTGAGAACTCACTACCGTCTCCTCATCGAAACTGAGGTCCAGCACGTTGCCTCCCTTGGGGTTGAGGGTGGGACTGGTTAGCAAGAGGGCTTCTCTGACTGCGTCACACACACGCAAGTAGGAGCCAGGTCCCCACCATTTGCGAGGCTCCCATCTGCGGGTGGGCCGTGTACAGATGTTCGAGCGGCCTTCTTGAAATTTGAGGTCCATGGTGAAGGGCACTGAGGAGCAGAAGAGGCATCCTGCTTGTCCAGTGGTGGTAGGTGTCGTAGTAGATCCTGGCATCGGACAGTGAGGTCTTCTCTCAGAGCGGTGCATTTTGTCCTGGTTCCTGCTGCAAGTGTGCTAATTGGGGCTCTCGTGATGTCGATTGTGACGCAAGGAAGCTTCTGTGGTGTCTGATTGGAGGCCCAGGTGAGATCTGAGGCCCTCTCCATTGCGGCCGTTTGGGTTGGTGAGATTGCTGAGTACCCTGTGGGCTGCAGCGGCTGCAGAGACCTAGGGGAACGGTGGCAGTTGTGAAAGTTAATAGGCCTCATTTCTGCCCTTGGCAGTTCCTGAGTTGCAAGTCCTGTCACATGCTTGAGTCTTGGAGGTCGCCATGGACTGTGTTGTGGTCACAGGCCTGCATTGCTCCTGCAGGTTGACCAGAGCCCCAGAGGAGAATGGTTGGGCAGGTGAGGAAAAGCTCAGTGTGATTGCCTGGGATGTTATGTCTGCTGAGGCTGCAGGCACTGTCGTTCTGTTTTCACTGATACATAGTGTGGTCCTTTTGAAGCTGCCCTCAGCTGGGTACAGAGGAGAGGGCATTGCTTGTGCCTGGGAGGCTCAGTGAGAGGTGACCTTTGTGTCCTTGGTGGCCTGCTGCCAGTAGAAGGACTCCCCAAGTGTATCTTTGGTGCCTTGAAGAGTTGCAATAAGAGAGGCCAAGCAACCATCCCTGTGGTTTGTTATGTGGTGTGTGCACATGCCCCTTGGCCTCCATTTGTCCCCTGGGCCTGGAATTACCTAGGCTCCCTAAGGTTGAGGCCAGTCAGCCGGCCCTGATAGCACCAATGTGTTGGCCCCCTGGCAATGGAGCATCAAGCTTGGAGGCCCATGGTTCTGGTAGAGTTTGGTCATCGGTTGGAATCGCCAGGCTGACTCAGTGTAGGAGCCAGCAGCTCCCATGGCGCTATGGCAGAGACCTGTGGCATCCAGGGTCTTCCCCTGACAGGTCTTCTGAAGTCTTCATGAAAGCATCCTTAGTGATCTGTGTGCACGCGGTCATTTTGCCCACCGTCATCCTGTGGGTGTTCCTGCTTGAGGATTGTCCCTGTGTGTGCCGAGGCCTTGGAGGCTTCAGATTTGGGTGAGTGACCCTTGGGGCAGGATGAGTCCAATGTGGACCACGCCCTGCATTATGGGAGCTTTCTGTAGGCTGTGGTCAGTAGCCTGGTCCCTACAGGGTGTGGATGTGAGGATAATCTGGCCAGGAAAGGGACCTGTTTCTGTGGGACTGACCACTGGATCCTGGTACGTGAGGAAGTCCAAGTCCCATCCTTACTTTCTGTCAGAGGCCGCCCAATGAGTAGACTGACTGGCAGGAAGAGACGCATGCCTTGAATTCTGCTCCTATTCGAGGGTGCGCTGGGCCGAATCTGCCCTAGTTCCAAGTTCACCTTACTCTGTAGTTCTCTGGGAAACTTTTCTGGTTAGGGTGGAGGTGAACCTTGTGCCAAGGACCCCTGAGCTGTAGTAGTAGCTACAGTCTCAGGGTACGTGGCATTCACACAGATGCTCTGCAAGGTGTCCTTGGGCAGTCAGATTTCTGTGCTTTGGTCAGACATCATGGGTCATGGAGACTGGGAGCCTAGAGCCTACGTCAACAGCCCCTCAGTGAAATTTTGCATGGGGCTGAAGGAAGATGCCAGGTGTCATCCCCCATGTCGTGGGAGGACAGGAGGTCAGGGCTCCATGACGACGGCATGGGTGTTCAGACTGTAGGGCCTTCCAATGCGGGCACTGAGACTTTACTACCTTGGCATATTTCTGGACACACCCCCAACTTGCCGAGAGTGCATTCTTGTTGGTACACCGGGACACAGGCACTCAACCCCACATCGAATCCCCTGCCACCCATGCATGCTGAGTCAGAAAGACACCCACATGACCTTGAGCCTAATTTGCTGCACTCTTTTGAACGGTAGGTCACCAGTTGTCTGGAAGGGATAGATGTAGTTGGGTTGAAGATACAGGCCTTCCCCCAGTGAAAGCTCTGCATCAGTGTTCCTCAGTGAGAGCCCAAGTCCACATCTCAAGTGTTCCTGTGCTTTCTGTCCCCTTGTCAGGTGCAGTTGCCAGATATGGCTGTCCATGACCCAGGAGACGAAGGTCCGCCCATGAGGCGGCGGCTCGAGGTGCAAGGGAGCCCGGCAAGAACTGTGGCGGCCCAGGGTGGTGCCAGGTCTTTTTGGATCACCGAGCACGGTACGGCTTCTCCTGCCCCAAGACGTGTCGTGAATTTCAGGTTTCCTGGCACTGCCTGAGTGGCTGTACGTATGGAGGGACCGTTCCTCTTGCTTAGAAGCCTGGGGGCTCTGAGTTGCCCCGGCTGCTGGAGGACTCCCAGGTCACTGGCTCCTCCTTGGAGCGGCGCTGCCTGCCCTGTGGAGGTGGTGAGCCAGCCAGCACGTGCTCGGATCGATGACGACACCCTCTCATGCATTCCTTGGAAAATCTGAACAAAATGAGTGAGAACTCACTACCGTCTCCTCATCGAAACTGAGGTCCAGCACGTTGCCTCCCGTGGGGTTGAGGGTGGGACTGGTTAGCAAGAGGGCTTCTCTGACTGCGTCACACACACGCAAGTAGGAGCCAGGTCCCCACCATTTGCGAGGCTCCCATCTGCGGGTGGGCCGTGTACAGATGTTCGAGCGGCCTTCTTGGAATTTGGGGTCCATGGTGAAGGGCACTGAGGAGCAGAAGAGGCATCCTGCTTGTCCAGTGGTGGTAGGTGTCGTAGTAGATCCTGGCATCGGACAGTGAGGTCTTCTCTCAGAGCGGTGCATTTTGTCCTGGTTCCTGCTGCAAGTGTGCTAATTGGGGCTCTCGTGATGTCGATTGTGACGCAAGGAAGCTTCTGTGGTGTCTGATTGGAGGCCCAGGTGAGATCTGAGGCCCTCTCCATTGCGGCCGTTTGGGTTGGTGAGATTGCTGAGTACCCTGTGGGCTGCAGCGGCTGCAGAGACCTAGGGGAACGGTGGCAGTTGTGAAAGTTAATAGGCCTCATTTCTGCCCTTGGCAGTTCCTGAGTTGCAAGTCCTGTCACATGCTTGAGTCTTGGAGGTCGCCATGGACTGTGTTGTGGTCACAGGCCTGCATTGCTCCTGCAGGTTGACCAGAGCCCCAGAGGAGAATGGTTGGGCAGGTGAGGAAAAGCTCAGTGTGATTGCCTGGGATGTTATGTCTGCTGAGGCTGCAGGCACTGTCGTTCTGTTTTCACTGATACATAGTGTGGTCCTTTTGAAGCTGCCCTCAGCTGGGTACAGAGGAGAGGGCATTGCTTGTGCCTGGGAGGCTCAGTGAGAGGTGACCTTTGTGTCCTTGGTGGCCTGCTGCCAGTAGAAGGACTCCCCAAGTGTATCTTTGGTGCCTTGAAGAGTTGCAATAAGAGAGGCCAAGCAACCAGCCCTGTGGGTTGTTATGTGGTGTGTGCACATGCCCCTTGGCCGCCATTTGTCCCCTGGGCCTGGAATTACCTAGGCTCCCTAAGGTTGAGGCCAGTCAGCCGGCCCTGATAGCACCAATGTGTTGGCCCCCTGGCAATGGAGCATCAAGCTTGGAGGCCCATGGTTCTGGTAGAGTTTGGTCATCGGTTGGAATCGCCAGGCTGACTCAGTGTAGGAGCCAGCAGCTCCCATGGCGCTATGGCAGAGACCTGTGGCATCCAGGGTCTTCCCCTGACAGGTCTTCTGAAGTCTTCATGAAAGCATCCTTAGTGATCTGTGTGCACGCGGTCATTTTGCCCACCGTCATCCTGTGGGTGTTCCTGCTTGAGGATTGTCCCTGTGTGTGCCGAGGCCTTGGAGGCTTCAGATTTGGGTGAGTGACCCTTGGGGCAGGATGAGTCCAATGTGGACCACGCCCTGCATTATGGGAGCTTTCTGTAGGCTGTGGTCAGTAGCCTGGTCCCTACAGGGTGTGGATGTGAGGATAATCTGGCCAGGAAAGGGACCTGTTTCTGTGGGACTGACCCCTGGATCCTGGTACGTGAGGAAGTCCAAGTCCCATCCTTACTTTCTGTCAGAGGCCGCCCAATGAGTAGACTGACTGGCAGGAAGAGACGCATGCCTTGAATTCTGCTCCTATTCGAGGGTGCGCTGGGCCGAATCTGCCCTAGTGCCAAGTTCACCTTACTCTGTAGTTCTCTGGGAAACTTTTCTGGTTAGGGTGGAGGTGAACCTTGTGCCAAGGACCCCTGAGCTGTAGTAGTAGCTACAGTCTCAGGGTACGTGGCATTCACACAGATGCTCTGCAAGGTGTCCTTGGGCAGTCAGATTTCTGTGCTTTGGTCAGACATCATGGGTCATGGAGACTGGGAGCCTAGAGCCTACGTCAACAGCCCCTCAGTGAAATTTTGCATGGGGCTGAAGGAAGATGCCAGGTGTCATCCCCCATGTCGTGGGAGGACAGGAGGTCAGGGCTCCATGACGACGGCATGGGTGTTCAGACTGTAGGGCCTTCCAATGCGGGCACTGAGACTTTGCTACCTTGGCATATTTCTGGACACACCCCCAACTTGCCGAGAGTGCATTCTTGTTGGTACACCGGGACACAGGCACTCAACCCCACATCGAATCCCCTGCCACCCATGCATGCTGAGTCAGAAAGACACCCACATGACCTTGAGCCTAATTTGCTGCACTCTTTTGAACGGTAGGTCACCAGTTGTCTGTAAGGGATAGATGTAGTTGGGTTGAAGATACAGGCCTTCCCCCAGTGAAAGCTCTGCATCAGTGTTCCTCAGTGAGAGCCCAAGTCCACATCTCAAGTGTTCCTGTGCTTTCTGTCCCCTTGTCAGGTGCAGTTGCCAGATATGGCTGTCCATGACCCAGGAGACGAAGGTCCGCCCATGAGGCGGCGGCTCGAGGTGCAAGGGAGTCCGGCAAGAAGTGTGGCGGCCCAGGGTGGTGCCAGGTCTTTTTGGATCCCCGAGCACGGTACGGCTTCTCCTGCCCCAAGACGTGTCGTGAATTTCAGGTTTCCTGGCACTGCCTGAGTGGCTGTACGTATGGAGGGACCGTTCCTCTTGCTGAGAAGCCTGGGGGCTCTGAGTTGCCCCGGCTGCTGGAGGACTCCCAGGTCACTGGCTCCTCCTTGGAGCGGCGCTGCCTGCCCTGTGGAGGTGGGGAGCCAGCCAGCACGTGCTCGGATCGATGACGACACCCTCTCATGCATTCCTTGGAAAATCTGAACAAAATGAGTGAGAACTCACTACCGTCTCCTCATCGAAACTGAGGTCCAGCACGTTGCCTCCCTTGGGGTTGAGGGTGGGACTGGTTAGCAAGAGGGCTTCTCTGACTGCGTCACACACACGCAAGTAGGAGCCAGGTCCCCACCATTTGCGAGGCTCCCATCTGCGGGTGGGCCGTGTACAGATGTTCGAGCGGCCTTCTTGGAATTTGGGGTCCATGGTGAAGGGCACTGAGGAGCAGAAGAGGCATCCTGCTTGTCCAGTGGTGGTAGGTGTCGTAGTAGATCCTGGCATCGGACAGTGAGGTCTTCTCTCAGAGCGGTGCATTTTGTCCTGGTTCCTGCTGCAAGTGTGCTAATTGGGGCTCTCGTGATGTCGATTGTGACGCAAGGAAGCTTCTGTGGTGTCTGATTGGAGGCCCAGGTGAGATCTGAGGCCGTCGCCATTGCGGCCCTCTTGGTTGTGAGATTGCTGAGTACCCTGTGGGCTGCAGCGGCTGCAGAGACCTAGGGGAACGGTGGCAGTTGTGAAAGTTAATAGGCCTCATTTCTGCCCTTGGCAGTTCCTGAGTTGCAAGTCCTGTCACATGCTTGAGTCTTGGAGGTCGCCATGGACTGTGTTGTGGTCACAGGCCTGCATTGCTCCTGCAGGTTGACCAGAGCCCCAGAGGGGAATGGTTGCGCAGATGAGGAAAAGCGCAGTGTGATTGCCTGGGACGTTATGTCTGCTGAGGCTACAGGCACTGTCGTTCTGTTCTCACTGATACATAGTGTGGTCCTTTTGAAGCTGCCCTCAGCTGGGTACAGAGGAGAGGGCATTGCTTGTGCCTGGGAGGCTCAGTGAGAGGTGACCTTTGTGTCCTTGGTGGCCTGCTGCCAGTAGAAGGACTCCCCAAGGGTATCTTTGGTGCCTTGAAGAGTTGCAATAAGAGAGGCCAAGCAACCAGCCCTGTGGTTTATTATGTGGTGTGTGCACATGCCCCTTGGCCGCCATTTATCCCCTGGGCCTGGAATTACCTAGGCTCCCTAAGGTTGAGGCCAGTCAGCCGGCCCAGGTAGCACCAATGTGTTGGCCCCCTGGCAATGGAGCATCAAACTTGGAGGCCCATGGTTCTGGTAGAGTTTGGTCATTGGTTGTAATAGCCAGGCTGACTCAATATAGGAGCCAGCAGCTCCCATGGCGCTATGGCAGAGACCTGTGGCATCCAGGGTCTTCCCCTGACAGGTCTTCTGAAGTCTTCATGAAAGCATCCTTAGTGATCTGTGTGCACGCGGTCATTTTGCCCACCGTCATCCTGTGGGTGTTCCTGCTTGAGGATTGTCCCTGTGTGTGCCGAGGCCTTGGAGGCTTCAGATTTGGGTGAGTGACCCTTGGGGCAGGATGAGTCCAATGTGGACCACGCCCTGCATTATGGGAGCTTTCTGTAGGCTGTGGTCAGTAGCCTGGTCCCTACAGGGTGTGGATGTGAGGATAATCTGGCCAGGAAAGGGACCTGTTTCTGTGGGACTAAGCCCTGGATCCTGGTACGTGAGGAAGTCCAAGTCCCATCCTTACTTTCTGTCAGAGGCCGCCCAATGAGTAGACTGACTGGCAGGAAGAGACGCATGCCTTGAATTCTGCTCCTATTCGAGGGTGCGCTGGGCCGAATCTGCCCTAGTGCCAAGTTCACCTTACTCTGTAGTTCTCTGGGAAACTTTTCTGGTTAGGGTGGAGGTGAACCTTGTGCCAAGGACCCCTGAGCTGTAGTAGTAGCTACAGTCTCAGGGTACGTGGCATTCACACAGATGCTCTGCAAGGTGTCCTTGGGCAGTCAGATTTCTGTGCTTTGGTCAGACATCATGGGTCATGGAGACTGGGAGCCTAGAGCCTACATCAACAGCCCCTCAGTGAAATTTTGCATGGGGCTGAAGGAAGATGCCAGGTGTCATCCCCCATGTCGTGGGAGGACAGGAGGTCAGGGCTCCATGACGACGGCATGGGTGTTCAGACTGTAGGGCCTTCCAATGCGGGCACTGAGACTTTGCTACCTGGGCATATTTCTGGACACACCCCCAACTTGCCGAGAGTGCATTCTTGTTGGTACACCGGGACACAGGCACTCAACCCCACATCGAATCCCCTGCCACCCATGCATGCTGAGTCAGAAAGACACCCACATGACCTTGAGCCTAATTTGCTGCACTCTTTTGAACGGTAGGTCACCAGTTGTCTGTAAGGGATAGATGTAGTTGGGTTGAAGATACAGGCCTTCCCCCAGTGAAAGCTCTGCATCAGTGTTCCTCAGTGAGAGCCCAAGTCCACATCTCAAGTGTTCCTGTGCTTTCTGTCCCCTTGTCAGGTGCAGTTGCCAGATATGGCTGTCCATGACCCAGGAGACGAAGGTCCGCCCATGAGGCGGCGGCTCGAGGTGCAAGGGAGTCCGGCAAGAAGTGTGGCGGCCCAGGGTGGTGCCAGGTCTTTTTGGATCACCGAGCACGGTACGGCTTCTCCTGCCCCAAGACGTGTCGTGAATTTCAGGTTTCCTGGCACTGCCTGAGTGGCTGTACGTATGGAGGGACCGTTCCTCTTGCTGAGAAGCCTGGGGGCTCTGAGTTGCCCCGGCTGCTGGAGGACTCCCAGGTCACTGGCTCCTCCTTGGTGCGGAGCTGCCTGCCCTGTGGAGGTGGGGAGCCAGCCAGCACGTGCTCGGATCGATGACGACACCCTCTCATGCATTCCTTGGAAAATCTGAACAAAATGAGTGAGAACTCACTACCGTCTCCTCATCGAAACTGAGGTCCAGCACGTTGCCTCCCTTGGGGTTGAGGGTGGGACTGGTTAGCAAGAGGGCTTCTCTGACTGCGTCACACACACGCAAGTAGGAGCCAGGTCCCCACCATTTGCGAGGCTCCCATCTGTGGCTGGGCCGTGTAGAGATGTTCGAGCGGCCTTCTTGGAATGTGGGGTCCATGGTGAAGGGCACTGAGGAGCAGAAGAGGCATCCTGCTTGTCCAGTGGTGGTAGGTGTCGTAGTAAATCCTGGCATCGGACAGTGAGGTCTTCTCTCAGAGCGGTGCATTTTGTCCTGGTTCCTGCTGCAAGTGTGCTAATTGGGGCTCTCGTGATGTCGATTGTGACGCAAGGAAGCTTCTGTGGTGTCTGATTGGAGGCCCAGGTGAGATCTGAGGCCGTCGCCATTGCGGCCCTCTTGGTTGTGAGATTGCTGAGTACCCTGTGGGCTGCAGCGGCTGCAGAGACCTAGGGGAACGGTGGCAGTTGTGAAAGTTAATAGGCCTCATTTCTGCCCTTGGCAGTTCCTGAGTTGCAAGTCCTGTCACATGCTTGAGTCTTGGAGGTCGCCATGGACTGTGTTGTGGTCACAGGCCTGCATTGCTCCTGCAGGTTGACCAGAGCCCCAGAGGAGAATGGTTGGGCAGGTGAGGAAAAGCTCAGTGTGATTGCCTGGGATGTTATGTCTGCTGAGGCTGCAGGCACTGTCGTTCTGTTTTCACTGATACATAGTGTGGTCCTTTTGAAGCTGCCCTCAGCTGGGTACAGAGGAGAGGGCATTGCTTGTGCCTGGGAGGCTCAGTGAGAGGTGACCTTTGTGTCCTTGGTGGCCTGCTGCCAGTAGAAGGACTCCCCAAGTGTATCTTTGGTGCCTTGAAGAGTTGCAATAAGAGAGGCCAAGCAACCAGCCCTGTGGTTTGTTATGTGGTGTGTGCACATGCCCCTTGGCCGCCATTTGTCCCCTGGGCCTGGAATTACCTAGGCTCCCTAAGGTTGAGGCCAGTCAGCCGGCCCTGATAGCACCAATGTGTTGGCCCCCTGGCAATGGAGCATCAAGCTTGGAGGCCCATGGTTCTGGTAGAGTTTGGTCATCGGTTGGAATCGCCAGGCTGACTCAGTGTAGGAGCCAGCAGCTCCCATGGCGCTATGGCAGAGACCTGTGGCATCCAGGGTCTTCCCCTGACAGGTCTTCTGAAGTCTTCATGAAAGCATCCTTAGTGATCTGTGTGCACGCGGTCATTTTGCCCACCGTCATCCTGTGGGTGTTCCTGCTTGAGGATTGTCCCTGTGTGTGCCGAGGCCTTGGAGGCTTCAGATTTGGGTGAGTGACCCTTGGGGCAGGATGAGTCCAATGTGGACCACGCCCTGCATTATGGGAGCTTTCTGTAGGCTGTGGTCAGTAGCCTGGTCCCTACAGGGTGTGGATGTGAGGATAATCTGGCCAGGAAAGGGACCTGTTTCTGTGGGACTGACCCCTGGATCCTGGTACGTGAGGAAGTCCAAGTCCCATCCTTACTTTCTGTCAGAGGCCGCCCAATGAGTAGACTGACTGGCAGGAAGAGACGCATGCCTTGAATTCTGCTCCTATTCGAGGGTGCGCTGGGCCGAATCTGCCCTAGTGCCAAGTTCACCTTACTCTGTAGTTCTCTGGGAAACTTTTCTGGTTAGGGTGGAGGTGAACCTTGTGCCAAGGACCCCTGAGCTGTAGTAGTAGCTACAGTCTCAGGGTACGTGGCATTCACACAGATGCTCTGCAAGGTGTCCTTGGGCAGTCAGATTTCTGTGCTTTGGTCAGACATCATGGGTCATGGAGACTGGGAGCCTAGAGCCTACGTCAACAGCCCCTCAGTGAAATTTTGCATGGGGCTGAAGGAAGATGCCAGGTGTCATCCCCCATGTCGTGGGAGGACAGGAGGTCAGGGCTCCATGACGACGGCATGGGTGTTCAGACTGTAGGGCCTTCCAATGCGGGCACTGAGACTTTGCTACCTTGGCATATTTCTGGACACACCCCCAACTTGCCGAGAGTGCATTCTTGTTGGTACACCGGGACACAGGCACTCAACCCCACATCGAATCCCCTGACACCCATGCATGCTGAGTCAGAAAGACACCCACATGACCTTGAGCCTAATTTGCTGCACTCTTTTGAACGGTAGGTCACCAGTTGTCTGTAAGGGATAGATGTAGTTGGGTTGAAGATACAGGCCTTCCCCCAGTGAAAGCTCTGCATCAGTGTTCCTCAGTGAGAGCCCAAGTCCACATCTCAAGTGTTCCTGTGCTTTCTGTCCCCTTGTCAGGTGCAGTTGCCAGATATGGCTGTCCATGACCCAGGAGACGAAGGTCCGCCCATGAGGCGGCGGCTCGAGGTGCAAGGGAGTCCGGCAAGAAGTGTGGCGGCCCAGGGTGGTGCCAGGTCTTTTTGGATCACCGAGCACGGTACGGCTTCTCCTGCCCCAAGACGTGTCGTGAATTTCAGGTTTCCTGGCACTGCCTGAGTGGCTGTACGTATGGAGGGACCGTTCCTCTTGCTGAGAAGCCTGGGGGCTCTGAGTTGCCCCGGCTGCTGGAGGACTCCCAGGTCACTGGCTCCTCCTTGGAGCGGCGCTGCCTGCCCTGTGGAGGTGGGGAGCCAGCCAGCACGTGCTCGGATCGATGACGACACCCTCTCATGCATTCCTTGGAAAATCTGAACAAAATGAGTGAGAACTCACTACCGTCTCCTCATCGAAACTGAGGTCCAGCACGTTGCCTCCCTTGGGGTTGAGGGTGGGACTGGTTAGCAAGAGGGCTTCTCTGACTGCGTCACACACACGCAAGTAGGAGCCAGGTCCCCACCATTTGCGAGGCTCCCATCTGCGGGTGGGCCGTTTACAGATGTTCGAGCGGCCTTCTTGGAATTTGAGGTCCATGGTGAAGGGCACTGAGGAGCAGAAGAGGCATCCTGCTTGTCCAGTGGTGGTAGGTGTCGTAGTAGATCCTGGCATCGGACAGTGAGGTCTTCTCTCAGAGCGGTGCATTTTGTCCTGGTTCCTGCTGCAAGTGTGCTAATTGGGGCTCTCGTGATGTCGATTGTGACGCAAGGAAGTTTCTGTGGTGTCTGATTGGAGGCCCAGGTGAGATCTGAGGCCCTCGCCATTGCGGCCCTTTGGGTTGGTGAGATTGCTGAGTACCCTGTGGGCTGCAGCGGCTGCAGAGACCTAGGGGAACGGTGGCAGTTGTGAAAGTTAATAGGCCTCATTTCTGCCCTTGGCAGTTCCTGAGTTGCAAGTCCTGTCACATGCTTGAGTCTTGGAGGTCGCCATGGACTGTGTTGTGGTCACAGGCCTGCATTGCTCCTGCAGGTTGACCAGAGCCCCAGAGGAGAATGGTTGGGCAGGTGAGGAAAAGCGCAGTGTGATTGCCTGGGATGTTATGTCTGCTGAGGCTGCAGGCACTGTCGTTCTGTTCTCACTGATACATAGTGTGGTCCTTTTGAAGCTGCCCTCAGCTGGGTACAGAGGAGAGGGCATTGCTTGTGCCTGGGAGGCTCAGTGAGAGGTGACCTTTGTGTCCTTGGTGGCCTGCTGCCAGTAGAAGGACTCCCCAAGTGTATCTTTGGTGCCTTGAAGAGTTGCAATAAGAGAGGCCAAGCAACCATCCCTGTGGTTTATTATGTGGTGTGTGCACATGCCCCTTGGCCGCCATTTGTCCCCTGGGCCTGGAATTACCTAGGCTCCCTAAGGTTGAGGCCAGTCAGCCGGCCCTGATAGCACCAATGTGTTGGCCCCCTGGCAATGGAGCATCAAGCTTGGAGGCCCATGGTTCTGGTAGAGTTTGGTCATCGGTTGGAATCGCCAGGCTGACTCAGTGTAGGAGCCAGCAGCTCCCATGGCGCTATGGCAGAGACCTGTGGCATCCAGGGTCTTCCCCTGACAGGTCTTCTGAAGTCTTCATGAAAGCATCCTTAGTGATCTGTGTGCACGCGGTCATTTTGCCCACCGTCATCCTGTGGGTGTTCCTGCTTGAGGATTGTCCCTGTGTGTGCCGAGGCCTTGGAGGCTTCAGATTTGGGTGAGTGACCCTTGGGGCAGGATGAGTCCAATGTGGACCACGCCCTGCATTATGGGAGCTTTCTGTAGGCTGTGGTCAGTAGCCTGGTCCCTACAGGGTGTGGATGTGAGGATAATCTGGCCAGGAAAGGGACCTGTTTCTGTGGGACTGACCCCTGGATCCTGGTACGTGAGGAAGTCCAAGTCCCATCCTTACTTTCTGTCAGAGGCCGCCCAATGAGTAGACTGACTGGCAGGAAGAGACGCATGCCTTGAATTCTGCTCCTATTCGAGGGTGCGCTGGGCCGAATCTGCCCTAGTGCCAAGTTCACCTTACTCTGTAGTTCTCTGGGAAACTTTTCTGGTTAGGGTGGAGGTGAACCTTGTGCCAAGGACCCCTGAGCTGTAGTAGTAGCTACAGTCTCAGGGTACGTGGCATTCACACAGATGCTCTGCAAGGTGTCCTTGGGCAGTCAGATTTCTGTGCTTTGGTCAGACATCATGGGTCATGGAGACTGGGAGCCTAGAGCCTACGTCAACAGCCCCTCAGTGAAATTTTGCATGGGGCTGAAGGAAGATGCCAGGTGTCATCCCCCATGTCGTGGGAGGACAGGAGGTCAGGGCTCCATGACGACGGCATGGGTGTTCAGACTGTAGGGCCTTCCAATGCGGGCACTGAGACTTTGCTACCTTGGCATATTTCTGGACACACCCCCAACTTGCCGAGAGTGCATTCTTGTTGGTACACCGGGACACAGGCACTCAACCCCACATCGAATCCCCTGCCACCCATGCATGCTGAGTCAGAAAGACACCCACATGACCTTGAGCCTAATTTGCTGCACTCTTTTGAACGGTAGGTCACCAGTTGTCTGTAAGGGATAGATGTAGTTGGGTTGAAGATACAGGCCTTCCCCCAGTGAAAGCTCTGCATCAGTGTTCCTCAGTGAGAGCCCAAGTCCACATCTCAAGTGTTCCTGTGCTTTCTGTCCCCTTGTCAGGTGCAGTTGCCAGATATGGCTGTCCATGACCCAGGAGACGAAGGTCCGCCCATGAGGCGGCGGCTCGAGGTGCAAGGGAGTCCGGCAAGAAGTGTGGCGGCCCAGGGTGGTGCCAGGTCTTTTTGGATCACCGAGCACGGTACGGCTTCTCCTGCCCCAAGACGTGTCGTGAATTTCAGGTTTCCTGGCACTGCCTGAGTGGCTGTACGTATGGAGGGACCGTTCCTCTTGCTGAGAAGCCTGGGGGCTCTGAGTTGCCCCGGCTGCTGGAGGACTCCCAGGTCACTGGCTCCTCCTTGGAGCGGCGCTGCCTGCCCTGTGGAGGTGGGGAGCCAGCCAGCACGTGCTCGGATCGATGACGACACCCTCTCATGCATTCCTTGGAAAATCTGAACAAAATGAGTGAGAACTCACTACCGTCTCCTCATCGAAACTGAGGTCCAGCACGTTGCCTCCCTTGGGGTTGAGGGTGGGACTGGTTAGCAAGAGGGCTTCTCTGACTGCGTCACACACACGCAAGTAGGAGCCAGGTCCCCACCATTTGCGAGGCTCCCATCTGCGGGTGGGCCGTGTACAGATGTTCGAGCAGCCTTCTTGAAATTTGAGGTCCATGGTGAAGGGCACTGAGGAGCAGAAGAGGCATCCTGCTTGTCCAGTGGTGGTAGGTGTCGTAGTAGATCCTGGCATCGGACAGTGAGGTCTTCTCTCAGAGCGGTGCATTTTGTCCTGGTTCCTGCTGCAAGTGTGCTAATTGGGGCTCTCGTGATGTCGATTGTGACGCAAGGAAGCTTCTGTGGTGTCTGATTGGAGGCCCAGGTGAGATCTGAGGCCCTCGCCATTGCGGCCCTTTGGGTTGGTGAGATTGCTGAGTACCCTGTGGGCTGCAGCGGCTGCAGAGACCTAGGGGAACGGTGGCAGTTGTGAAAGTTAATAGGCCTCATTTCTGCCCTTGGCAGTTCCTGAGTTGCAAGTCCTGTCACATGCTTGAGTCTTGGAGGTCGCCATGGACTGTGTTGTGGTCACAGGCCTGCATTGCTCCTGCAGGTTGACCAGAGCCCCAGAGGAGAATGGTTGGGCAGGTGAGGAAAAGCGCAGTGTGATTGCCTGGGATGTTATGTCTGCTGAGGCTGCAGGCACTGTCGTTCTGTTCTCACTGATACGTAGTGTGGTCCTTTTGAAGCTGCCCTCAGCTGGGTACAGAGGAGAGGGCATTGCTTGTGCCTGGGAGGCTCAGTGAGAGGTGACCTTTGTGTCCTTGGTGGCCTGCTGCCAGTAGAAGGACTCCCCAAGTGTATCTTTGGTGCCTTGAAGAGTTGCAATAAGAGAGGCCAAGCAACCATCCCTGTGGTTTGTTATGTGGTGTGTGCACATGCCCCTTGGCCGCCATTTGTCCCCTGGGCCTGGAATTACCTAGGCTCCCTAAGGTTGAGGCCAGTCAGCCGGCCCTGATAGCACCAATGTGTTGGCCCCCTGGCAATGGAGCATCAAGCTTGGAGGCCCATGGTTCTGGTAGAGTTTGGTCATCGGTTGGAATCGCCAGGCTGACTCAGTGTAGGAGCCAGCAGCTCCCATGGCGCTATGGCAGAGACCTGTGGCATCCAGGGTCTTCCCCTGACAGGTCTTCTGAAGTCTTCATGAAAGCATCCTTAGTGATCTGTGTGCACGCGGTCATTTTGCCCACCGTCATCCTGTGGGTGTTCCTGCTTGAGGATTGTCCCTGTGTGTGCCGAGGCCTTGGAGGCTTCAGATTTGGGTGAGTGACCCTTGGGGCAGGATGAGTCCAATGTGGACCACGCCCTGCATTATGGGAGCTTTCTGTAGGCTGTGGTCAGTAGCCTGGTCCCTACAGGGTGTGGATGTGAGGATAATCTGGCCAGGAAAGGGACCTGTTTCTGTGGGACTGACCCCTGGATCCTGGTACGTGAGGAAGTCCAAGTCCCATCCTTACTTTCTGTCAGAGGCCGCCCAATGAGTAGACTGACTGGCAGGAAGAGACGCATGCCTTGAATTCTGCTCCTATTCGAGGGTGCGCTGGGCCGAATCTGCCCTAGTGCCAAGTTCACCTTACTCTGTAGTTCTCTGGGAAACTTTTCTGGTTAGGGTGGAGGTGAACCTTGTGCCAAGGACCCCTGAGCTGTAGTAGTAGCTACAGTCTCAGGGTACGTGGCATTCACACAGATGCTCTGCAAGGTGTCCTTGGGCGGTCAGATTTCTGTGCTTTGGTCAGACATCATGGGTCATGGAGACTGGGAGCCTAGAGCCTACGTCAACAGCCCCTCAGTGAAATTTTGCATGGGGCTGAAGGAAGATGCCAGGTGTCATCCCCCATGTCGTGGGAGGACAGGAGGTCAGGGCTCCATGACGACGGCATGGGTGTTCAGACTGTAGGGCCTTCCAATGCGGGCACTGAGACTTTGCTACCTGGGCATATTTCTGGACACACCCCCAACTTGCCGAGAGTGCATTCTTGTTGGTACACCGGGACACAGGCACTCAACCCCACATCGAATCCCCTGCCACCCATGCATGCTGAGTCAGAAAGACACCCACATGACCTTGAGCCTAATTTGCTGCACTCTTTTGAACGGTAGGTCACCAGTTGTCTGGAAGGGATAGATGTAGTTGGGTTGAAGATACAGGCCTTCCCCCAGTGAAAGCTCTGCATCAGTGTTCCTCAGTGAGAGCCCAAGTCCACATCTCAAGTGTTCCTGTGCTTTCTGTCCCCTTGTCAGGTGCAGTTGCCAGATATGGCTGTCCATGACCCAGGAGACGAAGGTCCGCCCATGAGGCGGCGGCTCGAGGTGCAAGGGAGTCCGGCAAGAAGTGTGGCGGCCCAGGGTGGTGCCAGGTCTTTTTGGATCACCGAGCACGGTACGGCTTCTCCTGCCCCAAGACGTGTCGTGAATTTCAGGTTTCCTGGCACTGCCTGAGTGGCTGTACGTATGGAGGGACCGTTCCTCTTGCTGAGAAGCCTGGGGGCTCTGAGTTGCCCCGGCTGCTGGAGGACTCCCAGGTCACTGGCTCCTCCTTGGAGCGGCGCTGCCTGCCCTGTGGAGGTGGGGAGCCAGCCAGCACGTGCTCGGATCGATGACGACACCCTCTCATGCATTCCTTGGAAAATCTGAACAAAATGAGTGAGAACTCACTACCGTCTCCTCATCGAAACTGAGGTCCAGCACGTTGCCTCCCTTGGGGTTGAGGGTGGGACTGGTTAGCAAGAGGGCTTCTCTGACTGCGTCACACACACGCAAGTAGGAGCCAGGTCCCCACCATTTGCGAGGCTCCCATCTGCGGGTGGGCCGTGTACAGATGTTCAAGGAGCCTTCTTGGAACGTGAGGTCCATGGTGAAGGGCACTGAGGAGCAGAAGAGGCATCCGGCTTGTCCAGTGGTGGTAGGTGTCGCAGTAGATCCTGGCATCGGACAGTGAGGTCTTCTCTCAGAGCAGTGCATTTTGTCCTGGTTCCTGCTGCAAGTGTGCTAATTGGGGCTCTCGTGATGTCGATTGTGACGCAAGGAAGCTTCTGTGGTGTCTGATTGGAGGCCCAGGTGAGATCTGAGGCCCTCTCCATTGCGGCCGTTTGGGTTGGTGAGATTGCTGAGTACCCTGTGGGCTGCAGCGGCTGCAGAGACCTAGGGGAACGGTGGCAGTTGTGAAAGTTAATAGGCCTCATTTCTGCCCTTGGCAGTTCCTGAGTTGCAAGTCCTGTCACATGCTTGAGTCTTGGAGGTCGCCATGGACTGTGTTGTGGTCACAGGCCTGCATTGCTCCTGCAGGTTGACCAGAGCCCCAGAGGGGAATGGTTGGGCAGGTGAGGAAAAGCGCAGTGTGATTGCCTGGGATGTTATGTCTGCTGAGGCTGCAGGCACTGTCATTCTGTTTTCACTGATAAGTAGTGTGGTCCTTTTGAAGCTGCCCTCAGCTGGGTACAGAGGAGAGGGCATTGCTTGTGCCTGGGAGGCTCAGTGAGAGGTGACCTTTGTGTCCTTGGTGGCCTCCTGCCAGTAGAAGGACTCCCCAAGGGTATCTTTGGTGCCTTGAAGAGTTGCAATAAGAGAGGCCAAGCAACCAGCCCTGTGGGTTGTTATGTGGTGTGTGCACATGCCCCTTGTCCGCCATTTGTCCCCTGGGCCTGGAATTACCTAGGCTCCCTAAGGTTGGGGCCAGTCAGCCGGCCCTGATAGCACCAATGTGTTGGCCCCCTGGCAATGGAGCATCAAGCTTGGAGGCCCATGGTTCTGGTAGAGTTTGGTCATTGGTTCGAATCGCCAGGCTGACTCAGTGTAGGAGCCAGCAGCTCCCATGGCGCTATGGCAGAGACCTGTGGCATCCAGGGTCTTCCCCTGACAGGTCTTCTGAAGTCTTCATGAAAGCATCCTTAGTGATCTGTGTGCACGCGGTCATTTTGCCCACCGTCATCCTGTGGGTGTTCCTGCTTGAGGATTGTCCCTGTGTGTGCCGAGGCCTTGGAGGCTTCAGATTTGGGTGAGTGACCCTTGGGGCAGGATGAGTCCAATGTGGACCACGCCCTGCATTATGGGAGCTTTCTGTAGGCTGTGGTCAGCAGCCTGGTCCTTACAGGGTGTGGATGTGAGGATAATCTGGCCAGGAAAGGGACCTGTTTCTGTGGGACTGACCCCTGGATCCTGGTACGTGAGGAAGTCCAAGTCCCATCCTTACTTTCTGTCAGAGGCCGCCCAATGAGTAGACTGACTGGCAGGAAGAGACGCATGCCTTGAATTCTGCTCCTATTCGAGGGTGCGCTGGGCCGAATCTGCCCTAGTGCCAAGTTCACCTTACTCTGTAGTTCTCTGGGAAACTTTTCTGGTTAGGGTGGAGGTGAACCTTGTGCCAAGGACCCCTGAGCTGTAGTAGTAGCTACAGTCTCAGGGTACGTGGCATTCACACAGATGCTCTGCAAGGTGTCCTTGGGCAGTCAGATTTCTGTGCTTTGGTCAGACATCATGGGTCATGGAGACTGGGAGCCTAGAGCCTACATCAACAGCCCCTCAGTGAAATTTTGCATGGGGCTGAAGGAAGATGCCAGGTGTCATCCCCCATGTCGTGGGAGGACAGGAGGTCAGGGCTCCATGACGACGGCATGGGTGTTCAGACTGTAGGGACTTCCAATGTGGGCACTGAGACTAGGCTACCTGGACATATTTGTGGACACACCCCCAACTTGCCGAGAGTGCATTCTTGTTGGTACACCGGGACACAGGCACTCAACCCCACATCGAATCCCCTGCCACCCATGCATGCTGAGTCAGAAAGACACCCACATGACCTTGAGCCTAATTTGCTGCACTCTTTTGAACGGTAGGTCACCAGTTGTCTGTAAGGGATAGATGTAGTTGGGTTGAAGATACAGGCCTTCCCCCAGTGAAAGCTCTGCATCAGTGTTCCTCAGTGAGAGCCCAAGTCCACATCTCAAGTGTTCCTGTGCTTTCTGTCCCCTTGTCAGGTGCAGTTGCCAGATATGGCTGTCCATGACCCAGGAGACGAAGGTCCGCCCATGAGGCGGCGGCTCGAGGTGCAAGGGAGTCCGGCAAGAAGTGTGGCGGCCCAGGGTGGTGCCAGGTCTTTTTGGATCACCGAGCACGGTACGGCTTCTCCTGCCCCAAGACGTGTCGTGAATTTCAGGTTTCCTGGCACTGCCTGAGTGGCTGTACGTATGGAGGGACCGTTCCTCTTGCTGAGAAGCCTGGGGGCTCTGAGTTGCCCCGGCTGCTGGAGGACTCCCAGGTCACTGGCTCCTCCTTGGAGCGGCGCTGCCTGCCCTGTGGAGGTGGGGAGCCAGCCAGCACGTGCTCGGATCGATGACGACACCCTCTCATGCATTCCTTGGAAAATCTGAACAAAATGAGTGAGAACTCACTACCGTCTCCTCATCGAAACTGAGGTCCAGCACGTTGCCTCCCTTGGGGTTGAGGGTGGGACTGGTTAGCAAGAGGGCTTCTCTGACTGCGTCACACACACGCAAGTAGGAGCCAGGTCCCCACCATTTGCGAGGCTCCCATCTGCGGGTGGGCCGTGTACAGATGTTCGAGCGGCCTTCTTGAAATTTGAGGTCCATGGTGAAGGGCACTGAGGAGCAGAAGAGGCATCCTGCTTGTCCAGTGGTGGTAGGTGTCGTAGTAGATCCTGGCATCGGACAGTGAGGTCTTCTCTCAGAGCGGTGCATTTTGTCCTGGTTCCTGCTGCAAGTGTGCTAATTGGGGCTCTCGTGATGTCGATTGTGACGCAAGGAAGCTTCTGTGGTGTCTGATTGGAGGCCCAGGTGAGATCTGAGGCCCTCGCCATTGCGGCCCTTTGGGTTGGTGAGATTGCTGAGTACCCTGTGGGCTGCAGCGGCTGCAGAGACCTAGGGGAACGGTGGCAGTTGTGAAAGTTAATAGGCCTCATTTCTGCCCTTGGCAGTTCCTGAGTTGCAAGTCCTGTCACATGCTTGAGTCTTGGAGGTCGCCATGGACTGTGTTGTGGTCACAGGCCTGCATTGCTCCTGCAGGTTGACCAGAGCCCCAGAGGAGAATGGTTGGGCAGGTGAGGAAAAGCTCAGTGTGATTGCCTGGGATGTTATGTCTGCTGAGGCTGCAGGCACTGTCGTTCTGTTTTCACTGATACATAGTGTGGTCCTTTTGAAGCTGCCCTCAGCTGGGTACAGAGGAGAGGGCATTGCTTGTGCCTAGGAGGCTCAGTGAGAGGTGACCTTTGTGTCCTTGGTGGCCTGCTGCCAGTAGAAGGACTCCCCAAGTGTATCTTTGGTGCCTTGAAGAGTTGCAATAAGAGAGGCCAAGCAACCATCCCTGTGGTTTGTTATGTGGTGTGTGCACATGCCCCTTGGCCGCCATTTGTCCCCTGGGCCTGGAATTACCTAGGCTCCCTAAGGTTGAGGCCAGTCAGCCGGCCCTGATAGCACCAATGTGTTGGCCCCCTGGCAATGGAGCATCAAGCTTGGAGGCCCATGGTTCTGGTAGAGTTTGGTCATCGGTTGGAATCGCCAGGCTGACTCAGTGTAGGAGCCAGCAGCTCCCATGGCGCTATGGCAGAGACCTGTGGCATCCAGGGTCTTCCCCTGACAGGTCTTCTGAAGTCTTCATGAAAGCATCCTTAGTGATCTGTGTGCACGCGGTCATTTTGCCCACCGTCATCCTGTGGGTGTTCCTGCTTGAGGATTGTCCCTGTGTGTGCCGAGGCCTTGGAGGCTTCAGATTTGGGTGAGTGACCCTTGGGGCAGGATGAGTCCAATGTGGACCACGCCCTGCATTATGGGAGCTTTCTGTAGGCTGTGGTCAGTAGCCTGGTCCTTACAGGGTGTGGATGTGAGGATAATCTGGCCAGGAAAGGGACCTGTTTCTGTGGGACTGACCCCTGGATCCTGGTACGTGAGGAAGTCCAAGTCCCATCCTTACTTTCTGTCAGAGGCCGCCCAATGAGTAGACTGACTGGCAGGAAGAGACGCATGCCTTGAATTCTGCTCCTATTCGAGGGTGCGCTGGGCCGAATCTGCCCTAGTGCCAAGTTCACCTTACTCTGTAGTTCTCTGGGAAACTTTTCTGGTTAGGGTGGAGGTGAACCTTGTGCCAAGGACCCCTGAGCTGTAGTAGTAGCTACAGTCTCAGGGTACGTGGCATTCACACAGATGCTCTGCAAGGTGTCCTTGGGCAGTCAGATTTCTGTGCTTTGGTCAGACATCATGGGTCATGGAGACTGGGAGCCTAGAGCCTACATCAACAGCCCCTCAGTGAAATTTTGCATGGGGCTGAAGGAAGATGCCAGGTGTCATCCCCCATGTCGTGGGAGGACAGGAGGTCAGGGCTCCATGACGACGGCATGGGTGTTCAGACTGTAGGGCCTTCCAATGCGGGCACTGAGACTTTGCTACCTGGGCATATTTCTGGACACACCCCCAACTTGCCGAGAGTGCATTCTTGTTGGTACACCGGGACACAGGCACTCAACCCCACATCGAATCCCCTGCCACCCATGCATGCTGAGTCAGAAAGACACCCACATGACCTTGAGCCTAATTTGCTGCACTCTTTTGAACGGTAGGTCACCAGTTGTCTGGAAGGGATAGATGTAGTTGGGTTGAAGATACAGGCCTTCCCCCAGTGAAAGCTCTGCATCAGTGTTCCTCAGTGAGAGCCCAAGTCCACATCTCAAGTGTTCCTGTGCTTTCTGTCCCCTTGTCAGGTGCAGTTGCCAGATATGGCTGTCCATGACCCAGGAGACGAAGGTCCGCCCATGAGGCGGCGGCTCGAGGTGCAAGGGAGCCCGGCAAGAAGTGTGGCGGCCCAGGGTGGTGCCAGGTCTTTTTGGATCACCGAGCACGGTACGGCTTCTCCTGCCCCAAGACGTGTCGTGAATTTCAGGTTTCCTGGCACTGCCTGAGTGGCTGTACGTATGGAGGGACCGTTCCTCTTGCTTAGAAGCCTGGGGGCTCTGAGTTGCCCCGGCTGCTGGAGGACTCCCAGGTCACTGGCTCCTCCTTGGAGCGGCGCTGCCTGCCCTGTGGAGGTGGTGAGCCAGCCAGCACGTGCTCGGATCGATGACGACACCCTCTCATGCATTCCTTGGAAAATCTGAACAAAATGAGTGAGAACTCACTACCGTCTCCTCATCGAAACTGAGGTCCAGCACGTTGCCTCCCGTGGGGTTGAGGGTGGGACTGGTTAGCAAGAGGGCTTCTCTGACTGCGTCACACACACGCAAGTAGGAGCCAGGTCCCCACCATTTGCGAGGCTCCCATCTGCGGGTGGGCCGTGTACAGATGTTCGAGCGGCCTTCTTGGAATTTGGGGTCCATGGTGAAGGGCACTGAGGAGCAGAAGAGGCATCCTGCTTGTCCAGTGGTGGTAGGTGTCGTAGTAGATCCTGGCATCGGACAGTGAGGTCTTCTCTCAGAGCGGTGCATTTTGTCCTGGTTCCTGCTGCAAGTGTGCTAATTGGGGCTCTCGTGATGTCGATTGTGACGCAAGGAAGCTTCTGTGGTGTCTGATTGGAGGCCCAGGTGAGATCTGAGGCCCTCGCCATTGCGGCCGTTTGGGTTGGTGAGATTGCTGAGTACCCTGTGGGCTGCAGCGGCTGCAGAGACCTAGGGGAACGGTGGCAGTTGTGAAAGTTAATAGGCCTCATTTCTGCCCTTGGCAGTTCCTGAGTTGCAAGTCCTGTCACATGCTTGAGTCTTGGAGGTCGCCATGGACTGTGTTGTGGTCACAGGCCTGCATTGCTCCTGCAGGTTGACCAGAGCCCCAGAGGAGAATGGTTGGGCAGGTGAGGAAAAGCTCAGTGTGATTGCCTGGGATGTTATGTCTGCTGAGGCTGCAGGCACTGTCGTTCTGTTTTCACTGATACATAGTGTGGTCCTTTTGAAGCTGCCCTCAGCTGGGTACAGAGGAGAGGGCATTGCTTGTGCCTGGGAGGCTCAGTGAGAGGTGACCTTTGTGTCCTTGGTGGCCTGCTGCCAGTAGAAGGACTCCCCAAGTGTATCTTTGGTGCCTTGAAGAGTTGCAATAAGAGAGGCCAAGCAACCAGCCCTGTGGGTTGTTATGTGGTGTGTGCACATGCCCCTTGGCCGCCATTTGTCCCCTGGGCCTGGAATTACCTAGGCTCCCTAAGGTTGAGGCCAGTCAGCCGGCCCTGATAGCACCAATGTGTTGGCCCCCTGGCAATGGAGCATCAAGCTTGGAGGCCCATGGTTCTGGTAGAGTTTGGTCATCGGTTGGAATCGCCAGGCTGACTCAGTGTCGGAGCCAGCAGCTCCCATGGCGCTATGGCAGAGACCTGTGGCATCCAGGGTCTTCCCCTGACAGGTCTTCTGAAGTCTTCATGAAAGCATCCTTAGTGATCTGTGTGCACGCGGTCATTTTGCCCACCGTCATCCTGTGGGTGTTCCTGCTTGAGGATTGTCCCTGTGTGTGCCGAGGCCTTGGAGGCTTCAGATTTGGGTGAGTGACCCTTGGGGCAGGATGAGTCCAATGTGGACCACGCCCTGCATTATGGGAGCTTTCTGTAGGCTGTGGTCAGTAGCCTGGTCCCTACAGGGTGTGGATGTGAGGATAATCTGGCCAGGAAAGGGACCTGTTTCTGTGGGACTGACCCCTGGATCCTGGTACGTGAGGAAGTCCAAGTCCCATCCTTACTTTCTGTCAGAGGCCGCCCAATGAGTAGACTGACTGGCAGGAAGAGACGCATGCCTTGAATTCTGCTCCTATTCGAGGGTGCGCTGGGCCGAATCTGCCCTAGTGCCAAGTTCACCTTACTCTGTAGTTCTCTGGGAAACTTTTCTGGTTAGGGTGGAGGTGAACCTTGTGGCAAGGACCCCTGAGCTGTAGTAGTAGCTACAGTCTCAGGGTACGTGGCATTCACACAGATGCTCTGCAAGGTGTCCTTGGGCAGTCAGATTTCTGTGCTTTGGTCAGACATCATGGGTCATGGAGACTGGGAGCCTAGAGCCTACGTCAACAGCCCCTCAGTGAAATTTTGCATGGGGCTGAAGGAAGATGCCAGGTGTCATCCCCCATGTCGTGGGAGGACAGGAGGTCAGGGCTCCATGACGACGGCATGGGTGTTCAGACTGTAGGGCCTTCCAATGCGGGCACTGAGACTTTGCTACCTGGGCATATTTCTGGACACACCCCCAACTTGCCGAGAGTGCATTCTTGTTGGTACACCGGGACACAGGCACTCAACCCCACATCGAATCCCCTGCCACCCATGCATGCTGAGTCAGAAAGACACCCACATGACCTTGAGCCTAATTTGCTGCACTCTTTTGAACGGTAGGTCACCAGTTGTCTGTAAGGGATAGATGTAGTTGGGTTGAAGATACAGGCCTTCCCCCAGTGAAAGCTCTACATCAGTGTTCCTCAGTGAGAGCCCAAGTCCACATCTCAAGTGTTCCTGTGCTTTCTGTCCCCTTGTCAGGTGCAGTTGCCAGATATGGCTGTCCATGACCCAGGAGACGAAGGTCCGCCCATGAGGCGGCGGCTCGAGGTGCAAGGGAGTCCGGCAAGAAGTGTGGCGGCCCAGGGTGGTGCCAGGTCTTTTTGGATCACCGAGCACGGTACGGCTTCTCCTGCCCCAAGACGTGTCGTGAATTTCAGGTTTCCTGGCACTGCCTGAGTGGCTGTACGTATGGAGGGACCGTTCCTCTTGCTGAGAAGCCTGGGGGCTCTGAGTTGCCCCGGCTGCTGGAGGACTCCCAGGTCACTGGCTCCTCCTTGGAGCGGCGCTGCCTGCCCTGTGGAGGTGGGGAGCCAGCCAGCACGTGCTCGGATCGATGACGACACCCTCTCATGCATTCCTTGGAAAATCTGAACAAAATGAGTGAGAACTCACTACCGTCTCCTCATCGAAACTGAGGTCCAGCACGTTGCCTCCCGTGGGGTTGAGGGTGGGACTGGTTAGCAAGAGGGCTTCTCTGACTGCGTCACACACACGCAAGTAGGAGCCAGGTCCCCACCATTTGCGAGGCTCCCATCTGCGGGTGGGCCGTGTACAGATGTTCGAGCGGCCTTCTTGGAATTTGGGGTCCATGGTGAAGGGCACTGAGGAGCAGAAGAGGCATCCGGCTTGTCCAGTGGTGGTAGGTGTCGTAGTAGATCCTGGCATCGGACAGTGAGGTCTTCTCTCAGAGCGGTGCATTTTGTCCTGGTTCCTGCTGCAAGTGTGCTAATTGGGGCTCTCGTGATGTCGATTGTGACGCAAGGAAGCTTCTGTGGTGTCTGATTGGAGGCCCAGGTGAGATCTGAGGCCGTCGCCATTGCGGCCCTCTTGGTTGTGAGATTGCTGAGTACCCTGTGGGCTGCAGCGGCTGCAGAGACCTAGGGGAACGGTGGCAGTTGTGAAAGTTAATAGGCCTCATTTCTGCCCTTGGCAGTTCCTGAGTTGCAAGTCCTGTCACATGCTTGAGTCTTGGAGGTCGCCATGGACTGTGTTGTGGTCACAGGCCTGCATTGCTCCTGCAGGTTGACCAGAGCCCCAGAGGGGAATGGTTGCGCAGGTGAGGAAAAGCGCAGTGTGATTGCCTGGGACGTTATGTCTGCTGAGGCTACAGGCACTGTCGTTCTGTTCTCACTGATACATAGTGTGGTCCTTTTGAAGCTGCCCTCAGCTGGGTACAGAGGAGAGGGCATTGCTTGTGCCTGGGAGGCTCAGTGAGAGGTGACCTTTGTGTCCTTGGTGGCCTGCTGCCAGTAGAAGGACTCCCCAAGGGTATCTTTGGTGCCTTGAAGAGTTGCAATAAGAGAGGCCAAGCAACCAGCCCTGTGGTTTATTATGTGGTGTGTGCACATGCCCCTTGGCCGCCATTTGTCCCCTGGGCCTGGAATTACCTAGGCTCCCTAAGGTTGAGGCCAGTCAGCCGGCCCAGGTAGCACCAATGTGTTGGCCCCCTGGCAATGGAGCATCAAACTTGGAGGCCCATGGTTCTGGTAGAGTTTGGTCATTGGTTGTAATCGCCAGGCTGACTCAATATAGGAGCCAGCAGCTCCCATGGCGCTATGGCAGAGACCTGTGGCATCCAGGGTCTTCCCCTGACAGGTCTTCTGAAGTCTTCATGAAAGCATCCTTAGTGATCTGTGTGCACGCGGTCATTTTGCCCACCGTCATCCTGTGGGTGTTCCTGCTTGAGGATTGTCCCTGTGTGTGCCGAGGCCTTGGAGGCTTCAGATTTGGGTGAGTGACCCTTGGGGCAGGATGAGTCCAATGTGGACCACGCCCTGCATTATGGGAGCTTTCTGTAGGCTGTGGTCAGTAGCCTGGTCCCTACAGGGTGTGGATGTGAGGATAATCTGGCCAGGAAAGGGACCTGTTTCTGTGGGACTGAGCCCTGGATCCTGGTACGTGAGGAAGTCCAAGTCCCATCCTTACTTTCTGTCAGAGGCCGCCCAATGAGTAGACTGACTGGCAGGAAGAGACGCATGCCTTGAATTCTGCTCCTATTCGAGGGTGCGCTGGGCCGAATCTGGCCTAGTGCCAAGTTCACCTTACTCTGTAGTTCTCTGGGAAACTTTTCTGGTTAGGGTGGAGGTGAACCTTGTGCCATGGACCCCTGAGCTGTAGTAGTAGCTACAGTCTCAGGGTACGTGGCATTCACACAGATGCTCTGCAAGGTGTCCTTGGGCAGTCAGATTTCTGTGCTTTGGTCAGACATCATGGGTCATGGAGACTGGGAGCCTAGAGCCTACATCAACAGCCCCTCAGTGAAATTTTGCATGGGGCTGAAGGAAGATGCCAGGTGTCATCCCCCATGTCGTGGGAGGACAGGAGGTCAGGGCTCCATGACGACGGCATGGGTGTTCAGACTGTAGGGCCTTCCAATGCGGGCACTGAGACTTTGCTACCTGGGCATATTTCTGGACACACCCCCAACTTGCCGAGAGTGCATTCTTGTTGGTACACCGGGACACAGGCACTCAACCCCACATCGAATCCCCTGCCACCCATGCATGCTGAGTCAGAAAGACACCCACATGACCTTGAGCCTAATTTGCTGCACTCTTTTGAACGGTAGGTCACCAGTTGTCTGTAAGGGATAGATGTAGTTGGGTTGAAGATACAGGCCTTCCCCCAGTGAAAGCTCTGCATCAGTGTTCCTCAGTGAGAGCCCAAGTCCACATCTCAAGTGTTCCTGTGCTTTCTGTCCCCTTGTCAGGTGCAGTTGCCAGATATGGCTGTCCATGACCCAGGAGACGAAGGTCCGCCCATGAGGCGGCGGCTCGAGGTGCAAGGGAGTCCGGCAAGAAGTGTGGCGGCCCAGGGTGGTGCCAGGTCTTTTTGGATCACCGAGCACGGTACGGCTTCTCCTGCCCCAAGACGTGTCGTGAATTTCAGGTTTCCTGGCACTGCCTGAGTGGCTGTACGTATGGAGGGACCGTTCCTCTTGCTGAGAAGCCTGGGGGCTCTGAGTTGCCCCGGCTGCTGGAGGACTCCCAGGTCACTGGCTCCTCCTTGGTGCGGAGCTGCCTGCCCTGTGGAGGTGGGGAGCCAGCCAGCACGTGCTCGGATCGATGACGACACCCTCTCATGCATTCCTTGGAAAATCTGAACAAAATGAGTGAGAACTCACTACCGTCTCCTCATCGAAACTGAGGTCCAGCACGTTGCCTCCCTTGGGGTTGAGGGTGGGACTGGTTAGCAAGAGGGCTTCTCTGACTGCGTCACACACACGCAAGTAGGAGCCAGGTCCCCACCATTTGCGAGGCTCCCATCTGTGGGTGGGCCGTGTAGAGATGTTCGAGCGGCCTTCTTGGAATGTCGGGTCCATGGTGAAGGGCACTGAGGAGCAGAAGAGGCATCCTGCTTGTCCAGTGGTGGTAGGTGTCGCCGTAAATCCTGGCATCGGACAGTGAGTACTTCTCTCAGAGCGGTGCATTTTGTCCTGGTTCCTGCTGCATGTGTGCTAATTGGGGCTCTCGTGATGTCGATTGTGACGCAAGGAAGCTTCTGTGGTGTCTGATTGGAGGCCCAGGTGAGATATGAGGCCCTCGCCATTGCGGCCGTTTGGGTTGGTGAGATTGCTGAGTACCCTGTGGGCTGCAGGGGCTGCAGAGACCTAGGGGAACGGTGGCAGTTGTGAAAGTTAATAGGCCGCATTTCTGCCCTTGGCAGTTCCTGAGTTGCAAGTCCTGTCACATGCTTGAGTCTTGGAGGTCGCCATGGACTGTGTTGTGGTCACAGGCCTGCATTGCTCCTGCAGGTTGACCAGAGCCCCAGAGGGGAATGGTTGCGCAGGTGAGGAAAAGCTCAGTGTGATTGCCTGGGATGTTATGTCTGCTGAGGCTGCAGGCACTGTCGTTCTGTTCTCACTGATACATAGTGTGGTCCTTTTGAAGCTGCCCTCAGCTGGGTACAGAGGAGAGGGCATTGCTTGTGCCTGGGAGGCTCAGTGAGAGGTGACCTTTGTGTCCTTGGTGGCCTCCTGCCAGTAGAAGGACTCCCCAAGGGTATCTTTGGTGCCTTGAAGAGTTGCAATAAGAGAGGCCAAGCAACCAGCCCTGTGGGTTGTTATGTGGTGTGTGCACATGCCCCTTGGCCGCCATTTGTCCCCTGGGCCTGGAATTACCTAGGCTCCCTAAGGTTGAGGCCAGTCAGCCGGCCCTGATAGCACCAATGTGTTGGCCCCCTGGCAATGGAGCATCAAGCTTGGAGGCCCATGGTTCTGGTAGAGTTTGGTCATTGGTTGGAATCGCCAGGCTGACTCAGTGTAGGAGCCAGCAGCTCCCATGGCGCTATGGCAGAGACCTGTGGCATCCACGGTCTTCCCCTGACAGGTCTTCTGAAGTCTTCATGAAAGCATCCTTAGTGATCTGTGTGCACGCGGTCATTTTGCCCACCGTCATCCTGTGGGTGTTCCTGCTTGAGGATTGTCCCTGTGTGTGCCGAGGCCTTGGAGGCTTCAGATTTGGGTGAGTGACCCTTGGGGCAGGATGAGTCCAATGTGGACCACGCCCTGCATTATGGGAGCTTTCTGTAGGCTGTGGTCAGTAGCCTGGTCCCTACAGGGTGTGGATGTGAGGATAATCTGGCCAGGAAAGGGACCTGTTTCTGTGGGACTGACCCCTGGATCCTGGTACGTGAGGAAGTCCAAGTCCCATCCTTACTTTCTGTCAGAGGCCGCCCAATGAGTAGACTGACTGGCAGGAAGAGACGCATGCCTTGAATTCTGCTCCGATTTGAGGGTGCGGTGGGCCGAATCTGCCCTAGTGCCAAGTTCACCTTACTCTGTAGTTCTCTGGGAAACTTTTCTGGTTAGGGTGGAGGTGAACCTTGTGCCAAGGACCCCTGAGCTGTAGTAGTAGCTACAGTCTCAGGGTACGTGGCATTCACACAGATGCTCTGCCAGGTGTCCTTGGGCAGTCAGATTTCTGTGCTTTAGTCAGACATCATGGGTCATGGAGACTGGGAGCCTAGAGCCTACGTCAACAGCCCCTCAGTGAAATTTTGCATGGGGCTGAAGGAAGATGCCAGGTGTCATCCCCCATGTCGTGGGAGGACAGGAGGTCAGGGCTCCATGACGACGGCATGCGTGTTCAGACTGTAGGGCCGTCCAATGCGGGCACTGAGACTTTGCTACCTGGGCATATTTCTGGACACACCCCCAACTTGCCGAGAGTGCATTCTTGTTGGTACACCGGGACACAGGCACTCAACCCCACATCGAATCCCCTGCCACCCATGCATGCTGAGTCAGAAAGACACCCACATGACCTTGAGCCTAATTTGCTGCACTCTTTTGAACGGTAGGTCACCAGTTGTCTGGAAGGGATAGATGTAGTTGGGTTGAAGATACAGGCCTTCCCCCAGTGAAAGCTCTGCATCAGTGTTCCTCAGTGAGAGCCCAAGTCCACATCTCAAGTGTTCCTGTGCTTTCTGTCCCCTTGTCAGGTGCAGTTGCCAGATATGGCTGTCCATGACCCAGGAGACGAAGGTCCGCCCATGAGGCGGCGGCTCGAGGTGCAAGGGAGTCCGGCAAGAAGTGTGGCGGCCCAGGGTAGTGCCAGGTCTTTTTGGATCCCCGAGCACGGTACGGCTTCTCCTGCCCCAAGACGTGTCGTGAATTTCAGGTTTCCTGGCACTGCCTGAGTGGCTGTACGTATGGAGGGACCGTTCCTCTTGCTGAGAAGCCTGGGGGCTCTGAGTTGCCCCGGCTGCTGGAGGACTCCCAGGTCACTGGCTCCTCCTTGGAGCGGCGCTGCCTGCCCTGTGGAGGTGGGGAGCCAGCCAGCACGTGCTCGGATCGATGACGACACCCTCTCATGCATTCCTTGGAAAATCTGAACAAAATGAGTGAGAACTCACTACCGTCTCCTCATCGAAACTGAGGTCCAGCACGTTGCCTCCCTTGGGGTTGAGGGTGGGACTGGTTAGCAAGAGGGCTTCTCTGACTGCGTCACACACACGCAAGTAGGAGCCAGGTCCCCACAATTTGCGAGGCTCCCATCTGCGGGTGGGCCATGTACAGATGTTCGAGCGGCCTTCTTGGAATTTGGGGTCCATGGTGAAGGGCACTGAGGAGCAGAAGAGGCATCCGGCTTGTCCAGTGGTGGTAGGTGTCGCCGTAAATCCTGGCATCGGACAGTGAGTACTTCTCTCAGAGCGGTGCATTTTGTCCTGGTTCCTGCTGCAAGTGTGCTAATTGGGGCTCTCGTGATGTCGATTCTGACGCAAGGAAGCTTCTGTGGTGTCTGATTGGAGGCCCAGGTGAGATATGGGGCCGTCGCCATTGCGGCCCTCTTGGTTGTGAGATTGCTGAGTACCCTATGGGCTGCAGCGGCTGCAGAGACCTAGGGGAACGGTGGCAGTTGTGAAAGTTAATAGGCCTCATTTCTGCCCTTGGCAGTTCCTGAGTTGCAAGTCCTGTCACATGCTTGAGTCTTGGAGGTCGCCATGGACTGTGTTGTGGTCACAGGCCTGCATTGCTCCTGCAGGTTGACCAGAGTCCCAGAGGAGAATGGTTGGGCAGGTGAGGAAAAACGCAGTGTGATTGCCTGGGATGTTATGTCTGCTGAGGCTGCAGGCACTGTCGTTCTGTTCTCACTGATACATAGTGTGGTCCTTTTGAAGCTGCCCTCAGCTGGGTACAGAGGAGAGGGCATTGCTTGTGCCTGGGAGGCTCAGTGAGAGGTGACCTTTGTGTCCTTGGTGGCCTGCTGCCAGTAGAAGGACTCCCCAAGGGTATCTTTGGTGCCTTGAAGAGTTGCAATAAGAGAGGCCAAGCAACCAGCCCTGTGGGTTGTTATGTGGTGTGTGCACATGCCCCTTGGCCGCCATTTGTCCCCTGGGCCTGGAATTACCTAGGCTCCCTAAGGTTGAGGCCAGTCAGCCGGCCCTGATAGCACCAATGTGTTGGCCCCCTGGCAATGGAGCATCAAGCTTGGAGGCCCATGGTTCTGGTAGAGTTTGGTCATTGGTTGGAATCGCCAGGCTGACTCAGTGTAGGAGCCAGCAGCTCCCATGGCGCTATGGCAGAGCCCTGTGGCATCCAGGGTCTTCCCCTGACAGGTCTTCTGAAGTCTTCATGAAAGCATCCTTAGTGATCTGTGTGCACGCGGTCATTTTGCCCACCGTCATCCTGTGGGTGTTCCTGCTTGAGGATTGTCCCTGTGTGTGCCGAGGCCTTGGAGGCTTCAGATTTGGGTGAGTGACCCTTGGGGCAGGATGAGTCCAATGTGGACCACGCCCTGCATTATGGGAGCTTTCTGTAGGCTGTGGTCAGTAGCCTGGTCCCTACAGGGTGTGGATGTGAGGATAATCTGGCCAGGAAAGGGACCTGTTTCTGTGGGACTGACCCCTGGATCCTGGTACGTGAGGAAGTCCAAGTCCCATCCTTACTTTCTGTCAGAGGCCGCCCAATGAGTAGACTGACTGGCAGGAAGAGACGCATGCCTTGAATTCTGCTCCTATTCGAGGGTGCGCTGGGCCGAATCTGGCCTAGTGCCAAGTTCACCTTACTCTGTAGTTCTCTGGGAAACTTTTCTGGTTAGGGTGGAGGTGAACCTTGTGGCAAGGACCCCTGAGCTGTAGTAGTAGCTACAGTCTCAGGGTACGTGGCATTCACACAGATGCTCTGCAAGGTGTCCTTGGGCAGTCAGATTTCTGTGCTTTGGTCAGACATCATGGGTCATGGAGACTGGGAGCCTAGAGCCTACGTCAACAGCCCCTCAGTGAAATTTTGCATGGGGCTGAAGGAAGATGCCAGGTGTCATCCCCCATGTCGTGGGAGGACAGGAGGTCAGGGCTCCATGAAGACGGCATGCGTGTTCAGACTGTAGGGCCTTTCAATGCGGGCACTGAGACTTTGCTACCTGGACATATTTCTGGACACACCCCCAACTTGCCGAGAGTGCATTCTTGTTGGTACACCGGGACACAGGCACTCAACCCCACATCGAATCCCCTGCCACCCATGCATGCTGAGTCAGAAAGACACCCACATGACCTTGAGCCTAATTTGCTGCACTCTTTTGAACTTTTTGAACCAGTTGTCTGTAAGGGATAGATGTAGTTGGGTTGAAGATACAGGCCTTCCCCCAGTGAAAGCTCTGCATCAGTGTTCCTCAGTGAGAGCCCAAGTCCACATCTCAAGTGTTCCTGTGCTTTCTGTCCCCTTGTCAGGTGCAGTTGCCAGATATGGCTGTCCATGACCCAGGAGACGAAGGTCCGCCCATGAGGCGGCGGCTCGAGGTGCAAGGGAGTCCGGCAAGAAGTGTGGCGGCCCAGGGTGGTGCCAGGTCTTTTTGGATCACCGAGCACGGTACGGCTTCTCCTGCCCCAAGACGTGTCGTGAATTTCAGGTTTCCTGGCACTGCCTGAGTGGCTGTACGTATGGAGGGACCGTTCCTCTTGCTGAGAAGCCTGGGGGCTCTGAGTTGCCCCGGCTGCTGGAGGACTCCCAGGTCACTGGCTCCTCCTTGGAGCGGCGCTGCCTGCCCTGTGGAGGTGGGGAGCCAGCCAGCACGTGCTCGGATCGATGACGACACCCTCTCATGCATTCCTTGGAAAATCTGAACAAAATGAGTGAGAACTCACTACCGTCTCCTCATCGAAACTGAGGTCCAGCACGTTGCCTCCCTTGGGGTTGAGGGTGGGACTGGTTAGCAAGAGGGCTTCTCTGACTGCGTCACACACACGCAAGTAGGAGCCAGGTGCCCACCATTTGCGAGGCTCCCATCTGCGGGTGGGCCGTGTACAGATGTTCAAGGAGCCTTCTTGGAACGTGAGGTCCATGGTGAAGGGCACTGAGGAGCAGAAGAGGCATCCGGCTTGTCCAGTGGTGGTAGGTGTCGCAGTAGATCCTGGCATCGGACAGTGAGGTCTTCTCTCAGAGCAGTGCATTTTGTCCTGGTTCCTGCTGCAAGTGTGCTAATTGGGGCTCTCGTGATGTCGATTCTGGGGCAAGGAAGCTTCTGTGGTGTCTGATTGGAGGCCCAGGTGAGATCTGAGGCCCTCTCCATTGCGGCCCTTTGGGTTGGTGAGATTGCTGAGTACCCTGTGGGCTGCAGCGGCTGCAGAGACCTAGGGGAACGGTGGCAGTTGTGAAAGTTAATAGGCCTCATTTCTGCCCTTGGCAGTTCCTGAGTTGCAAGTCCTGTCACATGCTTGAGTCTTGGAGGTCGCCATGGACTGTGTTGTGGTCACAGGCCTGCATTGCTCCTGCAGGTTGACCAGAGCCCCAGAGGGGAATGGTTGGGCAGGTGAGGAAAAGTGCAGTGTGATTGCCTGGGATGTTATGTCTGCTGAGGCTGCAGGCACTGTCATTCTGTTTTCACTGATACATAGTGTGGTCCTTTTGAAGCTGCCCTCACCTGGGTACAGAGGAGAGGGCATTGCTTGTGCCTGGGAGGCTCAGTGAGAGGTGACCTTTGTGTCCTTGGTGGCCTCCTGCCAGTAGAAGGACTCCCCATGGGTATCTTTGGTGCCTTGAAGAGTTGCAATAAGAGAGGCCAAGCAACCAGCCCTGTGGGTTGTTATGTGGTGTGTGCACATGCCCCTTGGCCGCCATTTGTCCCCTGGGCCTGGAATTACCTAGGCTCCCTAAGGTTGGGGCCAGTCAGCCGGCCCTGATAGCACCAATGTGTTGGCCCCCTGGCAATGGAGCATCAAGCTTGGAGGACCATGGTTCTGGTAGAGTTTGGTCATTGGTTGGAATCGCCAGGCTGACTCAATGTAGGAGCCAGCAGCTCCCATGGCGCTATGGCAGAGACCTGTGGCATCCAGGGTCTTCCCCTGACAGGTCTTCTGAAGTCTTCATGAAAGCATCCTTAGTGATCTGTGTGCACGCGGTCATTTTGCCCACCGTCACCCTGTGGGTGTTCCTGCTTGAGGATTGTCCCTGTGTGTGCCGAGGCCTTGGAGGCTTCAGATTTGGGTGAGTGACCCTTGGGGCAGGATGAGTCCAATGTGGACCACGCCCTGCATTATGGGAGCTTTCTGTAGGCTGTGGTCAGTAGCCTGGTCCTTACAGGGTGTGGATGTGAGGATAATCTGGCCAGGAAAGGGACCTGTTTCTGTGGGACTGACCCCTGGATCCTGGTACGTGAGGAAGTCCAAGTCCCATCCTTACTTTCTGTCAGAGGCCGCCCAGTGAGTAGACTGACTGGCAGGAAGAGACGCATGCCTTGAATTCTGCTCCTATTCGAGGGTGCGCTAGGCCGAATCTGCCCTAGTGCCAAGTTCACCTTACTCTGTAGTTCTCTGGGAAACTTTTCTGGTTAGGGTGGAGGTGAACCTTGTGCCAAGGACCCCTGAGCTGTAGTAGTAGCTACAGTCTCAGGGTACGTGGCATTCACACAGATGCTCTGCAAGGTGTCCTTGGGCAGTCAGATTTCTGTGCTTTGGTCAGACATCATGGGTCATGGAGACTGGGAGCCTAGAGCCTACGTCAACAGCCCCTCAGTGAAATTTTGCATGGGGCTGAAGGAAGATGCCAGGTGTCATCCCCCATGTCGTGGGAGGACAGGAGGTCAGGGCTCCATGACGACGGCATGGGTGTTCAGACTGTAGGGCCGTCCAATGCGGGCACTGAGACTTTGCTACCTGGGCATATTTCTGGACACACCCCCAACTTGCCGAGAGTGCATTCTTGTTGGTACACCGGGACACAGGCACTCAACCCCACATCGAATCCCCTGCCACCCATGCATGCTGAGTCAGAAAGACACCCACATGACCTTGAGCCTAATTTGCTGCACTCTTTTGAACGGTAGGTCACCAGTTGTCTGTAAGGGATAGATGTAGTTGGGTTGAAGATACAGGCCTTCCCCCAGTGAAAGCTCTGCATCAGTGTTCCTCAGTGAGAGCCCAAGTCCACATCTCAAGTGTTCCTGTGCTTTCTGTCCCCTTGTCAGGTGCAGTTGCCAGATATGGCTGTCCATGACCCAGGAGACGAAGGTCCGCCCATGAGGCGGCGGCTCGAGGTGCAAGGGAGTCCGGCAAGAAGTGTGGCGGCCCAGGGTGGTGCCAGGTCTTTTTGGATCACCGAGCACGGTACGGCTTCTCCTGCCCCAAGACGTGTCGTGAATTTCAGGTTTCCTGGCACTGCCTGAGTGGCTGTACGTATGGAGGGACCGTTCCTCTTGCTGAGAAGCCTGGGGGCTCTGAGTTGCCCCGGCTGCTGGAGGACTCCCAGGTCACTGGCTCCTCCTTGGAGCGGGGCTGCCTGCCCTGTGGAGGTGGGGAGCCAGCCAGCACGTGCTCGGATCGATGACGACACCCTCTCATGCATTCCTTGGAAAATCTGAACAAAATGAGTGAGAACTCACTACCGTCTCCTCATCGAAACTGAGGTCCAGCACGTTGCCTCCCTTGGGGTTGAGGGTGGGCCTGGTTAGCAAGAGGGCTTCTCTGACTGCGTCACACACACGCAAGTAGGAGCCAGGTCCCCACCATTTGCGAGGCTCCCATCTGCGGGTGGGCCGTGTACAGATGTTCGAGCGGCCTTCTTGGACTTTGGGGTCCATGGTGAAGGCACTGAGGAGCAGAAGAGGCATCCGGATTGTCCAGTGGTGGTAGGTGTCGCCGTAAATCCTGGCATCGGACAGTGAGTACTTCTCTCAGAGCGGTGCATTTTATCCTGGTTCCTGCTGCAAGTGTGCTAATTGGGGCTATCGTGATGTCGATTGTGACGCAAGGAAGTTTCTGTGGTGTCTGATTGGAGGCCCAGGTGAGATCTGAGGCCCTCGCCATTGCGGCCCTTTGGGTTGGTGAGATTGCTGAGTACCCTGTGGGCTGCAGCGGCTGCAGAGACCTAAGGGAACGGTGGCAGTTGTGAAAGTTAATAGGCCGCATTTCTGCCCTTGGCAGTTCCTGAGTTGCAAGTCCTGTCACATGCTTGAGTCTTGGAGGTCGCCATGGACTGTGTTGTGGTCACAGGCCTGCATTGCTCCTGCAGGTTGACCAGAGCCCCAGAGGAGAATGGTTGGGCAGGTGAGGAAAAGCGCAGTGTGATTGCCTGGGATGTTATGTCTGCTGAGGCTGCAGGCACTGTCATTCTGTTCTCACTGATACATAGTGTGGTCCTTTTGAAGCTGCCCTCACCTGGGTACAGAGGAGAGGGCATTGCTTGTGCCTGGGAGGCTCAGTGAGAGGTGACCTTTGTGTCCTTGGTGGCCTCCTGCCAGTAGAAGGACTCCCCAAGTGTATCTTTGGTGCCTTGAAGAGTTGCAATAAGAGAGGCCAAGCAACCAGCCCTGTGGTTTGTTATATGGTGTGTGCACATGCCCCTTGGCCGCCATTTGTCCCCTGGGCCTGGAATTACCTAGGCTCCCTAAGGTTGAGGCCAGTCAGCCGGCCCTGATAGCACCAATGTGTTGGCCCCCTGGCAATGGAGCATCAAGCTTGGAGGCCCATGGTTCTGGTAGAGATTGGTCATCAGTTGGAATACCCAGGCTGACTCAGTGTAGGAGCCAGCAGCTCCCATGGTGCTATGGCAGAGACCTGTGGCATCCAGGGTCTTCCCCTGACAGGTCTTCTGAAGTCTTCATGAAAGCATCCTTAGTGATCTGTGTGCACGCGGTCATTTTGCCCACCGTCATCCTGTGGGTGTTCCTGCTTGAGGATTGTCCCTGTGTGTGCCGAGGCCTTGGAGGCTTCAGATTTGGGTGAGTGACCCTTGGGGCAGGATGAGTCCAATGTGGACCACGCCCTGCATTATGTTAGCTTTCTGTAGGCTGTGGTCAGTAGCCTGGTCCTTACAGGGTGTGGATGTGAGGATAATCTGGCCAGGAAAGGGACCTGTTTCTGTGGGACTGACCCCTTGATCCTGGTACGTGAGGAAGTCCAAGTCCCATCCTTACTTTCTGTCAGAGGCCGCCCAATGAGTAGACTGACTGGCAGGAAGAGACGCATGCCTTGAATTCTGCTCCTATTCGAGGGTGCGCTGGGCCGAATCTGCCCTAGTGCCAAGTTCACCTTACTCTGTAGTTCTCTGGGAAACTTTTCTGGTTAGGGTGGAGGTGAACCTTGTGCCAAGGACCCCTGAGCTGTAGTAGTAGCTACAGTCTCAGGGTACGTGGCATTCACACAGATGCTCTGCAAGGTGTCCTTGGGCAGTCAGATTTCTGTGCTTTGGTCAGACATCATGGGTCATGGAGACTGGGAGCCTAGAGCCTACATCAACAGCCCCTCAGTGAAATTTTGCATGGGGCTGAAGGAAGATGCCAGGTGTCATCCCCCATGTCGTGGGAGGACAGGAGGTCAGGGCTCCATGACGACGGCATGGGTGTTCAGACTGTAGGGCCTTCCAATGCGGGCACTGAGACTTTGCTACCTGGGCATTTTTCTGGACACACCCCCAACTTGCCGAGAGTGCATTCTTGTTGGTACACCGGGACACAGGCACTCAACCCCACATCGAATCCCCTGCCACCCATGCATGCTGAGTCAGAAAGACACCCACATGACCTTGAGCCTAATTTGCTGCACTCTTTTGAACGGTAGGTCACCAGTTGTCTGTAAGGGATAGATGTAGTTGGGTTGAAGATACAGGCCTTCCCCCAGTGAAAGCTCTGCATCAGTGTTCCTCAGTGAGAGCCCAAGTCCACATCTCAAGTGTTCCTGTGCTTTCTGTCCCCTTGTCAGGTGCAGTTGCCAGATATGGCTGTCCATGACCCAGGAGACGAAGGTCCGCCCATGAGGCGGCGGCTCAAGGTGCAAGGGAGTCCGGCAAGAAGTGTGGCGGCCCAGGGTGGTGCCAGGTCTTTTTGGATCACCGAGCACGGTACGGCTTCTCCTGCCCCAAGACGTGTCGTGAATTTCAGGTTTCCTGGCACTGCCTGAGTGGCTGTACGTATGGAGGGACCGTTCCTCTTGCTGAGAAGCCTGGGGGCTCTGAGTTGCCCCTGCTGCTGGAGGACTCCCAGGTCACTGGCTCCTCCTTGGAACGGCGCTGCCTGCCCTGTGGAGGTGGGGAGCCAGGCAGCACGTGCTCGGATCGATGACGACACCCTCTCATGCATTCCTTGGAAAATCTGAACAAAATGAGTGAGAACTCACTACCGTCTCCTCATCGAAACTGAGGTCCAGCACGTTGCCTCCCTTGGGGTTGAGGGTGGGACTGGTTAGCAAGAGGGCTTCTCTGACTGCGTCACACACACGCAAGTAGGAGCCAGGTCCCCACCATTTGCGAGGCTCCCAGCTGCGGGTGGGCCGTGTACAGATGTTCGAGCGGCCTTCTTGGACTTTCGGGTCCATGGTGAAGGCACTGAGGCGCAGAAGAGGCATCCGGATTGTCCAGTGGTGGTAGGTGTCGCTGTAAATCCTGGCATCGGACAGTGAGTACTTCTCTCAGAGCGGTGCATTTTGTCCTGGTTCCTGCTGCAAGTGTGCTAATTGGGGCTCTCGTGATGTCGATTGTGACGCAAGGAAGTTTCTGTGGTGTCTGATTGGAGGCCCAGGTGAGATCTGAGGCCCTCGCCATTGTGGCCCTTTGGGTTGGTGAGATTGCTGAGTACCCTGTGGGCTGCAGCAGCTGCAGAGACCTAAGGGAACGGTGGCAGTTGTGAAAGTTAATAGGCCTCATTTCTGCCCTTGGCAGTTCCTGAGTTGCAAGTCCTGTCACATGCTTGAGTCTTGGAGGTCGCCATGGACTGTGTTGTGGTCACAGGCGTGCATTGCTCCTGCAGGTTGACCAGAGCCCCAGAGGAGAATGGTTGGGCAGGTGAGGAAAAACGCAGTGTGATTGCCTGGGATGTTATGTCTGCTGAGGCTGCAGGCACTGTCGTTCTGTTCTCACTGATACATAGTGTGGTCCTTTTCAAGCTGCCCTCAGCTGGGTACAGAGGAGAGGGCATTGCTTGTGCCTGGGAGGCTCAGTGAGAGGTGACCTTTGTGTCCTTGGTGGCCTGCTGCCAGTAGAAGGACTCCCCAAGTGTATCTTTGGTGCCTTGAAGAGTTGCAATAAGAGAGGCCAAGCAACCAGCCCTGTGGTTTGTTATATGGTGTGTGCACATGCCCCTTGGCCGCCATGTGTCCCCTGGGCCTGGAATTACCTAGGCTCCCTAAGGTTGAGGCCAGTCAGCCGGCCCTGATAGCACCAATGTGTTGGCCCCCTGGCAATGGAGCATCAAGCTTGGAGGCCCATGGTTCTGGTAGAGATTGGTCATCGGTTGGAATACCCAGGCTGACTCAGTGTAGGAGCCAGCAGCTCCCATGGCGCTATGGCAGAGACCTGTGGCATCCAGGGTCTTCCCCTGACAGGTCTTCTGAAGTCTTCATGAAAGCATCCTTAGTGATCTGTGTGCACGCGGTCATTTTGCCCACCGTCACCCGGTGGGTGTTCCTGCTTGAGGATTGTCCCTGTGTGTGCCGAGGCCTTGGAGGCTTCAGATTTGGGTGAGTGACCCTTGGGGCAGGATGAGTCCAATGTGGACCACGCCCTGCATTATGGGAGCTTTCTGTAGGCTGTGGTCAGTAGCCTGGTCCCTACAGGGTGTGGATGTGAGGATAATCTGGCCAGGAAAGGGACCTGTTTCTGTGGGACTGACCCCTGGATCCTGGTACGTGAGGAAGTCCAAGTCCCATCCTTACTTTCTGTCAGAGGCCGCCCAATGAGTAGACTGACTGGCAGGAAGAGACGCATGCCTTGAATTCTGCTCCTATTCGAGGGTGCGCTGGGCCGAATCTGGCCTAGTGCCAAGTTCACCTTACTCTGTAGTTCTCTGGGAAACTTTTCTGGTTAGGGTGGAGGTGAACCTTGTGCCAAGGACCCCTGAGCTGTAGTAGTAGCTACAGTCTCAGGGTACGTGGCATTCACACAGATGCTCTGCAAGGTGTCCTTGGGCAGTCAGATTTCTGTGCTTTGGTCAGACATCATGGGTCATGGAGACTGGGAGCCTAGAGCCTACGTCAACAGCCCCTCAGTGAAATTTTGCATGGGGCTGAAGGAAGATGCCAGGTGTCATCCCCCATGTCGTGGGAGGACAGGAGGTCAGGGCTCCATGACGACGGCATGCGTGTTCAGACTGTAGGGCCTTCCAATGCGGGCACTGAGACTTTGCTACCTGGGCATATTTCTGGACACACCCCCAACTTGCCGAGAGTGCATTCTTGTTGGTACACCGGGACACAGGCACTCAACCCCACATCGAATCCCCTGCCACCCATGCATGCTGAGTCAGAAAGACACCCACATGACCTTGAGCCTAATTTGCTGCACTGTTTTGAACGGTAGGTCACCAGTTGTCTGGAAGGGATAGATGTAGTTGGGTTGGAGATACAGGCCTTCCCCCAGTGAAAGCTCTGCATCAGTGTTCCTCAGTGAGAGCCCAAGTCCACATCTCAAGTGTTCCTGTGCTTTCTGTCCCCTTGTCAGGTGCAGTTGCCAGATATGGCTGTCCATGACCCAGGAGACGAAGGTCCGCCCATGAGGCGGCAGCTCAAGGTGCAAGGGAGTCCGGCAAGAAGTGTGGCGGCCCAGGGTGGTGCCAGGTCCTTTTGGATCACCGAGCACGGTACGGCTTCTCCTGCCCCAAGACGTGTCGTGAATTTCAGGTTTCCTGGCACTGCCTGAGTGGCTGTACGTATGGAGGGACCGTTCCTCTTGCTGAGAAGCCTGGGGGCTCTGAGTTGCCCCGGCTGCTGGAGGACTCCCAGGTCACTGGCTCCTCCTTGGAGCGGCGCTGCCTGCCCTGTGGAGGTGGGGAGCCAGCCAGCACGTGCTCGGATCGATGACGACACCCTCTCATGCATTCCTTGGAAAATCTGAACAAAATGAGTGAGAACTCACTACCGTCTCCTCATCGAAACTGAGGTCCAGCACGTTGCCTCCCTTGGGGTTAAGGTTGGGACTGGTTAGCAAGAGGGCTTCTCTGACTGCGTCACACACACGCAAGTAGGAGCCAGGTCCCCACCATTTGCAAGGCTCCCATCTGAGGGTGGGCCGTGTACAGATGTTCAAGCAGCCTTCTTGGAATGTGGGGTCCATGGTGAAGGGCACTGAGGAGCAGAAGAGGCATCCAGCTTGTCCAGTGGTGGTAGGTGTCGCCGTAAATCCTGGCATCGGACAGTGAGTACTTCTCTCAGAGCGGTGCATTTTATCCTGGTTCCTGCTGCAAGTGTGCTAATTGGGGCTCTCGTGATGTCGATTCTGACGCAAGGAAGTTTCTGTGGTGTCTGATTGGAGGCCCAGGTGAGATCTGAGGCCCTCGCCATTGCGGCCCTTTGGGTTGGTGAGATTGCTGAGTACCCTGTGGGCTGCAGCGGCTGCAGAGACCTAGGGGAACGGTGACAGTTGTGAAAGCTAATAGGCCTCATTTCTGCCCTTGGCAGTTCCTGAGTTGCAAGTCCTGTCACATGCTTGAGTCTTGGAGGTCGCCATGGACTGTGTTGTGGTCACAGGCCTGCATTCCTCCTGCAGGTTGACCAGAGCCCCAGAGGAGAATGGTTGGGCAGGTGAGGAAAAGCGCAGTGTGATTGCCTGGGATGTTATGTCTGCTGAGGCTGCAGGCACTGTCGTTCTGTTCTCACTGATACATAGTGTGGTCCTTTTGAAGCTGCCCTCAGCTGGGTACAGAGGAGAGGGCATTGCTTGTGCCTGGGAGGCTCAGTGAGAGGTGACCTTTGTGTCCTTGGTGGCCTGCTGCCAGTAGAAGGACTCCCCAAGTGTATCTTTGGTGCCTTGAAGAGTTGCAATAAGAGAGGCCAAGCAACCAGCCCTGTGGTTTGTTATGTGGTGTGTGCACATGCCCCTTGGCCGCCATTTGTCCCCTGGGCCTGGAATTACCTAGGCTCCCTAAGGTTGAGGCCAGTCAGCCGGCCCTGATAGCACCAATGTGTTGGCCCCCTGGCAATGGAGCATCAAGCTTGGAGGCCCATGGTTCTGGTAGAGTTTGGTCATTGGTTGGAATCGCCAGGCTGACTCAGTGTAGGAGCCAGCAGCTCCCATGGCGCTATGGCAGAGACCTGTGGCATCCAGGGTCTTCCCCTGACAGGTCTTCTGAAGTCTTCATGAAAGCATCCTTAGTGATCTGTGTGCACGCGGTCATTTTGCCCACCGTCATCCTGTGGGTGTTCCTGCTTGAGGATTGTCCCTGTGTGTGCCGAGGCCTTGGAGGCTTCAGATTTGGGTGAGTGACCCTTGGGGCAGGATGAGTCCAATGTGGACCACGCCCTGCATTATGGGAGCTTTCTGTAGGCTGTGGTCAGTAGCCTGGTCCCTACAGGGTGTGGATGTGAGGATAATCTGGCCAGGAAAGGGACCTGTTTCTGTGGGACTGACCCCTGGATCCTGGTACGTGAGGAAGTCCAAGTCCCATCCTTACTTTCTGTCAGAGGCCGCCCAATGAGTAGACTGACTGGCAGGAAGAGACGCATGCCTTGAATTCTGCTCCTATTCGAGGGTGCGCTGGGCCGAATCTGCCCTAGTGCCAAGTTCACCTTACTCTGTAGTTCTCTGGGAAACTTTTCTGGTTAGGGTGGAGGTGAACCTTGTGCCAAGGACCCCTGAGCTGTAGTAGTAGCTACAGTCTCAGGGTACGTGGCATTCACACAGATGCTCTGCAAGGTGTCCTTGGGCAATCAGATTTCTGTGCTTTGGTCAGACATCATGGGTCATGGAGACTGGGAGCCTAGAGCCTACATCAACAGCCCCTCAGTGAAATTTTGCATGGGGCTGAAGGAAGATGCCAGGTGTCATCCCCCATGTCGTGGGAGGACAGGAGGTCAGGGCTCCATGACGACGGCATGGGTGTTCAGACTGTAGGGCCTTCCAATGCGGGCACTGAGACTTTGCTACCTGGGCATATTTCTAAACACACCCCCAACTTGCCAAGAGTGCATTCTTGTTGGTACACCGGGACAAGGCACTCAACCCCACATCGAATCCCCTGCCGCCCATGCATGCTGAGTCAGAAAGACACCCACATGACCTTGAGCTTAATTTGCTGCACTCTTTTGAACTTTTTGAACCAGTTGTCTGTAAGGGATAGATGTAGTTGGGTTGAAGATACAGGCCTTCCCCCAGTGAAAGCTCTGCATCAGTGTTCCTCAGTGAGAGCCCAAGTCCACATCTCAAGTGTTCCTGTGCTTTCTGTCCCCTTGTCAGGTGCAGTTGCCAGATATGGCTGTCCATGACCCAGGAGACGAAGGTCCGCCCATGAGGCGGCAGCTCAAGGTGCAAGGGAGTCCGGCAAGAAGTGTGGCGGCCCAGGGTGGTGCCAGGTCTTTTTGGATCACCGAGCACGGTACGGCTTCTCCTGCCCCAAGACGTGTCGTGAATTTCAGGTTTCCTGGCACTGCCTGAGTGGCTGTACGTATGGAGGGACCGTTCCTCTTGCTGAGAAGCCTGGGGGCTCTGAGTTGCCCCGGCTGCTGGAGGACTCCCAGGTCACTGGCTCCTCCTTGGAGCGGCGCTGCCTGCCCTGTGGAGGTGGGGAGCCAGCCAGCACGTGCTCGGATCGATGACGACACCCTCTCATGCATTCCTTGGAAAATCTGAACAAAATGAGTGAGAACTCACTACCGTCTCCTCATCGAAACTGAGGTCCAGCACGTTGCCTCCCTTGGGGTTGAGGGTGGGACTGGTTAGCAAGAGGGCTTCTCTGACTGCGTCACACACACGCAAGTAGGAGCCAGGTCCCCACCATTTGCGAGGCTCCCATCTGCGGGTGGGCCGTGTACAGATGTTCGAGCGGCCTTCTTGGAATGTGGGGTCCATGGTGAAGGGCACTGAGAAGCAGAAGAGGCATCCTGCTTGTCCAGTGGTGGTAGGTGTCGTAGTAGATCCTGGCATCGGACAGTGAGGTCTTCTCTCAGAGCGGTGCATTTTGTCCTGGTTCCTGCTGCAAGTGTGCTAATTGGGGCTCTCGTGATGTCGATTCTGACGCAAGGAAGTTTCTGTGGTGTCTGATTGGAGGCCCAGGTGAGATCTGAGGCCGTCGCCATTGCGGCCCTCTTGGTTGTGAGATAACTGAGTACCCTGTGGGCTGCAGCGGCTGCAGAGACCTAGTGGAACGGTGGCAGTTGTGAAAGTTAATAGGCCTCATTTCTGCCCTTGGCAGTTCCTGAGTTGCAAGTCCTGTCACATGCTTGAGTCTTGGAGGTCGCCATGGACTGTGCTGTGGTCACAGGCCTGCATTGCTCCTGCAGGTTGACCAGAGCCCCAGAGGAGAATGGTTGGGCAGGTGAGGAAAAGCGCAGTGTGATTGCCTGGGATGTTATGTCTGCTGAGGCTGCAGGCACTGTCGTTCTGTTCTCACTGATACATAGTGTGGTCCTTTTGAAGCTGCCCTCAGCTGGGTACAGAGGAGAGGGCATTGCTAGTGCCTGGGAGGCTCAGTGAGAGGTGACCTTTGTGTCCTTGGTGGCCTGCTGCCAGTAGAAGGACTCCCCAAGTGTATCTGTGGTGCCTTGAAGAGTTGCAATAAGAGAGGCCAAGCAACCATCCCTGTGGTTTGTTATGTGCTGTGTGCACATGCCCCTTGGCCGCCATTTGTCCCCTGGGCCTGGAATTACCTAGGCTCCCTAAGGTTGAGGCCAGTCAGCCGGCCCTGATAGCACCAATGTGTTGGCCCCCTGGCAATGGAGCATCAAGCTTGGAGGACCATGGTTCTGGTAGAGTTTGGTCATTGGTTGGAATCGCCAGGCTGACTCAATGTAGGAGCCAGCAGCTCCCATGTCGCTATGGCAGAGACCTGTGGCATCCAGGGTCTTCCCCTGACAGGTCTTCTGAAGTCTTCATGAAAGCATCCTTAGTGATCTGTGTGCACGCGGTCATTTTGCCCACCGTCATCCTGTGGGTGTTCCTGCTTGAGGATTGTCCCTGTGTGTGCCGAGGCCTTGGAGGCTTCAGATTTGGGTGAGTGACCCTTGGGGCAGGATGAGTCCAATGTGGACCACGCCCTGCATTATGGGAGCTTTCTGTAGGCTGTGGTCAGTAGCCTGGTCCCTACAGGGTGTGGATGTGAGGATAATCTGGCCAGGAAAGGGACCTGTTTCTGTGGGACTGACCCCTGGATCCTGGTACGTGAGGAAGTCCAAGTCCCATCCTTACTTTCTGTCAGAGGCCGCCCAATGAGTAGACTGACTGGCAGGAAGAGACGCATGCCTTGAATTCTGCTCCGATTCGAGGGTGCGCTGGGCCGAATCTGCCCTAGTGCCAAGTTCACCTTACTCTGTAGTTCTCTGGGAAACTTTTCTGGTTAGGGTGGAGGTGAACCTTGTGCCAAGGACCCCTGAGCTGTAGTAGTAGCTACAGTCTCAGGGTACGTGGCATTCACACAGATGCTCTGCAAGGTGTCCTTGGGCAGTCAGATTTCTGTGCTTTGGTCAGACATCATGGGTCATGGAGACTGGGAGCCTAGAGCCTACATCAACAGCCCCTCAGTGAAATTTTGCATGGGGCTGAAGGAAGATGCCAGGTGTCATCCCCCATGTCGTGGGAGGACAGGAGGTCAGGGCTCCATGACGACGGCATGGGTGTTCAGACTGTAGGGCCTTCCAATGCGGGCACTGAGACTTTGCTACCTGGGCATATTTCTGGACACACCCCCAACTTGCCGAGAGTGCATTCTTGTTGGTACACCGGGACACAGGCACTCAACCCCACATCGAATCCCCTGCCGCCCATGCATGCTGAGTCAGAAAGACACCCACATGACCTTGAGCCTAATTTGCTGCACTCTTTTGAACGGTAGGTCACCAGTTGTCTGTAAGGGATGGATGTAGTTGGGTAGCAGATACAGGCCTTCCCCCAGTGAAAGCTCTGCATCAGTGTTCCTCAGTGAGAGCCCAAGTCCACATCTCAAGTGTTCCTGTGCTTTCTGTCCCCTTGTCAGGTGCAGTTGCCAGATATGGCTGTCCATGACCCAGGAGACGAAGGTCCGCCCATGAGGCGGCGGCTCGAGGTGCAAGGGAGTCCGGCAAGAAGTGTGGCGGCCCAGGGTGGTGCCAGGTCTTTTTGGATCACCGAGCACGGTACGGCTTCTCCTGCCCCAAGACGTGTCGTGAATTTCAGGTTTCCTGGCACTGCCTGAGTGGCTGTACGTATGGAGGGACCGTTCCTCTTGCTGAGAAGCCTGGGGGCTCTGAGTTGCCCCTGCTGCTGGAGGACTCCCAGGTCACTGGCTCCTCCTTGGAGCGGCGCTGCCTGCCCTGTGGAGGTGGGGAGCCAGGCAGCACGTGCTCGGATCGATGACGACACCCTCTCATGCATTCCTTGGAAAATCTGAACAAAATGAGTGAGAACTCACTACCGTCTCCTCATCGAAACTGAGGTCCAGCACGTTGCCTCCCTTGGGGTTGAGGGTGGGACTGGTTAGCAAGAGAGCTTCTCTGACTGCGTCACACACACGCAAGTAGGAGCCAGGTCCCCACCATTTGCGAGGCTCCCATCTGCGGGTGGGCCGTGTACAGATGTTCGAGCGGCCTTCTTGGAATGTGGGGTCCATGGTGAAGGGCACTGAGGAGCAGAAGAGGCATCCGGCTTGTCCAGTGGTGGTAGGTGTCGTAGTAGATCCTGGCATCGGACAGTGAGGTCTTCTCTCAGAGCGGTGCATTTTGTCCTGGTTCCTGCTGCAAGTGTGCTAATTGGGGCTATCGTGATGTCGATTGTGACGCAAGGAAGCTTCTGTGGTGTCTGATTGGAGGCCCAGGTGAGATCTGAGGCCCTCGCCATTGCGGCCCTTTGGGTTGGTGAGATTGCTGAGTACCCTGTGGGCTGCAGCGGCTGCAGAGACCTAGGGGAACGGTGGCAGTTGTGAAAGTTAATAGGCCTCATTTCTGCCCTTGGCAGTTCCTGAGTTGCAAGTCCTGTCACATGCTTGAGTCTTGGAGGTCGCCATGGACTGTGTTGTGGTCACAGGCCTGCATTGCTCCTGCAGGTTGACCAGAGCCCCAGAGGCGAATGGTTGGGCAGGTGAGGAAAAGCGCAGTGTGATTGCCTGGGATGTTATGTCTGCTGAGGCTGCAGGCACTGTCGTTCTGTTTTCACTGATACATAGTGTGGTCCTTTTGAAGCTGCCCTCAGCTGGGTACAGAGGAGAGGGCATTGCTTGTGCCTGGGAGGCTCAGTGAGAGGTGACCTTTGTGTCCTTGGTGGCCTGCTGCCAGTAGAAGGACTCCCCAAGGGTATCTTTGGTGCCTTGAAGAGTTGCAATAAGAGAGGCCAAGCAACCAGCCCTGTGGGTTGTTACGTGGTGTGTACACATGCCCCTTGGCCGCCATTTGTCCCCTGGGCCTGGAATTACCTAGGCTCCCTAAGGTTGGGGCCAGTCAGCCGGCCCTGATAGCACCAATGTGTTGGCCCCCTGGCAATGGAGCATCAAGCTTGGAGGCCCATGGTTCTGGTGGAGTTTGGTCATTGGTTGGAATACCCAGGCTGACTCAATGTAGGAGCCAGCAGCTCCCATGGTGCTGTGGCAGAGACCTGTGGCATCCAGGGTCTTCCCCTGACAGGTCTTCTGAAGTCTTCATGAAAGCATCCTTAGTGATCTGTGTGCACGCGGTCATTTTGCCCACCGTCATCCTGTGGGTGTTCCTGCTTGAGGATTGTCCCTGTGTGTGCCGAGGCCTTGGAGGCTTCAGATTTGGGTGAGTGACCCTTGGGGCAGGATGAGTCCAATGTGGACCACGCCCTGCATTATGGGAGCTTTCTGTAGGCTGTGGTCAGTAGCCTGGTCCCTACAGGGTGTGGATGTGAGGATAATCTGGCCAGGAAAGGGACCAGTTTCTTTGGGACTGACCCCTGGATCCTGGTACGTGAGGAAGTCCAAGTCCCATCCTTACTTTCTGTCAGAGGCCGCCCAATGAGTAGACTGACTGGCAGGAAGAGACGCATGCCTTGAATTCTGCTCCTATTCAAGGGTGCGCTGGGCCGAATCTGCCCTAGTGCCAAGTTCACCTTACTCTGTAGTTCTCTGGGAAACTTTTCTGGTTAGGGTGGAGGTGAACCTTGTGCCAAGGACCCCTGAGCTGTAGTAGTAGCTACAGTCTCAGGGTACGTGGCATTCACACAGATGCTCTGCAAGGTGTCCTTGGGCAGTCAGATTTCTGTGCTTTGGTCAGACATCATGGGTCCTGGAGACTGGGAGCCTAGAGCCTACGTCAACAGCCCCTCAGTGAAATTTTGCATGGGGCTGAAGGAAGATGCCAGGTGTCATCCCCCGTGTCGTGGGAGGACAGGAGGTCAGGGCTCCATGACGACGGCATGGGTGTTCAGAATGTAGGACCTTCCAATGCAGGCACTGAGACTTTGCTACCTGGGCATATTTCTGGACACACCCCCAAATTGCCGAGAGTGCATTCTTGTTGGTACACCGGGACACAGGCACTCAACCCCACATCGAATCCCCTGCCTCCCATGCATGCTGAGTCAGAAAGACATCCACATGACCTTGAGCTTAATTTGCTGCACTCTTTTGAACGGTAGGTCACCAGTTGTCTGTTAGGGATGGATGTAGTTGGGTTGCAGATACAGGCCTTCCCCCAGTGAAAGCTCTGCATCAGTGTTCCTCAGTGAGAGCCCAAGTCCACATCTCAAGTGTTCCTGTGCTTTCTGTCCCCTTGTCAGGTGCAGTTGCCAGATATGGCTGTCCATGACCCAGGAGACGAAGGTCCGCCCATGAGGCGGCGGCTCGAGGTGCAAGGGAGTCCGGCAAGAAGTGTGGCGGCCCAGGGTGGTGCCAGGTCTTTTTGGATCACCGAGCACGGTACAGCTTCTCCTGCCCCAAGACGTGTCGTGAATTTCAGGTTTCCTGGCACTGCCTGAGTGGCTGTATGTATGGAGGGACCGTTCCTCTTGCTGAGAAGCCTGGGGGCTCTGATTTGCCCCGGCTGCTGGAGGACTCCCAGGTCACTGGCTCCTCCTTGGAGCGGCGCTGCCTGCCCTGTGGAGGTGGGGAGCCAGCCAGCACGTGCTCGGATCGATGACGACACCCTCTCATGCATTCCTTGGAAAATCTGAACAAAATGAGTGAGAACTCACTACCGTCTCCTCATCGAAGCTGAGGTCCAGCACGTTGCCTCCCTTGGGGTTGAGGGTGGGACTGGTTAGCAAGAGGGCTTCTCTGACTGCGTCACACACACGCAAGTAGGAGCCAGGTCCCCACCATTTGCGAGGCTCCCATCTGCGGGTGGGCCGTGTACAGATGTTCGAGCAGCCTTCTTGGAATGTGGGGTCCATGGTGAAGGGCACTGAGGAGCAGAAGAGGCATCCGGCTTGTCCAGTGGTGGTAGGTGTCGCAGTAGATCCTGGCATCGGACAGTGAGTTCTTCTCTCAGAGCGGTGCATTTTGTCCTGGTTCCTGCTGCAAGTGTGCTAATTGGGGCTCTCATGATGTCGATTGTGACGCAAGGAAGCTTCTGTGGTGTCTGATTGGAGGCCCAGGTGAGATCTGAGGCCCTCGCCATTGCGGCCCTTTGGGTTGGTGAGATTGCTGAGTACCCTGTGGGCTGCAGCGGCTGCAGAGACCTAGGGGAACGGTGGCAGTTGTGAAAGTTAATAGGCCTCATTTCTGCCCTTGGCAGTTCCTGAGTTGCAAGTCCTGTCACATGCTTGAGTCTTGGAGGTCGCCATGGACTGTGTTGTGGTCACAGGCCTGCATTGCTCCTACAGGTTGACCAGAGCCCCAGAGGCGAATGGTTGGGCAGGTGAGGAAAAGCGCAGTGTGATTGCCTGGGATGTTATGTCTGCTGAGGCTGCAGGCACTGTCGTTCTGTTTTCACTGATACATAGTGTGGTCCTTTTGAAGCTGCCCTCAGCTGGGTACAGAGGAGAGGGCATTGCTTGTGCCTGGGAGGCTCAGTGAGAGGTGACCTTTGTGTCCTTGGTGGCCTGCTGCCAGTAGAAGGACTCCCCAAGGGTATCTTTGGTGCCTTGAAGAGTTGCAATAAGAGAGGCCAAGCAACCAGCCCTGTGGGTTGTTATGTGGTGTGTGCACATGCCCCTTGGCCGCCATTTGTCCCCTGGGCCTGGAATTACCTAGGCTCCCTAAGGTTGGGGCCAGTCAGCCGGCCCTGATAGCACCAATATGTTGCCCCCATGGCAATGGAGCATCAAGCTTGGAGGCCCATGGTTCTGGTGGAGTTTGGTCATTGGTTGGAATACCCAGGCTGACTCAATGTAGGAGCCAGCAGCTCCCATGGCGCTATGGCAGAGACCTGTGGCATCCAGGGTCTTCCCCTGACAGGTCTTCTGAAGTCTTCATGAAAGCATCCTTAGTGATCTGTGTGCACGCGGTCATTTTGCCCACCGTCATCCTGTGGGTGTTCCTGCTTGAGGATTGTCCCTGTGTGTGCCGAGGCCTTGGAGGCTTCAGATTTGGGTGAGTGACCCTTGGGGCAGGATGAGTCCAATGTGGACCACGCCCTGCATTATGGGAGCTTTCTGTAGGCTGTGGTCAGTAGCCTGGTCCCTACAGGGTGTGGATGTGAGGATAATCTGGCCAGCAAAGGGACCTGTTTCTGTGGGACTGACCCCTGGATCCTGGTACGTGAGGAAGTCCAAGTCCCATCCTTACTTTCTGTCAGAGGCCGCCCAATGAGTAGACTGACTGGCAGGAAGAGACGCATGCCTTGAATTCTGCTCCGATTCGAGGGTGCGCTGGGCCGAATCTGCCCTAGTGCCAAGTTCACCTTACTCTGTAGTTCTCTGGGAAACTTTTCTGGTTAGGGTGGAGGTGAACCTTGTGCCAAGGACCCCTGAGCTGTAGTAGTAGCTACAGTCTCAGGGTACGTGGCATTCACACAGATGCTCTGCAAGGTGTCCTTGGGCAGTCAGATTTCTGTGCTTTGGTCAGACATCATGGGTCATGGAGACTGGGAGCCTAGAGCCTGCATCAACAGCCCCTCAGTGAAATTTTGCATGGGGCTGAAGGAAGATGCCAGGTGTCATCCCCCATGTCGTGGGAGGACATAGGGTCAGGGCTCCATGACGACGGCATGCGTGTTCAGACTGTAGGGCCTTTCAATGCGGGCACTGAGACTAGGCTACCTGGACATATTTCTGGACACACCCCCAAATTGCCGAGAGTGCATTCTTGTTGGTACACCGGGACACAGGCACTCAACCCCACATCGAATCCCCTGCCACCCATGCATGCTGAGTCAGAAAGACATCCACATGACCTTGAGCTTAATTTGCTGCACTCTTTTGAACGGTAGGTCACCAGTTGTCTGTAAGGGATGGATGTAGTTGGGTTGCAGATACAGGCCTTCCCCCAGTGAAAGCTCTGCATCAGTGTTCCTCAGTGAGAGCCCAAGTCCACATCTCAAGTGTTCCTGTGCTTTCTGTCCCCTTGTCAGGTGCAGTTGCCAGATATGGCTGTCCATGACCCAGGAGACGAAGGTTCGCCCACGAAGCGGCGACTCGAGGTGCAAGGGAGTCCGGCAAGAAGTGTGGCGGCCCAGGGTGGTGCCAGGTCTTTTTGGATCACCAAGCACGGTACGGCTTCTCCTGCCCCAAGACGTGTCGTGAATTTCAGGTTTCCTGGCACTGCCTGAGTGGCTGTACGTATGGAGGGACCGTTCCTCTTGCTGAGAAGCCTGGGGGCTCTGAGTTGCCCCTGCTGCTGGAGGACTCCCAGGTCACTGGCTCCTCCTTGGAGCGGCGCTGCCTGCCCTGTGGAGGTGGGGAGCCAGGCAGCACGTGCTCGGATCGATGACGACACCCTCTCATGCATTCCTTGGAAAATCTGAACAAAATGAGTGAGAACTCACTACCGTCTCCTCATCGAAACTGAGGTCCAGCACGTTGCCTCCCTTGGGGTTTAGGGTGGGACTGGTTAGCAAGAGGCCTTCTCTGACTGCGTCACACACACGCAAGTAGGAGCCAGATCCCCACCATTTCCGAGGCTCCCATCTGCGGGTGAGCCGTGTACAGATGTTCGAGCAGCCTTCTTGGAATGTGGGGTCCATGGTAAAGGGCACTGAGGAGCAGAAGAGGCATCCAGCTTGTCCAGTGGTGGTAGGTGTCGCAATAGATCCTGGCATCGGACAGTGAGTTCTTCTCTCAGAGCGGTGCATTTTGTCCTGGTTCCTGCTACAAGTGTGCTAATTGGGGCTCTCGTGATGTCGATTGTGACGCAAGGAAGCTTCTGTGGTGTCTGATTGGAGGCCCAGGTGAGATCTGAGGCCCTCGCCATTGCGGCCCTTTGGGTTGGTGAGATTGCTGAGTACCCTGTGGGCTGCAGCGGCTGCAGAGACCTAGGGGAACGGTGGCAGTTGTGAAAGTTAATAGGCCTCATTTCTGCCCTTGGCAGTTCCTGAGTTGCAAGTCCTGTCACATGCTTGAGTCTTGGAGGTCGCCATGGACTGTGTTGTGGTCACAGGCCTGCATTGCTCCTGCAGGTTGACCAGAGCCCCAGAGGAGAATGGTTGGGCAGGTGAGGAAAAGCGCAGTGTGATTGCCTGGGATGTTATGTCTGCTGAGGCTGCAGGCACTGTCGTTCTGTTCTCACTGATACATAGTGTGGTCCTTTTGAAGCTGCCCTCAGCTGGGTACAGAGGAGAGGGCATTGCTTGTGCCTGGGAGGCTCAGTGAGAGGTGACCTTTGTGTCCTTGGTGGCCTGCTGCCAGTAGAAGGACTCCCCAAGGGTATCTTTGGTGCCTTGAAGAGTTGCAATAAGAGAGGCCAAGCAACCAGCCCTGTGGGTTGTTATGTGGTGTGTGCACATGCCCCTTGGCCGCCATTTGTCCCCTGGGCCTGGAATTACCTAGGCTCCCTAAGGTTGGGGCCAGTCAGCCGGCCCTGATAGCACCAATGTGTTGGCCCCCTGGCAATGGAGCATCAAGCTTGGAGGCCCATGGTTCTGGTGGAGTTTGGTCATTGGTTGGAATCGCCAGGCTGACTCAATGTAGGAGCCAGCAGCTCCCATGGCGCTATGGCAGAGACCTGTGGCATCCAGGGTCTTCCCCTGACAGGTCTTCTGAAGTCTTCATGAAAGCATCCTTAGTGATCTGTGTGCACGCGGTCATTTTGCCCACCGTCATCCTGTGGGTGTTCCTGCTTGAGGATTGTCCCTGTGTGTGCCGAGGCCTTGGAGGCTTCAGATTTGGGTGAGTGACCCTTGGGGCAGGATGAGTCCAATGTGGACCACGCCCTGCATTATGGGAGCTTTCTGTAGGCTGTGGTCAGTAGCCTGGTCCCTACAGGGTGTGGATGTGAGGATAATCTGGCCAGAAAAGGGACCAGTTTCTATGGGACTGACCCCTGGATCCTGGTACGTGAGGAAGTCCAAGTCCCATCCTTACTTTCTGTCAGAGGCCGCCCAATGAGTAGACTGACTGGCAGGAAGAGACGCATGCCTTGAATTCTGCTCCTATTCGCGGGTGCGCTGGGCCGAATCTGCCCTAGTGCCAAGTTCACCTTACTCTGTAGTTCTCTGGGAAACTTTTCTGGTTAGGGTGGAGGTGAACCTTGTGCCAAGGACCCCTGAGCTGTAGTAGTAGCTACAGTCTCAGGGTACGTGGCATTCACACAGATGCTCTGCAAGGTGTCCTTGGGCAATCAGATTTCTGTGCTTTGGTCAGACATCATGGGTCATGGAGACTGGGAGCCTAGAGCCTACGTCAACAGCCCCTCAGTGAAATTTTGCATGGGGCTGAAGGAAGATGCCAGGTGTCATCCCGCATGTCGTGGGAGGACAGGAGGTGAGGGCTCCATGACGACGGCATGCGTGTTCAGACTGTAGGGCCTTCCAATGCAGGCACTGAGACTTTGCTACCTGGGCATATTTCTAGACACACCCCCAAATTGCCGAGAGTGCATTCTTGTTGGTACACCGGGACACAGGCACTCAACCCCACATCGAATCCCCTGCCACCCATGCATGCTGAGTCAGAAAGACATCCACATGACCTTGAGCTTAATTTGCTGCACTCTTTTGAACGGTAGGTCACCAGTTGTCTGTAAGGGATGGATGTAGTTGGGTTGCAGATACAGGCCTTCCCCCAGTGAAAGCTCTGCATCAGTGTTCCTCAGTGAGAGCCCAAGTCCACATCTCAAGTGTTCCTGTGCTTTCTGTCCCCTTGTCAGGTGCAGTTGCCAGATATGGCTGTCCATGACCCAGGAGACGAAGGTCCGCCCATGAGGTGGCGGCTCGAGGTGCAAGGGAGTCCGGCAAGAAGTGTGGCGGCCCAGGGTGGTGCCAGGTCTTTTTGGATCACCGAGCACGGTACGGCTTCTCCTGCCCCAAGACGTGTCGTGAATTTCAGGTTTCCTGGCACTGCCTGAGTGGCTGTATGTATGGAGGGACCGTTCCTCTTGCTGAGAAGCCTGGGGGCTCTGATTTGCCCCGGCTGCTGGAGGACTCCCAGGTAACTGGCTCCTCCTTGGAGCGGCGCTGCCTGCCCTGTGGAGGTGGGGAGCCAGCCAGCACGTGCTCGGATCGATGACGACACCCTCTCATGCATTCCTTGGAAAATCTGAACAAAATGAGTGAGAACTCACTACCGTCTCCTCATCGAAACTGAGGTCCAGCACGTTGCCTCCCTTGGGGTTGAGGGTGGGACTGGTTAGCAAGAGGGCTTCTCTGACTGCGTCACACACACGCAAGTAGGAGCCAGGTCCCCACCATTTGCGAGGCTCCCATCTGCGGGTGGGCCGTGTACAGATGTTCGAGCAGCCTTCTTGGAATGTGGGGTCCATGGTGAAGGGCACTGAGGAGCAGAAGAGGCATCCGGCTTGTCCAGTGGTGGTAGGTGTCGCAGTAGATCCTGGCATCGGACAGTGAGTTCTTCTCTCAGAGCGGTGCATTTTGTCCTGGTTCCTGCTGCAAGTGTGCTAATTGGGGCTCTCATGATGTCGATTGTGACGCAAGGAAGCTTCTGTGGTGTCTGATTGGAGGCCCAGGTGAGATCTGAGGCCCTCGCCATTGCGGGCCTTTGGGTTGGTGAGATTGCTGAGTACCCTGTGGGCTGCAGCGGCTGCAGAGACCTAGGGGAACGGTGGCAGTTGTGAAAGTTAATAGGCCTCATTTCTGCCCTTGGCAGTTCCTGAGTTGCAAGTCCTGTCACATGCTTGAGTCTTGGAGGTCGCCATGGACTGTGTTGTGGTCACAGGCCTGCATTGCTCCTACAGGTTGACCAGAGCCCCAGAGGAGAATGGTTGGGCAGGTGAGGAAAAGCGCAGTGTGATTGCCTGGGATGTTATGTCTGCTGAGGCTGCAGGCACTGTCGTTCTGTTTTCACTGATACATAGTGTGGTCCTTTTGAAGCTGCCCTCAGCTGGGTACAGAGGAGAGGGCATTGCTTGTGCCTGGGAGGCTCAGTGAGAGGTGACCTTTGTGTCCTTGGTGGCCTGCTGCCAGTAGAAGGACTCCCCAAGGGTATCTTTGGTGCCTTGAAGAGTTGCAATAAGAGAGGCCAAGCAACCAGCCCTGTGGGTTGTTATGTGGTGTGTGCACATGCCCCTTGGCCGCCATTTGTCCCCTGGGCCTGGAATTACCTAGGCTCCCTAAGGTTGGGGCCAGTCAGCCGGCCCTGATAGCACCAATGTGTTGACCCCATGGCAATGGAGCATCAAGCTTGGAGGCCCATGGTTCTGGTGGAGTTTGGTCATTGGTTGGAATCGCCAGGCTGACTCAATGTAGGAGCCAGCAGCTCCCATGGCGCTATGGCAGAGACCTGTGGCATCCAGGGTCTTCCCCTGACAGGTCTTCTGAAGTCTTCATGAAAGCATCCTTAGTGATCTGTGTGCACGCGGTCATTTTGCCCACCGTCATCCTGTGGGTGTTCCTGCTTGAGGATTGTCCCTGTGTGTGCCGAGGCCTTGGAGGCTTCAGATTTGGGTGAGTGACCCTTGGGGCAGGATGAGTCCAATGTGGACCACGCCCTGCATTATGGGAGCTTTCTGTAGGCTGTGGTCAGTAGCCTGGTCCCTACAGGGTGTGGATGTGAGGATAATCTGGCCAGGAAAGGGACCTGTTTCTGTGGGACTGACCCCTGGATCCTGGTACGTGAGGAAGTCCAAGTCCCATCCTTACTTTCTGTCAGAGGCCGCCCAATGAGTAGACTGACTGGCAGGAAGAGACGCATGCCTTGAATTCTGCTCCTATTCGAGGGTGCGCTGGGCCGAATCTGCCCTAGTGCCAAGTTCACCTTACTCTGTAGTTCTCTGGGAAACTTTTCTGGTTAGGGTGGAGGTGAACCTTGTGCCAAGGACCCCTGAGCTGTAGTAGTAGCTACAGTCTCAGGGTACGTGGCATTCACACAGATGCTCTGCAAGGTGTCCTTTGGCAGTCAGATTTCTGTGCTTTGGTCAGACATCATGGGTCATGGAGACTGGGAGCCTAGAGCCTGCATCAACAGCCCCTCAGTGAAATTTTGCATGGGGCTGAAGGAAGATGCCAGGTGTCATCCCCCATGTCGTGGGAGGACATAGGGTCAGGGCTCCATGACGACGGCATGCGTGTTCAGAATGTAGGGCCTTCCAATGCAGGCACTGAGACTTTGCTACCTGGGCATATTTCTAGACACACCCCCAAATTGCCGAGAGTGCATTCTTGTTGGTACACCGGGACACAGGCACTCAACCCCACATCGAATCCCCTGCCACCCATGCATGCTGAGTCAGAAAGACATCCACATGACCTTGAGCTTAATTTGCTGCACTCTTTTGAACGGTAGGTCACCAGTTGTCTGTAAGGGATGGATGTAGTTGGGTTGCAGATACAGGCCTTCCCCCAGTGAAAGCTCTGCATCAGTGTTCCTCAGTGAGAGCCCAAGTCCACATCTCAAGTGTTCCTGTGCTTTCTGTCCCCTTGTCAGGTGCAGTTGCCAGATATGGCTGTCCATGACCCAGGAGACGAAGGTCCGCCCATGAGGCGGCGGCTCGAGGTGCAAGGGAGTCCGGCAAGAAGTGTGGCGGCCCAGGGTGGTGCCAGGTCTTTTTGGATCACCGAGCACGGTACGGCTTCTCCTGCCCCAAGACGTGTCGTGAATTTCAGGTTTCCTGGCACTGCCTGAGTGGCTGTATGTATGGAGGGACGGTTCCTCTTGCTGAGAAGCCTGGGGGCTCTGATTTGCCCCGGCTGCTGGAGGACTCCCAGGTAACTGGCTCCTCCTTAGAGCGGCGCTGCCTGCCCTGTGGAGGTGGGGAGCCAGCCAGCACGTGCTCGGATCGATGACGACACCCTCTCATGCATTCCTTGGAAAATCTGAACAAAATGAGTGAGAACTCACTACCGTCTCCTCATCGAAACTGAGGTCCAGCACGTTGCCTCCCTTGGGGTTGAGGGTGGGACTGGTTAGCAAGAGGGCTTCTCTGACTGCGTCACACACACGCAAGTAGGAGCCAGGTCCCCACCATTTGCGAGGCTCCCATCTGCGGGTGGGCCGTGTACAGATGTTCGAGCAGCCTTCTTGGAATGTGGGGTCCATGGTGAAGGGCACTGAGGAGCAGAAGAGGCATCCGGCTTGTCCAGTGGTGGTAGGTGTCGCAGTAGATCCTGGCATCGGACAGTGAGTTCTTCTCTCAGAGCGGTGCATTTTGTCCTGGTTCCTGCTGCAAGTGTGCTAATTGGGGCTCTCATGATGTCGATTGTGACGCAAGGAAGCTTCTGTGGTGTCTGATTGGAGGCCCAGGTGAGATCTGAGGCCCTCGCCATTGCGGCCCTTTGGGTTGGTGAGATTGCTGAGTACCCTGTGGGCTGCAGCGGCTGCAGAGACCTAGGGGAACGGTGGCAGTTGTGAAAGTTAATAGGCCTCATTTCTGCCCTTGGCAGTTCCTGAGTTGCAAGTCCCGTCACATGCTTGAGTCTTGGAGGTCGCCATGGACTGTGTTGTGGTCACAGGCCTGCATTGCTCCTGCAGGTTGACCAGAGCCCCAGAGGCGAATGGTTGGGCAGGTGAGGAAAAGCGCAGTGTGATTGCCTGGGATGTTATGTCTGCTGAGGCTGCAGGCACTGTCGTTCTGTTCTCACTGATACATAGTGTGGTCCTTTTGAAGCTGCCCTCAGCTGGGTACAGAGGAGAGGGCATTGCTTGTGCCTGGGAGGCTCAGTGAGAGGTGACCTTTGTGTCCTTGGTGGCCTGCTGCCAGTAGAAGGACTCCCCAAGGGTATCTTTGGTGCCTTGAAGAGTTGCAATAAGAGAGGCCAAGCAACCAGCCCTGTGGGTTGTTATGTGGTGTGTGCACATGCCCCTTGGCCGCCATTTGTCCCCTGGGCCTGGAATTACCTAGGCTCCCTAAGGTTGGGGCCAGTCAGCCGGCCCTGATAGCACCAATGTGTTGGCCCCCTGGCAATGGAGCATCAAGCTTGGAGGCCCATGGTTCTGGTGGAGTTTGGTCATTGGTTGGAATCGCCAGGCTGACTCAATGTAGGAGCCAGCAGCTCCCATGGCGCTATGGCAGAGACCTGTGGCATCCAGGGTCTTCCCCTGACAGGTCTTCTGAAGTCTTCATGAAAGCATCCTTAGTGATCTGTGTGCACGCGGTCATTTTGCCCACCGTCATCCTGTGGGTGTTCCTGCTTGAGGATTGTCCCTGTGTGTGCCGAGGCCTTGGAGGCTTCAGATTTGGGTGAGTGACCCTTGGGGCAGGATGAGTCCAATGTGGACCACGCCCTGCATTATGGGAGCTTTCTGTAGGCTGTGGTCAGTAGCCTGGTCCCTACAGGGTGTGGATGTGAGGATAATCTGGCCAGGAAAGGGACCTGTTTCTGTGGGACTGACCCCTGGATCCTGGTACCTGAGGAAGTCCAAGTCCCATCCTTACTTTCTGTCAGAGGCCGCCCAATGAGTAGACTGACTGGCAGGAAGAGACGCATGCCTTGAATTCTGCTCCTATTCGAGGGTGCGCTGGGCCGAATCTGCCCTAGTGCCAAGTTCACCTTACTCTGTAGTTCTCTGGGAAACTTTTCTGGTTAGGGTGGAGGTGAACCTTGTGCCAAGGACCCCTGAGCTGTAGTAGTAGCTACAGTCTCAGGGTACGTGGCATTCACACAGATGCTCTGCAAGGTGTCCTTGGGCAGTCAGATTTCTGTGCTTTGGTCAGACATCATGGGTCATGAAGACTGGGAGCCTAGAGCCTGCATCAACAGCCCCTCAGTGAAATTTTGCATGGGGCTGAAGGAAGATGCCAGGTGTCATCCCCCATGTCGTGGGAGGACATAGGGTCAGGGCTCCATGACGACGGCATGCGTGTTCAGACTGTAGGGCCTTTCAATGCGGGCACTGAGACTAGGCTACCTGGACATATTTCTGGACACACCCCCAAATTGCCGAGAGTGCATTCTTGTTGGTACACCGGGACACAGGCACTCAACCCCACATCGAATCCCCTGCCACCCATGCATGCTGAGTCAGAAAGACACCCACATGACCTTGAGCTTAATTTGCTGCACTCTTTTGAACGGTAGGTCACCAGTTGTCTGTAAGGGATGGATGTAGTTGGGTTGCAGATACAGGCCTTCCCCCAGTGAAAGCTCTGCATCAGTGTTCCTCAGTGAGAGCCCAAGTCCACATCTCAAGTGTTCCTGTGCTTTCTGTCCCCTTGTCAGGTGCAGTTGCCAGATATGGCTGTCCATGACCCAGGAGACGAAGGTCCGCCCATGAAGCGGCGACTCGAGGTGCAAGGGAGTCCGGCAAGAAGTGTGGCGGCCCAGGGTGGTGCCAGGTCTTTTTGGATCACCAAGCACGGTACGGCTTCTCCTGCCCCAAGACGTGTCGTGAATTTCAGGTTTCCTGGCACTGCCTGAGTGGCTGTACGTATGGAGGGACCGTTCCTCTTGCTGAGAAGCCTGTGGGCTCTGAGTTGCCCCTGCTGCTGGAGGACTCCCAGGTCACTGGCTCCTCCTTGGAGCGGCGCTGCCTGCCCTGTGGAGGTGGGGAGCCAGGCAGCACGTGCTCGGATCGATGACGACACCCTCTCATGCATTCCTTGGAAAATCTGAACAAAATGAGTGAGAACTCACTACCGTCTCCTCATCGAAACTGAGGTCCAGCACGTTGCCTCCCTTGGGGTTGAGGGTGGGACTGGTTAGCAAGAGGGCTTCTCTGACTGCGTCACACACACGCAAGTAGGAGCCAGGTCCCCACCATTTGCGAGGCTCCCATCTGCGGGTGGGCCGTGTACAGATGTTCGAGCGGCCTTCTTGGAATGTGGGGTCCATGGTGAAGGGCACTGAGGAGCAGAAGAGGCATCCGGCTTGTCCAGTGGTGGTAGGTGTCGCAGTAAATCCTGGCATCGGACAGTGAGTTCTTCTCTCAGAGCGGTGCATTTTGTCCTGGTTCCTGCTGCAAGTGTGCTAATTGGGGCTCTCGTGATGTCGATTGTGACGCAAGGAAGTTTCTGTGGTGTCTGATTGGAGGCCCAGGTGAGATCTGAGGCCCTCGCCATTGCGGCCCTTTGGGTTGGTGAGAATGCTGAGTACCCTGTGGGTGCAGCGGCTGCAGAGACCTAGGGGAACGGTGGCAGTTGTGAAAGTTAATAGGCCTCATTTCTGCCCTTGGCAGTTCCTGAGTTGCAAGTCCTGTCACATGCTTGAGTCTTGGAGGTCGCCATGGACTGTGTTGTGGTCACAGGCCTGCATTGCTCCTGCAGGTTGACCAGAGCCCCAGAGGAGAATGGTTGGGCAGGTGAGGAAAAGCGCAGTGTGATTGCCTGGGATGTTATGTCTGCTGAGGCTGCAGGCACTGTCGTTCTGTTCTCACTGATACATAGTGTGGTCCTTTTGAAGCTGCCCTCAGCTGGGTACAGAGGAGAGGGCATTGCTTGTGCCTGGGAGGCTCAGTGAGAGGTGACCTTTGTGTCCTTGGTGGCCTGCTGCCAGTAGAAGGACTCCCCAAGGGTATCTTTGGTGCCTTGAAGAGTTGCAATAAGAGAGGCCAAGCAACCAGCCCCGTGGGTTGTTATGTGGTGTGTGCACATGCCCCATGGCCGCCATTTGTCCCCTGGGCCTGGAATTACATAGGCTCCCTAAGGTTGGGGCCAGTCAGCCGGCCCTGATAGCACCAATGTGTTGGCCCCCTGGCAATGGAGCATCAAGCTTGGAGGACCATGGTTCTGGTAGAGATTGGTCATTGGTTGGAATAGCCAGGCTGACTGAATGTAGGAGCCAGCAGCTCCCATGGTGCTATGGCAGAGACCTGTGGCATCCAGGGTCTTCCCCTGACAGGTCTTCTGAAGTCTTCATGAAAGCATCCTTAGTGATCTGTGTGCACGCGGTCATTTTGCCCACCGTCATCCTGTGGGTGTTCCTGCTTGAGGATTGTCCCTGTGTGTGCCGAGGCCTTGGAGGCTTCAGATTTGGGTGAGTGACCCTTGGGGCAGGATGAGTCCAATGTGGACCACGCCCTGCATTATGGGAGCTTTCTGTAGGCTGTGGTCAGTAGCCTGGTCCCTACAGGGTGTGGATGTGAGGATAATCTGGCCAGGAAAGGGACCAGTTTCTTTGGGACTGACCCCTGGATCCTGGTACGTGAGGAAGTCCAAGTCCCATCCTTACTTTCTGTCAGAGGCCGCCCAATGAGTAGACTGACTGGCAGGAAGAGACGCATGCCTTGAATTCTGCTCCTATTCGAGGGTGCGCTAGGCCGAATCTGCCCTAGTGCCAAGTTCACCTTACTCTGTAGTTCTCTGGGAAACTTTTCTGGTTAGGGTGGAGGTGAACCTTGTGCCAAGGACCCCTGAGCTGTAGTAGTAGCTACAGTCTCAGGGTACGTGGCATTCACACAGATGCTCTGCAAGGTGTCCTTGGGCAGTCAGATTTCTGTGCTTTGGTCAGACATCATGGGTCATGGAGACTGGGAGCCTAGAGCCTACGTCAACAGCCCCTCAGTGAAATTTTGCATGGGGCTGAAGGAAGATGCCAGGTGTCATCCCCCGTGTCGTGGGAGGACAGGAGGTCAGGGCTCCATGACGACGGCATGGGTGTTCAGAATGTAGGGCCTTCCAATGCAGGCACTGAGACTTTGCTACCTGGGCATATTTCTGGACACACCCCCAAATTGCCGAGAGTGCATTCTTGTTGGTACACCGGGACACAGGCACTCAACCCCACATCGAATCCCCTGCCACCCATGCATGCTGAGTCAGAAAGACATCCACATGACCTTGAGCTTAATTTGCTGCACTCTTTTGAACGGTAGGTCACCAGTTGTCTGTAAGGGATGGATGTAGTTGGGTTGCAGATACAGGCCTTCCCCCAGTGAAAGCTCTGCATCAGTGTTCCTCAGTGAGAGCCCAAGTCCACATCTCAAGTGTTCCTGTGCTTTCTGTCCCCTTGTCAGGTGCAGTTGCCAGATATGGCTGTCCATGACCCAGGAGACGAAGGTCCGCCCATGAGGCGGCGGCTCGAGGTGCAAGGGAGTCCGGCAAGAAGTGTGGCGGCCCAGGGTGGTGCCAGGTCTTTTTGGATCACCGAGCACGGTACGGCTTCTCCTGCCCCAAGACGTGTCGTGAATTTCAGGTTTCCTGGCACTGCCTGAGTGGCTGTATGTATGGAGGGACCGTTCCTCTTGCTGAGAAGCCTGGGGGCTCTGATTTGCCCCGGCTGCTGGAGGACTCCCAGGTCACTGGCTCCTCCTTGGAGCGGCGCTGCCTGCCCTGTGGAGGTGGGGAGCCAGCCAGCACGTGCTCGGATCGATGACGACACCCTCTCATGCATTCCTTGGAAAATCTGAACAAAATGAGTGAGAACTCACTACCGTCTCCTCATCGAAACTGAGGTCCAGCACGTTGCCTCCCTTGGGGTTGAGGGTGGGACTGGTTAGCAAGAGGGCTTCTCTGACTGTGTCACACACACGCAAGTAGGAGCCAGGTCCCCACCATTTGCGAGGCTCCCATCTGCGGGTGGGCCGTGTACAGATGTTCGAGCAGCCTTCTTGGAATGTGGGGTCCATGGTGAAGGGCACTGAGGAGCAGAAGAGGCATCCGGCTTGTCCAGTGGTGGTAGGTGTCGCAGTAGATCCTGGCATCGGACAGTGAGTTCTTCTCTCAGAGCGGTGCATTTTGTCCTGGTTCCTGCTGCAAGTGTGCTAATTGGGGCTCTCATGATGTCGATTGTGACGCAAGGAAGCTTCTGTGGTGTCTGATTGGAGGCCCAGGTGAGATCTGAGGCCCTCGCCATTGCGGGCCTTTGGGTTGGTGAGATTGCTGAGTACCCTGTGGGCTGCAGCGGCTGCAGAGACCTAGGGGAACGGTGGCAGTTGTGAAAGTTAATAGGCCTCATTTCTGCCCTTGGCAGTTCCTGAGTTGCAAGTCCTGTCACATGCTTGAGTCTTGGAGGTCGCCATGGACTGTGTTGTGGTCACAGGCCTGCATTGCTCCTACAGGTTTACCAGAGCCCCAGAGGAGAATGGTTGGGCAGGTGAGGAAAAGCGCAGTGTGATTGCCTGGGATGTTATGTCTGCTGAGGCTGCAGGCACTGTCGTTCTGTTCTCACTGATACATAGTGTGGTCCTTTTGAAGCTGCCCTCAGCTGGGTACAGAGGAGAGGGCATTGCTTGTGCCTGGGAGGCTCAGTGAGAGGTGACCTTTGTGTCCTTGGTGGCCTGCTGCCAGTAGAAGGACTCCCCAAGGGTATCTTTGGTGCCTTGAAGAGTTGCAATAAGAGAGGCCAAGCAACCAGCCCTGTGGGTTGTTATGTGGTGTGTGCACATGCCCCTTGGCCGCCATTTGTCCCCTGGGCCTGGAATTACCTAGGCTCCCTAAGGTTGGGGCCAGTCAGCCGGCCCTGATAGCACCAATGTGTTGGCCCCATGGCAATGGAGCATCAAGCTTGGAGGCCCATGGTTCTGGTGGAGTTTGTTCATTGGTTGGAATAGCCAGGCTGACTCAATGTAGGAGCCAGCAGCTCCCATGGCGCTATGGCAGAGACCTGTGGCATCCAGGGTCTTCCCCTGACAGGTCTTCTGAAGTCTTCATGAAAGCATCCTTAGTGATCTGTGTGCACGCGGTCATTTTGCCCACCGTCATCCTGTGGGTGTTCCTGCTTGAGGATTGTCCCTGTGTGTGCCGAGGCCTTGGAGGCTTCAGATTTGGGTGAGTGACCCTTGGGGCAGGATGAGTCCAATGTGGACCACGCCCTGCATTATGGGAGCTTTCTGTAGGCTGTGGTCAGTAGCCTGGTCCCTACAGGGTGTGGATGTGAGGATAATCTGGCCAGGAAAGGGACCTGTTTCTGTGGGACTGACCCCTGGATCCTGGTACGTGAGGAAGTCCAAGTCCCATCCTTACTTTCTGTCAGAGGCCGCCCAATGAGTAGACTGACTGGCAGGAAGAGACGCATGCCTTGAATTCTGCTCCTATTCGAGGGTGCGCTGGGCCGAATCTGCCCTAGTGCCAAGTTCACCTTACTCTGTAGTTCTCTGGGAAACTTTTCTGGTTAGGGTGGAGGTGAACCTTGTGCCAAGGACCCCTGAGCTGTAGTAGTAGCTACAGTCTCAGGGTACGTGGCATTCACACAGATGCTCTGCAAGGTGTCCTTGGGCAGTCAGATTTCTGTGCTTTGGTCAGACATCATGGGTCATGGAGACTGGGAGCCTAGAGCCTGCATCAACAGCCCCTCAGTGAAATTTTGCATGGGGCTGAAGGAAGATGCCAGGTGTCATCCCCCATGTCGTGGGAGGACATAGGGTCAGGGCTCCATGACGACGGCATGCGTGTTCAGACTGTAGGGCCTTTCAATGCGGGCACTGAGACTAGGCTACCTGGACATATTTCTGGACACACCCCCAAATTGCCGAGAGTGCATTCTTGTTGGTACACCGGGACACAGGCACTCAACCCCACATCGAATCCCCTGCCACCCATGCATGCTGAGTCAGAAAGACACCCACATGACCTTGAGCTTAATTTGCTGCACTCTTTTGAACGGTAGGTCACCAGTTGTCTGTAAGGGATGGATGTAGTTGGGTTGCAGATACAGGCCTTCCCCCAGTGAAAGCTCTGCATCAGTGTTCCTCAGTGAGAGCCCAAGTCCACATCTCAAGTGTTCCTGTGCTTTCTGTCCCCTTGTCAGGTGCAGTTGCCAGATATGGCTGTCCATGACCCAGGAGACGAAGGTCCGCCCATGAAGCGGCGACTCGAGGTGCAAGGGAGTCCGGCAAGAAGTGTGGCGGCCCAGGGTGGTGCCAGGTCTTTTTGGATCAACAAGCACGGTACGGCTTCTCCTGCCCCAAGACGTGTCGTGAATTTCAGGTTTCCTGGCACTGCCTGAGTGGCTGTACGTATGGAGGGACCGTTCCTCTTGCTGAGAAGCCTGGGGGCTCTGAGTTGCCCCTGCTGCTGGAGGACTCCCAGGTCACTGGCTCCTCCTTGGAGCGGCGCTGCCTGCCCTGTGGAGGTGGGGAGCCAGGCAGCACGTGCTCGGATCGATGACGACACCCTCTCATGCATTCCTTGGAAAATCTGAACAAAATGAGTGAGAACTCACTACCGTCTCCTCATCGAAACTGAGGTCCAGCACGTTGCCTCCCTTGGGGTTGAGGGTGGGACTGGTTAGCAAGAGGGCTTCTCTGACTGCGTCACACACACGCAAGTAGGAGCCAGGTCCCCACCATTTGCGAGGCTCCCATCTGCGGGTGGGCCGTGTACAGATGTTCGAGCGGCCTTCTTGGAATGTGGGGTCCATGGTGAAGGGCACTGAGGAGCAGAAGAGGCATCCGGCTTGTCCAGTGGTGGTAGGTGTCGCAGTAAATCCTGGCATCGGACAGTGAGTTCTTCTCTCAGAGCGGTGCATTTTGTCCTGGTTCCTGCTGCAAGTGTGCTAATTGGGGCTCTCGTGATGTCGATTGTGACGCAAGGAAGCTTCTGTGGTGTCTGATTGGAGGCCCAGGTGAGATCTGAGGCCCTCGCCATTGCGGCCCTTTGGGTTGGTGAGAATGCTGAGTACCCTGTGGGCTGCAGCGGCTGCAGAGACCTAGGGGAACGGTGGCAGTTGTGAAAGTTAATAGGCCTCATTTCTGCCCTTGGCAGTTCCTGAGTTGCAAGTCCTGTCACATGATTGAGTCTTGGAGGTCGCCATGGACTGTGTTGTGGTCACAGGCCTGCATTGCTCCTGCAGGTTTTCCAGAGCCCCAGAGGAGAATGGTTGGGCAGGTGAGGAAAAGCGCAGTGTGATTGCCTGGGATGTTATGTCTGCTGAGGCTGCAGGCACTGTCGTTCTGTTCTCACTGATACATAGTGTGGTCCTTTTGAAGCTGCCCTCAGCTGGGTACAGAGGAGAGGGCATTGCTTGTGCCTGGGAGGCTCAGTGAGAGGTGACCTTTGTGTCCTTGGTGGCCTGCTGCCAGTAGAAGGACTCCCCAAGGGTATCTTTGGTGCCTTGAAGAGTTGCAATAAGAGAGGCCAAGCAACCAGCCCCGTGGGTTGTTATGTGGTGTGTGCACATGCCCCATGGCCGCCATTTGTCCCCTGGGCCTGGAATTACCTAGGCTCCCTAAGGTTGAGGCCAGTCAGCCGGCCCTGATAGCACCAATGTGTTGGCCCCCTGGCAATGGAGCATCAAGCTTGGAGGACCATGGTTCTGGTAGAGATTGGTCATTGGTTGGAATAGCCAGGCTGACTGAATGTAGGAGCCAGCAGCTCCCATGGTGCTATGGCAGAGACCTGTGGCATCCAGGGTCTTCCCCTGACAGGTCTTCTGAAGTCTTCATGAAAGCATCCTTAGTGATCTGTGTGCACGCGGTCATTTTGCCCACCGTCATCCTGTGGGTGTTCCTGCTTGAGGATTGTCCCTGTGTGTGCCGAGGCCTTGGAGGCTTCAGATTTGGGTGAGTGACCCTTGGGGCAGGATGAGTCCAATGTGGACCACGCCCTGCATTACGGGAGCTTTCTGTAGGCTGTGGTCAGTAGCCTGGTCCCTACAGGGTGTGGATGTGAGGATAATCTGGCCAGGAAAGGGACCAGTTTCTTTGGGACTGACCCCTGGATCCTGGTACGTGAGGAAGTCCAAGTCCCATCCTTACTTTCTGTCAGAGGCCGCCCAATGAGTAGACTGACTGGCAGGAAGAGACGCATGCCTTGAATTCTGCTCCTATTCGAGGATGCGCTGGGCCGAATCTGCCCTAGTGCCAAGTTCACCTTACTCTGTAGTTCTCTGGGAAACTTTTCTGGTTAGGGTGGAGGTGAACCTTGTGCCAAGGACCCCTGAGCTGTAGTAGTAGCTACAGTCTCAGGGTACGTGGCATTCACACAGATGCTCTGCAAGGTGTCCTTGGGCAGTCAGATTTCTGTGCTTTGGTCAGACATCATGGGTCATGGAGACTGGGAGCCTAGAGCCTACGTCAACAGCCCCTCAGTGAAATTTTGCATGGGGCTGAAGGAAGATGCCAGGTGTCATCCCCCGTGTCGTGGGAGGACAGGAGGTCAGGGCTCCATGACGACGGCATGGGTGTTCAGACTGTAGGGCCTTCCAATGCAGGCACTGAGACTTTGCTACCTGGGCATATTTCTGGACACACCCCCAACTTGCCGAGAGTGCATTCTTGTTGGTACACCGGGACACAGGCACTCAACCCCACATCGAATCCCCTGCCACCCATGCATGCTGAGTCAGAAAGACATCCACATGACCTTGAGCTTAATTTGCTGCACTCTTTTGAACGGTAGGTCACCAGTTTTCTGTAAGGGATGGATGTAGTTGGGTTGCAGATACAGGCCTTCCCCCAGTGAAAGCTCTGCATCAGTGTTCCTCAGTGAGAGCCCAAGTCCACATCTCAAGTGTTCCTGTGCTTTCTGTCCCCTTGTCAGGTGCAGTTGCCAGATATGGCTGTCCATGACCCAGGAGACGAAGGTCCGCCCATGAGGCGGCGGCTCGAGGTGCAAGGGAGTCCGGCAAGAAGTGTGGCGGCCCAGGGTGGTGCCAGGTCTTTTTGGATCACCGAGCACGGTACGGCTTCTCCTGCCCCAAGACGTGTCGTGAATTTCAGGTTTCCTGGCACTGCCTGAGTGGCTGTATGTATGGAGGGACCGTTCCTCTTGCTGAGAAGCCTGGGGGCTCTAATTTGCCCCGGCTGCTGGAGGACTCCCAGGTCACTGGCTCCTCCTTGGAGCGGCGCTGCCTTCGCTGTGGAGGTGGGGAGCCAGCCAGCACGTGCTCGGATCGATGACGACACCCTCTCATGCATTCCTTGGAAAATCTGAACAAAATGAGTGAGAACTCACTACCGTCTCCTCATCGAAACTGAGGTCCAGCACGTTGCCTCCCTTGGGGTTGAGGGTGGGACTGGTTAGCAAGAGGGCTTCTCTGACTGCGTCACACACACGCAAGTAGGAGCCAGGTCCCCACAATTTGCGAGGCTCCCATCTGCGGGTGGGCCGTGTACAGATGTTCGAGCGGCCTTCTTGGAATGTGGGGTCCATGGTGAAGGGCACTGAGGAGCAGAAGAGGCATCCAGCTTGTCCAGTGGTGGTAGGTGTCGCAGTAAATCCTGGCATCGGACAGTGAGTTCTTCTCTCAGAGCGGTGCATTTTGTCCTGGTTCCTGCTGCAAGTGTGTTAATTGGGGCTCTCGTGATGTCGATTCTGGCGCAAGGAAGCTTCTGTGGTGTCTGATTGGAGGCCCAGGTGAGATCTGAGGCCCTCGCCATTGCGGCCCTTTGGGTTGGTGAGAATGCTGAGTACCCTGTGGGCTGCAGCGGCTGCAGAGACCTAGGGGAACGGTGGCAGTTGTGAAAGTTAATAGGCCTCATTTCTGCCCTTGGCAGTTCCTGAGTTGCAAGTCCTGTCACATGCTTGAGTCTTGGAGGTCGCCATGGACTGTGTTGTGGTCACAGGCCTGCATTGCTCCTGCAGGTTGACCAGAGCCCCAGAGGAGAATGGTTGGGCAGGTGAGGAAAAGCACAGTGTGATTGCCTGGGATGTTATGTCTGCTGAGGCTGCAGGCACTGTCTTTCTGTTCTCACTGATACATAGTGTGGTCCTTTTGAAGCTGCCCTCAGCTGGGTACAGAGGAGAGGGCATTGCTTGTGCCTGGGAGGCTCAGTGAGAGGTGACCTTTGTGTCCTTGGTGGCCTGCTGCCAGTAGAAGGACTCCCCAAGGGTATCTTTGGTGCCTTGAAGAGTTGCAATAAGAGAGGCCAAGCAACCAGCCCCGTGGGTTGTTATGTGGTGTGTGCACATGCCCCATGGCCGCCATTTGTCCCCTGGGCCTGGAATTACCTAGGCTCCCTAAGGTTGGGGCCAGTCAGCCGGCCCTGATAGCACCAATGTGTTGGCCCCCTGGCAATGGAGCATCAAGCTTGGAGGACCATGGTTCTGGTAGAGTTTGGTCATTGGTTGGAATAGCCAGGCTGACTGAATGTAGGAGCCAGCAGCTCCCATGGTGCTATGGCAGAGACCTGTGGCATCCAGGGTCTTCCCCTGACAGGTCTTCTGAAGTCTTCATGAAAGCATCCTTAGTGATCTGTGTGCACGCGGTCATTTTGCCCACCGTCATCCTGTGGGTGTTCCTGCTTGAGGATTGTCCCTGTGTGTGCCGAGGCCTTGGAGGCTTCAGATTTGGGTGAGTGACCCTTGGGGCAGGATGAGTCCAATGTGGACCACGCCCTGCATTATGGGAGCTTTCTGTAGGCTGTGGTCAGTAGCCTGGTCCCTACAGGGTGTGGATGTGAGGATAATCTGGCCAGGAAAGGGACCAGTTTCTTTGGGACTGACCCCTGGATCCTGGTACGTGAGGAAGTCCAAGTCCCATCCTTACTTTCTGTCAGAGGCCGCCCAATGAGTAGACTGACTGGCAGGAAGAGACGCATGCCTTGAATTCTGCTCCTATTCGAGGGTGCGCTGGGCCGAATCTGCCCTAGTGCCAAGTTCACCTTACTCTGTAGTTCTCTGGGAAACTTTTCTGGTTAGGGTGGAGGTGAACCTTGTGCCAAGGACCCCTGAGCTGTAGTAGTAGCTACAGTCTCAGGGTACGTGGCATTCACACAGATGCTCTGCAAGGTGTCCTTGGGCAGTCAGATTTCTGTGCTTTGGTCAGACATCATGGGTCATGGAGACTGGGAGCCTAGAGCCTACGTCAACAGCCCCTCAGTGAAATTTTGCATGGGGCTGAAGGAAGATGCCAGGTGTCATCCCCCGTGTCGTGGGAGGACAGGAGGTCAGGGCTCCATGACGACGGCATGGGTGTTCAGACTGTAGGGCCTTCCAATGCAGGCACTGAGACTTTGCTACCTGGGCATATTTCTGGACACACCCCCAACTTGCCAAGAGTGCATTCTTGTTGGTACACCAGGACACAGGCACTCAACCCCACATCGAATCCCCTGCCACCCATGCATGCTGAGTCAGAAAGACATCCACATGACCTTGAGCTTAATTTGCTGCACTCTTTTGAACGGTAGGTCACCAGTTTTCTGTAAGGGATGGATGTAGTTGGGTTGCAGATACAGGCCTTCCCCCAGTGAAAGCTCTGCATCAGTGTTCCTCAGTGAGAGCCCAAGTCCACATCTCAAGTGTTCCTGTGCTTTCTTTCCCCTTGTCAGGTGCAGTTGCCAGATATGGCTGTCCATGACCCAGGAGACGAAGGTCCGCCCATGAGGCGGCGGCTCGAGGTGCAAGGGAGTCCGGCAAGAAGTGTGGCAGCCCAGGGTGGTGCCAGGTCTTTTTGGATCACCGAGCACGGTACGGCTTCTCCTGCCCCAAGACGTGTCGTGAATTTCAGGTTTCCTGGCACTGCCTGAGTGGCTGTATGTATGGAGGGACCGTTCCTCTTGCTGAGAAGCCTGGGGGCTCTAATTTGCCCCGGCTGCTGGAGGACTCCCAGGTCACTGGCTCCTCCTTGGAGCGGCGCTGCCTGCCCTGTGGAGGTGGGTAGCCAGCCAGCACGTGCTCGGATCGATGACGACACCCTCTCATGCATTCCTTGGAAAATCTGAACAAAATGAGTGAGAACTCACTACCGTCTCCTCATCGAAACTGAGGTCCAGCACGTTGCCTCCCTTGGGGTTGAGGGTGGGACTGGTTAGCAAGAGGGCTTCTCTGACTGCGTCACACACACGCAAGTAGGAGCCAGGTCCCCACCATTTGCGAGGCTCCCATCTGCGGGTGGGCCATGTACAGATGTTCGAGCAGCCTTCTTGGAACGTGAGGTCCATGGTGAAGGGCACTGAGGAGCAGAAGAGGCATCCGGCTTGTCCAGTGGTGGTAGGTGTCGCAGTAGATCCTGGCATCGGACAGTGAGTTCTTCTCTCAGAGCGGTGCATTTTGTCCTGGTTCCTGCTGCAAGTGTGCTAATTGGGGCTCTCGTGATGTCGATTGTGACGCAAGGAAGCTTCTGTGGTGTCTGATTGGAGGCCCAGGTGAGATCTGAGGCCCTCGCCATTGCGGGCCTTTGGGTTGGTGAGATTGCTGAGTACCCTGTGGGCTGCAGCGGCTGCAGAGACCTAGGGGAACGGTGGCAGTTGTGAAAGTTAATAGGCCTCATTTCTGCCCTTGGCAGTTCCTGAGTTGCAAGTCCTGTCACATGCTTGAGTCTTGGAGGTCGCCATGGACTGTGTTGTGGTCACAGGCCTGCATTGCTCCTGCAGGTTGACCAGAGCCCCAGAGGCGAATGGTTGGGCAGGTGAGGAAAAGCGCAGTGTGATTGCCTGGGATGTTATATCTGCTGAGGCTGCAGGCACTGTCGTTCTGTTTTCACTGATACATAGTGTGGTCCTTTTGAAGCTGCCCTCAGCTGGGTACAGAGGAGAGGGCATTGCTTGTGCCTGGGAGGCTCAGTGAGAGGTGACCTTTGTGTCCTTGGTGGCCTGCTGCCAGTAGAAGGACTCCCCAAGGGTATCTTTGGTGCCTTGAAGAGTTGCAATAAGAGAGGCCAAGCAACCAGCCCTGTGGGTTGTTATGTGGTGTGTGCACATGCCCCTTGGCCGCCATTTGTCCCCTGGGCCTGGAATTACCTAGGCTCCCTAAGGTTGGGGCCAGTCAGCCGGCCCTGATAGCACCAATGTGTTGACCCCATGGCAATGGAGCATCAAGCTTGGAGGCCCATGGTTCTGGTGGAGTTTGGTCATTGGTTGGAATACCCAGGCTGACTCAATGTAGGAGCCAGCAGCTCCCATGGCGCTATGGCAGAGACCTGTGGCATCCAGGGTCTTCCCCTGACAGGTCTTCTGAAGTCTTCATGAAAGCATCCTTAGTGATCTGTGTGCACGCGGTCATTTTGCCCACCGTCATCCTGTGGGTGTTCCTGCTTGAGGATTGTCCCTGTGTGTGCCGAGGCCTTGGAGGCTTCAGATTTGGGTGAGTGACCCTTGGGGCAGGATGAGTCCAATGTGGACCACGCCCTGCATTATGGGAGCTTTCTGTAGGCTGTGGTCAGTAGCCTGGTCCCTACAGGGTGTGGATGTGAGGATAATCTGGCCAGGAAAGGGACCTGTTTCTGTGGGACTGACCCCTGGATCCTGGTACGTGAGGAAGTCCAAGTCCCATCCTTACTTTCTGTCAGAGGCCGTCCAATGAGTAGACTGACTGGCAGGAAGAGACGCATGCCTTGAATTCTGCTCCTATTCGAGGGTGCGCTAGGCCGAATCTGCCCTAGTGCCAAGTTCACCTTACTCTGTAGTTCTCTGGGAAACTTTTCTGGTTAGGGTGGAGGTGAACCTTGTGCCAAGGACCCCTGAGCTGTAGTAGTAGCTACAGTCTCAGGGTACGTGGCATTCACACAGATGCTCTGCAAGGTGTCCTTGGGCAGTCAGATTTCTGTGCTTTGGTCAGACATCATGGGTCATGGAGACTGGGAGCCTAGAGCCTACATCAACAGCCCCTCAGTGAAATTTTGCATGGGGCTGAAGGAAGATGCCAGGTGTCATCCCGCATGTCGTGGGAGGACAGGAGGTCAGGGCTCCATGACGACGGCATGCGTGTTCAGACTGTAGGGCCTTTCAATGCGGGCACTGAGACTAGGCTACCTGGACATATTTCTGGACACACCCCCAACTTGCCGAGAGTGCATTCTTGTTGGTACACCGGGACACAGGCACTCAACCCCACATCGAATCCCCTGCCACCCATGCATGCTGAGTCAGAAAGACATCCACATGACGTTGAGCTTAATTTGCTGCACTCTTTTGAACGGTATGTCACCAGTTGTCTGTAAGGGATGGATGTAGTTGGGTTGCAGATACAGGCCTTCCCCCAGTGAAAGCTCTGCATCAGTGTTCCTCAGTGAGAGCCCAAGTCCACATCTCAAGTGTTCCTGTGCTTTCTGTCCCCTTGTCAGGTGCAGTTGCCAAATATGGCTGTCCATGACCCAGGAGACGAAGGTCCGCCCATGAGGCGGCGGCTCGAGGTGCAAGGGAGTCCGGCAAGAAGTGTGGCGGCCCAGGGTGGTGCCAGGTCTTTTTGGATCACCGAGCACGGTACGGCTTCTCCTGCCCCAAGACGTGTCGTGAATTTCAGGTTTCCTGGCACTGCCTGAGTGGCTGTACGTATGGAGGGACCGTTCCTCTTGCTGAAAAGCCTGGGGGCTCTGAGTTGCCCCTGCTGCTGGAGGACTCCCAGGTCACTGGCTCCTCCTTGGAGCGGCGCTGCCTGCCCTGTGGAGGTGGGGAGCCAGGCAGCACGTGCTCGGATCGATGACGACACCCTCTCATGCATTCCTTGGAAAATCTGAACAAAATGAGTGAGAACTCACTACCGTCTCCTCATCGAAACTGAGGTCCAGCACGTTGCCTCCCTTGGGGTTGAGGGTGGGACTGGTTAGCAAGAGGGCTTCTCTGACTGCGTCACACACACGCAAGTAGGAGCCAGGTCCCCACCATTTGCGAGGCTCCCATCTGCGGGTGGGCCGTGTACAGATGTTCGAGCGGCCTTCTTGGAATGTGGGGTCCATGGTGAAGGGCACTGAGGAGCAGAAGAGGCATCCGGCTTGTCCAGTGGTGGTAGGTGTCGCAGTAGATCCTGGCATCGGACAGTGAGGTCTTCTCTCAGAGCGGTGCATTTTGTCCTGGTTCCTGCTGCAAGTGTGCTAATTGGGGCTCTCGTGATGTCGATTGTGACGCAAGGAAGCTTCTGTGGTGTCTGATTGGAGGCCCAGGTGAGATCTGAGGCCCTCGCCATTGCGGCCGTTTGGGTTGGTGAGATTGCTGAGTACCCTGTGGGCTGCAGCGGCTGCAGAGACCTAGGGGAACGGTGGCAGTTGTGAAAGTTAATAGGCCTCATTTCTGCCCTTGGCAGTTCCTGAGTTGCAAGTCCTGTCACATGCTTGAGTCTTGGAGGTCGCCATGGACTGTGTTGTGGTCACAGGCCTGCATTGCTCCTGCAGGTTTTCCAGAGCCCCAGAGGCGAATGGTTGGGCAGGTGAGGAAAAGCGCAGTGTGATTGCCTGGGATGTTATATCTGCTGAGGCTGCAGGCACTGTCGTTCTGTTTTCACTGATACATAGTGTGGTCCTTTTGAAGCTGCCCTCAGCTGGGTACAGAGGAGAGGGCATTGCTTGTGCCTGGGAGGCTCAGTGAGAGGTGACCTTTGTGTCCTTGGTGGCCTGCTGCCAGTAGAAGGACTCCCCAAGGGTATCTTTGGTGCCTTGAAGAGTTGCAATAAGAGAGGCCAAGCAACCAGCCCTGTGGGTTGTTATGTGGTGTGTGCACATGCCCCTTGGCCGCCATTTGTCCCCTGGGCCTGGAATTACCTAGGCTCCCTAAGGTTGGGGCCAGTCAGCCGGCCCTGATAGCACCAATGTGTTGGCCCCATGGCAATGGAGCATCAAGCTTGGAGGCCCATGGTTCTGGTAGAGTTTGGTCATTGGTTGGAATACCCAGGCTGACTCAATGTAGGAGCCAGCAGCTCCCATGGCGCTATGGCAGAGACCTGTGGCATCCAGGGTCTTCCCCTGACAGGTCTTCTGAAGTCTTCATGAAAGCATCCTTAGTGATCTGTGTGCACGCGGTCATTTTGCCCACCGTCATCCTGTGGGTGTTCTTGCTTGAGGATTATCCCTGTGTGTGCCGAGGCCTTGGAGGCTTCAGATTTGGGTGAGTGACCCTTGGGGCAGGATGAGTCCAATGTGGACCACGCCCTGCATTATGGGAGCTTTCTGTAGGCTGTGGTCAGTAGCCTGGTCCCTACAGGGTGTGGATGTGAGGATAATCTGGCCAGGAAAGGGACCTGTTTCTGTGGGACTGACCCCTGGATCCTGGTACGTGAGGAAGTCCAAGTCCCATCCTTACTTTCTGTCAGAGGCCGCCCAATGAGTAGACTGACTGGCAGGAAGAGACGCATGCCTTGAATTCTGCTCCTATTCGAGGGTGCGCTGGGCCGAATCTGCCCTAGTGCCAAGTTCACCTTACTCTGTAGTTCTCTGGGAAACTTTTCTGGTTAGGGTGGAGGTGAACCTTGTGCCAAGGACCCCTGAGCTGTAGTAGTAGCTACAGTCTCAGGGTACGTGGCATTCACACAGATGCTCTGCAAGGTGTCCTTGGGCAGTCAGATTTCTGTGCTTTGGTCAGACATCATGGGTCATGGAGACTGGGAGCCTAGAGCCTACATCAACAGCCCCTCAGTGAAATTTTGCATGGGGCTGAAGGAAGATGCCAGGTGTCATCCCCCATGTCGTGGAAGGACATAGGGTCAGGGCTCCATGACGACGGCATGCGTGTTCAGACTGTAGGGCCTTTCAATGCGGGCACTGAGACTAGGCTACCTGGACATATTTCTGGACACACCCCCAAATTGCCGAGAGTGCATTCTTGTTGGTACACCGGGACACAGGCACTCAACCCCACATCGAATCCCCTGCCACCCATGCATGCTGAGTCAGAAAGACACCCACATGACCTTGAGCTTAATTTGCTGCACTCTTTTGAACGGTAGGTCACCAGTTGTCTGTAAGGGATGGATGTAGTTGGGTTGCAGATACAGGCCTTCCCCCAGTGAAAGCTCTGCATCAGTGTTCCTCAGTGAGAGCCCAAGTCCACATCTCAAGTGTTCCTGTGCTTTCTGTCCCCTTGTCAGGTGCAGTTGCCAGATATGGCTGTCCATGACCCAGGAGACGAAGGTCCGCCCATGAGGCGGCGACTCGAGGTGCAAGGGAGTCCGGCAAGAAGTGTGGCGGCCCAGGGTGGTGCCAGGTCTTTTTAGATCACCAAGCACGGTACGGCTTCTCCTGCCCCAAGACGTGTCGTGAATTTCAGGTTTCCTGGCACTGCCTGAGTGGCTGTACGTATGGAGGGACCGTTCCTCTTGCTGAGAAGCCTGGGGGCTCTGAGTTGCCCCTGCTGCTGGAGGACTCCCAGGTCACTGGCTCCTCCTTGGAGCGGCGCTGCCTGCCCTGTGGAGGTGGGAAGCCAGCCAGCACGTGCTCGGATCGATGACGACACCCTCTCATGCATTCCTTGGAAAATCTGAACAAAATGAGTGAGAACTCACTACCGTCTCCTCATCGAAACTGAGGTCCAGCACTTTGCCTCCCTTGGGGTTGAGGGTGGGACTGGTTAGCAAGAGGGCTTCTCTGACTGCGTCACACACACGCAAGTAGGAGCCAGGTCCCCACTATTTGCGAGGCTCCCATCTGCGGGTGGGCCGTGTACAGATGTTCGAGCGGCCTTCTTGGAATGTGGGGTCCATGTTGAAGGGCACTGAGGAGCAGAAGAGGCATCCGGCTTGTCCAGTGGTGGTAGGTGTCGCAGTAAATCCTGACATCGGACAGTGAGTTCTTCTCTCAGAGCGGTGCATTTTGTCCTGGTTCCTGCTGCAAGTGTGCTAATTGGGGCTCTCGTGATGTCGATTGTGACGCAAGGAAGCTTCTTTGGTGTCTGATTGGAGGCCCAGGTGAGATCTGAGGCCCTGCCCATTGCGGCCCTTTGGGTTGGTGAGATTGCTGAGTACGCTGTGGGCTGCAGCGGCTGCAGAGACCTAGGGGAACGGTGGCAGTTGTGAAAGTTAATAGGCCTCATTTCTGCCCTTGGCAGTTCCTGAGTTGCAAGTCCTGTCACATGCTTGAGTCTTGGAGGTCGCCATGGACTGTGTTGTGGTCACAGGCCTGCATTGCTCCTGCAGGTTGACCAGAGCCCCAGAGGCGAATGGTTGGGCAGGTGAGGAAAAGCGCAGTGTGATTGCCTGGGATGTTATGTCTGCTGAGGCTGCAGGCACTGTCGTTCTGTTCTCACTGATACATAGTGTGGTCCTTTTGAAGCTGCCCTCAGCTGGGTACAGAGGAGAGGGCATTGCTTGTGCCAGGGAGGCTCAGTGAGAGGTGACCTTTGTGTCCTTGGTGGCCTGCTGCCAGTAGAAAGACTCCCCAAGTGTATCTTTGGTGCCTTGAAGAGTTGCAATAAGAGAGGCCAAGCAACCAGCCCTGTGGGTTGTTATGTGGTGTGTGCACATGCCCCATGGCCGCCATTTGTCCCCTGGGCCTGGAATTACCTAGGCTCCCTAAGGTTGGGTCCAGTCAGCCGGCCCTGATAGCACCAATGTGTTGGCCCCCTGGCAATGGAGCATCAAGCTTGGAGGCCCATGGTTCTGGTAGAGTTTGGTCATTGGTTGGAATAGCCAGGCTGACTGAATGTAGGAGCCAGCAGCTCCCATGGTGCTATGGCAGAGACCTGTGGCATCCAGGGTCTTCCCCTGACAGGTCTTCTGAAGTCTTCATGAAAGCATCCTTAGTGATCTGTGTGCACGCGGTCATTTTGCCCACCGTCATCCTGTGGGTGTTCCTGCTTGAGGATTGTCCCTGTGTGTGCCGAGGCCTTGGAGGCTTCAGATTTGGGTGAGTGACCCTTGGGGCAGGATGAGTCCAATGTGGACCACGCCCTGCATTATGGGAGCTTTCTGTAGGCTGTGGTCAGTAGCCTGGTCCCTACAGGGTGTGGATGTGAGGATAATCTGGCCAGGAAAGGGACCAGTTTCTTTGGGACTGACCCCTGGATCCTGGTACGTGAGGAAGTCCAAGTCCCATCCTTACTTTCTGTCAGAGGCCGCCCAATGAGTAGACTGACTGGCAGGAAGAGACGCATGCCTTGAATTCTGCTCCTATTCGAGGGTGCGCTGGGCCGAATCTGCCCTAGTGCCAAGTTCACCTTACTCTGTAGTTCTCTGGGAAACTTTTCTGGTTAGGGTGGAGGTGAACCTTGTGCCAAGGACCCCTGAGCTGTAGTAGTAGCTACAGTCTCAGGGTACGTGGCATTCACACAGATGCTCTGCAAGGTGTCCTTGGGCAGTCAGATTTCTGTGCTTTGGTCAGACATCATGGGTCATGGAGACTGGGAGCCTAGAGCCTACGTCAACAGCCCCTCAGTGAAATTTTGCATGGGGCTGAAGGAAGATGCCAGGTGTCATCCCCCGTGTCGTGGGAGGACAGGAGGTGAGGGCTCCATGACGACGGCATGGGTGTTCAGAATGTAGGGCCTTCCAATGCAGGCACTGAGACTTTGCTACCTGGGCATATTTCTGGACACACCCCCAAATTGCCGAGAGTTCATTCTTGTTGGTACACCGGGACACAGGCACTCAACCCCACATCGAATCCCCTGCCACCCATGCATGCTGAGTCAGAAAGACATCCACATGACCTTGAGCTTAATTTGCTGCACTCTTTTGAACGGTAGGTCACCAGTTGTCTGTAAGGGATGGATGTAGTTGGGTTGAAGATACAGGCCTTCCCCCAGTGAAAGCTCTGCATCAGTGTTCCTCAGTGAGAGCCCAAGTCCACATCTCAAGTGTTCCTGTGCTTTCTGTCCCCTTGTCAGGTGCAGTTGCCAGATATGGCTGTCCATGACCCAGGAGACGAAGGTCCGCCCATGAGGCGGCGGCTCGAGGTGCAAGGGAGTCCGGCAAGAAGTGTGGCGGCCCAGGGTGGTGCCAGGTCTTTTTGGATCACCAAGCACGGTACGGCTTCTCCTGCCCCAAGACGTGTCGTGAATTTCAGGTTTCCTGGCACTGCCTGAGTGGCTGTACGTATGGAGGGACCATTCCTCTTGCTGAGAAGCCTGGGGGCTCTGAGTTGCCCCGGCTGCTGGAGGACTCCCAGGTCACTGGCTCCTCCTTGGAGCGGCGCTGCCTGCCCTGTGGAGGTGGGAAGCCAGCCAGCACGTGCTCGGATCGATGACGACACCCTCTCATGCATTCCTTGGAAAATCTGAACAAAATGAGTGAGAACTCACTACCGTCTCCTCATCGAAACTGAGGTCCAGCACGTTGCCTCCCTTGGGGTTAAGGGTGGGACTGTTTAGCAAGAGGGCTTCTCTGACTGCGTCACACACACGCAAGTAGGAGCCAGGTCCCCACCATTTGCGAGGCTCCCATCTGCGGGTGGGCCGTGTACAGATGTTCGAGCGGCCTTCTTGGAATGTGGGGTCCATGTTGAAGGGCACTGAGGAGCAGAAGAGGCATCCGGCTTGTCCAGTGGTGGTAGGTGTCGCAGTAGATCCTGGCATCGGACAGTGAGTTCTTCTCTCAGAGCGGTGCATTTTGTCCTGGTTCCTGCTGCAAGTGTGCTAATTGGGGCTCTCGTGATGTCGATTGTGACGCAAGGAAGCTTCTGTGGTGTCTGATTGGAGGCCCAGGTGAGATCTGAGGCCCTCGCCACTGTGGCCCTTTGGGTTGGTGAGATTGCTGAGTACCCTGTGGGCTGCAGCGGCTGCAGAGACCTAGGGGAACGGTGGCAGTTGTGAAAGTTAATAGGCCTCATTTCTGCCCTTGGCAGTTCCTGAGTTGCAAGTCCTGTCACATGCTTGAGTCTTGGAGGTCGCCATGGACTGTGTTGTGGTCACAGGCCTGCATTGCTCCTGCAGGTTGACCAGAGCCCCAGAGGAGAATGGTTGGGCAGGTGAGGAAAAGCGCAGTGTGATTGCCTGGGATGTTATGTCTGCTGAGGCTGCAGGCACTGTCGTTCTGTTCTCACTGATACATAGTGTGGTCCTTTTGAAGCTGCCCTCAGCTGGGTACAGAGGAGAGGGCATTGCTTGTGCCTGGGAGGCTCAGTGAGAGGTGACCTTTGTGTCCTTGGTGGCCTGCTGCCAGTAGAAGGACTCCCCAAGGGTATCTTTGGTGCCTTGAAGAGTTGCAATAAGAGAGGCCAAGCAACCAGCCCTGTGGGTTGTTATGTGGTGTGTGCACATGCCCCATGGCCGCCATTTGTCCCCTGGGCCTGGAATTACCTAGGCTCCCTAAGGTTGGGGCCAGTCAGCCGGCCCTGATAGCACCAATGTGTTGGCCCCCTGGCAATGGAGCATCAGGCTTGGAGGACCATGGTTCTGGTAGAGTTTGGTCATTGGTTGGAATAGCCAGGCTGACTGAATGTAGGAGCCAGCAGCCCCCATGGCGCTATGGCAGAGACCTGTGGCATCCAGGGTCTTCCCCTGACAGGTCTTCTGAAGTCTTCATGAAAGCATCCTTAGTGATCTGTGTGCACGCGGTCATTTTGCCCACCGTCATCCTGTGGGTGTTCCTGCTTGAGGATTGTCCCTGTGTGTGCCGAGGCCTTGGAGGCTTCAGATTTGGGTGAGTGACCCTTGGGGCAGGATGAGTCCAATGTGGACCACGCCCTGCATTATGGGAGCTTTCTGTAGGCTGTGGTCAGTAGCCTGGTCCCTACAGGGTGTGGATGTGAGGATAATCTGGCCAGAAAAGGGACCAGTTTCTATGGGACTGACCCCTGGATCCTGGTACGTGAGGAAGTCCAAGTCCCATCCTTACTTTCTGTCAGAGGCCGCCCAATGAGTAGACTGACTGGCAGGAAGAGACGCATGCCTTGAATTCTGCTCCTATTCGAGGGTGCGCTGGGCCGAATCTGCCCTAGTGCCAAGTTCACCTTACTCTGTAGTTCTCTGGGAAACTTTTCTGGTTAGGGTGGAGGTGAACCTTGTGCCAAGGACCCCTGAGCTGTAGTAGTAGCTACAGTCTCAGGGTACGTGGCATTCACACAGATGCTCTGCAAGGTGTCCTTGGGCAGTCAGATTTCTGTGCTTTGGTCAGACATCATGGGTCATGGAGACTGGGAGCCTAGAGCCTACGTCAACAGCCCCTCAGTGAAATTTTGCATGGGGCTGAAGGAAGATGCCAGGTGTCATCCCGCATGTCGTGGGAGGACAGGAGGTCAGGGCTCCATGACGACGGCATGCGTGTTCAGACTGTAGGGCCTTTCAATGCGGGCACTGAGACTAGGCTACCTGGACATATTTCTGGACACACCCCCAAATTGCCGAGAGTGCATTCTTGTTGGTACACCAGGACACAGGCACTCAACCCCACATCGAATCCCCTGCCACCCATGCATGCTGAGTCAGAAAGACATCCACATGACGTTGAGCTTAATTTGCTGCACTCTTTTGAACGGTAGGTCACCAGTTTTCTGTAAGGGATGGATGTAGTTGGGTTCCAGATACAGGCCTTCCCCCAGTGAAAGCTCTGCATCAGTGTTCCTCAGTGAGAGCCCAAGTCCACATCTCAAGTGTTCCTGTGCTTTCTGTCCCCTTGTCAGGTGCAGTTGCCAGATATGGCTGTCCATGACCCAGGAGACGAAGGCCCGCCCATGAGGCGGCGGCTCGAGGTGCAAGGGAGTCCGGCAAGAAGTGTGGCGGCCCAGGGTGGTGCCAGGTCTTTTTGGATCACCGAGCACGGTACGGCTTCTCCTGCCCCAAGACGTGTCGTGAATTTCAGGTTTCCTGGCACTGCCTGAGTGGCTGTACGTATGGAGGGACCGTTCCTCTTGCTGAGAAGCCTGGGGGCTCTGAGTTGCCCCTGCTGCTGGAGGACTCCCAGGTCACTGGCTCCTCCTTGGAGCGGCGCTGCCTGCCCTGTGGAGGTGGGGAGCCAGGCAGCACGTGCTCGGATCGATGACGACACCCTCTCATGCATTCCTTGGAAAATCTGAACAAAATGAGTGAGAACTCACTACCGTCTCCTCATCGAAACTGAGGTCCAGCACGTTGCCTCCCTTGGGGTTGAGGGTGGGACTGGTTAGCAAGAGGGCTTCTCTGACTGCGTCACACACACGCAAGTAGGAGCCAGGTCCCCACCATTTGCGAGGCTCCCATCTGCGGGTGGGCCGTGTACAGATGTTCGAGCGGCCTTCTTGGAATGTGGGGTCCATGGTGAAGGGCACTGAGGAGCAGAAGAGGCATCCGGCTTGTCCAGTGGTGGTAGGTGTCGCAGTAGATCCTGGCATCGGACAGTGAGGTCTTCTCTCAGAGCGGTGCATTTTGTCCTGGTTCCTGCTGCAAGTGTGCTAATTGGGGCTATCGTGATGTCGATTGTGACGCAAGGAAGTTTCTGTGGTGTCTGATTGGAGGCCCAGGTGAGATCTGAGGCCCTCGCCATTGCGGCCCTTTGGGTTGGTGAGATTGCTGAGTACCCTGTGGGCTGCAGCGGCTGCAGAGACCTAGGGGAACGGTGGCAGTTGTGAAAGTTAATAGGCCTCATTTCTGCCCTTGGCAGTTCCTGAGTTGCAAGTCCTGTCACATGCTTGAGTCTTGGTCGCCATGGACTGTGTTGTGGTCACAGGCCTGCATTGCTCCTGCAGGTTGACCAGAGCCCCAGAGGCGAATGGTTGGGCAGGTGAGGAAAAGCGCAGTGTGATTGCCTGGGATGTTATGTCTGCTGAGGCTGCAGGCACTGTCGTTCTGTTTTCACTGATACATAGTGTGGTCCTTTTGAAGCTGCCCTCAGCTGGGTACAGAGGAGAGGGCATTGCTTGTGCCTGGGAGGCTCAGTGAGAGGTGACCTTTGTGTCCTTGGTGGCCTGCTGCCAGTAGAAGGACTCCCCAAGGGTATCTTTGGTGCCTTGAAGAGTTGCAATAAGAGAGGCCAAGCAACCAGCCCTGTGGGTTGTTATGTGGTGTGTGCACATGCCCCTTGGCCGCCATTTGTCCCCTGGGCCTGGAATTACCTAGGCTCCCTAAGGTTGGGGCCAGTCAGCCGGCCCTGATAGCACCAATATGTTGCCCCCATGGCAATGGAGCATCAAGCTTGGAGGCCCATGGTTCTGGTGGAGTTTGGTCATTGGTTGGAATACCCAGGCTGACTCAATGTAGGAGCCAGCAGCTCCCATGGCGCTATGGCAGAGACCTGTGGCATCCAGGGTCTTCCCCTGACAGGTCTTCTGAAGTCTTCATGAAAGCATCCTTAGTGATCTGTGTGCACGCGGTCATTTTGCCCACCGTCATCCTGTGGGTGTTCCTGCTTGAGGATTGTCCCTGTGTGTGCCGAGGCCTTGGAGGCTTCAGATTTGGGTGAGTGACCCTTGGGGCAGGATGAGTCCAATGTGGACCACGCCCTGCATTATGGGAGCTTTCTGTAGGCTGTGGTCAGTAGCCTGGTCCCTACAGGGTGTGGATGTGAGGATAATCTGGCCAGGAAAGGGACCTGTTTCTGTGGGACTGACCCCTGGATCCTGGTACGTGAGGAAGTCCAAGTCCCATCCTTACTTTCTGTCAGAGGCCGCCCAATGAGTAGACTGACTGGCAGGAAGAGACGCATGCCTTGAATTCTGCTCCGATTCGAGGGTGCGCTGGGCCGAATCTGCCCTAGTGCCAAGTTCACCTTACTCTGTAGTTCTCTGGGAAACTTTTCTGGTTAGGGTGGAGGTGAACCTTGTGGCAAGGACCCCTGAGCTGTAGTAGTAGCTACAGTCTCAGGGTACGTGGCATTCACACAGATGCTCTGCAAGGTGTCCTTGGGCAGTCAGATTTCTGTGCTTTGGTCAGACATCATGGGTCATGGAGACTGGGAGCCTAGAGCCTACGTCAACAGCCCCTCAGTGAAATTTTGCATGGGGCTGAAGGAAGATGCCAGGTGTCATCCCCCATGTCGTGGGAGGACAGGAGGTCAGGGCTCCATGACGACGGCATGGGTGTTCAGACTGTAGGGCCTTCAAATGCGGGCACTGAGACTTTGCTACCTGGGCATATTTCTGGACACACCCCCAACTTGCCGAGAGTGCATTCTTGTTGGTACACCGGGACACAGGCACTCAACCCCACATCGAATCCCCTGCCACCCATGCATGCTGAGTCAGAAAGACATCCACATGACGTTGAGCTTAATTTGCTGCACTCTTTTGAACGGTATGTCACCAGTTGTCTGTAAGGGATGGATGTAGTTGGGTTGCAGATACAGGCCTTCCCCCAGTGAAAGCTCTGCATCAGTGTTCCTCAGTGAGAGCCCAAGTCCACATCTCAAGTGTTCCTGTGCTTTCTGTCCCCTTGTCAGGTGCAGTTGCCAGATATGGCTGTCCATGACCCAGGAGACGAAGGTCCGCCCATGAGGCGGCGGCTCGAGGTGCAAGGGAGTCCGGCAAGAAGTGTGGCGGCCCAGGGTGGTGCCAGGTCTTTTTGGATCACCGAGCACGGTACGGCTTCTCCTGCCCCAAGACGTGTCGTGAATTTCAGGTTTCCTGGCACTGCCTGAGTGGCTGTACGTATGGAGGGACCGTTCCTCTTGCTGAAAAGCCTGGGGGCTCTGAGTTGCCCCTGCTGCTGGAGGACTCCCAGGTCACTGGCTCCTCCTTGGAGCGGCGCTGCCTGCCCTGTGGAGGTGGGGAGCCAGGCAGCACGTGCTCGGATCGATGACGACACCCTCTCATGCATTCCTTGGAAAATCTGAAAAAAATGAGTGAGAACTCACTACCGTCTCCTCATCGAAACTGAGGTCCAGCACGTTGCCTCCCTTGGGGTTGAGGGTGGGACTGGTTAGCAAGAGGGCTTCTCTGACTGCGTCACACACACGCAAGTAGGAGCCAGGTCCCCACCATTTGCGAGGCTCCCATCTGCGGGTGGGCCGTGTACAGATGTTCGAGCGGCCTTCTTGGAATGTGGGGTCCATGGTGAAGGGCACTGAGGAGCAGAAGAGGCATCCGGCTTGTCCAGTGGTGGTAGGTGTCGCAGTAGATCCTGGCATCGGACAGTGAGGTCTTCTCTCAGAGCGGTGCATTTTGTCCTGGTTCCTGCTGCAAGTGTGCTAATTGGGGCTCTCGTGATGTCGATTGTGACGCAAGGAAGCTTCTGTGGTGTCTGATTGGAGGCCCAGGTGAGATCTGAGGCCCTCGCCATTGCGGCCGTTTGGGTTGGTGAGATTGCTGAGTACCCTGTGGGCTGCAGCGGCTGCAGAGACCTAAGGGAACGGTGGCAGTTGTGAAAGTTAATAGGCCGCATTTCTGCCCTTGGCAGTTCCTGAGTTGCAAGTCCTGTCACATGATTGAGTCTTGGAGGTCGCCATGGACTGTGTTGTGGTCACAGGCCTGCATTGCTCCTGCAGGTTTTCCAGAGCCCCAGAGGAGAATGGTTGGGCAGGTGAGGAAAAGCGCAGTGTGATTGCCTGGGATGTTATGTCTGCTGAGGCTGCAGGCACTGTCGTTCTGTTCTCACTGATACATAGTGTGGTCCTTTTGAAGCTGCCCTCAGCTGGGTACAGAGGAGAGGGCATTGCTTGTGCCTGGGAGGCTCAGTGAGAGGTGACCTTTGTGTCCTTGGTGGCCTGCTGCCAGTAGAAGGACTCCCCAAGGGTATCTTTGGTGCCTTGAAGAGTTGCAATAAGAGAGGCCAAGCAACCAGCCCTGTGGGTTGTTATGTGGTGTGTGCACATGCCCCTTGGCCGCCATTTGTCCCCTGGGCCTGGAATTACCTAGGCTCCCTAAGGTTGGGGCCAGTCAGCCGGCCCTGATAGCACCAATGTGTTGCCCCAATGGCAATGGAGCATCAAGCTTGGAGGCCCATGGTTCTGGTGGAGTTTGGTCATTGGTTGGAATACCCAGGCTGACTCAATGTAGGAGCCAGCAGCTCCCATGGCGCTATGGCAGAGACCTGTGGCATCCAGGGTCTTCCCCTGACAGGTCTTCTGAAGTCTTCATGAAAGCATCCTTAGTGATCTGTGTGCACGCGGTCATTTTGCCCACCGTCATCCTGTGGGTGTTCCTGCTTGAGGATTGTCCCTGTGTGTGCCGAGGCCTTGGAGGCTTCAGATTTGGGTGAGTGACCCTTGGGGCAGGATGAGTCCAATGTGGACCACGCCCTGCATTATGGGAGCTTTCTGTAGGCTGTGGTCAGTAGCCTGGTCCCTACAGGGTGTGGATGTGAGGATAATCTGGCCAGGAAAGGGACCTGTTTCTGTGGGACTGACCCCTGGATCTGGTACGTGAGGAAGTCCAAGTCCCATCCTTACTTTCTGTCAGAGGCCGCCCAATGAGTAGACTGACTGGCAGGAAGAGACGCATGCCTTGAATTCTGCTCCGATTCGAGGGTGCGCTGGGCCGAATCTGCCCTAGTGCCAAGTTCACCTTACTCTGTAGTTCTCTGGGAAACTTTTCTGGTTAGGGTGGAGGTGAAACCTTGTGCCAAGGACCCCTGAGCTGTAGTAGTAGCTACAGTCTCAGGGTACGTGGCATTCACACAGATGCTCTGCAAGGTGTCCTTGGGCAGTCAGATTTCTGTGCTTTGGTCAGACATCATGGGTCATGGAGACTGGGAGCCTAGAGCCTACGTCAACAGCCCCTCAGTGAAATTTTGCATGGGGCTGAAGGAAGATGCCAGGTGTCATCCCCCATGTCGTGGGAGGACAGGAGGTCAGGGCTCCATGACGACGGCATGGGTGTTCAGACTGTAGGGCCTTCAAATGCGGGCACTGAGACTTTGCTACCTGGGCATATTTCTGGACACACCCCCCAACTTGCCGAGAGTGCATTCTTGTTGGTACACCGGGACAACAGGCACTCAACCCCACATCGAATCCCCTGCCACCCATGCATGCTGAGGTCAGAAAGACATCCACATGACGTTGAGCTTAATTTGCTGCACTCTTTTGAACGGTATGTCACCAGTTGTCCTGTAAGGGATGGATGTAGTTGGGTTGCAGATACAGGCCTTCCCCCAGTGAAAGCTCTGCATCAGTGTTCCTCAGTGAGAGCCCAAGTCCACATCTCAAGTGTTCCTGTGCTTTCTGTCCCCTTGTCAGGTGCAGTTGCCAGATATGGCTGTCCATGGACCCAGGAGACGAAGGTCCGCCCATGAGGCGGCGGCTCGAGGTGCAAGGGAGTCCGGCAAGAAGTGTGGCGGCCCAGGGTGGTGCCAGGTCTTTTTGGATCACCGAGCACGGTACGGCTTCTCCTGCCCCAAGACGTGTCGTGAATTTCAGGTTTCCTGGCACTGCCTGAGTGGCTGTACGTATGGAGGGACCGTTCCTCTTGCTGAAAAGCCTGGGGGCTCTGAGTTGCCCCTGCTGCTGGAGGACTCCCAGGTCACTGGCTCCTCCTTGGAGCGGCGCTGCCTGCCCTGTGGAGGTGGGGAGCCAGGCAGCACGTGCTCGGATCGATGACGACACCCTCTCATGCATTCCTTGGAAAATCTGAAAAAAATGAGTGAGAACTCACTACCGTCTCCTCATCGAAACTGAGGTCCAGCACGTTGCCTCCCTTGGGGTTGAGGGTGGGACTGGTTAGCAAGAGGGCTTCTCTGACTGCGTCACACACACGCAAGTAGGAGCCAGGTCCCCACCATTTGCGAGGCTCCCATCTGCGGGTGGGCCGTGTACAGATGTTCGAGCGGCCTTCTTGGAATGTGGGGTCCATGGTGAAGGGCACTGAGGAGCAGAAGAGGCATCCGGCTTGTCCAGTGGTGGTAGGTGTCGCAGTAGATCCTGGCATCGGACAGTGAGGTCTTCTCTCAGAGCGGTGCATTTTGTCCTGGTTCCTGCTGCAAGTGTGCTAATTGGGGCTCTCGTGATGTCGATTGTGACGCAAGGAAGCTTCTGTGGTGTCTGATTGGAGGCCCAGGTGAGATCTGAGGCCCTCGCCATTGCGGCCGTTTGGGTTGGTGAGATTGCTGAGTACCCTGTGGGCTGCAGCGGCTGCAGAGACCTAGGGGAACGGTGGCAGTTGTGAAAGTTAATAGGCCTCATTTCTGCCCTTGGCAGTTCCTGAGTTGCAAGTCCTGTCACATGCTTGAGTCTTGGAGGTCGCCATGGACTGTGTTGTGGTCACAGGCCTGCATTGCTTCCTGCAGGTTTCCAGAGCCCCTGAGGCGAATGGTTGGGCAGGTGAGGAAAAGCGCAGTGTGATTGCCTGGGATGTTATATCTGCTGAGGCTGCAGGCACTGTCGTTCTGTTTTCACTGATACATAGTGTGGTCCTTTTGAAGCTGCCCTCAGCTGGGTACAGAGGAGAGGGCATTGCTTGTGCCTGGGAGGCTCAGTGAGAGGTGACCTTTGTGTCCTTGGTGGCCTGCTGCCAGTAGAAGGACTCCCCAAGGGTATCTTTGGTGCCTTGAAGAGTTGCAATAAGAGAGGCCAAGCAACCAGCCCTGTGGGTTGTTATGTGGTGTGTGCACATGCCCCTTGGCCGCCATTTGTCCCCTGGGCCTGGAATTACCTAGGCTCCCTAAGGTTGGGGCCAGTCAGCCCGGCCCTGATAGCACCAATGTGTTGGCCCCCATGGCAATGGAGCATCAAGCTTGTGAGGCCCATGGTTCTGGTAGAGTTTGGTCATTGGTTGGAATAGCCAGGCTGACTGAATGTAGGAGCCAGCAGCTCCCATGGCGCTATGGCAGAGACCTGTGGCATCCAGGGTCTTCCCCTGACAGGTCTTCTGAAGTCTTCATGAAAGCATCCTTAGTGATCTGTGTGCATGCGGGTCATTTTGCCCACCGTCATCCTGTGGGTGTTCCTGCTTGAGGATTGTCCCCTGTGTGTGCCGAGGCCTTGGAGGCTTCAGATTTGGGTGAGTGACCTTGGGGCAGGATGAGTCCAATGTGGACCACGCCCTGCATTATGGGAGCTTTCTGTAGGCTGTGGTCAGTAGCCTGGTCCCTACAGGGTGTGGATGTGAGGATAATCTGGCCAGGAAAGGGACCTGTTTCTGTGGGACTGACCCCTGGATCCTGGTACGTGAGGAAGTCCAAGTCCCATCCTTACTTTTCTGTCAGAGGCCGCCCAATGAGTAGACTGACTGGCAGGAAGAGACGCATGCCTTGAATTCTGCTCCTATTCGAGGGTGCGCTGGGCCGAATCTGCCCTAGTGCCAAGTTCACCTTACTCTGTAGTTCTCTGGGAAACTTTTCTGGTTAGGGTGGAGGTGAACCTTGTGCCAAGGACCCCTGAGCTGTAGTAGTAGCTACAGTCTCAGGGTACGTGGCATTCACACAGATGCTCTGCAAGGTGTCCTTGGGCAGTCAGATTTCTGTGCTTTGGTCAGACATCATGGGTCATGGAGACTGGGAGCCTAGAGCCTACATCAACAGCCCCTCAGTGAAATTTTGCATGGGGCTGAAGGAAGATGCCAGGTGTCATCCCCCATGTCGTGGGAGGACATAGGGTCAGGGCTCCATGACGACGGCATGCGTGTTCAGACTGTAGGGCCTTTCAATGCGGGCACTGAGACTAGGCTACCTGGACATATTTCTGGACACACCCCCAAATTGCCGAGAGTGCATTACCGGGACACAGGCACTCAACCCCACATCGAATCCCCTGCCACCCATGCATGCTGAGTCAGAAAGACACCCACATGACCTTGAGCTTAATTTGCTGCACTCTTTTGAACGGTAGGTCACCAGTTGTCTGTAAGGGATGGATGTAGTTGGGTTGCAGATACAGGCCTTCCCCCAGTGAAAGCTCTGCATCAGTGTTCCTCAGTGAGAGCCCAAGTCCACATCTCAAGTGTTCCTGTGCTTTCTGTCCCCTTGTCAGGTGCAGTTGCCAGATATGGCTGTCCATGACCCAGGAGACGAAGGTCCGCCCATGAGGCGGCGACTCGAGGTGCAAGGGAGTCCGGCAAGAAGTGTGGCGGCCCAGGGTGGTGCCAGGTCTTTTTGGATCACCGAGCACGGTACGGCTTCTCCTGCCCCAAGACGTGTCGTGAATTTCAGGTTTCCTGGCACTGCCTGAGTGGCTGTACGTATGGAGGGACCGTTCCTCTTGCTGAGAAGCCTGGGGGCTCTGAGTTGCCCCTGCTGCTGGAGGACTCCCAGGTCACTGGCTCCTCCTTGGAGCGGCGCTGCCTGCCCTGTGGAGGTGGGGAGCCAGGCAGCACGTGCTCGGATCGATGACGACACCCTCTCATGCATTCCTTGGAAAATCTGAACAAAATGAATGAGAACTCACTACCGTCTCCTCATCGAAACTGAGGTCCAGCACTTTGCCTCCCTTGGGGTTGAGGGTGGGACTGGTTAGCAAGAGGGCTTCTCTGACTGCGTCACACACACGCAAGTAGGAGCCAGGTCCCCACCATTTGCGAGGCTCCCATCTGCGGGTGGGCCGTGTACAGATGTTCGAGCGGCCTTCTTGGAATGTGGGGTCCATGTTGAAGGGCACTGAGGAGCAGAAGAGGCATCCGGCTTGTCCAGTGGTGGTAGGTGTCGCAGTAAATCCTGACATCGGACAGTGAGTTCTTCTCTCAGAGCGGTGCATTTTGTCCTGGTTCCTGCTGCAAGTGTGCTAATTGGGGCTCTCGTGATGTCGATTGTGACGCAAGGAAGCTTCTTTGGTGTCTGATTGGAGGCCCAGGTGAGATCTGAGGCCCTGCCCATTGCGGCCCTTTGGGTTGGTGAGATTGCTGAGTACGCTGTGGGCTGCAGCGGCTGCAGAGACCTAGGGGAACGGTGGCAGTTGTGAAAGTTAATAGGCCTCATTTCTGCCCTTGGCAGTTCCTGAGTTGCAAGTCCTGTCACATGCTTGAGTCTTGGAGGTCGCCATGGACTGTGTTGTGGTCACAGGCCTGCATTGCTCCTGCAGGTTGACCAGAGCCCCAGAGGCGAATGGTTGGGCAGGTGAGGAAAAGCGCAGTGTGATTGCCTGGGATGTTATGTCTGCTGAGGCTGCAGGCACTGTCGTTCTGTTCTCACTGATACATAGTGTGGTCCTTTTGAAGCTGCCCTCAGCTGGGTACAGAGGAGAGGGCATTGCTTGTGCCTGGGAGGCTCAGTGAGAGGTGACCTTTGTGTCCTTGGTGGCCTGCTGCCAGTAGAAAGACTCCCCAAGTGTATCTTTGGTGCCTTGAAGAGTTGCAATAAGAGAGGCCAAGCAACCAGCCCTGTGGGTTGTTATGTGGTGGGTGCACATGCCCCATGGCCGCCATTTGTCCCCTGGGCCTGGAATTACCTAGGCTCCCTAAGGTTGGGTCCAGTCAGCCGGCCCTGATAGCACCAATGTGTTGGCCCCCTGGCAATGGAGCATCAAGCTTGGAGGCCCATGGTTCTGGTAGAGTTTGGTCATTGGTTGGAATAGCCAGGCTGACTGAATGTAGGAGCCAGCAGCTCCCATGGTGCTATGGCAGAGACCTGTGGCATCCAGGGTCTTCCCCTGACAGGTCTTCTGAAGTCTTCATGAAAGCATCCTTAGTGATCTGTGTGCACGCGGTCATTTTGCCCACCGTCATCCTGTGGGTGTTCCTGCTTGAGGATTGTCCCTGTGTGTGCCGAGGCCTTGGAGGCTTCAGATTTGGGTGAGTGACCCTTGGGGCAGGATGAGTCCAATGTGGACCACGCTCTGCATTATGGGAGCTTTCTGTAGGCTGTGGTCAGTAGCCTGGTCCCTACAGGGTGTGGATGTGAGGATAATCTGGCCAGGAAAGGGACCAGTTTCTTTGGGACTGACCCCTGGATCCTGGTACGTGAGGAAGTCCAAGTCCCATCCTTACTTTCTGTCAGAGGCCGCCCAATGAGTAGACTGACTGGCAGGAAGAGACGCATGCCTTGAATTCTGCTCCTATTCGAGGGTGCGCTGGGCCGAATCTGCCCTAGTGCCAAGTTCACCTTACTCTGTAGTTCTCTGGGAAACTTTTCTGGTTAGGGTGGAGGTGAACCTTGTGCCAAGGACCCCTGAGCTGTAGTAGTAGCTACAGTCTCAGGGTACGTGGCATTCACACAGATGCTCTGCAAGGTGTCCTTGGGCAGTCAGATTTCTGTGCTTTGGTCAGACATCATGGGTCATGGAGACTGGGAGCCTAGAGCCTACGTCAACAGCCCCTCAGTGAAATTTTGCATGGGGCTGAAGGAAGATGCCAGGTGTCATCCCCCGTGTCGTGGGAGGACAGGAGGTGAGGGCTCCATGACGACGGCATGGGTGTTCAGAATGTAGGGCCTTCCAATGCAGGCACTGAGACTTTGCTACCTGGGCATATTTCTGGACACACCCCCAAATTGCCGAGAGTTCATTCTTGTTGGTACACCGGGACACAGGCACTCAACCCCACATCGAATCCCCTGCCACCCATGCATGCTGAGTCAGAAAGACATCCACATGACCTTGAGCTTAATTTGCTGCACTCTTTTGAACGGTAGGTCACCAGTTGTCTGTAAGGGATGGATGTAGTTGGGTTGAAGATACAGGCCTTCCCCCAGTGAAAGCTCTGCATCAGTGTTCCTCAGTGAGAGCCCAAGTCCACATCTCAAGTGTTCCTGTGCTTTCTGTCCCCTTGTCAGGTGCAGTTGCCAGATATGGCTGTCCATGACCCAGGAGACGAAGGTCCGCCCATGAGGCGGCGGCTCGAGGTGCAAGGGAGTCCGGCAAGAAGTGTGGCGGCCCAGGGTGGTGCCAGGTCTTTTTGGATCACCAAGCACGGTACGGCTTCTCCTGCCCCAAGACGTGTCGTGAATTTCAGGTTTCCTGGCACTGCCTGAGTGGCTGTACGTATGGAGGGACCATTCCTCTTGCTGAGAAGCCTGGGGGCTCTGAGTTGCCCCTGCTGCTGGAGGACTCCCAGGTCACTGGCTCCTCCTTGGAGCGGCGCTGCCTGCCCTGTGGAGGTGGGAAGCCAGCCAGCACGTGCTCGGATCGATGACGACACCCTCTCATGCATTCCTTGGAAAATCTGAACAAAATGAGTGAGAACTCACTACCGTCTCCTCATCGAAACTGAGGTCCAGCACGTTGCCTCCCTTGGGGTTAAGGGTGGGACTGTTTAGCAAGAGGGCTTCTCTGACTGCGTCACACACACGCAAGTAGGAGCCAGGTCCCCACCATTTGCGAGGCTCCCATCTGCGGGTGGGCCGTGTACAGATGTTCGAGCGGCCTTCTTGGAATGTGGGGTCCATGTTGAAGGGCACTGAGGAGCAGAAGAGGCATCCGGCTTGTCCAGTGGTGGTAGGTGTCGCAGTAGATCCTGGCATCGGACAGTGAGTTCTTCTCTCAGAGCGGTGCATTTTGTCCTGGTTCCTGCTGCAAGTGTGCTAATTGGGGCTCTCGTGATGTCGATTGTGACGCAAGGAAGCTTCTGTGGTGTCTGATTGGAGGCCCAGGTGAGATCTGAGGCCCTCGCCACTGTGGCCCTTTGGGTTGGTGAGATTGCTGAGTACCCTGTGGGCTGCAGCGGCTGCAGCGGCTGCAGAGACCTAGGGGAACGGTGGCAGTTGTGAAAGTTAATAGGCCTCATTTCTGCCCTTGGCAGTTCCTGAGTTGCAAGTCCTGTCACATGCTTGAGTCTTGGAGGTCGCCATGGACTGTGTTGTGGTCACAGGCCTGCATTGCTCCTGCAGGTTGACCAGAGCCCCAGAGGAGAATGGTTGGGCAGGTGAGGAAAAGCGCAGTGTGATTGCCTGGGATGTTATGTCTGCTGAGGCTGCAGGCACTGTCGTTCTGTTCTCACTGATACATAGTGTGGTCCTTTTGAAGCTGCCCTCAGCTGGGTACAGAGGAGAGGGCATTGCTTGTGCCTGGGAGGCTCAGTGAGAGGTGACCTTTGTGTCCTTGGTGGCCTGCTGCCAGTAGAAGGACTCCCCAAGGGTATCTTTGGTGCCTTGAAGAGTTGCAATAAGAGAGGCCAAGCAACCAGCCCTGTGGGTTGTTATGTGGTGGGTGCACATGCCCCATGGCCGCCATTTGTCCCCTGGGCCTGGAATTACCTAGGCTCCCTAAGGTTGGGGCCAGTCAGCCGGCCCTGATAGCACCAATGTGTTGGCCCCCTGGCAATGGAGCATCAGGCTTGGAGGACCATGGTTCTGGTAGAGTTTGGTCATTGGTTGGAATAGCCAGGCTGACTGAATGTAGGAGCCAGCAGCCCCCATGGCGCTATGGCAGAGACCTGTGGCATCCAGGGTCTTCCCCTGACAGGTCTTCTGAAGTCTTCATGAAAGCATCCTTAGTGATCTGTGTGCACGCGGTCATTTTGCCCACCGTCATCCTGTGGGTGTTCCTGCTTGAGGATTGTCCCTGTGTGTGCCGAGGCCTTGGAGGCTTCAGATTTGGGTGAGTGACCCTTGGGGCAGGATGAGTCCAATGTGGACCACGCCCTGCATTATGGGAGCTTTCTGTAGGCTGTGGTCAGTAGCCTGGTCCCTACAGGGTGTGGATGTGAGGATAATCTGGCCAGAAAAGGGACCAGTTTCTATGGGACTGACCCCTGGATCCTGGTACGTGAGGAAGTCCAAGTCCCATCCTTACTTTCTGTCAGAGGCCGCCCAATGAGTAGACTGACTGGCAGGAAGAGACGCATGCCTTGAATTCTGCTCCTATTCGAGGGTGCGCTGGGCCGAATCTGCCCTAGTGCCAAGTTCACCTTACTCTGTAGTTCTCTGGGAAACTTTTCTGGTTAGGGTGGAGGTGAACCTTGTGCCAAGGACCCCTGAGCTGTAGTAGTAGCTACAGTCTCAGGGTACGTGGCATTCACACAGATGCTCTGCAAGGTGTCCTTGGGCAGTCAGATTTCTGTGCTTTGGTCAGACATCATGGGTCATGGAGACTGGGAGCCTAGAGCCTACGTCAACAGCCCCTCAGTGAAATTTTGCATGGGGCTGAAGGAAGATGCCAGGTGTCATCCCGCATGTCGTGGGAGGACAGGAGGTCAGGGCTCCATGACGACGGCATGCGTGTTCAGACTGTAGGGCCTTTCAATGCGGGCACTGAGACTAGGCTACCTGGACATATTTCTGGACACACCCCCAAATTGCCGAGAGTGCATTCTTGTTGGTACACCAGGACACAGGCACTCAACCCCACATCGAATCCCCTGCCACCCATGCATGCTGAGTCAGAAAGACATCCACATGACGTTGAGCTTAATTTGCTGCACTCTTTTGAACGGTAGGTCACCAGTTTTCTGTAAGGGATGGATGTAGTTGGGTTGCAGATACAGGCCTTCCCCCAGTGAAAGCTCTGCATCAGTGTTCCTCAGTGAGAGCCCAAGTCCACATCTCAAGTGTTCCTGTGCTTTCTGTCCCCTTGTCAGGTGCAGTTGCCAGATATGGCTGTCCATGACCCAGGAGACGAAGGCCCGCCCATGAGGCGGCGGCTCGAGGTGCAAGGGAGTCCGGCAAGAAGTGTGGCGGCCCAGGGTGGTGCCAGGTCTTTTTGGATCACCGAGCACGGTACGGCTTCTCCTGCCCCAAGACGTGTCGTGAATTTCAGGTTTCCTGGCACTGCCTGAGTGGCTGTACGTATGGAGGGACCGTTCCTCTTGCTGAAAAGCCTGGGGGCTCTGAGTTGCCCCTGCTGCTGGAGGACTCCCAGGTCACTGGCTCCTCCTTGGAGCGGCGCTGCCTGCCCTGTGGAGGTGGGGAGCCAGGCAGCACGTGCTCGGATCGATGACGACACCCTCTCATGCATTCCTTGGAAAATCTGAACAAAATGAGTGAGAACTCACTACCGTCTCCTCATCGAAACTGAGGTCCAGCACGTTGCCTCCCTTGGGGTTGAGGGTGGGACTGATTAGCAAGAGGGCTTCTCTGACTGCGTCACACACACGCAAGTAGGAGCCAGGTCCCCACCATTTGCGAGGCTCCCATCTGCGGGTGGGCCGTGTACAGATGTTCGAGCGGCCTTCTTGGAATGTGGGGTCCATGGTGAAGGGCACTGAGGAGCAGAAGAGGCATCCGGCTTGTCCAGTGGTGGTAGGTGTCGCAGTAGATCCTGGCATCGGACAGTGAGTTCTTCTCTCAGAGCGGTGCATTTTGTCCTGGTTCCTGCTGCAAGTGTGCTAATTGGGGCTCTCGTGATGTCGATTGTGACGCAAGGAAGCTTCTGTGGTGTCTGATTGGAGGCCCAGGTGAGATCTGAGGCCCTCGCCATTGCGGCCCTTTGGGTTGGTGAGATTGCTGAGTACCCTGTGGGCTGCAGCGGCTGCAGAGACCTAGGGGAACGGTGGCAGTTGTGAAAGTTAATAGGCCTCATTTCTGCCCTTGGCAGTTCCTGAGTTGCAAGTCCTGTCACATGCTTGAGTCTTGGAGGTCGCCATGGACTGTGTTGTGGTCACAGGCCTGCATTGCTCCTGCAGGTTGACCAGAGCCCCAGAGGAGAATGGTTGGGCAGGTGAGGAAAAGCGCAGTGTGATTGCCTGGGATGTTATGTCTGCTGAGGCTGCAGGCACTGTCGTTCTGTTCTCACTGATACATAGTGTGGTCCTTTTGAAGCTGCCCTCAGCTGGGTACAGAGGAGAGGGCATTGCTTGTGCCTGGGAGGCTCAGTGAGAGGTGACCTTTGTGTCCTTGGTGGCCTGCTGCCAGTAGAAGGACTCCCCAAGGGTATCTTTGGTGCCTTGAAGAGTTGCAATAAGAGAGGCCAAGCAACCAGCCCTGTGGGTTGTTATGTGGTGTGTGCACATGCCCCTTGGCCGCCATTTGTCCCCTGGGCCTGGAATTACCTAGGCTCCCTAAGGTTGGGGCCAGTCAGCCGGCCCTGATAGCACCAATGTGTTGGCCCCCTGGCAATGGAGCATCAAGCTTGGAGGCCCATGGTTCTGGTAGAGTTTGGTCATTGGTTGGAATAGCCAGGCTGACTGAATGTAGGAGCCAGCAGCTCCCATGGTGCTATGGCAGAGACCTGTGGCATCCAGGGTCTTCCCCTGACAGGTCTTCTGAAGTCTTCATGAAAGCATCCTTAGTGATCTGTGTGCACGCGGTCATTTTGCCCACCGTCATCCTGTGGGTGTTCCTGCTTGAGGATTGTCCCTGTGTGTGCCGAGGCCTTGGAGGCTTCAGATTTGGGTGAGTGACCCTTGGGGCAGGATGAGTCCAATGTGGACCACGCCCTGCATTATGGGAGCTTTCTGTAGGCTGTGGTCAGTAGCCTGGTCCCTACAGGGTGTGGATGTGAGGATAATCTGGCCAGGAAAGGGACCTGTTTCTGTGGGACTGACCCCTGGATCCTGGTACGTGAGGAAGTCCAAGTCCCATCCTTACTTTCTGTCAGAGGCCGCCCAATGAGTAGACTGACTGGCAGGAAGAGACGCATGCCTTGAATTCTGCTCCTATTCGAGGGTGCGCTGGGCCGAATCTGCCCTAGTGCCAAGTTCACCTTACTCTGTAGTTCTCTGGGAAACTTTTCTGGTTAGGGTGGAGGTGAACCTTGTGCCAAGGACCCCTGAGCTGTAGTAGTAGCTACAGTCTCAGGGTACGTGGCATTCACACAGATGCTCTGCAAGGTGTCCTTGGGCAGTCAGATTTCTGTGCTTTGGTCAGACATCATGGGTCATGGAGACTGGGAGCCTAGAGCCTACGTCAACAGCCCCTCAGTGAAATTTTGCATGGGGCTGAAGGAAGATGCCAGGTGTCATCCCCCATGTCGTGGGAGGACAGGAGGTCAGGGCTCCATGACGACGGCATGCGTGTTCAGACTGTAGGGCCTTTCAATGCGGGCACTGAGACTAGGCTACCTGGACATATTTCTGGACACACCCCCAAATTGCCGAGAGTGCATTCTTGTTGGTACACCAGGACACAGGCACTCAACCCCACATTGAATCCCCTGCCACCCATGCATGCTGAGTCAGAAAGACATCCACATGACGTTGAGCTTAATTTGCTGCACTCTTTTGAACGGTAGGTCACCAGTTTTCTGTAAGGGATGGATGTAGTTGGGTTGCAGATACAGGCCTTCCCCCAGTGAAAGCTCTGCATCAGTGTTCCTCAGTGAGAGCCCAAGTCCACATCTCAAGTGTTCCTGTGCTTTCTGTCCCCTTGTCAGGTGCAGTTGCCAGATATGGCTGTCCATGACCCAGGAGACGAAGGCCCGCCCATGAGGCGGCGGCTCGAGGTGCAAGGGAGTCCGGCAAGAAGTGTGGCGGCCCAGGGTGGTGCCAGGTCTTTTTGGATCACCGAGCACGGTACGGCTTCTCCTGCCCCAAGACGTGTCGTGAATTTCAGGTTTCCTGGCACTGCCTGAGTGGCTGTACGTATGGAGGGACCGTTCCTCTTGCTGAGAAGCCTGGGGGCTCTGAGTTGCCCCTGCTGCTGGAGGACTCCCAGGTCACTGGCTCCTCCTTGGAGCGGCGCTGCCTGCCCTGTGGAGGTGGGGAGCCAGGCAGCACGTGCTCGGATCGATGACGACACCCTCTCATGCATTCCTTGGAAAATCTGAACAAAATGAGTGAGAACTCACTACCGTCTCCTCATCGAAACTGAGGTCCAGCACGTTGCCTCCCTTGGGGTTGAGGGTGGGACTGGTTAGCAAGAGGGCTTCTCTGACTGCGTCACACACACGCAAGTAGGAGCCAGGTCCCCACCATTTGCGAGGCTCCCATCTGCGGGTGGGCCGTGTACAGATGTTCGAGCGGCCTTCTTGGAATGTGGGGTCCATGGTGAAGGGCACTGAGGAGCAGAAGAGGCATCCGGCTTGTCCAGTGGTGGTAGGTGTCGCAGTAGATCCTGGCATCGGACAGTGAGTTCTTCTCTCAGAGCGGTGCATTTTGTCCTGGTTCCTGCTGCAAGTGTGCTAATTGGGGCTCTCGTGATGTCGATTGTGACGCAAGGAAGCTTCTGTGGTGTCTGATTGGAGGCCCAGGTGAGATCTGAGGCCCTCGCCATTGCGGCCCTTTGGGTTGGTGAGATTGCTGAGTACCCTGTGGGCTGCAGCGGCTGCAGAGACCTAGGGGAACGGTGGCAGTTGTGAAAGTTAATAGGCCTCATTTCTGCCCTTGGCAGTTCCTGAGTTGCAAGTCCTGTCACATGCTTGAGTCTTGGAGGTCGCCATGGACTGTGTTGTGGTCACAGGCCTGCATTGCTCCTGCAGGTTGACCAGAGCCCCAGAGGAGAATGGTTGGGCAGGTGAGGAAAAGCGCAGTGTGATTGCCTGGGATGTTATGTCTGCTGAGGCTGCAGGCACTGTCGTTCTGTTCTCACTGATACATAGTGTGGTCCTTTTGAAGCTGCCCTCAGCTGGGTACAGAGGAGAGGGCATTGCTTGTGCCTGGGAGGCTCAGTGAGAGGTGACCTTTGTGTCCTTGGTGGCCTGCTGCCAGTAGAAGGACTCCCCAAGGGTATCTTTGGTGCCTTGAAGAGTTGCAATAAGAGAGGCCAAGCAACCAGCCCTGTGGGTTGTTATGTGGTGTGTGCACATGCCCCTTGGCCGCCATTTGTCCCCTGGGCCTGGAATTACCTAGGCTCCCTAAGGTTGGGGCCAGTCAGCCGGCCCTGATAGCACCAATGTGTTGGCCCCCTGGCAATGGAGCATCAAGCTTGGAGGCCCATGGTTCTGGTAGAGTTTGGTCATTGGTTGGAATAGCCAGGCTGACTGAATGTAGGAGCCAGCAGCTCCCATGGTGCTATGGCAGAGACCTGTGGCATCCAGGGTCTTCCCCTGACAGGTCTTCTGAAGTCTTCATGAAAGCATCCTTAGTGATCTGTGTGCACGCGGTCATTTTGCCCACCGTCATCCTGTGGGTGTTCCTGCTTGAGGATTGTCCCTGTGTGTGCCGAGGCCTTGGAGGCTTCAGATTTGGGTGAGTGACCCTTGGGGCAGGATGAGTCCAATGTGGACCACGCCCTGCATTATGGGAGCTTTCTGTAGGCTGTGGTCAGTAGCCTGGTCCCTACAGGGTGTGGATGTGAGGATAATCTGGCCAGGAAAGGGACCTGTTTCTGTGGGACTGACCCCTGGATCCTGGTACGTGAGGAAGTCCAAGTCCCATCCTTACTTTCTGTCAGAGGCCGCCCAATGAGTAGACTGACTGGCAGGAAGAGACGCATGCCTTGAATTCTGCTCCTATTCGAGGGTGCGCTGGGCCGAATCTGCCCTAGTGCCAAGTTCACCTTACTCTGTAGTTCTCTGGGAAACTTTTCTGGTTAGGGTGGAGGTGAACCTTGTGCCAAGGACCCCTGAGCTGTAGTAGTAGCTACAGTCTCAGGGTACGTGGCATTCACACAGATGCTCTGCAAGGTGTCCTTGGGCAGTCAGATTTCTGTGCTTTGGTCAGACATCATGGGTCATGGAGACTGGGAGCCTAGAGCCTACGTCAACAGCCCCTCAGTGAAATTTTGCATGGGGCTGAAGGAAGATGCCAGGTGTCATCCCCCATGTCGTGGGAGGACAGGAGGTCAGGGCTCCATGACGACGGCATGGGTGTTCAGACTGTAGGGCCTTCCAATGCGGGCACTGAGACTTTGCTACCTGGGCATATTTCTGGACACACCCCCAACTTGCCGAGAGTGCATTCTTGTTGGTACACCGGGACACAGGCACTCAACCCCACATCGAATCCCCTGCCACCCATGCATGCTGAGTCAGAAAGACATCCACATGACGTTGAGCTTAATTTGCTGCACTCTTTTGAACGGTAGGTCACCAGTTGTCTGTAAGGGATGGATGTAGTTGGGTTGCAGATACAGGCCTTCCCCCAGTGAAAGCTCTGCATCAGTGTTCCTCAGTGAGAGCCCAAGTCCACATCTCAAGTGTTCCTGTGCTTTCTGTCCCCTTGTCAGGTGCAGTTGCCAGATATGGCTGTCCATGACCCAGGAGACGAAGGTCCGCCCATGAGGCGGCGGCTCGAGGTGCAAGGGAGTCCGGCAAGAAGTGTGGCGGCCCAGGGTGGTGCCAGGTCTTTTTGGATCACCGAGCACGGTACGGCTTCTCCTGCCCCAAGACGTGTCGTGAATTTCAGGTTTCCTGGCACTGCCTGAGTGGCTGTATGTATGGAGGGACCGTTCCTCTTGCTGAGAAGCCTGGGGGCTCTGATTTGCCCCGGCTGCTGGAGGACTCCCAGGTCACTGGCTCCTCCTTGGAGCGGCACTGCCTGCCCTGTGGAGGTGGGGAGCCAGCCAGCACGTGCTCGGATCGATGACGACACCCTCTCATGCATTCCTTGGAAAATCTGAACAAAATGAGTGAGAACTCACTACCGTCTCCTCATCGAAACTGAGGTCCAGCACGTTGCCTCCCTTGGGGTTGAGGGTGGGACTGGTTAGCAAGAGGGCTTCTCTGACTGCGTCACACACACGCAAGTAGGAGCCAGGTCCCCACCATTTGCGAGGCTCCCATCTGCGGGTGGGCCGTGTACAGATGTTCGAGCGGCCTTCTTGGAATGTGGGGTCCATGGTGAAGGGCACTGAGGAGCAGAAGAGGCATCCCGCTTGTCCAGTGGTGGTAGGTGTCGCAGTAGATCCTGGCATCGGACAGTGAGGTCTTCTCTCAGAGCGGTGCATTTTGTCCTGGTTCCTGCTGCAAGTGTGCTAATTGGGGCTCTCGTGATGTCGATTGTGACGCAAGGAAGCTTCTGTGGTGTCTGATTGGAGGCCCAGGTGAGATCTGAGGCCCTCGCCATTGCGGCCCTTTGGGTTGGTGAGATTGCTGAGTACCCTGTGGGCTGCAGCGGCTGCAGAGACCTAGGGGAACGGTGGCAGTTGTGAAAGTTAATAGGCCTCATTTCTGCCCTTGGCAGTTCCTGAGTTGCAAGTCCTGTCACATGCTTGAGTCTTGGAGGTCGCCATGGACTGTGTTGTGGTCACAGGCCTGCATTGCTCCTGCAGGTTGACCAGAGCCCCAGAGGAGAATGGTTGGGCAGGTGAGGAAAAGCGCAGTGTGATTGCCTGGGATGTTATGTCTGCTGAGGCTGCAGGCACTGTCGTTCTGTTCTCACTGATACATAGTGTGGTCCTTTTGAAGCTGCCCTCAGCTGGGTACAGAGGAGAGGGCATTGCTTGTGCCTGGGAGGCTCAGTGAGAGGTGACCTTTGTGTCCTTGGTGGCCTGCTGCCAGTAGAAGGACTCCCCAAGGGTATCTTTGGTGCCTTGAAGAGTTGCAATAAGAGAGGCCAAGCAACCAGCCCTGTGGGTTGTTATGTGGTGTGTGCACATGCCCCTTGGCCGCCATTTGTCCCCTGGGCCTGGAATTACCTAGGCTCCCTAAGGTTGAGGCCAGTCAGCCGGCCCTGATAGCACCAATGTGTTGGCCCCGTGGCAATGGAGCATCAAGCTTGGAGGCCCATGGTTCTGGTGGAGTTTGGTCATTGGTTGGAATACCCAGGCTGACTCAATGTAGGAGCCAGCAGCTCCCATGGCGCTATGGCAGAGACCTGTGGCATCCAGGGTCTTCCCCTGACAGGTCTTCTGAAGTCTTCATGAAAGCATCCTTAGTGATCTGTGTGCACGCGGTCATTTTGCCCACCGTCATCCTGTGGGTGTTCCTGCTTGAGGATTGTCCCTGTGTGTGCCGAGGCCTTGGAGGCTTCAGATTTGGGTGAGTGACCCTTGGGGCAGGATGAGTCCAATGTGGACCACGCCCTGCATTATGGGAGCTTTCTGTAGGCTGTGGTCAGTAGCCTGGTCCCTACAGGGTGTGGATGTGAGGATAATCTGGCCAGGAAAGGGACCTGTTTCTGTGGGACTGACCCCTGGATCCTGGTACGTGAGGAAGTCCAAGTCCCATCCTTACTTTCTGTCAGAGGCCGCCCAATGAGTAGACTGACTGGCAGGAAGAGACGCATGCCTTGAATTCTGCTCTGATTCGAGGGTGCGCTGGGCCGAATCTGCCCTAGTGCCAAGTTCACCTTACTCTGTAGTTCTCTGGGAAACTTTTCTGGTTAGGGTGGAGGTGAACATTATGCCGAGGACCGCTGAGCTGTAGTAGTAGCTACAGTCTCAGGGTACGTGGCATTCACACAGATGCTTTGCAAGGTGTCCTTGGGCAGTCAGATTTCTGTGCTTTGGTCAGACATCATGGGTCATGGAGACTGGGAGCCTAGAGCCTACGTCAACAGCCCCTCAGTGAAATTTTGCATGGGGCTGAAGGAAGATGCCAGGTGTCATCCCCCATGTCGTGGGAGGACAGGAGGTCAGGGCTCCATGACGACGGCATGCGATTTCAGACTGTAGGGCCTTTCAATGCGGGCACTGAGACTAGGCTACCTGGACATATTTCTGGACACACCCCCAAATTGCCGAGAGTGCATTCTTTTTGGTACACCGGGACACAGGCACTCAACCCCACATCGAATCCCCTGCCACCCATGCATGCTGAGTCAGAAAGACACCCACATGACCTTGAGCTTAATTTGCTGCACTCTTTTGAACGGTAGGTCACCAGTTGTCTGTAAGGGATGGATGTAGTTGGGTTGCAGATACAGGCCTTCCCCCAGTGAAAGCTCTGCATCAGTGTTCCTCAGTGAGAGCCCAAGTCCACATCTCAAGTGTTCCTGTGCTTTCTGTCCCCTTGTCAGGTGCAGTTGCCAGATATGGCTGTCCATGACCCAGGAGACGAAGGTCCGCCCATGAGGCGGCGGCTCGAGGTGCAAGGGAGTTCGGCAAGAAGTGTGGCGGCCCAGGGTGGTGCCAGGTCTTTTTGGATCACCGAGCACGGTACGGCTTCTCCTGCCCCAAGACGTGTCGTGAATTTCAGGTTTCCTGGCACTGCCTGAGTGGCTGTACGTATGGAGGGACCGTTCCTCTTGCTGAGAAGCCTGGGGGCTCTGAGTTGCCCCTGCTGCTGGAGGACTCCCAGGTCACTGGCTCCTCCTTGGAGCAGCGCAGCCTGCCCTGTGGAGGTGGGGAGCCAGGCAGCACGTGCTCGGATCGATGACGACACCCTCTCATGCATTCCTTGGAAAATCTGAACAAAATGAGTGAGAACTCACTACCGTCTCCTCATCGAAACTGAGGTCCAGCACTTTGCCTCCCTTGGGGTTGAGGGTGGGACTGGTTAGCAAGAGGGCTTCTCTGACTGCGTCACACACACGCAAGTAGGAGCCAGGTCCCCACCATTTGCGAGGCTCCCATCTGCGGGTGGGCCGTGTACAGATGTTCGAGCGGCCTTCTTGGAATGTGGGGTCCATGGTGAAGGGCACTGAGGAGCAGAAGAGGCATCCGGCTTGTCCAGTGGTGGTAGGTGTCGCAGTAGATCCTGGCATCGGACAGTGAGGTCTTCTCTCAGAGCGGTGCATTTTGTCCTGGTTCCTGCTGCAAGTGTGCTAATTGGGGCTCTCGTGATGTCGATTGTGACGCAAGGAAGCTTCTGTGGTGTCTGATTGGAGGCCCAGGTGAGATCTGAGGCCCTCGCCATTGCGGCCGTTTGGGTTGGTGAGATTGCTGAGTACCCTGTGGGCTGCAGCGGCTGCAGAGACCTAGGGGAACGGTGGCAGTTGTGAAAGTTAATAGGCCTCATTTCTGCCCTTGGCAGTTCCTGAGTTGCAAGTCCTGTCACATGCTTGAGTCTTGGTCGCCATGGACTGTGTTGTGGTCACAGGCCTGCATTGCTCCTGCAGGTTGACCAGAGCCCCAGAGGCGAATGGTTTGGCAGGTGTGGAAAAGCGCAGTGTGATTGCCTGGGATGTTATGTCTGCTGAGGCTGCAGGCACTGTCGTTCTGTTCTCACTGATACATAGTGTGGTCCTTTTGAAGCTGCCCTCAGCTGGGTACAGAGGAGAGGGCATTGCTTGTGCCTGGGAGGCTCAGTGAGAGGTGACCTTTGTGTCCTTGGTGGCCTGCTGCCAGTAGAAGGACTCCCCAAGGGTATCTTTGGTGCCTTGAAGAGTTGCAATAAGAGAGGCCAAGCAACCAGCCCTGTGGGTTGTTATGTGGTGTGTGCACATGCCCCTTGGCCGCCATTTGTCCCCTGGGCCTGGAATTACCTAGGCTCCCTAAGGTTGGGGCCAGTCAGCCGGCCCTGATAGCACCAATGTGTTGGCCCCCTGGCAATGGAGCATCAAGCTTGGAGGCCCATGGTTCTGGTAGAGTTTGGTCATTGGTTGGAATAGCCAGGCTGACTGAATGTAGGAGCCAGCAGCTCCCATGGTGCTATGGCAGAGACCTGTGGCATCCAGGGTCTTCCCCTGACAGGTCTTCTGAAGTCTTCATGAAAGCATCCTTAGTGATCTGTGTGCACGCGGTCATTTTGCCCACCGTCATCCTGTGGGTGTTCCTGCTTGAGGATTGTCCCTGTGTGTGCCGAGGCCTTGGAGGCTTCAGATTTGGGTGAGTGACCCTTGGGGCAGGATGAGTCCAATGTGGACCACGCCCTGCATTATGGGAGCTTTCTGTAGGCTGTGGTCAGTAGCCTGGTCCCTACAGGGTGTGGATGTGAGGATAATCTGGCCAGGAAAGGGACCTGTTTCTGTGGGACTGACCCCTGGATCCTGGTACGTGAGGAAGTCCAAGTCCCATCCTTACTTTCTGTCAGAGGCCGCCCAATGAGTAGACTGACTGGCAGGAAGAGACGCATGCCTTGAATTCTGCTCCTATTCGAGGGTGCGCTGGGCCGAATCTGCCCTAGTGCCAAGTTCACCTTACTCTGTAGTTCTCTGGGAAACTTTTCTGGTTAGGGTGGAGGTGAACCTTGTGCCAAGGACCCCTGAGCTGTAGTAGTAGCTACAGTCTCAGGGTACGTGGCATTCACACAGATGCTCTGCAAGGTGTCCTTGGGCAGTCAGATTTCTGTGCTTTGGTCAGACATCATGGGTCATGGAGACTGGGAGCCTAGAGCCTACGTCAACAGCCCCTCAGTGAAATTTTGCATGGGGCTGAAGGAAGATGCCAGGTGTCATCCCCCATGTCGTGGGAGGACAGGAGGTCAGGGCTCCATGGCGACGGCATGGGTGTTCAGACTGTAGGGCCTTCCAATGCGGGCACTGAGACTTTGCTACCTGGGCATATTTCTGGACACACCCCCAACTTGCCGAGAGTGCATTCTTGTTGGTACACCGGGACACAGGCACTCAACCCCACATCGAATCCCCTGCCACCCATGCATGCTAAGTCAGAAAGACATCCACATGACGTTGAGCTTAATTTGCTGCACTCTTTTGAACGGTAGGTCACCAGTTTTCTGTAAGGGATGGATGTAGTTGGGTTGCAGATACAGGCCTTCCCCCAGTGAAAGCTCTGCATCAGTGTTCCTCAGTGAGAGCCCAAGTCCACATCTCAAGTGTTCCTGTGCTTTCTGTCCCCTTGTCAGGTGCAGTTGCCAGATATGGCTGTCCATGACCCAGGAGACGAAGGTCCGCCCATGAGGCGGCGGCTCGAGGTGCAAGGGAGTCCGGCAAGAAGTGTGGCGGCCCAGGGTGGTGCCAGGTCTTTTTGGATCACCGAGCACGGTACGGCTTCTCCTGCCCCAAGACGTGTCGTGAATTTCAGGTTTCCTGGCACTGCCTGAGTGGCTGTATGTATGGAGGGACCGTTCCTCTTGCTGAGAAGCCTGGGGGCTCTGATTTGCCCCGGCTGCTGGAGGACTCCCAGGTCACTGGCTCCTCCTTGGAGCGGCACTGCCTGCCCTGTGGAGGTGGGGAGCCAGCCAGCACGTGCTCGGATCGATGACGACACCCTCTCATGCATTCCTTGGAAAATCTGAACAAAATGAGTGAGAACTCACTACCGTCTCCTCATCGAAACTGAGGTCCAGCACGTTGCCTCCCTTGGGGTTGAGGGTGGGACTGGTTAGCAAGAGGGCTTCTCTGACTGCGTCACACACACGCAAGTAGGAGCCAGGTCCCCACCATTTGCGAGGCTCCCATCTGCGGGTGGGCCGTGTACAGATGTTCGAGCGGCCTTCTTGGAATGTGGGGTCCATGGTGAAGGGCACTGAGGAGCAGAAGAGGCATCCGGCTTGTCCAGTGGTGGTAGGTGTCGCAGTAGATCCTGGCATCGGACAGTGAGGTCTTCTCTCAGAGCGGTGCATTTTGTCCTGGTTCCTGCTGCAAGTGTGCTAATTGGGGCTCTCGTGATGTCGATTGTGACGCAAGGAAGCTTCTGTGGTGTCTGATTGGAGGCCCAGGTGAGATCTGAGGCCCTCGCCATTGCGGCCCTTTGGGTTGGTGAGATTGCTGAGTACCCTGTGGGCTGCAGCGGCTGCAGAGACCTAGGGGAACGGTGGCAGTTGTGAAAGTTAATAGGCCTCATTTCTGCCCTTGGCAGTTCCTGAGTTGCAAGTCCTGTCACATGCTTGAGTCTTGGAGGTCGCCATGGACTGTGTTGTGGTCACAGGCCTGCATTGCTCCTGCAGGTTGACCAGAGCCCCAGAGGAGAATGGTTGGGCAGGTGAGGAAAAGCGCAGTGTGATTGCCTGGGATGTTATGTCTGCTGAGGCTGCAGGCACTGTCGTTCTGTTCTCACTGATACATAGTGTGGTCCTTTTGAAGCTGCCCTCAGCTGGGTACAGAGGAGAGGGCATTGCTTGTGCCTGGGAGGCTCAGTGAGAGGTGACCTTTGTGTCCTTGGTGGCCTGCTGCCAGTAGAAGGACTCCCCAAGGGTATCTTTGGTGCCTTGAAGAGTTGCAATAAGAGAGGCCAAGCAACCAGCCCTGTGGGTTGTTATGTGGTGTGTGCACATGCCCCTTGGCCGCCATTTGTCCCCTGGGCCTGGAATTACCTAGGCTCCCTAAGGTTGGGGCCAGTCAGCCGGCCCTGATAGCACCAATGTGTTGGCCCCGTGGCAATGGAGCATCAAGCTTGGAGGCCCATGGTTCTGGTGGAGTTTGGTCATTGGTTGGAATACCCAGGCTGACTCAATGTAGGAGCCAGCAGCTCCCATGGCGCTATGGCAGAGACCTGTGGCATCCAGGGTCTTCCCCTGACAGGTCTTCTGAAGTCTTCATGAAAGCATCCTTAGTGATCTGTGTGCACGCGGTCATTTTGCCCACCGTCATCCTGTGGGTGTTCCTGCTTGAGGATTGTCCCTGTGTGTGCCGAGGCCTTGGAGGCTTCAGATTTGGGTGAGTGACCCTTGGGGCAGGATGAGTCCAATGTGGACCACGCCCTGCATTATGGGAGCTTTCTGTAGGCTGTGGTCAGTAGCCTGGTCCCTACAGGGTGTGGATGTGAGGATAATCTGGCCAGGAAAGGGACCTGTTTCTGTGGGACTGACCCCTGGATCCTGGTACGTGAGGAAGTCCAAGTCCCATCCTTACTTTCTGTCAGAGGCCGCCCAATGAGTAGACTGACTGGCAGGAAGAGACGCATCCCTTGAATTCTGCTCCGATTCGAGGGTGCGCTGGGCCGAATCTGCCCTAGTGCCAAGTTCACCTTACTCTGTAGTTCTCTGGGAAACTTTTCTGGTTAGGGTGGAGGTGAACATTATGCCGAGGACCGCTGAGCTGTAGTAGTAGCTACAGTCTCAGGGTACGTGGCATTCACACAGATGCTCTGCAAGGTGTCCTTGGGCAGTCAGATTTCTGTGCTTTCGTCAGACATCATGGGTCATGGAGACTGGGAGCCTAGAGCCTACGTCAACAGCCCCTCAGTGAAATTTTGCATGGGGCTGAAGGAAGATGCCAGGTGTCATCCCCCATGTCGTGGGAGGACAGGAGGTCAGGGCTCCATGACGACGGCATGCGTGTTCAGACTGTAGGGCCTTTCAATGCGGGCACTGAGACTAGGCTACCTGGACATATTTCTGGACACACCCCCAAATTGCCGAGAGTGCATTCTTGTTGGTACACCGGGACACAGGCACTCAACCCCACATCGAATCCCCTGCCACCCATGCATGCTGAGTCAGAAAGACACCCACATGACCTTGAGCTTAATTTGCTGCACTCTTTTGAATGGTATGTCACCAGTTGTCTGTAAGGGATGGATGTAGTTGGGTTGCAGATACAGGCCTTCCCCCAGTGAAAGCTCTGCATCAGTGTTCCTCAGTGAGAGCCCAAGTCCACATCTCAAGTGTTCCTGTGCTTTCTGTCCCCTTGTCAGGTGCAGTTGCCAGATATGGCTGTCCATGACCCAGGAGACGAAGGTCCGCCCATGAAGCGGCGACTCGAGGTGCAAGGGAGTCCGGCAAGAAGTGTGGCGGCCCAGGGTGGTGCCAGGTCTTTTTGGATCACCGAGCACGGTACGGCTTCTCCTGCCCCAAGACGTGTCGTGAATTTCAGGTTTCCTGGCACTGCCTGAGTGGCTGTACGTATGGAGGGACCGTTCCTCTTGCTGAGAAGCCTGGGGGCTCTGAGTTGCCCCTGCTGCTGGAGGACTCCCAGGTCACTGGCTCCTCCTTGGAGCGGCGCTGCCTGCCCTGTGGAGGTGGGGAGCCAGGCAGCACGTGCTCGGATCGATGACGACACCCTCTCATGCATTCCTTGGAAAATCTGAACAAAATGAGTGAGAACTCACTACCGTCTCCTCATCGAAACTGAGGTCCAGCACGTTGCCTCCCTTGGGGTTGAGGGTGGGACTGGTTAGCAAGAGGGCTTCTCTGACTGCGTCACACACACGCAAGTAGGAGCCAGGTCCCCACCATTTGCGAGGCTCCCATCTGCGGGTGGGCCGTGTACAGATGTTCGAGCGGCCTTCTTGGAATGTGGGGTCCATGGTGAAGGGCACTGAGGAGCAGAAGAGGCATCCGGCTTGTCCAGTGGTAGTAGGTGTCGCAGTAGATCCTGGCATCGGACAGTGAGGTCTTCTCTCCGAGCGCTGCATTTTGTCCTGGTTCCTGCTGCAAGTGTGCTAATTGGGGCTCTCGTGATGTCGATTGTGACGCAAGGAAGCTTCTGTGGTGTCTGATTGGAGGCCCAGGTGAGATCTGAGGCCCTCGCCATTGCGGCCCTTTGGGTTGGTGAGATTGCTGAGTACCCTGTGGGCTGCAGCGGCTGCAGAGACCTAGGGGAACGGTGGCAGTTGTGAAAGTTAATAGGCCTCATTTCTGCCCTTGGCAGTTCCTGAGTTGCAAGTCCTGTCACATGCTTGAGTCTTGGAGGTCGCCATGGACTGTGTTGTGGTCACAGGCCTGCATTGCTCCTGCAGGTTTTCCAGAGCCCCAGAGGAGAATGGTTGGGCAGGTGAGGAAAAGCGCAGTGTGATTGCCTGGGATGTTATGTCTGCTGAGGCTGCAGGCACTGTCGTTCTGTTCTCACTGATACATAGTGTGGTCCTTTTGAAGCTGCCCTCAGCTGGGTACAGAGGAGAGGGCATTGCTTGTGCCTGGGAGGCTCAGTGAGAGGTGACCTTTGTGTCCTTGGTGGCCTGCTGCCAGTAGAAGGACTCCCCAAGGGTATCTTTGGTGCCTTGAAGAGTTGCAATAAGAGAGGCCAAGCAACCAGCCCTGTGGGTTGTTATGTGGTGTGTGCACATGCCCCTTGGCCGCCATTTGTCCCCTGGGCCTGGAATTACCTAGGCTCCCTAAGGTTGGGTCCAGTCAGCCGGCCCTGATAGCACCAATGTGTTGGCCCCCTGGCAATGGAGCATCAAGCTTGGAGGCCCATGGTTCTGGTAGAGTTTGGTCATTGGTTGGAATAGCCAGGCTAACTCAATGTAGGAGCCAGCAGCTCCCATGGTGCTATGGCAGAGACCTGTGGCATCCAGGGTCTTCCCCTGACAGGTCTTCTGAAGTCTTCATGAAAGCATCCTTAGTGATCTGTGTGCACGCGGTCATTTTGCCCACCGTCATCCTGTGGGTGTTCCTGCTTGAGGATTGTCCCTGTGTGTGCCGAGGCCTTGGAGGCTTCAGATTTGGGTGAGTGACCCTTGGGGCAGGATGAGTCCAATGTGGACCACACTCTGCATTATGGTAGCTTTCTGTAGGCTGTGGTCAGTAACCTGGTCCCTACAGGGTGTGGATGTGAGGATAATCTGGCCAGGAAAGGGACCAGTTTCTATGGGACTGACCCCTGGATCCTGGTACGTGAGGAAGTCCAAGTCCCATCCTTACTTTCTGTCAGAGGCCGCCCAATGAGTAGACTGACTGGCAGGAAGAGACGCATGCCTTGAATTCTGCTCCTATTCGAGGGTGCGCTGGGCCGAATCTGGCCTAGTGCCAAGTTCACCTTACTCTGTAGTTCTCTGGGAAACTTTTCTGGTTAGGGTGGAGGTGAACCTTGTGCCAAGGACCCCTGAGCTGTAGTAGTAGCTACAGTCTCAGGGTACGTGGCATTCACACAGATGCTCTGCAAGGTGTCCTTGGGCAGTCAGATTTCTGTGCTTTGGTCAGACATCATGGGTCATGGAGACTGGGAGCCTAGAGCCTACGTCAACAGCCCCTCAGTGAAATTTTGCATGGGGCTGAAGGAAGATGCCAGGTGTCATCCCCCATGTCGTGGGAGGACAGGAGGTCAGGGCTCCATGACGACGGCATGCGTGTTCAGACTGTAGGGCCTTTCAATGCGGGCACTGAGACTAGGCTACCTGGACATATTTCTGGACACACCCCCAACTTGCCGAGAGTGCATTCTTGTTGGTACACCGGGACACAGGCACTCAACCCCACATCGAATCCCCTGCCACCCATGCATGCTGAGTCAGAAAGACACCCACATGACCTTGAGCTTAATTTGCTGCACTCTTTTGAATGGTATGTCACCAGTTGTCTGTAAGGGATGGATGTAGTTGGGTTGCAGATACAGGCCTTCCCCCAGTGAAAGCTCTGCATCAGTGTTCCTCAGTGAGAGCCCAAGTCCACATCTCAAGTGTTCCTGTGCTTTCTGTCCCCTTGTCAGGTGCAGTTGCCAGATATGGCTGTCCATGACCCAGGAGACGAAGGTCCGCCCATGAAGCGGCGACTCGAGGTGCAAGGGAGTCCGGCAAGAAGTGTGGCGGCCCAGGGTGGTGCCAGGTCTTTTTGGATCACCAAGCACGGTACGGCTTCTCCTGCCCCAAGACGTGTCGTGAATTTCAGGTTTCCTGGCACTGCCTGAGTGGCTGTACGTATGGAGGGACCGTTCCTCTTGCTGAGAAGCCTGGGGGCTCTGAGTTGCCCCTGCTGCTGGAGGACTCCCAGGTCACTGGCTCCTCCTTGGAGCGGCGCTGCCTGCCCTGTGGAGGTGGGGAGCCAGGCAGCACGTGCTCGGATCGATGACGACACCCTCTCATGCATTCCTTGGAAAATCTGAACAAAATGAGTGAGAACTCACTACCGTCTCCTCATCGAAACTGAGGTCCAGCACGTTGCCTCCCTTGGGGTTGAGGGTGGGACTGGTTAGCAAGAGGGCTTCTCTGACTGCGTCACACACACGCAAGTAGGAGCCAGGTCCCCACCATTTGCGAGGCTCCCATCTGCGGGTGGGCCGTGTACAGATGTTCGAGCGGCCTTCTTGGAATGTGGGGTCCATGGTGAAGGGCACTGAGGAGCAGAAGAGGCATCCAGCTTGTCCAGTGGTGGTAGGTGTCGCAGTAGATCCTGGCATCGGACAGTGAGTTCTTCTCTCAGAGCGGTGCATTTTGTCCTGGTTCCTGCTGCAAGTGTGCTAACTGGGGCTCTCGTGATGTCGATTGTGACGCAAGGAAGCTTCTGTGGTGTCTGATTGGAGGCCCAGGTGAGATCTGAGGCCCTCGCCATTGCGGCCCTTTGGGTTGGTGAGATTGCTGAGTACCCTGTGGGCTGCAGCGGCTGCAGAAACCTAGGGGAACGGTGGCAGTTGTGAAAGTTAATAGGCCTCATTTCTGCCCTTGGCAGTTCCTGAGTTGCAAGTCCTGTCACATGCTTGAGTCTTGGAGGTCGCCATGGACTGTGTTGTGGTCACAGGCCTGCATTGCTCCTGCAGGTTTTCCAGAGCCCCAGAGGAGAATGGTTGGGCAGGTGAGGAAAAGCGCAGTGTGATTGCCTGGGATGTTATGTCTGCTGAGGCTGCAGGCACTGTCGTTCTGTTCTCACTGATACATAGTGTGGTCCTTTTGAAGCTGCCCTCAGCTGGGTACAGAGGAGAGGGCATTGCTTGTGCCTGGGAGGCTCAGTGAGAGGTGACCTTTGTGTCCTTGGTGGCCTGCTGCCAGTAGAAGGACTCCCCAAGGGTATCTTTGGTGCCTTGAAGAGTTGCAATAAGAGAGGCCAAGCAACCAGCCCTGTGGGTTGTTATGTGGTGTGTGCACATGCCCCTTGGCCGCCATTTGTCCCCTGGGCCTGGAATTACCTAGGCTCCCTAAGGTTGGGGCCAGTCAGCCGGCCCTGATAGCACCAATGTGTTGGCCCCCTGGCAATGGAGCATCAAGCTTGGAGGCCCATGGTTCTGGTAGAGTTTGGTCATTGGTTGGAATAGCCAGGCTGACTGAATGTAGGAGCCAGCAGCTCCCATGGTGCTATGGCAGAGACCTGTGGCATCCAGGGTCTTCCCCTGACAGGTCTTCTGAAGTCTTCATGAAAGCATCCTTAGTGATCTGTGTGCACGCGGTCATTTTGCCCACCGTCATCCTGTGGGTGTTCCTGCTTGAGGATTGTCCCTGTGTGTGCCGAGGCCTTGGAGGCTTCAGATTTGGGTGAGTGACCCTTGGGGCAGGATGAGTCCAATGTGGACCACACCCTGCATTATGGTAGCTTTCTGTAGGCTGTGGTCAGTAGCCTGGTCCCTACAGGGTGTGGATGTGAGGATAATCTGGCCAGGAAAGGGACCAGTTTCTATGGGACTGACCCCTGGATCCTGGTACGTGAGGAAGTCCAAGTCCCATCCTTACTTTCTGTCAGAGGCCGCCCAATGAGTAGACTGACTGGCAGGAAGAGACTCATGCCTTGAATTCTGCTCCTATTCGAGGGTGCGCTGGGCCGAATCTGGCCTAGTGCCAAGTTCACCTTACTCTGTAGTTCTCTGGGAAACTTTTCTGGTTAGGGTGGAGGTGAACCTTGTGCCAAGGACCCCTGAGCTGTAGTAGTAGCTACAGTCTCAGGGTACGTGGCATTCACACAGATGCTCTGCAAGGTGTCCTTGGGCAGTCAGATTTCTGTGCTTTGGTCAGACATCATGGGTCATGGAGACTGGGAGCCTAGAGCCTACGTCAACAGCCCCTCAGTGAAATTTTGCATGGGGCTGAAGGAAGATGCCAGGTGTCATCCCCCATGTCGTGTGAGGACAGGAGGTCAGGGCTCCATGACGACGGCATGGGTGTTCAGAATGTATGGCCTTCCAATGCGGGCACTGAGACTTTGCTACCTGGGCATATTTCTGGACACACCCCCAAATTGCCGAGAGTGCATTCTTCTTGGTACACCGGGACACAGGCACTCAACCCCACATCGAATCCCCTGCCACCCATGCATGCTGAGTCAGAAAGACACCCACATGACCTTGAGCTTAATTTGCTGCACTCTTTTGAACGGTAGGTCACCAGTTTTCTGTAAGGGATGGATGTAGTTGGGTTGCAGATACAGGCCTTCCCCCAGTGAAAGCTCTGCATCAGTGTTCCTCAGTGAGAGCCCAAGTCCACATCTCAAGTGTTCCTGTGCTTTCTGTCCCCTTGTCAGGTGCAGTTGCCAGATATGGCTGTCCATGACCCAGGAGACGAAGGTCCGCCCATGAGGCGGCGGCTCCAGGTGCAAGGGAGTCCGGCAAGAAGTGTGGCGGCCCAGGGTGGTGCCAGGTCTTTTTGGATCACCGAGCACGGTACGGCTTCTCCTGCCCCAAGACGTGTCGTGAATTTCAGGTTTCCTGGCACTGCCTGAGTGGCTGTATGTATGGAGGGACCGTTCCTCTTGCTGAGAAGCCTGGTGGCTCTGAGTTGCCCCGGCTGCTGGAGGACTCCCAGGTCACTGGCTCCTCCTTGGAGCGGCGCTGCCTGCCCTGTGGAGGTGGGGAGCCAGCCAGCACGTGCTCGGATCGATGACGACACCCTCTCATGCATTCCTTGGAAAATCTGAACAAAATGAGTGAGAATTCACTACCGTCTCCTCATCGAAACTGAGGTCCAGCACGTTGCCTCCCTTGGGGTTGAGGGTGGGACTGGTTAGCAAGAGGGCTTCTCTGACTGCGTCACACACACGCAAGTAGGAGCCAGGTCCCCACCATTTGCGAGGCTCCCATCTGCGGGTGGGCCGTGTACAGATGTTCGAGCGGCCTTCTTGGAATGTGGGGTGCATGGTGAAGGGCACTGAGGAGCAGAAGAGGCATCCGGCTTGTCCAGTGGTGGTAGGTGTCGCAGTAGATCCTGGCATCGGACAGTGAGTTCTTCTCTCAAGCGGTGCATTTTGTCCTGGTTCCTGCTGCAAGTGTGCTAATTGGGGCTCTCGTGATGTCGATTGTGACGCAAGGAAGCTTCTGTGGTGTCTGATTGGAGGCCCAGGTGAGATCTGAGGCCCTCGCCATTGCGGCCCTTTGGGTTGGTGAGATTGCTGAGTACCCTGTGGGCTGCAGCGGCTGCAGAGACCTAGGGGAACGGTGGCATTTGTGAAAGTTAATAGGCCTCATTTCTGCCCTTGGCAGTTCCTGAGTTGCAAGTCCTGTCACATGCTTGAGTCTTGGAGGTCGCCATGGACTGTGTTGTGCTCACAGGCCTGCATTGCTCCTGCAGGTTGACCAGAGCCCCAGAGGAGAATGGTTGGGCAGGTGAGGAAAAGTGCAGTGTGATTGCCTGGGATGTTATGTCTGCTGAGGCTGCAGGCACTGTCGTTCTGTTCTCACTGATACATAGTGTGGTCCTTTTGAAGCTGCCCTCAGCTGGGTACAGAGGAGAGGGCATTGCTTGTGCCTGGGAGGCTCAGTGAGAGTTGACCTTTGTGTCCTTGATGGCCTCCTGCCAGTAGAAGGACTCCCCAAGGGTATCTTTGGTGCCTTGAAGAGTTGCAATAAGAGAGGCCAAGCAACCAGCCCTGTGGGTTGTTATGTGGTGTGTGCACATGCCCCTTGGCCGCCATTTGTCCCCTGGGCCTGGAATTACCTAGGCTCCCTAAGGTTGGGGCCAGTCAGCCGGCCCTGATAGCACCAATGTGTTGGCCCCCTGGCAATGGAGCATCAAGCTTGGAGGCCCATGGTTCTGGTAGAGTTTGGTCATTGGTTGGAATAGCCAGGCTGACTGAATGTAGGAGCCAGCAGCTCCCATGGCACTATGGCAGAGACCTGTGGCATCCAGGGTCTTCCCCTGACAGGTCTTCTGAAGTCTTCATGAAAGCATCCTTAGTGATCTGTGTGCACGCGGTCATTTTGCCCACCGTCATCCTGTGGGTGTTCCTGCTTGAGGATTGTCCCTGTGTGTGCCGAGGCCTTGGAAGCTTCAGATTTGGGTGAGTGACCCTTGGGGCAGGATGAGTCCAATGTGGACCACACCCTGCATTATGGTAGCTTTCTGTACGCTTTGGTCAGTAGCCTGGTCCCTACAGGGTGTGGATGTGAGGATAATCTGGCCAGGAAAGGGACCAGTTTCTATGGGACTGACCCCTGGATCCTGGTACGTGAGGAAGTCCAAGTCCCATCCTTACTTTCTGTCAGAGGCCGCCCAATGAGTAGACTGACTGGCAGGAAGAGACTCATGCCTTGAATTCTGCTCCTATTCGAGGGTGCGCTGGGCCGAATCTGCCCTAGTGCCAAGTTCACCTTACTCTGTAGTTCTCTGGGAAACTTTCTGGTTAGGGTGGAGGTGAACCTTGTGCCAAGGACCCCTGAGCTGTAGTAGTAGCTACAGTCTCAGGGTACGTGGCATTCACACAGATGCTCTGCAAGGGGTCCTTGGGCAGTCAGATTTCTGTGCTTTGGTCAGACATCATGGGTCATGGAGACTGGGAGCCTAGAGCCTACGTCAACAGCCCCTCAGTGAAATTTTGCATGGGGCTGAAGGAAGATGCCAGGTGTCATCCCCCATGTCGTGGGAGGACAGGAGGTCAGGGCTCCATGACGACGGCATGCGTGTTTAGACTATAGGGCCTTTCAATGCGGGCACTGAGACTAGGCTACCTGGACATATTTCTGGACACACCCCCAAATTGCCGAGAGTGCATTCTTGTTGGTACACCGGGACACAGGCACTCAACCCCACATCGAATCCCCTGCCACCCATGCATGCTGAGTCAGAAAGACACCCACATGACCTTGAGCCTAATTTGCTGCACTCTTTTGAACGGTAGGTCACCAGTTGTCTGTAAGGGATAGATGTAGTTGGGTTGCAGATACAGGCCTTCCCCCAGTGAAAGCTCTGCATCAGTGTTCCTCAGTGAGAGCCCAAGTCCACATCTCAAGTGTTCCTGTGCTTTCTGTCCCCTTGTCAGGTGCAGTTGCCAGATATGGCTGTCCATGACCCAGGAGACGAAGGTCCGCCCATGAGGCGGCGGCTCGAGGTGCAAGGGAGTCCGGCAAGAAGTGTGGTGGCCCAGGGTGGTGCCAGGTCTTTTTGGATCACTGAGCACGGTACGGCTTCTCCTGCCCCAAGACGTGTCGTGAATTTCAGGTTTCCTGGCACTGCCTGAGTGGCTGTATGTATGGAGGGACCGTTCCTCTTGCTGAGAAGCCTGGTGGCTCTGAGTTGCCCCGGCTGCTGGAGGACTCCCAGGTCACTGGCTCCTCCTTGGAGCGGCGCTGCCTGCCCTGTGGAGGTGGGGAGCCAGCCAGCACGTGCTCGGATCGATGACGACACCCTCTCATGCATTCCTTGGAAAATCTGAACAAAATGAGTGAGAATTCACTACCGTCTCCTCATCGAAACTGAGGTCCAGCACGTTGCCTCCCTTGGGGTTGAGGGTGGGACTGGTTAGCAAGAGGGCTTCTCTGACTGCGTCACACACACGCAAGTAGGAGCCAGGTCCCCACCATTTGCGAGGCTCCCATCTGCGGGTGGGCCGTGTACAGATGTTCGAGCGGCCTTCTTGAAATGTGGGGTGCATGGTGAAGGGCACTGAGGAGCAGAAGAGGCATCCGGCTTGTCCAGTGGTGGTAGGTGTCGCAGTAGATCCTGGCATCGGACAGTGAGTTCTTCTCTCAAGCGGTGCATTTTGTCCTGGTTCCTGCTGCAAGTGTGCTAATTGGGGCTCTCGTGATGTCGATTGTGACGCAAGGAAGCTTCTGTGGTGTCTGATTGGAGGCCCAGGTGAGATCTGAGGCCCTCGCCATTGCGGCCCTTTGGGTTGGTGAGATTGCTGAGTACCCTGTGGGCTGCAGCGGCTGCAGAGACCTAGGGGAACGGTGGCAGTTGTGAAAGTTAATAGGCCTCATTTCTGCCCTTGGCAGTTCCTGAGTTGCAAGTCCTGTCACATGCTTGAGTCTTGGAGGTCGCCATGGACTGTGTTGTGGTCACAGGCCTGCATTGCTCCTGCAGGTTGACCAGAGCCCCAGAGGAGAATGGTTGGGCAGGTGAGGAAAAGTGCAGTGTGATTGCCTGGGATGTTATGTCTGCTGAGGCTGCAGGCACTGTCGTTCTGTTCTCACTGATACATAGTGTGGTCCTTTTGAAGCTGCCCTCAGCTGGGTACAGAGGAGAGGGCATTGCTTGTGCCTGGGAGGCTCAGTGAGAGGTGACCTTTGTGTCCTTGATGGCCTCCTGCCAGTAGAAGGACTCCCCAAGGGTATCTTTGGTGCCTTGAAGAGTTGCAATAAGAGAGGCCAAGGAACCAGCCCTGTGGGTTGTTATGTGGTGTGTGCACATGCCCCTTGGCCGCCATTTGTCCCCTGGGCCTGGAATTACCTAGGCTCCCTAAGGTTGGGGCCAGTCAGCCGGCCCAGATAGCACCAATGTGTTGGCCCCCTGGCAATGGAGCATCAAGCTTGGAGGCCCATGGTTCTGGTAGAGATTGGTCATTGGGTGGAATATCCAGGCTGACTCAATGTAGGAGCCAGCAGCTCCCATGGCGCTATGGCAGAGACCTGTGGCATCCAGGGTCTTCCCCTGACAGGTCTTCTGAAGTCTTCATGAAAGCATCCTTAGTGATCTGTGTGCACGCGGTCATTTTGCCCACCGTCATCCTGTGGGTGTTCCTGCTTGAGGATTGTCCCTGTGTGTGCCGAGGCTTTGGAGGCTTCAGATTTGGGTGAGTCACCCTTGGGGCAGGATGAGTCCAATGTGGACCACGCCCTGCATTATGGGAGCTTTCTGTAGGCTGTGGTCAGTAGCCTGGTCCCTACAGGGTGTGGATGTGAGGATAATCTGGCCAGGAAAGGGACCTGTTTCTGTGGGACTGACCCCTGGATCCTGGTTCGTGAGGAAGTCCAAGTCCCATCCTTACTTTCTGTCAGAGGCCGCCCAATGAGTAGACTGACTGGCAGGAAGAGACGCATGCCTTGAATTCTGCTCCGATTCGAGGGTGCGCTGGGCCGAATCTGCCCTAGTGCCAAGTTCACCTTACTCTGTAGTTCTCTGGGAAACTTTTCTGGTTAGGGTGGAGGTGAACCTTGTGCCAAGGACCCCTGAGCTGTAGTAGTAGCTACAGTCTCAGGGTACGTGGCATTCACACAGATGCTCTGCAAGGTGTCCTTGGGCAGTCAGATTTCTGTGCTTTGGTCAGACATCATGGGTCATGGAGACTGGGAGCCTAGAGCCTACGTCAACAGCCCCTCAGTGAAATTTTGCATGGGGCTGAAGGAAGATGCCAGGTGTCATCCCCCATGTCGTGGGAGGACAGGAGGTCAGGGCTCCATGACGACGGCATGGGTGTTCAGACTGTAGGGCCTTTCAATGCGGGCACTGAGACTTTGCTACCTGGACATATTTCTGGACACACCCCCAAATTGCCGAGAGTGCATTCTTGTTGGTACACCGGGACACAGGCACTCAACCCCACATCGAATCCCCTGCCACCCATGCATGCTGAGTCAGAAAGACACCCACATGACCTTGAGCTTAATTTGCTGCACTCTTTTGAACGGTAGGTCACCAGTTGTCTGTAAGGGATGGATGTAGTTGGGTTGCAGATACAGGCCTTCCCCCAGTGAAAGCTCTGCATCAGTGTTCCTCAGTGAGAGCCCAAGTCCACATCTCAAGTGTTCCTGTGCTTTCTGTCCCCTTGTCAGGTGCAGTTGCCAGATATGGCTGTCCATGACCCAGGAGACGAAGGTCCGCCCATGAGGCGGCGGCTCGAGGTGCAAGGGAGTCCGGTAAGAAGTGTGGCGGCCCAGGGTGGTGCCAGGTCTTTTTGGATCACCGAGCACGGTACGGCTTCTCCTGCCCCAAGACGTGTCGTGAATTTCAGGTTTCCTGGCACTGCCTGAGTGGCTGTACGTATGGAGGGACCGTTCCTCTTGCTGAGAAGCCTGGTGGCTCTGAGTTGCCCCGGCTGCTGGAGGACTCCCAGGTCACTGGCTCCTCCTTGGAGCGGCGCTGCCTGCCCTGTGGAGGTGGGGAGCCAGCCAGCACGTGCTCGGATCGATGACGACACCCTCTCATGCATTCCTTGGAAATCTGAACAAAATGAGTGAGAACTCACTACCGTCTCCTCATCGAAACTGAGGTCCAGCACGTTGCCTCCCTTGGGGTTAAGGTTGGGACTGGTTAGCAAGGGGCCTTCTCTGACTGCGTCACACACACGCAAGTTGGAGCCAGGTGCCCACCATTTGCGAGGATCCCATCTGCGGGTGGGCCGTGCACAGATGTTCGAGCGGCCTTCTTGGAATTTGGGGTCCATGGTGAAGGGCACTGAGGAGCAGAAGAGGCATCCGGCTTGTCCAGTGGTGGTAGGTGTCGCCGTAAATGCTGGCATCGGACAGTGAGTACTTCTCTCAGAGCGGTGCATTTTGTTCTGGTTCCTGCTGCAAGTGTGCTAATTGGGGCTCTCGTGATGTCGATTGTGACGCAAGGAAGCTTCTGTGGTGTCTGATTGGAGGCCCAGGTGAGATCTGAGGCCCTCGCCATTGCGGCCCTTTGGGTTGGTGAGATTGCTGAGTACCCTGTGGGCTGCAGCGGCTGCAGAGACCTAGGGGAACGGTGGCAGTTGTGAAAGTTAATAGGCCTCATTTCTGCCCTTGGCAGTTCCTGAGTTGCAAGTCCTGTCACATGCTTGAGTCTTGGAGGTCGCCATGGACTGTGTTGTGGTCACAGGCCTGCATTGCTCCTGCAGGTTGACCAGAGCCCCAGAGGAGAATGGTTGGGCAGGTGAGGAAAAGCGCAGTGTGATTGCCTGGGATGTTATGTCTGCTGAGGCTGCAGGCACTGTCGTTCTGTTCTCACTGATACATAGTGTGGTCCTTTTGAAGCTGCCCTCAGCTGGGTACAGAGGAGAGGGCATTGCTTGTGCCTGGGAGGCTCAGTGAGAGGTGACCTTTGTGTCCTTGGTGGCCTGCTGCCAGTAGAAGGACTCCCCAAGGGTATCTTTGGTGCCTTGAAGAGTTGCAATAAGAGAGGCCAAGCAACCAGCCCTGTGGGTTGTTATGTGGTGTGTGCACATGCCCCTTGGCCGCCATTTGTCCCCTGGGCCTGGAATTACCTAGGCTCCCTAAGGTTGGGGCCAGTCAGCCGGCCCTGATAGCACCAATGTGTTGGCCCCCTGGCAATGGAGCATCAAGCTTGGAGGCCCATGGTTCTGGTAGAGTTTGGTCATTGGTTGGAATAGCCAGGCTGACTGAATGTAGGAGCCAGCAGCTCCCATGGCGCTATGGCAGAGACCTGTGGCATCCAGGGTCTTCCCCTGACAGGTCTTCTGAAGTCTTCATGAAAGCATCCTTAGTGATCTGTGTGCACGCGGTCATTTTGCCCACCGTCATCCTGTGGGTGTTCCTGCTTGAGGATTGTCCCTGTGTGTGCCGAGGCCTTGGAGGCTTCAGATTTGGGTGAGTGACCCTTGGGGCAGGATGAGTCCAATGTGGACCACGCCCTGCATTATGGGAGCTTTCTGTAGGCTGTGGTCAGTAGCCTGGTCCCTACAGGGTGTGGATGTGAGGATAATCTGGCCAGGAAAGGGACCTGTTTCTGTGGGACTGACCCCTGGATCCTGGTACGTGAGGAAGTCCAAGTCCCATCCTTACTTTCTGTCAGAGGCCGCCCAATGAGTAGACTGACTGGCAGGAAGAGACGCATGCCTTGAATTCTGCTCCTCTTCGAGGGTGCGCTGGGCTGAATCTGCCCTAGTGCCAAGTTCACCTTACTCTGTAGTTCTCTGGGAAACTTTTCTGGTTAGGGTGGAGGTGAACCTTGTGCCAAGGACCCCTGAGCTGTAGTAGTAGCTACAGTCTCAGGGTACGTGGCATTCACACAGATGCTCTGCAAGGTGTCCTTGGGCAGTCAGATTTCTGTGCTTTGGTCAGACATCATGGGTCATGGAGACTGGGAGCCTAGAGCCTACGTCAACAGCCCCTCAGTGAAATTTTGCATGGGGCTGAAGGAAGATGCCAGGTGTCATCCCCCATGTCGTGGGAGGACAGGAGGTCAGGGCTCCATGACGACGGCATGCGTGTTCAGACTGTAGGGCCTTTCAATGCGGGCACTGAGACTAGGCTACCTGGACATATTTCTGGACACACCCCCAAATTGCCGAGAGTGCATTCTTGTTGGTACACCGGGACACAGGCACTCAACCCCACATCGAATCCCCTGCCACCCATGCATGCTGAGTCAGAAAGACACCCACATGACCTTGAGCTTAATTTGCTGCACTCTTTTGAACGGTAGGTCACCAGTTGTCTGTAAGGGATGGATGTAGTTGGGTTGCAGATACAGGCCTTTCCCCAGTGAAAGCTCTGCATCAGTGTTCCTCAGTGAGAGCCCAAGTCCACATCTCAAGTGTTCCTGTGCTTTCTGTCCCCTTGTCAGGTGCAGTTGCCAGATATGGCTGTCCATGACCCAGGAGACGAAGGTCCGCCCATGAGGCGGCGGCTCGAGGTGCAAGGGAGTCCGGCAAGAAGTGTGGCGGCCCAGGGTGGTGCCAGGTCTTTTTGGATCACCGAGCACGGTACGGCTTCTCCTGCCCCAAGACGTGTCGTGAATTTCAGGTTTCCTGGCACTGCCTGAGTGGCTGTACGTATGGAGGGACCGTTCCTCTTGCTGAGAAGCCTGTGAACTCTGAGTTGCCCCTGCTGCTGGAGGACTCCCAGGTCAGTGGCTCCTCCTTGGAGCGGCGCTGCCTGCCCTGTGGAGGTGGGGAGCCAGCCAGCACGTGCTCGGATCGATGACGACACCCTCTCATGCATTCCTTGGAAATCTGAACAAAATGAGTGAGAACTCACTACCGTCTCCTCATCGAAACTGAGGTCCAGCACGTTGCCTCCCTTGGGGTTGAGGGTGGGACTGGTTAGCAAGAGGGCTTCTCTGACTGCGTCACACACAAGCAAGTAGGAGCCAGGTCCCCACCATTTGCGAGGCTCCCATCTGCGGGTGGGCCGTGTACAGATGTTCGAGCGGCCTTCTTGGAATGTGGGTTCCATGGTGAAGGGCACTGAGGAGCAGAAGAGGCATCCGGCTTGTCCAGTGGTGGTAGGTGTCGCAGTAGATCCTGGCATCGGACAGTGAGGTCTTCTCTCAGAGCGGTGCATTTTGTTCTGGTTCCTGCTGCAAATGTACTAATTGGGGCTCTCGTGATGTCGATTGTGACGCAAGGAAGCTTCTGTGGTGTCTGATTGGAGGCCCAGGTGAGATCTGAGGCCCTCGCCATTGCGGCCCTTTGGGTTGGTGAGATTGCTGAGTACCCTGTGGGCTGCAGCGGCTGCAGAGACCTAGGGGAACGGTGGCAGTTGTGAAAGTTAATAGGCCTCATTTCTGCCCTTGGCAGTTCCTGAGTTGCAAGTCCCGTCACATGCTTGAGTCTTGGAGGTCGCCATGGACTGTGTTGTGGTCACAGGCCTGCATTGCTCCTGCAGGTTGACCAGAGCCCCAGAGGCGAATGGTTGGGCAGGTGAGGAAAAGCGCAGTGTGATTGCCTGGGATGTTATGTCTGCTGAGGCTGCAGGCACTGTCGTTCTGTTCTCACTGATACATAGTGTGGTCCTTTTGAAGCTGCCCTCAGCTGGGTACAGAGGAGAGGGCATTGCTTGTGCCTGGGAGGCTCAGTGAGAGGTGACCTTTGTGTCCTTGGTGGCCTGCTGCCAGTAGAAGGACTCCCCAAGGGTATCTTTGGTGCCTTGAAGAGTTGCAATAAGAGAGGCCAAGCAACCAGCCCTGTGGGTTGTTATGTGGTGTGTGCACATGCCCCTTGGCCGCCATTTGTCCCCTGGGCCTGGAATTACCTAGGCTCCCTAAGGTTGGGGCCAGTCAGCCGGCCCTGATAGCACCAATGTGTTGGCCCCCTGGCAATGGAGCATCAAGCTTGGAGGCCCATGGTTCTGGTAGAGATTGGTCATTGGGTGGAATATCCAGGCTGACTCAATGTAGGAGCCAGCAGCTCCCATGGCGCTATGGCAGAGACCTGTGGCATCCAGGGTCTTCCCCTGACAGGTCTTCTGAAGTCTTCATGAAAGCATCCTTAGTGATCTGTGTGCACGCGGTCATTTTGCCCACCGTCATCCTGTGGGTGTTCCTGCTTGAGGATTGTCCCTGTGTGTGCCGAGGCCTTGGAGGCTTCAGATTTGGGTGAGTGACCCTTGGGGCAGGATGAGTCCAATGTGGACCACGCCCTGCATTATGGGAGCTTTCTGTAGGCTGTGGTCAGTAGCCTGGTCCCTACAGGGTGTGGATGTGAGGATAATCTGGCCAGGAAAGGGACCTGTTTCTGTGGGACTGACCCCTGGATCCTGGTACGTGAGGAAGTCCAAGTCCCATCCTTACTTTCTGTCAGAGGCCGCCCAATGAGTAGACTGACTGGCAGGAAGAGACGCATGCCTTGAATTCTGCTCCGATTCGAGGGTGCGCTGGGCCGAATCTGCCCTAGTGCCAAGTTCACCTTACTCTGTAGTTCTCTGGGAAACTTTTCTGGTTAGGGTGGAGGTGAACCTTGTGCCAAGGACCCCTGAGCTGTAGTAGTAGCTACAGTCTCAGGGTACGTGGCATTCACACAGATGCTCTGCAAGGTGTCCTTGGGCAGTCAGATTTCTGTGCTTTGGTCAGACATCATGGGTCATGGAGACTGGGAGCCTAGAGCCTACGTCAACAGCCCCTCAGTGAAATTTTGCATGGGGCTGAAGGAAGATGCCAGGTGTCATCCCCCATGTCGTGGGAGGACAGGAGGTCAGGGCTCCATGACGACGGCATGGGTGTTCAGACTGTAGGGCCTTTCAATGCGGGCACTGAGACTTTGCTACCTGGACATATTTCTGGACACACCCCCAAATTGCCGAGAGTGCATTCTTGTTGGTACACCGGGACACAGGCACTCAACCCCACATCGAATCCCCTGCCACCCATGCATGCTGAGTCAGAAAGACACCCACATGACCTTGAGCTTAATTTGCTGCACTCTTTTGAACGGTAGGTCACCAGTTGTCTGTAAGGGATGGATGTAGTTGGGTTGCAGATACAGGCCTTCCCCCAGTGAAAGCTCTGCATCAGTGTTCCTCAGTGAGAGCCCAAGTCCACATCTCAAGTGTTCCTGTGCTTTCTGTCCCCTTGTCAGGTGCAGTTGCCAGATATGGCTGTCCATGACCCAGGAGACGAAGGTCCGCCCATGAGGCGGCGGCTCGAGGTGCAAGGGAGTCCGGTAAGAAGTGTGGCGGCCCAGGGTGGTGCCAGGTCTTTTTGGATCACCGAGCACGGTACGGCTTCTCCTGCCCCAAGACGTGTCGTGAATTTCAGGTTTCCTGGCACTGCCTGAGTGGCTGTATGTATGGAGGGACCGTTCCTCTTGCTGAGAAGCCTGGGGGCTCTGAGTTGCCCCTGCTGCTGGAGGACTCCCAGGTCACTGGCTCCTCCTTGGAGCGGCGCTGCCTGCCCTGTGGAGGTGGGGAGCCAGCCAGCACGTGCTCGGATCGATGACGACACCCTCTCATGCATTCCTTGGAAATCTGAACAAAATGAGTGAGAACTCACTACCGTCTCCTCATCGAAACTGAGGTCCAGCACGTTGCCTCCCTTGGGGTTAAGGTTGGGACTGGTTAGCAAGGGGCCTTCTCTGACTGCGTCACACACACGCAAGTAGGAGCCAGGTGCCCACCATTTGCGAGGATCCCATCTGCGGGTGGGCCGTGCACAGATGTTCGAGCGGCCTTCTTGGAATGTGGGGTCCATGGTGAAGGGCACTGAGGAGCAGAAGAGGCATCCGGCTTGTCCAGTGGTGGTAGGTGTCGCAGTAAATCCTGGCATCGGACAGTGAGTTCTTCTCTCAGAGCGGTGCATTTTGTTCTGGTTCCTGCTGCAAGTGTGCTAATTGGGGCTCTCGTGATGTCGATTGTGACGCAAGGAAGCTTCTGTGGTGTCTGATTGGAGGCCCAGGTGAGATCTGAGGCCCTCGCCATTGCGGCCCTTTGGGTTGGTGAGATTGCTGAGTACCCTGTGGGCTGCAGCGGCTGCAGAGACCTAGGGGAACGGTGGCAGTTGTGAAAGTTAATAGGCCTCATTTCTGCCCTTGGCAGTTCCTGAGTTGCAAGTCCTGTCACATGCTTGAGTCTTGGAGGTCGCCATGGACTGTGTTGTGGTCACAGGCCTGCATTGCTCCTGCAGGTTGACCAGAGCCCCAGAGGCGAATGGTTGGGCAGGTGAGGAAAAGCGCAGTGTGATTGCCTGGGATGTTATGTCTGCTGAGGCTGCAGGCACTGTCGTTCTGTTCTCACTGATACATAGTGTGGTCCTTTTGAAGCTGCCCTCAGCTGGGTACAGAGGAGAGGGCATTGCTTGTGCCTGGGAGGCTCAGTGAGAGGTGACCTTTGTGTCCTTGGTGGCCTGCTGCCAGTAGAAGGACTCCCCAAGGGTATCTTTGGTGCCTTGAAGAGTTGCAATAAGAGAGGCCAAGCAACCAGCCCTGTGGGTTGTTATGTGGTGTGTGCACATGCCCCTTGGCCGCCATTTGTCCCCTGGGCCTGGAATTACCTAGGCTCCCTAAGGTTGGGGCCAGTCAGCCGGCCCTGATAGCACCAATGTGTTGGCCCCCTGGCAATGGAGCATCAAGCTTGGAGGCCCATGGTTCTGGTAGAGTTTGGTCATTGGTTGGAATAGCCAGGCTGACTGAATGTAGGAGCCAGCAGCTCCCATGGCGCTATGGCAGAGACCTGTGGCATCCAGGGTCTTCCCCTGACAGGTCTTCTGAAGTCTTCATGAAAGCATCCTTAGTGATCTGTGTGCACGCGGTCATTTTGCCCACCGTCATCCTGTGGGTGTTCCTGCTTGAGGATTGTCCCTGTGTGTGCCGAGGCCTTGGAGGCTTCAGATTTGGGTGAGTGACCCTTGGGGCAGGATGAGTCCAATGTGGACCACGCCCTGCATTATGGGAGCTTTCTGTAGGCTGTGGTCAGTAGCCTGGTCCCTACAGGGTGTGGATGTGAGGATAATCTGGCCAGGAAAGGGACCTGTTTCTGTGGGACTGACCCCTGGATCCTGGTACGTGAGGAAGTCCAAGTCCCATCCTTACTTTCTGTCAGAGGCCGCCCAATGAGTAGACTGACTGGCAGGAAGAGACGCATGCCTTGAATTCTGCTCCTCTTCGAGGGTGCGCTGGGCTGAATCTGCCCTAGTGCCAAGTTCACCTTACTCTGTAGTTCTCTGGGAAACTTTTCTGGTTAGGGTGGAGGTGAACCTTGTGCCAAGGACCCCTGAGCTGTAGTAGTAGCTACAGTCTCAGGGTACGTGGCATTCACACAGATGCTCTGCAAGGTGTCCTTGGGCAGTCAGATTTCTGTGCTTTGGTCAGACATCATGGGTCATGGAGACTGGGAGCCTAGAGCCTACGTCAACAGCCCCTCAGTGAAATTTTGCATGGGGCTGAAGGAAGATGCCAGGTGTCATCCCCCATGTCGTGGGAGGACAGGAGGTCAGGGCTCCATGACGACGGCATGCGTGTTCAGACTGTAGGGCCTTTCAATGTGGGCACTGAGACTAGGCTACCTGGACATATTTCTGGACACACCCCCAAATTGCCGAGAGTGCATTCTTGTTGGTACACCGCGACACAGGCACTCAACCCCACATCGAATCCCCTGCCACCCATGCATGCTGAGTCAGAAAGACACCCACATGACCTTGAGCTTAATTTGCTGCACTCTTTTGAACGGTAGGTCACCAGTTGTCTGTAAGGGATGGATGTAGTTGGGTTGCAGATACAGGCCTTTCCCCAGTGAAAGCTCTGCATCAGTGTTCCTCAGTGAGAGCCCAAGTCCACATCTCAAGTGTTCCTGTGCTTTCTGTCCCCTTGTCAGGTGCAGTTGCCAGATATGGCTGTCCATGACCCAGGAGACGAAGGTCCGCCCATGAGGCGGCGGCTCGAGGTGCAAGGGAGTCCGGCAAGAAGTGTGGCGGCCCAGGGTGGTGCCAGGTCTTTTTGGATCACCGAGCACGGTACGGCTTCTCCTGCCCCAAGACGTGTCGTGAATTTCAGGTTTCCTGGCACTGCCTGAGTGGCTGTACGTATGGAGGGACCGTTCCTCTTGCTGAGAAGCCTGTGAACTCTGAGTTGCCCCTGCTGCTGGAGGACTCCCAGGTCAGTGGCTCCTCCTTGGAGCGGCGCTGCCTGCCCTGTGGAGGTGGGGAGCCAGCCAGCACGTGCTCGGATCGATGATGACACCCTCTCATGCATTCCTTGGAAATCTGAACAAAATGAGTGAGAACTCACTACCGTCTCCTCATCGAAACTGAGGTCCAGCACGTTGCCTCCCTTGGGGTTGAGGGTGGGACTGGTTAGCAAGAGGGCTTCTCTGACTGCGTCACACACAAGCAAGTAGGAGCCAGGTCCCCACCATTTGCGAGGCTCCCATCTGCGGGTAGGCCGTGTACAGATGTTCGAGCGGCCTTCTTGGAATGTGGGTTCCATGGTGAAGGGCACTGAGGAGCAGAAGAGGCATCCGGCTTGTCCAGTGGTGGTAGGTGTCGCAGTAGATCCTGGCATCGGACAGTGAGGTCTTCTCTCCGAGCGGTGCATTTTGTCCTGGTTCCTGCTGCAAATGTACTAATTGGGGCTCTCGTGATGTCGATTGTGACGCAAGGAAGCTTCTGTGGTGTCTGACTGGAGGCCCAGGTGAGATCTGAGGCCCTCGCCATTGCGGCCCTTTGGGTTGGTGAGATTGCTGAGTACCCTGTGGGCTGCAGCGGCTGCAGAGACCTAGGGGAACGGTGGCAGTTGTGAAAGTTAATAGGCCTCATTTCTGCCCTTGGCAGTTCCTGAGTTGCAAGTCCCGTCACATGCTTGAGTCTTGGAGGTCGCCATGGACTGTGTTGTGGTCACAGGCCTGCATTGCTCCTGCAGGTTGACCAGAGCCCCAGAGGCGAATGGTTGGGCAGGTGAGGAAAAGCGCAGTGTGATTGCCTGGGATGTTATGTCTGCTGAGGCTGCAGGCACTGTCGTTCTGTTCTCACTGATACATAGTGTGGTCCTTTTGAAGCTGCCCTCAGCTGGGTACAGAGGAGAGGGCATTGCTTGTGCCTGGGAGGCTCAGTGAGAGGTGACCTTTGTGTCCTTGGTGGCCTGCTGCCAGTAGAAGGACTCCCCAAGGGTATCTTTGGTGCCTTGAAGAGTTGCAATAAGAGAGGCCAAGCAACCAGCCCTGTGGGTTGTTATGTGGTGTGTGCACATGCCCCTTGGCCGCCATTTGTCCCCTGGGCCTGGAATTACCTAGGCTCCCTAAGGTTGGGGCCAGTCAGCCGGCCCTGATAGCACCAATGTGTTGGCCCCCTGGCAATGGAGCATCAAGCTTGGAGGCCCATGGTTCTGGTAGAGATTGGTCATTGGGTGGAATATCCAGGCTGACTCAATGTAGGAGCCAGCAGCTCCCATGGCGCTATGGCAGAGACCTGTGGCATCCAGGGTCTTCCCCTGACAGGTCTTCTGAAGTCTTCATGAAAGCATCCTTAGTGATCTGTGTGCACGCGGTCATTTTGCCCACCGTCATCCTGTGGGTGTTCCTGCTTGAGGATTGTCCCTGTGTGTGCCGAGGCCTTGGAGGCTTCAGATTTGGGTGAGTGACCCTTGGGGCAGGATGAGTCCAATGTGGACCACGCCCTGCATTATGGGAGCTTTCTGTAGGCTGTGGTCAGTAGCCTGGTCCCTACAGGGTGTGGATGTGAGGATAATCTGGCCAGGAAAGGGACCTGTTTCTGTGGGACTGACCCCTGGATCCTGGTACGTGAGGAAGTCCAAGTCCCATCCTTACTTTCTGTCAGAGGCCGCCCAATGAGTAGACTGACTGGCAGGAAGAGACGCATGCCTTGAATTCTGCTCCGATTCGAGGGTGCGCTGGGCCGAATCTGCCCTAGTGCCAAGTTCACCTTACTCTGTAGTTCTCTGGGAAACTTTTCTGGTTAGGGTGGAGGTGAACCTTGTGCCAAGGACCCCTGAGCTGTAGTAGTAGCTACAGTCTCAGGGTACGTGGCATTCACACAGATGCTCTGCAAGGTGTCCTTGGGCAGTCAGATTTCTGTGCTTTGGTCAGACATCATGGGTCATGGAGACTGGGAGCCTAGAGCCTACGTCAACAGCCCCTCAGTGAAATTTTGCATGGGGCTGAAGGAAGATGCCAGGTGTCATCCCCCATGTCGTGGGAGGACAGGAGGTCAGGGCTCCATGACGACGGCATGCGTGTTCAGACTGTAGGGCCTTTCAATGCGGGCACTGAGACTAGGCTACCTGGACATATTTCTGGACACACCCCCAAATTGCCGAGAGTGCATTCTTGTTGGTACACCGGGACACAGGCACTCAACCCCACATCGAATCCCCTGCCACCCATGCATGCTGAGTCAGAAAGACACCCACATGACCTTGAGCTTAATTTGCTGCACTCTTTTGAACGGTAGGTCACCAGTTTTCTGTAAGGGATGGATGTAGTTGGGTTGCAGATACAGGCCTTCCCCCAGTGAAAGCTCTGCATCAGTGTTCCTCAGTGAGAGCCCAAGTCCACATCTCAAGTGTTCCTGTGCTTTCTGTCCCCTTTTAAGGTGCAGTTGCCAGATATGGCTGTCCATGACCCAGGAGACGAAGGTCCGCCCATGAGGCGGCGGCTCGAGGTGCAAGGGAGTCCGGCAAGAAGTGTGGCGGCCCAGGGTGGTGCCAGGTCTTTTTGGATCACCGAGCACGGTACGGCTTCTCCTGCCCCAAGACGTGTCGTGAATTTCAGGTTTCCTGGCACTGCCTGAGTGGCTGTACGTATGGAGGGACCGTTCTTCTTGCTGAGAAGCCTGGGGGCTCTGAGTTGCCCTGGCAAGCTGGAGGACTCCCAGGTCACTGGCTCCTCCTTGGAGCAGCGCTGCGTGCCCTGTGGACGTGGGGAGCCAGCCAGCACGTGCTCGGATCGATGACGACACCCTCTCATGCATTCCTTGGAAAATCTGAACAAAATGAGTGAGAATTCACTTCCGTCTCCTCATCGAAACTGAGGTCCAGCACGTTGCTTCCCTTGGGGTTAAGATTGGGACTGGTTAACAAGGGGCCTTCTCTGACTGCATCACACACACGCAAGTAGGAGCCAGGTGCCCATCATTTGCGAGGCTCCCATCTGCGGGTGGGCCGTGCACAGATGTTCGAGCGGCCTTCTTGGAATTTGGGGTCCATGGTGAAGGGCACTGAGGAGCAGAAGAGGCATCCGGCTTGTCCAGTGGTGGTAGGTGTCGCAGTAGATCCTGGCATCGGACAGTGAGTTCTTCTCTCAGAGCGGTGCATTTTGTCCTGGTTCTTGCTGCAAGTGTGCTAATTGGGGCTCTCGTGATGTCGATTGTGACGCAATGAACCTTCTGTGGTGTCTGATTGGAGGCCCAGGTGAGATCTGAGGCCCTCGCCATTGCGGCCCTTTGGGTTGGTGAGATTGCTGAGTACCCTGTGGGCTGCAGCGGCTGCAGAGACCTAGGGGAACGGTGGCAGTTGTGAAAGTTAATAGGCCTCATTTCTGCCCTTGGCAGTTCCTGAGTTGCAAGTCCTGTCACATGCTTGAGTCTTGGAGGTCGCCATGGACTGTGTTGTGGTCACAGGCCTGCATTGCTCCTGCAGGTTGACCAGAGCCCCAGAGGAGAATGGTTGGGCAGGTGAGGAAAAGCGCAGTGTGATTGCCTGGGATGTTATGTCTGCTGAGGCTGCAGGCACTGTCGTTCTGTTCTCACTGATACATAGTGTGGTCCTTTTGAAGCTGCCCTCAGCTGGGTACAGAGGAGAGGGCATTGCTTGTGCCTGGGAGGCTCAGTGAGAGGTGACCTTTGTGTCCTTGGTGGCCTGCTGCCAGTAGAAGGACTCCGCAAGGGTATCTTTGGTGCCTTGAAGAGTTGCAATAACAGAGGCCAAGCAAGCAGCCCTGTGGGTTGTTATGTGGTGTGTGCACATGCCCCTTGGCCGCCATTTGTCCCCTGGGCCTGGAATTACCTAGGCTCCCTAAGGTTGGGGCCAGTCAGCCGGCCCTGATAGCACCAATGTGTTGGCCCCCTGGCAATGGAGCATCAAGCTTGGAGGCCCATGGTTCTGGTAGAGTTTGGTCATTGGTTGGAATAGCCAGGCTGACTGAATGTAGGAGCCAGCAGCTCCCATGGCGCTATGGCAGAGACCTGTGGCATCCAGGGTCTTCCCCTGACAGGTCTTCTGAAGTCTTCATGAAAGCATCCTTAGTGATCTGTGTGCACGCGGTCATTTTGCCCACCGTCATCCTGTGGGTGTTCCTGCTTGAGGATTGTCCCTGTGTGTGCCGAGGCCTTGGAGGCTTCAGATTTGGGTGAGTGACCCTTGGGGCAGGATGAGTCCAATGTGGACCACGCCCTGCATTATGGGAGCTTTCTGTAGGCTGTGGTCAGTAGCCTGGTCCCTACAGGGTGTGGATGTGAGGATAATCTGGCCAGGAAAGGGACCTGTTTCTGTGGGACTGACCCCTGGATCCTGGTACGTGAGGAAGTCCAAGTCCCATCCTTACTTTCTGTCAGAGGCCGCCCAATGAGTAGACTGACTGGCAGGAAGAGACGCATGCCTTGAATTCTGCTCCTCTTCGAGGGTGCGCTGGGCTGAATCTGCCCTAGTGCCAAGTTCACCTTACTCTGTAGTTCTCTGGGAAACTTTTCTGGTTAGGGTGGAGGTGAACCTTGTGCCAAGGACCCCTGAGCTGTAGTAGTAGCTACAGTCTCAGGGTACGTGGCATTCACACAGATGCTCTGCAAGGTGTCCTTGGGCAGTCAGATTTCTGTGCTTTGGTCAGACATCATGGGTCATGGAGACTGGGAGCCTAGAGCCTACGTCAACAGCCCCTCAGTGAAATTTTGCATGGGGCTGAAGGAAGATGCCAGGTGTCATCCCCCATGTCGTGGGAGGACAGGAGGTCAGGGCTCCATGACGACGGCATGCGTGTTCAGACTGTAGGGCCTTTCAATGCGGGCACTGAGACTAGGCTACCTGGACATATTTCTGGACACACCCCCAAATTGCCGAGAGTGCATTCTTGTTGGTACACCGCGACACAGGCACTCAACCCCACATCGAATCCCCTGCCACCCATGCATGCTGAGTCAGAAAGACACCCACATGACCTTGAGCTTAATTTGCTGCACTCTTTTGAACGGTAGGTCACCAGTTGTCTGTAAGGGATGGATGTAGTTGGGTTGCAGATACAGGCCTTTCCCCAGTGAAAGCTCTGCATCAGTGTTCCTCAGTGAGAGCCCAAGTCCACATCTCAAGTGTTCCTGTGCTTTCTGTCCCCTTGTCAGGTGCAGTTGCCAGATATGGCTGTCCATGACCCAGGAGACGAAGGTCCGCCCATGAGGCGGCGGCTCGAGGTGCAAGGGAGTCCGGCAAGAAGTGTGGCGGCCCAGGGTGGTGCCAGGTCTTTTTGGATCACCGAGCACGGTACGGCTTCTCCTGCCCCAAGACGTGTCGTGAATTTCAGGTTTCCTGGCACTGCCTGAGTGGCTGTACGTATGGAGGGACCGTTCCTCTTGCTGAGAAGCCTGTGAACTCTGAGTTGCCCCTGCTGCTGGAGGACTCCCAGGTCAGTGGCTCCTCCTTGGAGCGGCGCTGCCTGCCCTGTGGAGGTGGGGAGCCAGCCAGCACGTGCTCGGATCGATGATGACACCCTCTCATGCATTCCTTGGAAATCTGAACAAAATGAGTGAGAACTCACTACCGTCTCCTCATCGAAACTGAGGTCCAGCACGTTGCCTCCCTTGGGGTTGAGGGTGGGACTGGTTAGCAAGAGGGCTTCTCTGACTGCGTCACACACAAGCAAGTAGGAGCCAGGTCCCCACCATTTGCGAGGCTCCCATCTGCGGGTAGGCCGTGTACAGATGTTCGAGCGGCCTTCTTGGAATGTGGGTTCCATGGTGAAGGGCACTGAGGAGCAGAAGAGGCATCCGGCTTGTCCAGTGGTGGTAGGTGTCGCAGTAGATCCTGGCATCGGACAGTGAGGTCTTCTCTCCGAGCGGTGCATTTTGTCCTGGTTCCTGCTGCAAATGTACTAATTGGGGCTCTCGTGATGTCGATTGTGACGCAAGGAAGCTTCTGTGGTGTCTGACTGGAGGCCCAGGTGAGATCTGAGGCCCTCGCCATTGCGGCCCTTTGGGTTGGTGAGATTGCTGAGTACCCTGTGGGCTGCAGCGGCTGCAGAGACCTAGGGGAACGGTGGCAGTTGTGAAAGTTAATAGGCCTCATTTCTGCCCTTGGCAGTTCCTGAGTTGCAAGTCCCGTCACATGCTTGAGTCTTGGAGGTCGCCATGGACTGTGTTGTGGTCACAGGCCTGCATTGCTCCTGCAGGTTGACCAGAGCCCCAGAGGCGAATGGTTGGGCAGGTGAGGAAAAGCGCAGTGTGATTGCCTGGGATGTTATGTCTGCTGAGGCTGCAGGCACTGTCGTTCTGTTCTCACTGATACATAGTGTGGTCCTTTTGAAGCTGCCCTCAGCTGGGTACAGAGGAGAGGGCATTGCTTGTGCCTGGGAGGCTCAGTGAGAGGTGACCTTTGTGTCCTTGGTGGCCTGCTGCCAGTAGAAGGACTCCCCAAGGGTATCTTTGGTGCCTTGAAGAGTTGCAATAAGAGAGGCCAAGCAACCAGCCCTGTGGGTTGTTATGTGGTGTGTGCACATGCCCCTTGGCCGCCATTTGTCCCCTGGGCCTGGAATTACCTAGGCTCCCTAAGGTTGGGGCCAGTCAGCCGGCCCTGATAGCACCAATGTGTTGGCCCCCTGGCAATGGAGCATCAAGCTTGGAGGCCCATGGTTCTGGTAGAGATTGGTCATTGGGTGGAATATCCAGGCTGACTCAATGTAGGAGCCAGCAGCTCCCATGGCGCTATGGCAGAGACCTGTGGCATCCAGGGTCTTCCCCTGACAGGTCTTCTGAAGTCTTCATGAAAGCATCCTTAGTGATCTGTGTGCACGCGGTCATTTTGCCCACCGTCATCCTGTGGGTGTTCCTGCTTGAGGATTGTCCCTGTGTGTGCCGAGGCCTTGGAGGCTTCAGATTTGGGTGAGTGACCCTTGGGGCAGGATGAGTCCAATGTGGACCACGCCCTGCATTATGGGAGCTTTCTGTAGGCTGTGGTCAGTAGCCTGGTCCCTACAGGGTGTGGATGTGAGGATAATCTGGCCAGGAAAGGGACCTGTTTCTGTGGGACTGACCCCTGGATCCTGGTACGTGAGGAAGTCCAAGTCCCATCCTTACTTTCTGTCAGAGGCCGCCCAATGAGTAGACTGACTGGCAGGAAGAGACGCATGCCTTGAATTCTGCTCCGATTCGAGGGTGCGCTGGGCCGAATCTGCCCTAGTGCCAAGTTCACCTTACTCTGTAGTTCTCTGGGAAACTTTTCTGGTTAGGGTGGAGGTGAACCTTGTGCCAAGGACCCCTGAGCTGTAGTAGTAGCTACAGTCTCAGGGTACGTGGCATTCACACAGATGCTCTGCAAGGTGTCCTTGGGCAGTCAGATTTCTGTGCTTTGGTCAGACATCATGGGTCATGGAGACTGGGAGCCTAGAGCCTACGTCAACAGCCCCTCAGTGAAATTTTGCATGGGGCTGAAGGAAGATGCCAGGTGTCATCCCCCATGTCGTGGGAGGACAGGAGGTCAGGGCTCCATGACGACGGCATGCGTGTTCAGACTGTAGGGCCTTTCAATGTGGGCACTGAGACTAGGCTACCTGGACATATTTCTGGACACACCCCCAAATTGCCGAGAGTGCATTCTTGTTGGTACACCGCGACACAGGCACTCAACCCCACATCGAATCCCCTGCCACCCATGCATGCTGAGTCAGAAAGACACCCACATGACCTTGAGCTTAATTTGCTGCACTCTTTTGAACGGTAGGTCACCAGTTTTCTGTAAGGGATGGATGTAGTTGGGTTGCAGATACAGGCCTTCCCCCAGTGAAAGCTCTGCATCAGTGTTCCTCAGTGAGAGCCCAAGTCCACATCTCAAGTGTTCCTGTGCTTTCTGTCCCCTTTTAAGGTGCAGTTGCCAGATATGGCTGTCCATGACCCAGGAGACGAAGGTCCGCCCATGAGGCGGCGGCTCGAGGTGCAAGGGAGTCCGGCAAGAAGTGTGGCGGCCCAGGGTGGTGCCAGGTCTTTTTGGATCACCGAGCACGGTACGGCTTCTCCTGCCCCAAGACGTGTCGTGAATTTCAGGTTTCCTGGCACTGCCTGAGTGGCTGTACGTATGGAGGGACCGTTCTTCTTGCTGAGAAGCCTGGGGGCTCTGAGTTGCCCTGGCAAGCTGGAGGACTCCCAGGTCACTGGCTCCTCCTTGGAGCAGCGCTGCGTGCCCTGTGGACGTGGGGAGCCAGCCAGCACGTGCTCGGATCGATGACGACACCCTCTCATGCATTCCTTGGAAAATCTGAACAAAATGAGTGAGAATTCACTTCCGTCTCCTCATCGAAACTGAGGTCCAGCACGTTGCTTCCCTTGGGGTTAAGATTGGGACTGGTTAACAAGGGGCCTTCTCTGACTGCATCACACACACGCAAGTAGGAGCCAGGTGCCCATCATTTGCGAGGCTCCCATCTGCGGGTGGGCCGTGCACAGATGTTCGAGCGGCCTTCTTGGAATTTGGGGTCCATGGTGAAGGGCACTGAGGAGCAGAAGAGGCATCCGGCTTGTCCAGTGGTGGTAGGTGTCGCAGTAGATCCTGGCATCGGACAGTGAGTTCTTCTCTCAGAGCGGTGCATTTTGTCCTGGTTCTTGCTGCAAGTGTGCTAATTGGGGCTCTCGTGATGTCGATTGTGACGCAATGAACCTTCTGTGGTGTCTGATTGGAGGCCCAGGTGAGATCTGAGGCCCTCGCCATTGCGGCCCTTTGGGTTGGTGAGATTGCTGAGTACCCTGTGGGCTGCAGCGGCTGCAGAGACCTAGGGGAACGGTGGCAGTTGTGAAAGTTAATAGGCCTCATTTCTGCCCTTGGCAGTTCCTGAGTTGCAAGTCCTGTCACATGCTTGAGTCTTGGAGGTCGCCATGGACTGTGTTGTGGTCACAGGCCTGCATTGCTCCTGCAGGTTGACCAGAGCCCCAGAGGAGAATGGTTGGGCAGGTGAGGAAAAGCGCAGTGTGATTGCCTGGGATGTTATGTCTGCTGAGGCTGCAGGCACTGTCGTTCTGTTCTCACTGATACATAGTGTGGTCCTTTTGAAGCTGCCCTCAGCTGGGTACAGAGGAGAGGGCATTGCTTGTGCCTGGGAGGCTCAGTGAGAGGTGACCTTTGTGTCCTTGGTGGCCTGCTGCCAGTAGAAGGACTCCGCAAGGGTATCTTTGGTGCCTTGAAGAGTTGCAATAACAGAGGCCAAGCAAGCAGCCCTGTGGGTTGTTATGTGGTGTGTGCACATGCCCCTTGGCCGCCATTTGTCCCCTGGGCCTGGAATTACCTAGGCTCCCTAAGGTTGGGGCCAGTCAGCCGGCCCTGATAGCACCAATGTGTTGGCCCCCAGGCAATGGAGCATCAAGCTTGGAGGCCCATGGTTCTGGTAGAGTTTGGTCATTGGTTGGAATAGCCAGGCTGACTCAATGTAGGAGCCAGCAGCTCCCATGGCGCTATGGCAGAGACCTGTGGCATCCAGGGTCTTCCCCTGACAGGTCTTCTGAAGTCTTCATGAAAGCATCCTTAGTGATCTGTGTGCACGCGGTCATTTTGCCCACCGTCATCCTGTGGGTGTTCCTGCTTGAGGATTGTCCCTGTGTGTGCCGAGGCCTTGGAGGCTTCAGATTTGGGTGAGTGACCCTTGGGGCAGGATGAGTCCAATGTGGACCACGCCCTGCATTATGGGAGCTTTCTGTAGGCTGTGGTCAGTAGCCTGGTCCCTACAGGGTGTGGATGTGAGGATAATCTGGCCAGGAAAGGGACCTGTTTCTGTGGGACTGACCCCTGGATCCTGGTACGTGAGGAAGTCCAAGTCCCATCCTTACTTTCTGTCAGAGGCCGCCCAATGAGTAGACTGACTGGCAGGAAGAGACGCATGCCTTGAATTCTGCTCCGATTCGAGGGTGCGCTGGGCCGAATCTGCCCTAGTGCCAAGTTCACCTTTCTCTGTAGTTCTCTGGGAAACTTTTCTGGTTAGGGTGGAGGTGAACCTTGTGCCAAGGACCCCTGAGCTGTAGTAGTAGCTACAGTCTCAGGGTTCGTGGCATTCACACAGATGCTCTGCAAGGTGTCCTTGGGCAGTCAGATTTCTGTGCTTTGGTCAGACATCATGGGTCATGGAGACTGGGAGCCTAGAGCCTACGTCAACAGCCCCTCAGTGAAATTTTGCATGGGGCTGAAGAAAGATGCCAGGTGTCATCCCCCATGTCGTGGGAGGACAGGAGGTCAGGGCTCCATGAGGACGGCATGGGTGTTCAGACTGTAGGGCCTTTCAATGCGGGCACTGAGACTAGGTTACCTGGACATACTTCTGGACACACCCCCAAATTGCCGAGAGTGCATTCTTGTTGGTACACCGGGACACAGGCACTCAACCCCACATCGAATCCCCTGCCACCCATGCATGCTGAGTCAGAAAGACACCCACATGACCTTGAGCCTAATTTGCTGCACTCTTTTGAACTTTTTGAACCAGTTGTCTGTAAGGGATGCATGTAGTTGAGTTGCAGATACAGGCCTTCCCCCAGTGAAAGCTCTGCATCAGTGTTCCTCAGTGAGAGCCCAAGTCCACATCTCAAGTGTTCCTGTGCTTTCTGTCCCCTTGTCAGGTGCAGTTGCCAGATATGGCTGTCCATGACCCAGGAAACGAAGGTCCGCCCATGAGGCGGCGCTTCGAGCTGCAAGGGAGTCCGGCAAGAAGTGTGGCGGCCCAGGGTGGTGCCAGGTCTTTTTGGATCACCGAGCACGGTACGGCTTCTCCTGCCCCAAGACGTGTCGTGAATTTCAGGTTTCCTGGCACTGCCTGAGTGGCTGTACTTATGGAGGGACCGTTCCTCTTGCTGAGAAGCCTGGGGGCTCTGAGTTGCCCCTGCTGCTGGAGGACTCCCAGGTCACTGGCTCCTCCTTGGAGCGGCGCTGCCTGCCCTGTGGAGGTGGGGAGCCAGCCAGCACGTGCTCGGATCGATGACGACACCCTCTCATGCATTCCTTGGAAAATCTGAACAAAATGAGTGAGAATTCACTACCGTCTCCTCATTGAAACTGAGGTCCAGCACGTTGCCTCCCTTGGGGTTGAGGGTGGGACTGGTTAGCAAGAGGGCTTCTCTGACTGCGTCACACACACGCAAGTAGGAGCCAGGTCCCCACCATTTGCGAGGCTCCCATCTGCGGGTGGGCCGTGTACAGATGTTCGAGCGGCCTTCTTGGAATGTGGGGTGCATGGTGAAGGGCACTGAGGAGCAGAAGAGGCATCCGGCTTGTCCAGTGGTGGTAGGTGTCGCAGTAGATCCTGGCATCGGACAGTGAGTTCTTCTCTCAAGCGGTGCATTTTGTCCTGGTTCCTGCTGCAAGTGTGCTAATTGGGGCTCTCGTGATGTCGATTGTGATGCAAGGAAGCTTCTGTGGTGTCTGCTTGGAGGCCCAGGTGAGATCTGAGGCCCTCGCCATTGCGGCCCTTTGGGTTGGTGAGATTGCTGAGTACCCTGTGGGCTGCAGCGGCTGCAGAGACCTAGGGGAACGGTGGCAGTTGTGAAAGTTAATAGGCCTCATTTCTGCCCTTGGCAGTTCCTGAGTTGCAAGTCCTGTCACATGCTTGAGTCTTGGAGGTCGCCGTGGACTGTGTTGTGGTCACAGGCCTGCATTGCTTCTGCAGGTTGACCAGAGCCCCAGAGGAGAATGGTTGGGCAGGTGAGGAAAAGCGCAGTGTGATTGCCTGGGATGTTATGTCTGCTGAGGCTGCAGGCACTGTCGTTCTGTTCTCACTGATACATAGTGTGGTCCTTTTGAAGCTGCCCTCAGCTGGGTACAGAGGAGAGGGCATTGCTTGTGCCTGGGAGGCTCAGTGAGAGGTGACCTTTGTGTCCTTGATGGCCTGCTGCCAGTAGAAGGACTCCCCAAGGGTATCTTTGGTGCCTTGAAGAGTTGCAATAAGAGAGGCCAAGCAACCAGCCCTGTGGGTTGTTATGTGGTGTGTGCACATGCCCCTTGGCCGCCATTTGTCCCCTGGGCCTGGAATTACCTAGGCTCCCTAAGGTTGGGGCCAGTCAGCCGGCCCTGATAGCACCAATGTGTTGGCCCCCTGGCAATGGAGCATCAAGCTTGGAGGCCCATGGTTCTGGTAGAGATTGGTCATTGGGTGGAATATCCAGGCTGACTCAATGTAGGAGCCAGCAGCTCCCATGGCGCTATGGCAGAGACCTGTGGCATCCAGGGTCTTCCCCTGACAGGTCTTCTGAAGTCTTCATGAAAGCATCCTTAGTGATCTGTGTGCACGCGGTCATTTTGCCCACCGTCATCCTGTGGGTGTTCCTGCTTGAGGATTGTCCCTGTGTGTGCCGAGGCCTTGGAGGCTTCAGATTTGGGTGAGTGACCCTTGGGGCAGGATGAGTCCAATGTGGACCACGCCCTGCATTATGGGAGCTTTCTGTAGGCTGTGGTCAGTAGCCTGGTCCCTACAGGGTGTGGATGTGAGGATAATCTGGCCAGGAAAGGGACCTGTTTCTGTGGGACTGACCCCTGGATCCTGGTACGTGAGGAAGTCCAAGTCCCATCCTTACTTTCTGTCAGAGGCCGCCCAATGAGTAGACTGACTGGCAGGAAGAGACGCATGCCTTGAATTCTGCTCCGATTCGAGGGTGCGCTGGGCCGAATCTGCCCTAGTGCCAAGTTCACCTTACTCTGTAGTTCTCTGGGAAACTTTTCTGGTTAGGGTGGAGGTGAACCTTGTGGCAAGGACCCCTGAGCTGTAGTAGTAGCTACAGTCTCAGGGTACGTGGCATTCACACAGATGCTCTGCAAGGTGTCCTTGGGCAGTCAGATTTCTGTGCTTTGGTCAGACATCATGGGTCATGGAGACTGGGAGCCTAGAGCCTACGTCAACAGCCCCTCAGTGAAATTTTGCATGGGGCTGAAGGAAGATGCCAGGTGTCATCCCCCATGTCGTGGGAGGACAGGAGGTCAGGGCTCCATGACGACGGCATGCGTGTTCAGACTGTAGGGCCTTTCAATGCGGGCACTGAGACTAGGCTACCTGGACATATTTCTAGACACACCCCCAAATTGCCGAGAGTGCATTCTTGTTGGTACACCGGGACACAGGCACTCAACCCCACATCGAATCCCCTGCCACCCATGCATGCTGAGTCAGAAAGACACCCACATGACCTTGAGCCTAATTTGCTGCACTCTTTTGAACGGTAGGTCACCAGTTGTCTGTAAGGGATGCATGTAGTTGAGTTGCGGATACAGGCCTTCCCCCAGTGAAAGCTCTGCATCAGTGTTCCTCAGTGAGAGCCCAAGTCCACATCTCAAGTGTTCCTGTGCTTTCTGTCCCCTTGTCAGGTGCAGTTGCCAGATATGGCTGTCCATGACCCAGGAGACGAAGGTCCGCCCATGAGGCGGCGGCTCGAGGTGCAAGGGAGTCCGGCAAGAAGTGTGGTGGCCCAGGGTGGTGCCAGGTCTTTTTGGATCACTGAGCACGGTACGGCTTCTCCTGCCCCAAGACGTGTCGTGAATTTCAGGTTTCCTGGCACTGCCTGAGTGGCTGTATGTATGGAGGGACCGTTCCTCTTGCTGAGAAGCCTGGTGGCTCTGAGTTTCCCCGGCTGCTGGAGGACTCCCAGGTCACTGGCTCCTCCTTGGAGCGGCGCTGCCTGCCCTGTGGAGGTGGGGAGCCAGCCAGCACGTGCTCGGATCGATGACGACACCCTCTCATGCATTCCTTGGAAAATCTGAACAAAATGAGTGAGAATTCACTACCGTCTCCTCATCGAAACTGAGGTCCAGCACGTTGCCTCCCTTGGGGTTGAGGGTGGGACTGGTTAGCAAGAGGGCTTCTCTGACTGCGTCACACACACGCAAGTAGGAGCCAGGTCCCCACCATTTGCGAGGCTCCCATCTGCGGGTGGGCCGTGTACAGATGTTCGAGCGGCCTTCTTGGAATGTGGGGTGCATGGTGAAGGGCACTGAGGAGCAGAAGAGGCATCCGGCTTGTCCAGTGGTGGTAGGTGTCGCAGTAGATCCTGGCATCGGACAGTGAGTTCTTCTCTCAAGCGGTGCATTTTGTCCTGGTTCCTGCTGCAAGTGTGCTAATTGGGGCTCTCGTGATGTCGATTGTGACGCAAGGAAGCTTCTGTGGTGTCTGATTGGAGGCCCAGGTGAGATCTGAGGCCCTCGCCATTGCGGCCCTTTGGGTTGGTGAGATTGCTGAGTACCCTGTGGGCTGCAGCGGCTGCAGAGACCTAGGGGAACGGTGGCAGTTGTGAAAGTTAATAGGCCTCATTTCTGCCCTTGGCAGTTCCTGAGTTGCAAGTCCTGTCACATGCTTGAGTCTTGGAGGTCGCCATGGACTGTGTTGTGGTCACAGGCCTGCATTGCTCCTGCAGGTTGACCAGAGCCCCAGAGGAGAATGGTTGGGCAGGTGAGGAAAAGTGCAGTGTGATTGCCTGGGATGTTATGTCTGCTGAGGCTGCAGGCACTGTCGTTCTGTTCTCACTGATACATAGTGTGGTCCTTTTGAAGCTGCCCTCAGCTGGGTACAGAGGAGAGGGCATTGCTTGTGCCTGGGAGGCTCAGTGAGAGGTGACCTTTGTGTCCTTGATGGCCTCCTGCCAGTAGAAGGACTCCCCAAGGGTATCTTTGGTGCCTTGAAGAGTTGCAATAAGAGAGGCCAAGGAACCAGCCCTGTGGGTTGTTATGTGGTGTGTGCACATGCCCCTTGGCCGCCATTTGTCCCCTGGGCCTGGAATTACCTAGGCTCCCTAAGGTTGGGGCCAGTCAGCCGGCCCAGATAGCACCAATGTGTTGGCCCCCTGGCAATGGAGCATCAAGCTTGGAGGCCCATGGTTCTGGTAGAGATTGGTCATTGGGTGGAATATCCAGGCTGACTCAATGTAGGAGCCAGCAGCTCCCATGGCGCTATGGCAGAGACCTGTGGCATCCAGGGTCTTCCCCTGACAGGTCTTCTGAAGTCTTCATGAAAGCATCCTTAGTGATCTGTGTGCACGCGGTCATTTTGCCCACCGTCATCCTGTGGGTGTTCCTGCTTGAGGATTGTCCCTGTGTGTGCCGAGGCTTTGGAGGCTTCAGATTTGGGTGAGTGACCCTTGGGGCAGGATGAGTCCAATGTGGACCACGCCCTGCATTATGGGAGCTTTCTGTAGGCTGTGGTCAGTAGCCTGGTCCCTACAGGGTGTGGATGTGAGGATAATCTCGCCAGGAAAGGGACCTGTTTCTGTGGGACTGACCCCTGGATCCTGGTTCGTGAGGAAGTCCAAGTCCCATCCTTACTTTCTGTCAGAGGCCGCCCAATGAGTAGACTGACTGGCAGGAAGAGACGCATGCCTTGAATTCTGCTCCGATTCGAGGGTGCGCTGGGCCGAATCTGCCCTAGTGCCAAGTTCACCTTACTCTGTAGTTCTCTGGGAAACTTTTCTGGTTAGGGTGGAGGTGAACCTTGTGCCAAGGACCCCTGAGCTGTAGTAGTAGCTACAGTCTCAGGGTACGTGGCATTCACACAGATGCTCTGCAAGGTGTCCTTGGGCAGTCAGATTTCTGTGCTTTGGTCAGACATCATGGGTCATGGAGACTGGGAGCCTAGAGCCTACGTCAACAGCCCCTCAGTGAAATTTTGCATGGGGCTGAAGGAAGATGCCAGGTGTCATCCCCCATGTCGTGGGAGGACAGGAGGTCAGGGCTCCATGACGACGGCATGGGTGTTCAGAATGTAGGGCCTTTCAATGCGGGCACTGAGACTTTGCTACCTGGACATATTTCTGGACACACCCCCAAATTGCCGAGAGTGCATTCTTGTTGGTACACCGGGACACAGGCACTCAACCCCACATCGAATCCCCTGCCACCCATGCATGCTGAGTCAGAAAGACACCCACATGACCTTGAGCTTAATTTGCTGCACTCTTTTGAACGGTAGGTCACCAGTTGTCTGTAAGGGATGGATGTAGTTGGGTTGCAGATACAGGCCTTCCCCCAGTGAAAGCTCTGCATCAGTGTTCCTCAGTGAGAGCCCAAGTCCACATCTCAAGTGTTCCTGTGCTTTCTGTCCCCTTGTCAGGTGCAGTTGCCAGATATGGCTGTCCATGACCCAGGAGACGAAGGTCCGCCCATGAGGCAGCGGCTCGAGGTGCAAGGGAGTCCGGTAAGAAGTGTGGCGGCCCAGGGTGGTGCCAGGTCTTTTTGGATCACCGAGCACGGTACGGCTTCTCCTGCCCCAAGACGTGTCGTGAATTTCAGGTTTCCTGGCACTGCCTGAGTGGCTGTACGTATGGAGGGACCGTTCCTCTTGCTGAGAAGCCTGGTGGCTCTGAGTTGCCCCGGCTGCTGGAGGACTCCCAGGTCACTGGCTCCTCCTTGGAGCGGCGCTGCCTGCCCTGTGGAGGTGGGGAGCCAGCCAGCACGTGCTCGGATCGATGACGACACCCTCTCATGCATTCCTTGGAAATCTGAACAAAATGAGTGAGAACTCACTACCGTCTCCTCATCGAAACTGAGGTCCAGCACGTTGCCTCCCTTGGGGTTAAGGTTGGGACTGGTTAGCAAGGGGCCTTCTCTGACTGCGTCACACACACGCAAGTAGGAGCCAGGTGCCCACCATTTGCGAGGATCCCATCTGCGGGTGGGCCGTGCACAGATGTTCGAGCGGCCTTCTTGGAATTTGGGGTCCATGGTGAAGGGCACTGAGGAGCAGAAGAGGCATCCGGCTTGTCCAGTGGTGGTAGGTGTCGCCGTAAATGCTGGCATCGGACAGTGAGTACTTCTCTCAGAGCGGTGCATTTTGTTCTGGTTCCTGCTGCAAGTGTGCTAATTGGGGCTCTCGTGATGTCGATTGTGACTCAAGGAAGCTTCTGTGGTGTCTGATTGGAGGCCCAGGTGAGATCTGAGGCCCTCGCCATTGCGGCCCTTTGGGTTGGTGAGATTGCTGAGTACCCTGTGGGCTGCAGCGGCTGCAGAGACCTAGGGGAACGGTGGCAGTTGTGAAAGTTAATAGGCCTCATTTCTGCCCTTGGCAGTTCCTGAGTTGCAAGTCCTGTCACATGCTTGAGTCTTGGAGGTCGCCATGGACTGTGTTGTGGTCACAGGCCTGCATTGCTCCTGCAGGTTGACCAGAGCCCCAGAGGAGAATGGTTGGGCAGGTGAGGAAAAGCGCAGTGTGATTGCCTGGGATGTTATGTCTGCTGAGGCTGCAGGCACTGTCGTTCTGTTCTCACTGATACATAGTGTGGTCCTTTTGAAGCTGCCCTCAGCTGGGTACAGAGGAGAGGGCATTGCTTGTGCCTGGGAGGCTCAGTGAGAGGTGACCTTTGTGTCCTTGGTGGCCTGCTGCCAGTAGAAGGACTCCCCAAGGGTATCTTTGGTGCCTTGAAGAGTTGCAATAAGAGAGGCCAAGCAACCAGCCCTGTGGGTTGTTATGTGGTGTGTGCACATGCCCCTTGGCCGCCATTTGTCCCCTGGGCCTGGAATTACCTAGGCTCCCTAAGGTTGGGGCCAGTCAGCCGGCCCTGATAGCACCAATGTGTTGGCCCCCTGGCAATGGAGCATCAAGCTTGGAGGCCCATGGTTCTGGTAGAGTTTGGTCATTGGTTGGAATAGCCAGGCTGACTAAATGTAGGAGCCAGCAGCTCCCATGGCGCTATGGCAGAGACCTGTGGCATCCAGGGTCTTCCCCTGACAGGTCTTCTGAAGTCTTCATGAAAGCATCCTTAGTGATCTGTGTGCACGCGGTCATTTTGCCCACCGTCATCCTGTGGGTGTTCCTGCTTGAGGATTGTCCCTGTGTGTGCCGAGGCCTTGGAGGCTTCAGATTTGGGTGAGTGACCCTTGGGGCAGGATGAGTCCAATGTGGACCACGCCCTGCATTATGGGAGCTTTCTGTAGGCTGTGGTCAGTAGCCTGGTCCCTACAGGGTGTGGATGTGAGGATAATCTGGCCAGGAAAGGGACCTGTTTCTGTGGGACTGACCCCTGGATCCTGGTACGTGAGGAAGTCCAAGTCCCATCCTTACTTTCTGTCAGAGGCCGCCCAATGAGTAGACTGACTGGCAGGAAGAGACGCATGCCTTGAATTCTGCTCCTCTTCGAGGGTGCGCTGGGCTGAATCTGCCCTAGTGCCAAGTTCACCTTACTCTGTAGTTCTCTGGGAAACTTTTCTGGTTAGGGTGGAGGTGAACCTTGTGCCAAGGACCCCTGAGCTGTAGTAGTAGCTACAGTCTCAGGGTACGTGGCATTCACACAGATGCTCTGCAAGGTGTCCTTGGGCAGTCAGATTTCTGTGCTTTGGTCAGACATCATGGGTCATGGAGACTGGGAGCCTAGAGCCTACGTCAACAGCCCCTCAGTGAAATTTTGCATGGGGCTGAAGGAAGATGCCAGGTGTCATCCCCCATGTCGTGGGAGGACAGGAGGTCAGGGCTCCATGACGACGGCATGCGTGTTCAGACTGTAGGGCCTTTCAATGCGGGCACTGAGACTAGGCTACCTGGACATATTTCTGGACACACCCCCAAATTGCCGAGAGTGCATTCTTGTTGGTACACCGGGACACAGGCACTCAACCCCACATCGAATCCCCTGCCACCCATGCATGCTGAGTCAGAAAGACACCCACATGACCTTGAGCTTAATTTGCTGCACTCTTTTGAACGGTAGGTCACCAGTTGTCTGTAAGGGATGGATGTAGTTGGGTTGCAGATACAGGCCTTTCCCCAGTGAAAGCTCTGCATCAGTGTTCCTCAGTGAGAGCCCAAGTCCACATCTCAAGTGTTCCTGTGCTTTCTGTCCCCTTGTCAGGTGCAGTTGCCAGATATGGCTGTCCATGACCCAGGAGACGAAGGTCCGCCCATGAGGCGGCGGCTCGAGGTGCAAGGGAGTCCGGCAAGAAGTGTGGCGGCCCAGGGTGGTGCCAGGTCTTTTTGGATCACCGAGCACGGTACGGCTTCTCCTGCCCCAAGACGTGTCGTGAATTTCAGGTTTCCTGGCACTGCCTGAGTGGCTGTACGTATGGAGGGACCGTTCCTCTTGCTGAGAAGCCTGTGAACTCTGAGTTGCCCCTGCTGCTGGAGGACTCCCAGGTCAGTGGCTCCTCCTTGGAGCGGCGCTGCCTGCCCTGTGGAGGTGGGGAGCCAGCCAGCACGTGCTCGGATCGATGACGACACCCTCTCATGCATTCCTTGGAAATCTGAACAAAATGAGTGAGAACTCACTACCGTCTCCTCATCGAAACTGAGGTCCAGCACGTTGCCTCCCTTGGGGTTGAGGGTGGGACTGGTTAGCAAGAGGGCTTCTCTGACTGCGTCACACACAAGCAAGTAGGAGCCAGGTCCCCACCATTTGCGAGGCTCCCATCTGCGGGTGGGCCGTGTACAGATGTTCGAGCGGCCTTCTTGGAATGTGGGTTCCATGGTGAAGGGCACTGAGGAGCAGAAGAGGCATCCGGCTTGTCCAGTGGTGGTAGGTGTCGCAGTAGATCCTGGCATCGGACAGTGAGGTCTTCTCTCAGAGCGGTGCATTTTGTCCTGGTTCCTGCTGCAAATGTACTAATTGGGGCTCTCGTGATGTCGATTGTGACGCAAGGAAGCTTCTGTGGTGTCTGATTGGAGGCCCAGGTGAGATCTGAGGCCCTCGCCATTGCGGCCCTTTGGGTTGGTGAGATTGCTGAGTACCCTGTGGGCTGCAGCGGCTGCAGAGACCTAGGGGAACGGTGGCAGTTGTGAAAGTTAATAGGCCTCATTTCTGCCCTTGGCAGTTCCTGAGTTGCAAGTCCCGTCACATGCTTGAGTCTTGGAGGTCGCCATGGACTGTGTTGTGGTCACAGGCCTGCATTGCTCCTGCAGGTTGACCAGAGCCCCAGAGGCGAATGGTTGGGCAGGTGAGGAAAAGCGCAGTGTGATTGCCTGGGATGTTATGTCTGCTGAGGCTGCAGGCACTGTCGTTCTGTTCTCACTGATACATAGTGTGGTCCTTTTGAAGCTGCCCTCAGCTGGGTACAGAGGAGAGGGCATTGCTTGTGCCTGGGAGGCTCAGTGAGAGGTGACCTTTGTGTCCTTGGTGGCCTGCTGCCAGTAGAAGGACTCCCCAAGGGTATCTTTGGTGCCTTGAAGAGTTGCAATAAGAGAGGCCAAGCAACCAGCCCTGTGGGTTGTTATGTGGTGTGTGCACATGCCCCTTGGCCGCCATTTGTCCCCTGGGCCTGGAATTACCTAGGCTCCCTAAGGTTGGGGCCAGTCAGCCGGCCCTGATAGCACCAATGTGTTGGCCCCCTGGCAATGGAGCATCAAGCTTGGAGGCCCATGGTTCTGGTAGAGATTGGTCATTGGGTGGAATATCCAGGCTGACTCAATGTAGGAGCCAGCAGCTCCCATGGCGCTATGGCAGAGACCTGTGGCATCCAGGGTCTTCCCCTGACAGGTCTTCTGAAGTCTTCATGAAAGCATCCTTAGTGATCTGTGTGCACGCGGTCATTTTGCCCACCGTCATCCTGTGGGTGTTCCTGCTTGAGGATTGTCCCTGTGTGTGCCGAGGCCTTGGAGGCTTCAGATTTGGGTGAGTGACCCTTGGGGCAGGATGAGTCCAATGTGGACCACGCCCTGCATTATGGGAGCTTTCTGTAGGCTGTGGTCAGTAGCCTGGTCCCTACAGGGTGTGGATGTGAGGATAATCTGGCCAGGAAAGGGACCTGTTTCTGTGGGACTGACCCCTGGATCCTGGTACGTGAGGAAGTCCAAGTCCCATCCTTACTTTCTGTCAGAGGCCGCCCAATGAGTAGACTGACTGGCAGGAAGAGACGCATGCCTTGAATTCTGCTCCGATTCGAGGGTGCGCTGGGCCGAATCTGCCCTAGTGCCAAGTTCACCTTACTCTGTAGTTCTCTGGGAAACTTTTCTGGTTAGGGTGGAGGTGAACCTTGTGCCAAGGACCCCTGAGCTGTAGTAGTAGCTACAGTCTCAGGGTACGTGGCATTCACACAGATGCTCTGCAAGGTGTCCTTGGGCAGTCAGATTTCTGTGCTTTGGTCAGACATCATGGGTCATGGAGACTGGGAGCCTAGAGCCTACGTCAACAGCCCCTCAGTGAAATTTTGCATGGGGCTGAAGGAAGATGCCAGGTGTCATCCCCCATGTCGTGGGAGGACAGGAGGTCAGGGCTCCATGACGACGGCATGGGTGTTCAGAATGTAGGGCCTTTCAATGCGGGCACTGAGACTTTGCTACCTGGACATATTTCTGGACACACCCCCAAATTGCCGAGAGTGCATTCTTGTTGGTACACCGGGACACAGGCACTCAACCCCACATCGAATCCCCTGCCACCCATGCATGCTGAGTCAGAAAGACACCCACATGACCTTGAGCTTAATTTGCTGCACTCTTTTGAACGGTAGGTCACCAGTTGTCTGTAAGGGATGGATGTAGTTGGGTTGCAGATACAGGCCTTCCCCCAGTGAAAGCTCTGCATCAGTGTTCCTCAGTGAGAGCCCAAGTCCACATCTCAAGTGTTCCTGTGCTTTCTGTCCCCTTGTCAGGTGCAGTTGCCAGATATGGCTGTCCATGACCCAGGAGACGAAGGTCCGCCCATGAGGCGGCGGCTCGAGGTGCAAGGGAGTCCGGTAAGAAGTGTGGCGGCCCAGGGTGGTGCCAGGTCTTTTTGGATCACCGAGCACGGTACGGCTTCTCCTGCCCCAAGACGTGTCGTGAATTTCAGGTTTCCTGGCACTGCCTGAGTGGCTGTACGTATGGAGGGACCGTTCCTCTTGCTGAGAAGCCTGGTGGCTCTGAGTTGCCCCGGCTGCTGGAGGACTCCCAGGTCACTGGCTCCTCCTTGGAGCGGCGCTGCCTGCCCTGTGGAGGTGGGGAGCCAGCCAGCACGTGCTCGGATCGATGACGACACCCTCTCATGCATTCCTTGGAAATCTGAACAAAATGAGTGAGAACTCACTACCGTCTCCTCATCGAAACTGAGGTCCAGCACGTTGCCTCCCTTGGGGTTAAGGTTGGGACTGGTTAGCAAGGGGCCTTCTCTGACTGCGTCACACACACGCAAGTAGGAGCCAGGTGCCCACCATTTGCGAGGATCCCATCTGCGGGTGGGCCGTGCACAGATGTTCGAGCGGCCTTCTTGGAATTTGGGGTCCATGGTGAAGGGCACTGAGGAGCAGAAGAGGCATCCGGCTTGTCCAGTGGTGGTAGGTGTCGCCGTAAATGCTGGCATCGGACAGTGAGTACTTCTCTCAGAGCGGTGCATTTTGTTCTGGTTCCTGCTGCAAGTGTGCTAATTGGGGCTCTCGTGATGTCGATTGTGACTCAAGGAAGCTTCTGTGGTGTCTGATTGGAGGCCCAGGTGAGATCTGAGGCCCTCGCCATTGCGGCCCTTTGGGTTGGTGAGATTGCTGAGTACCCTGTGGGCTGCAGCGGCTGCAGAGACCTAGGGGAACGGTGGCAGTTGTGAAAGTTAATAGGCCTCATTTCTGCCCTTGGCAGTTCCTGAGTTGCAAGTCCTGTCACATGCTTGAGTCTTGGAGGTCGCCATGGACTGTGTTGTGGTCACAGGCCTGCATTGCTCCTGCAGGTTGACCAGAGCCCCAGAGGAGAATGGTTGGGCAGGTGAGGAAAAGCGCAGTGTGATTGCCTGGGATGTTATGTCTGCTGAGGCTGCAGGCACTGTCGTTCTGTTCTCACTGATACATAGTGTGGTCCTTTTGAAGCTGCCCTCAGCTGGGTACAGAGGAGAGGGCATTGCTTGTGCCTGGGAGGCTCAGTGAGAGGTGACCTTTGTGTCCTTGGTGGCCTGCTGCCAGTAGAAGGACTCCCCAAGGGTATCTTTGGTGCCTTGAAGAGTTGCAATAAGAGAGGCCAAGCAACCAGCCCTGTGGGTTGTTATGTGGTGTGTGCACATGCCCCTTGGCCGCCATTTGTCCCCTGGGCCTGGAATTACCTAGGCTCCCTAAGGTTGGGGCCAGTCAGCCGGCCCTGATAGCACCAATGTGTTGGCCCCCTGGCAATGGAGCATCAAGCTTGGAGGCCCATGGTTCTGGTAGAGTTTGGTCATTGGTTGGAATAGCCAGGCTGACTAAATGTAGGAGCCAGCAGCTCCCATGGCGCTATGGCAGAGACCTGTGGCATCCAGGGTCTTCCCCTGACAGGTCTTCTGAAGTCTTCATGAAAGCATCCTTAGTGATCTGTGTGCACGCGGTCATTTTGCCCACCGTCATCCTGTGGGTGTTCCTGCTTGAGGATTGTCCCTGTGTGTGCCGAGGCCTTGGAGGCTTCAGATTTGGGTGAGTGACCCTTGGGGCAGGATGAGTCCAATGTGGACCACGCCCTGCATTATGGGAGCTTTCTGTAGGCTGTGGTCAGTAGCCTGGTCCCTACAGGGTGTGGATGTGAGGATAATCTGGCCAGGAAAGGGACCTGTTTCTGTGGGACTGACCCCTGGATCCTGGTACGTGAGGAAGTCCAAGTCCCATCCTTACTTTCTGTCAGAGGCCGCCCAATGAGTAGACTGACTGGCAGGAAGAGACGCATGCCTTGAATTCTGCTCCTCTTCGAGGGTGCGCTGGGCTGAATCTGCCCTAGTGCCAAGTTCACCTTACTCTGTAGTTCTCTGGGAAACTTTTCTGGTTAGGGTGGAGGTGAACCTTGTGCCAAGGACCCCTGAGCTGTAGTAGTAGCTACAGTCTCAGGGTACGTGGCATTCACACAGATGCTCTGCAAGGTGTCCTTGGGCAGTCAGATTTCTGTGCTTTGGTCAGACATCATGGGTCATGGAGACTGGGAGCCTAGAGCCTACGTCAACAGCCCCTCAGTGAAATTTTGCATGGGGCTGAAGGAAGATGCCAGGTGTCATCCCCCATGTCGTGGGAGGACAGGAGGTCAGGGCTCCATGACGACGGCATGCGTGTTCAGACTGTAGGGCCTTTCAATGCGGGCACTGAGACTAGGCTACCTGGACATATTTCTGGACACACCCCCAAATTGCCGAGAGTGCATTCTTGTTGGTACACCGGGACACAGGCACTCAACCCCACATCGAATCCCCTGCCACCCATGCATGCTGAGTCAGAAAGACACCCACATGACCTTGAGCTTAATTTGCTGCACTCTTTTGAACGGTAGGTCACCAGTTGTCTGTAAGGGATGGATGTAGTTGGGTTGCAGATACAGGCCTTTCCCCAGTGAAAGCTCTGCATCAGTGTTCCTCAGTGAGAGCCCAAGTCCACATCTCAAGTGTTCCTGTGCTTTCTGTCCCCTTGTCAGGTGCAGTTGCCAGATATGGCTGTCCATGACCCAGGAGACGAAGGTCCGCCCATGAGGCGGCGGCTCGAGGTGCAAGGGAGTCCGGCAAGAAGTGTGGCGGCCCAGGGTGGTGCCAGGTCTTTTTGGATCACCGAGCACGGTACGGCTTCTCCTGCCCCAAGACGTGTCGTGAATTTCAGGTTTCCTGGCACTGCCTGAGTGGCTGTACGTATGGAGGGACCGTTCCTCTTGCTGAGAAGCCTGTGAACTCTGAGTTGCCCCTGCTGCTGGAGGACTCCCAGGTCAGTGGCTCCTCCTTGGAGCGGCGCTGCCTGCCCTGTGGAGGTGGGGAGCCAGCCAGCACGTGCTCGGATCGATGACGACACCCTCTCATGCATTCCTTGGAAATCTGAACAAAATGAGTGAGAACTCACTACCGTCTCCTCATCGAAACTGAGGTCCAGCACGTTGCCTCCCTTGGGGTTGAGGGTGGGACTGGTTAGCAAGAGGGCTTCTCTGACTGCGTCACACACAAGCAAGTAGGAGCCAGGTCCCCACCATTTGCGAGGCTCCCATCTGCGGGTGGGCCGTGTACAGATGTTCGAGCGGCCTTCTTGGAATGTGGGTTCCATGGTGAAGGGCACTGAGGAGCAGAAGAGGCATCCGGCTTGTCCAGTGGTGGTAGGTGTCGCAGTAGATCCTGGCATCGGACAGTGAGGTCTTCTCTCAGAGCGGTGCATTTTGTCCTGGTTCCTGCTGCAAATGTACTAATTGGGGCTCTCGTGATGTCGATTGTGACGCAAGGAAGCTTCTGTGGTGTCTGATTGGAGGCCCAGGTGAGATCTGAGGCCCTCGCCATTGCGGCCCTTTGGGTTGGTGAGATTGCTGAGTACCCTGTGGGCTGCAGCGGCTGCAGAGACCTAGGGGAACGGTGGCAGTTGTGAAAGTTAATAGGCCTCATTTCTGCCCTTGGCAGTTCCTGAGTTGCAAGTCCCGTCACATGCTTGAGTCTTGGAGGTCGCCATGGACTGTGTTGTGGTCACAGGCCTGCATTGCTCCTGCAGGTTGACCAGAGCCCCAGAGGCGAATGGTTGGGCAGGTGAGGAAAAGCGCAGTGTGATTGCCTGGGATGTTATGTCTGCTGAGGCTGCAGGCACTGTCGTTCTGTTCTCACTGATACATAGTGTGGTCCTTTTGAAGCTGCCCTCAGCTGGGTACAGAGGAGAGGGCATTGCTTGTGCCTGGGAGGCTCAGTGAGAGGTGACCTTTGTGTCCTTGGTGGCCTGCTGCCAGTAGAAGGACTCCCCAAGGGTATCTTTGGTGCCTTGAAGAGTTGCAATAAGAGAGGCCAAGCAACCAGCCCTGTGGGTTGTTATGTGGTGTGTGCACATGCCCCTTGGCCGCCATTTGTCCCCTGGGCCTGGAATTACCTAGGCTCCCTAAGGTTGGGGCCAGTCAGCCGGCCCTGATAGCACCAATGTGTTGGCCCCCTGGCAATGGAGCATCAAGCTTGGAGGCCCATGGTTCTGGTAGAGATTGGTCATTGGGTGGAATATCCAGGCTGACTCAATGTAGGAGCCAGCAGCTCCCATGGCGCTATGGCAGAGACCTGTGGCATCCAGGGTCTTCCCCTGACAGGTCTTCTGAAGTCTTCATGAAAGCATCCTTAGTGATCTGTGTGCACGCGGTCATTTTGCCCACCGTCATCCTGTGGGTGTTCCTGCTTGAGGATTGTCCCTGTGTGTGCCGAGGCCTTGGAGGCTTCAGATTTGGGTGAGTGACCCTTGGGGCAGGATGAGTCCAATGTGGACCACGCCCTGCATTATGGGAGCTTTCTGTAGGCTGTGGTCAGTAGCCTGGTCCCTACAGGGTGTGGATGTGAGGATAATCTGGCCAGGAAAGGGACCTGTTTCTGTGGGACTGACCCCTGGATCCTGGTACGTGAGGAAGTCCAAGTCCCATCCTTACTTTCTGTCAGAGGCCGCCCAATGAGTAGACTGACTGGCAGGAAGAGACGCATGCCTTGAATTCTGCTCCGATTCGAGGGTGCGCTGGGCCGAATCTGCCCTAGTGCCAAGTTCACCTTACTCTGTAGTTCTCTGGGAAACTTTTCTGGTTAGGGTGGAGGTGAACCTTGTGCCAAGGACCCCTGAGCTGTAGTAGTAGCTACAGTCTCAGGGTACGTGGCATTCACACAGATGCTCTGCAAGGTGTCCTTGGGCAGTCAGATTTCTGTGCTTTGGTCAGACATCATGGGTCATGGAGACTGGGAGCCTAGAGCCTACGTCAACAGCCCCTCAGTGAAATTTTGCATGGGGCTGAAGGAAGATGCCAGGTGTCATCCCCCATGTCGTGGGAGGACAGGAGGTCAGGGCTCCATGACGACGGCATGGGTGTTCAGACTGTAGGGCCTTTCAATGCGGGCACTGAGACTTTGCTACCTGGACATATTTCTGGACACACCCCCAAATTGCCGAGAGTGCATTCTTGTTGGTACACCGGGACACAGGCACTCAACCCCACATCGAATCCCCTGCCACCCATGCATGCTGAGTCAGAAAGACACCCACATGACCTTGAGCTTAATTTGCTGCACTCTTTTGAACGGTAGGTCACCAGTTGTCTGTAAGGGATGGATGTAGTTGGGTTGCAGATACAGGCCTTCCCCCAGTGAAAGCTCTGCATCAGTGTTCCTCAGTGAGAGCCCAAGTCCACATCTCAAGTGTTCCTGTGCTTTCTGTCCCCTTGTCAGGTGCAGTTGCCAGATATGGCTGTCCATGACCCAGGAGACGAAGGTCCGCCCATGAGGCGGCGGCTCGAGGTGCAAGGGAGTCCGGTAAGAAGTGTGGCGGCCCAGGGTGGTGCCAGGTCTTTTTGGATCACCGAGCACGGTACGGCTTCTCCTGCCCCAAGACGTGTCGTGAATTTCAGGTTTCCTGGCACTGCCTGAGTGGCTGTATGTATGGAGGGACCGTTCCTCTTGCTGAGAAGCCTGGGGGCTCTGAGTTGCCCCGGCTGCTGGAGGACTCCCAGGTCACTGGCTCCTCCTTGGAGCGGCGCTGCCTGCCCTGTGGAGGTGGGGAGCCAGCCAGCACGTGCTCGGATCGATGACGACACCCTCTCATGCATTCCTTGGAAATCTGAACAAAATGAGTGAGAACTCACTACCGTCTCCTCATCGAAACTGAGGTCCAGCACGTTGCCTCCCTTGGGGTTAAGGTTGGGACTGGTTAGCAAGGGGCCTTCTCTGACTGCGTCACACACACGCAAGTAGGAGCCAGGTGCCCACCATTTGCGAGGATCCCATCTGCGGGTGGGCCGTGCACAGATGTTCGAGCGGCCTTCTTGGAATGTGGGGTCCATGGTGAAGGGCACTGAGGAGCAGAAGAGGCATCCGGCTTGTCCAGTGGTGGTAGGTGTCGCAGTAAATCCTGGCATCGGACAGTGAGTTCTTCTCTCAGAGCGGTGCATTTTGTTCTGGTTCCTGCTGCAAGTGTGCTAATTGGGGCTCTCGTGATGTCGATTGTGACGCAAGGAAGCTTCTGTGGTGTCTGATTGGAGGCCCAGGTGAGATCTGAGGCCCTCGCCATTGCGGCCCTTTGGGTTGGTGAGATTGCTGAGTACCCTGTGGGCTGCAGCGGCTGCAGAGACCTAGGGGAACGGTGGCAGTTGTGAAAGTTAATAGGCCTCATTTCTGCCCTTGGCAGTTCCTGAGTTGCAAGTCCTGTCACATGCTTGAGTCTTGGAGGTCGCCATGGACTGTGTTGTGGTCACAGGCCTGCATTGCTCCTGCAGGTTGACCAGAGCCCCAGAGGAGAATGGTTGGGCAGGTGAGGAAAAGCGCAGTGTGATTGCCTGGGATGTTATGTCTGCTGAGGCTGCAGGCACTGTCGTTCTGTTCTCACTGATACATAGTGTGGTCCTTTTGAAGCTGCCCTCAGCTGGGTACAGAGGAGAGGGCATTGCTTGTGCCTGGGAGGCTCAGTGAGAGGTGACCTTTGTGTCCTTGGTGGCCTGCTGCCAGTAGAAGGACTCCCCAAGGGTATCTTTGGTGCCTTGAAGAGTTGCAATAAGAGAGGCCAAGCAACCAGCCCTGTGGGTTGTTATGTGGTGTGTGCACATGCCCCTTGGCCGCCATTTGTCCCCTGGGCCTGGAATTACCTAGGCTCCCTAAGGTTGGGGCCAGTCAGCCGGCCCTGATAGCACCAATGTGTTGGCCCCCTGGCAATGGAGCATCAAGCTTGGAGGCCCATGGTTCTGGTAGAGTTTGGTCATTGGTTGGAATAGCCAGGCTGACTGAATGTAGGAGCCAGCAGCTCCCATGGCGCTATGGCAGAGACCTGTGGCATCCAGGGTCTTCCCCTGACAGGTCTTCTGAAGTCTTCATGAAAGCATCCTTAGTGATCTGTGTGCACGCGGTCATTTTGCCCACCGTCATCCTGTGGGTGTTCCTGCTTGAGGATTGTCCCTGTGTGTGCCGAGGCCTTGGAGGCTTCAGATTTGGGTGAGTGACCCTTGGGGCAGGATGAGTCCAATGTGGACCACGCCCTGCATTATGGGAGCTTTCTGTAGGCTGTGGTCAGTAGCCTGGTCCCTACAGGGTGTGGATGTGAGGATAATCTGGCCAGGAAAGGGACCTGTTTCTGTGGGACTGACCCCTGGATCCTGGTACGTGAGGAAGTCCAAGTCCCATCCTTACTTTCTGTCAGAGGCCGCCCAATGAGTAGACTGACTGGCAGGAAGAGACGCATGCCTTGAATTCTGCTCCTCTTCGAGGGTGCGCTGGGCTGAATCTGCCCTAGTGCCAAGTTCACCTTACTCTGTAGTTCTCTGGGAAACTTTTCTGGTTAGGGTGGAGGTGAACCTTGTGCCAAGGACCCCTGAGCTGTAGTAGTAGCTACAGTCTCAGGGTACGTGGCATTCACACAGATGCTCTGCAAGGTGTCCTTGGGCAGTCAGATTTCTGTGCTTTGGTCAGACATCATGGGTCATGGAGACTGGGAGCCTAGAGCCTACGTCAACAGCCCCTCAGTGAAATTTTGCATGGGGCTGAAGGAAGATGCCAGGTGTCATCCCCCATGTCGTGGGAGGACAGGAGGTCAGGGCTCCATGACGACGGCATGCGTGTTCAGACTGTAGGGCCTTTCAATGTGGGCACTGAGACTAGGCTACCTGGACATATTTCTGGACACACCCCCAAATTGCCGAGAGTGCATTCTTGTTGGTACACCGCGACACAGGCACTCAACCCCACATCGAATCCCCTGCCACCCATGCATGCTGAGTCAGAAAGACACCCACATGACCTTGAGCTTAATTTGCTGCACTCTTTTGAACGGTAGGTCACCAGTTGTCTGTAAGGGATGGATGTAGTTGGGTTGCAGATACAGGCCTTTCCCCAGTGAAAGCTCTGCATCAGTGTTCCTCAGTGAGAGCCCAAGTCCACATCTCAAGTGTTCCTGTGCTTTCTGTCCCCTTGTCAGGTGCAGTTGCCAGATATGGCTGTCCATGACCCAGGAGACGAAGGTCCGCCCATGAGGCGGCGGCTCGAGGTGCAAGGGAGTCCGGCAAGAAGTGTGGCGGCCCAGGGTGGTGCCAGGTCTTTTTGGATCACCGAGCACGGTACGGCTTCTCCTGCCCCAAGACGTGTCGTGAATTTCAGGTTTCCTGGCACTGCCTGAGTGGCTGTACGTATGGAGGGACCGTTCCTCTTGCTGAGAAGCCTGTGAACTCTGAGTTGCCCCTGCTGCTGGAGGACTCCCAGGTCAGTGGCTCCTCCTTGGAGCGGCGCTGCCTGCCCTGTGGAGGTGGGGAGCCAGCCAGCACGTGCTCGGATCGATGATGACACCCTCTCATGCATTCCTTGGAAATCTGAACAAAATGAGTGAGAACTCACTACCGTCTCCTCATCGAAACTGAGGTCCAGCACGTTGCCTCCCTTGGGGTTGAGGGTGGGACTGGTTAGCAAGAGGGCTTCTCTGACTGCGTCACACACAAGCAAGTAGGAGCCAGGTCCCCACCATTTGCGAGGCTCCCATCTGCGGGTAGGCCGTGTACAGATGTTCGAGCGGCCTTCTTGGAATGTGGGTTCCATGGTGAAGGGCACTGAGGAGCAGAAGAGGCATCCGGCTTGTCCAGTGGTGGTAGGTGTCGCAGTAGATCCTGGCATCGGACAGTGAGTTCTTCTCTCAGAGCGGTGCATTTTGTCCTGGTTCTTGCTGCAAGTGTGCTAATTGGGGCTCTCGTGATGTCGATTGTGACGCAATGAACCTTCTGTGGTGTCTGATTGGAGGCCCAGGTGAGATCTGAGGCCCTCGCCATTGCGGCCCTTTGGGTTGGTGAGATTGCTGAGTACCCTGTGGGCTGCAGCGGCTGCAGAGACCTAGGGGAACGGTGGCAGTTGTGAAAGTTAATAGGCCTCATTTCTGCCCTTGGCAGTTCCTGAGTTGCAAGTCCTGTCACATGCTTGAGTCTTGGAGGTCGCCATGGACTGTGTTGTGGTCACAGGCCTGCATTGCTCCTGCAGGTTGACCAGAGCCCCAGAGGAGAATGGTTGGGCAGGTGAGGAAAAGCGCAGTGTGATTGCCTGGGATGTTATGTCTGCTGAGGCTGCAGGCACTGTCGTTCTGTTCTCACTGATACATAGTGTGGTCCTTTTGAAGCTGCCCTCAGCTGGGTACAGAGGAGAGGGCATTGCTTGTGCCTGGGAGGCTCAGTGAGAGGTGACCTTTGTGTCCTTGGTGGCCTGCTGCCAGTAGAAGGACTCCGCAAGGGTATCTTTGGTGCCTTGAAGAGTTGCAATAACAGAGGCCAAGCAAGCAGCCCTGTGGGTTGTTATGTGGTGTGTGCACATGCCCCTTGGCCGCCATTTGTCCCCTGGGCCTGGAATTACCTAGGCTCCCTAAGGTTGGGGCCAGTCAGCCGGCCCTGATAGCACCAATGTGTTGGCCCCCAGGCAATGGAGCATCAAGCTTGGAGGCCCATGGTTCTGGTAGAGTTTGGTCATTGGTTGGAATAGCCAGGCTGACTCAATGTAGGAGCCAGCAGCTCCCATGGCGCTATGGCAGAGACCTGTGGCATCCAGGGTCTTCCCCTGACAGGTCTTCTGAAGTCTTCATGAAAGCATCCTTAGTGATCTGTGTGCACGCGGTCATTTTGCCCACCGTCATCCTGTGGGTGTTCCTGCTTGAGGATTGTCCCTGTGTGTGCCGAGGCCTTGGAGGCTTCAGATTTGGGTGAGTGACCCTTGGGGCAGGATGAGTCCAATGTGGACCACGCCCTGCATTATGGGAGCTTTCTGTAGGCTGTGGTCAGTAGCCTGGTCCCTACAGGGTGTGGATGTGAGGATAATCTGGCCAGGAAAGGGACCTGTTTCTGTGGGACTGACCCCTGGATCCTGGTACGTGAGGAAGTCCAAGTCCCATCCTTACTTTCTGTCAGAGGCCGCCCAATGAGTAGACTGACTGGCAGGAAGAGACGCATGCCTTGAATTCTGCTCCGATTCGAGGGTGCGCTGGGCCGAATCTGCCCTAGTGCCAAGTTCACCTTTCTCTGTAGTTCTCTGGGAAACTTTTCTGGTTAGGGTGGAGGTGAACCTTGTGCCAAGGACCCCTGAGCTGTAGTAGTAGCTACAGTCTCAGGGTTCGTGGCATTCACACAGATGCTCTGCAAGGTGTCCTTGGGCAGTCAGATTTCTGTGCTTTGGTCAGACATCATGGGTCATGGAGACTGGGAGCCTAGAGCCTACGTCAACAGCCCCTCAGTGAAATTTTTCATGGGGCTGAAAGAAGATGCCAGGTGTCATCCCCCATGTCGTGGGAGGACAGGAGGTCAGGGCTCCATGACGACGGCATGCGTGTTCAGACTGTAGGGCCTTTCAATGCGGGCACTGAGACTAGGTTACCTGGACATACTTCTGGACACACCCCCAAATTGCCGAGAGTGCATTCTTGTTGGTACACCGGGACACAGGCACTCAACCCCACGTCGAATCCCCTGCCACCCATGCATGCTGAGTCAGAAAGACACCCACATGACCTTGAGCCTAATTTGCTGCACTCTTTTGAACTTTTTGAACCAGTTGTCTGTAAGGGATGCATGTAGTTGAGTTGCAGATACAGGCCTTCCCCCAGTGAAAGCTCTGCATCAGTGTTCCTCAGTGAGAGCCCAAGTCCACATCTCAAGTGTTCCTGTGCTTTCTGTCCCCTTGTCAGGTGCAGTTGCCAGATATGGCTGTCCATGACCCAGGAAACGAAGGTCCGCCCATGAGGCGGCGGCTCGAGGTGCAAGGGAGTCCGGCAAGAAGTGTGGCGGCCCAGGGTGGTGCCAGGTCTTTTTGGATCACCGAGCACGGTACGGCTTCTCCTGCCCCAAGACGTGTCGTGAATTTCAGGTTTCCTGGCACTGCCTGAGTGGCTGTACTTATGGAGGGACCGTTCCTCTTGCTGAGAAGCCTGGGGGCTCTGAGTTGCCCCTGCTGCTGGAGGACTCCCAGGTCACTGGCTCCTCCTTGGAGCGGCGCTGCCTGCCCTGTGGAGGTGGGGAGCCAGCCAGCACGTGCTCGGATCGATGACGACACCCTCTCATGCATTCCTTGGAAAATCTGAACAAAATGAGTGAGAATTCACTACCGTCTCCTCATTGAAACTGAGGTCCAGCACGTTGCCTCCCTTGGGGTTGAGGGTGGGACTGGTTAGCAAGAGGGCTTCTCTGACTGCGTCACACACACGCAAGTAGGAGCCAGGTCCCCACCATTTGCGAGGCTCCCATCTGCGGGTAGGCCGTGTACAGATGTTCGAGCGGCCTTCTTGGAATGTGGGGTGCATGGTGAAGGGCACTGAGGAGCAGAAGAGGCATCCGGCTTGTCCAGTGGTGGTAGGTGTCGCAGTAGATCCTGGCATCGGACAGTGAGTTCTTCTCTCGAGCGGTGCATTTTGTCCTGGTTCCTGCTGCAAGTGTGCTAATTGGGGCTCTCGTGATGTCGATTGTGATGCAAGGAAGCTTCTGTGGTGTCTGCTTGGAGGCCCAGGTGAGATCTGAGGCCCTCGCCATTGCGGCCCTTTGGGTTGGTGAGATTGCTGAGTACCCTGTGGGCTGCAGCGGCTGCAGAGACCTAGGGGAACAGTGGCAGTTGTGAAAGTTAATAGGCCTCATTTCTGCCCTTGGCAGTTCCTGAGTTGCAAGTCCTGTCACATGCTTGAGTCTTGGAGGTCGCCGTGGACTGTGTTGTGGTCACAGGCCTGCATTGCTTCTGCAGGTTGACCAGAGCCCCAGAGGAGAATGGTTGGGCAGGTGAGGAAAAGCGCAGTGTGATTGCCTGGGATGTTATGTCTGCTGAGGCTGCAGGCACTGTCGTTCTGTTCTCACTGATACATAGTGTGGTCCTTTTGAAGCTGCCCTCAGCTGGGTACAGAGGAGAGGGCATTGCTTGTGCCTGGGAGGCTCAGTGAGAGGTGACCTTTGTGTCCTTGATGGCCTGCTGCCAGTAGAAGGACTCCCCAAGGGTATCTTTGGTGCCTTGAAGAGTTGCAATAAGAGAGGCCAAGCAACCAGCCCTGTGGGTTGTTATGTGGTGTGTGCACATGCCCCTTGGCCGCCATTTGTCCCCTGGGCCTGGAATTACCTAGGCTCCCTAAGGTTGGGGCCAGTCAGCCGGCCCTGATAGCACCAATGTGTTGGCCCCCTGGCAATGGAGCATCAAGCTTGGAGGCCCATGGTTCTGGTAGAGATTGGTCATTGGGTGGAATATCCAGGCTGACTCAATGTAGGAGCCAGCAGCTCCCATGGCGCTATGGCAGAGACCTGTGGCATCCAGGGTCTTCCCCTGACAGGTCTTCTGAAGTCTTCATGAAAGCATCCTTAGTGATCTGTGTGCACGCGGTCATTTTGCCCACCGTCATCCTGTGGGTGTTCCTGCTTGAGGATTGTCCCTGTGTGTGCCGAGGCCTTGGAGGCTTCAGATTTGGGTGAGTGACCCTTGGGGCAGGATGAGTCCAATGTGGACCACGCCCTGCATTATGGGAGCTTTCTGTAGGCTGTGGTCAGTAGCCTGGTCCCTACAGGGTGTGGATGTGAGGATAATCTGGCCAGGAAAGGGACCTGTTTCTGTGGGACTGACCCCTGGATCCTGGTACGTGAGGAAGTCCAAGTCCCATCCTTACTTTCTGTCAGAGGCCGCCCAATGAGTAGACTGACTGGCAGGAAGAGACGCATGCCTTGAATTCTGCTCCTATTTGAGGGTGCGCTGGGCCGAATCTGCCCTAGTGCCAAGTTCACCTTACTCTCTAGTTCTCTGGGAAACTTTTCTGGTTAGGGTGGAGGTGAACCTTGTGGCAAGGACCCCTGAGCTGTAGTAGTAGCTACAGTCTCAGGGTACGTGGCATTCACACAGATGCTCTGCAAGGTGTCCTTGGGCAGTCAGATTTCTGTGCTTTGGTCAGACATCATGGGTCATGGAGACTGGGAGCCTAGAGCCTACGTCAACAGCCCCTCAGTGAAATTTTGCATGGGGCTGAAGGAAGATGCCAGGTGTCATCCCCCATGTCGTGGGAGGACAGGAGGTCAGGGCTCCATGACGACGGCATGCGTGTTCAGACTGTAGGGCCTTTCAATGCGGGCACTGAGACTAGGCTACCTGGACATATTTCTAGACACACCCCCAAATTGCCGAGAGTGCATTCTTGTTGGTACACCGGGACACAGGCACTCAACCCCACATCGAATCCCCTGCCACCCATGCATGCTGAGTCAGAAAGACACCCACATGACCTTGAGCCTAATTTGCTGCACTCTTTTGAACGGTAGGTCACCAGTTGTCTGTAAGGGATGCATGTAGTTGAGTTGCGGATACAGGCCTTCCCCCAGTGAAAGCTCTGCATCAGTGTTCCTCAGTGAGAGCCCAAGTCCACATCTCAAGTGTTCCTGTGCTTTCTGTCCCCTTGTCAGGTGCAGTTGCCAGATATGGCTGTCCATGACCCAGGAGACGAAGGTCCGCCCATGAGGCGGCGGCTCGAGCTGCAAGGGAGTCCGGCAAGAAGTGTGGCGGCCCAGGGTGGTGCCAGGTCTTTTTGGATCACCGAGCACGGTACGGCTTCTCCTGCCCCAAGACGTGTCGTGAATTTCAGGTTTCCTGGCACTGCCTGAGTGGCTGTACGTATGGAGGGACCGTTCCTCTTGCTGAGAAGCCTGGGGGCTCTGAGTTGCCCCTGCTGCTGGAGGACTCCCAGGTCACTGGCTCCTCCTTGGAGCGGCGCTGCCTGCCCTGTGGAGGTGGGGAGCCAGCCAGCACGTGCTCGGATCGATGACGACACCCTCTCATGCATTCCTTGGAAAATCTGAACAAAATGAGTGAGAACTCACTACCGTCTCCTCATCGAAACTGATGCCAGCACGTTGCTTCCCTTGGGGTTAAGGTTGGGACTAGTTAGCAAGGGGCCTTCTCTGACTGCATCACACACACGCAAGTAGGAGCCAGGTCCCCACCATTTGCGAGGCTCCCATCTGCGGGTGGGCCGTGCACAGATGTTCGAGCGGCCTTCTTGGAATTTGGGTTCCATGGTGAAGGGCACTGAGGAGCAAAAGAGGCATCCGGCTTGTCCTGTGATGGTAGGTGTCGCAGTAGATCCTGGCATCGGACAGTGAGGTCTTCTCTCAGAGCGGTGCATTTTGTCCTGGTTCCTGCTGCAAGTGTGCTAATTGGGGCTCTCGTGATGTCTATTGTGACGCAAGGAAGCTTCTGTGGTGTCTGATTGGAGGCCCAGGTGAGATCTGAGGCCCTCGCCATTGCGGCCCTTTGGGTTGGTGAGATTGCTGAGTACCCTGTGGGCTGCAGCGGCTGCAGAGACCTAGGGGAACGGTGGCAGTTGTGAAAGTTAATAGGCCTCATTTCTGCCCTTGGCAGTTCCTGAGTTGCAAGTCCTGTCACATGCTTGAGTCTTGGAGGTCGCCATGGACTGTGTTGTGGTCACAGGCCTGCATTGCTCCTGCAGGTTGACCAGAGCCCCAGAGGAGAATGGTTGGGCAGGTGAGGAAAAGCGCAGTGTGATTGCCTGGGATGTTATGTCTGCTGAGGCTGCCGGCACTGTCGTTCTGTTCTCACTGATACATAGTGTGGTCCTTTTGAAGCTGCCCTCAGCTGGGTACAGAGGAGAGGGCATTGCTTGTGCCTGGGAGGCTCAGTGAGAGGTGACCTTTGTGTCCTTGATGGCCTCCTGCCAGTAGAAGGACTCCCCAAGGGTATCTTTGGTGCCTTGAAGAGTTGCAATAAGAGAGGCCAAGCAACCAGCCCTGTGGGTTGTTATGTGGTGTGTGCACATGCCCCTTGGCCGCCATTTGTCCCCTGGGCCTGGAATTACCTAGGCTCCCTAAGGTTGGGGCCAGTCAGCCGGCCCTGATAGCACCAATGTGTTGGCCCCCTGGCAATTGAGCATCAAGCTTGGAGGCCCATGGTTCTGGTAGAGATTGGTCATTGGTTGTAATAGCCAGGCTGACTCAATGTAGGAGCCAGCAGCTCCCATGGCGCTATGGCAGAGACCTGTGGCATCCAGGGTCTTCCCCTGACAGGTCTTCTGAAGTCTTCATGAAAGCATCCTTAGTGATCTGTGTGCACGCGGTCATTTTGCCCACCGTCATTCTGTGGGTGTTCCTGCTTGAGGATTGTCCCTGTGTGTGCCGAGGACTTGGATGCTTCAGATTTGGGTGAGTGACCCTTGTGGCAGGATGAGTCCAATGTGGACCACGCCCTGCATTATGGGAGCTTTCTGTAGGCTGTGGTCAGTAGCCTGGTCCCTACAGGGTGTGGATGTGAGGATAATCTGGCCAGGAAAGGGACCTGTTTCTGTGGGACTGACCCCTGGATCCTGGTACGTGAGGAAGTCCAAGTCCCATCCTTACTTTCTGTCAGAGGCCGCCCAGTGAGTAGACTGACTGGCAGGAAGAGACGCATCCCTTGAATTCTGCTCCTATTCGAGGGTGCGCTGGGCCGAATCTGGCCTAGTGCCAAGTTCACCTTACTCTGTAGTTCTCTGGGAAACTTTTCTGGTTAGGGTGGAGGTGAACCTTGTGCCAAGGACCCCTGAGCTGTAGTAGTAGCTACAGTCTCAGGGTACGTGGCATTCACACAGATGCTCTGCAAGGTGTCCTTGGGCAGTCAGATTTCTGTGCTTTGGTCAGACATCATGGGTCATGGAGACTGGGAGCCTAGAGCCTACGTCAACAGCCCCTCAGTGAAATTTTGCATGGGGCTGAAGGAAGATGCCAGGTGTCATCCCCCATGTCGTGGGAGGACAGGAGGTCATGGCTCCATGACGACGGCATGGGTGTTCAGACTGTAGGGCCTTCCAATGCGGGCACTGAGACTTTGCTACCTGGGCATATTTCTGGACACACCCCCAACTTGCCGAGAGTGCATTCTTGTTGGTACACCGGGACACAAGCACTCAACCCCACATCGAATCCCCTGCCGCCCATGCATGCTGAGTCAGAAAGACACCCACATGACCTTGAGCCTAATTTGCTGCACTCTTTTGCATGGGAGGTCACCAGTTGTTTGTAAGGGATGGATGTATTTGGGTTTCAGATACAGGCCTTCCCCCAGTGAAAGCTCTGCATCAGTGTTCCTCAGTGAGAGCCCAAGTCCACATCTCAAGTGTTCCTGTGCTTTCTGTCCCCTTGTCAGGTGCAGTTGCCAAATATGGCTGTCCATGACCCAGGAGACGAAGGTCCGCCCATGAGGCGGCGGCTCGAGGTGCAAGGGAGTCCGGCAAGAAGTGTGGCGGCCCAGGGTGGTGCCAGGTCTTTTTGGATCACCGAGCACGGTACGGCTTCTCCTGCCCCAAGACGTGTCGTGAATTTCAGGTTTCCTGGCACTGCCTGAGTGGCTGTATGTATGGAAGGACCGTTCCTCTTGCTGAGAAGCCTGGGGGCTCTGAGTTGCCCTGGCTTCTGGGGGACTCCCAGGTCACTGGCTCCTCCTTGGAGCGGCGCTGCCTGCCCTGTGGAGGTGGGGAGCCAGCCAGCACGTGCTCGGATCAATGACGACACCCTCTCATGCATTCCTTGGAAATCTGAACAAAATGAGTGAGAACTCATTACCGTCTCCTCATCGAAACTGAGGTCCAGCACGTTGCCTCCCTTGGGGTTGAGGGTGGGACTGGTTAGGAAGAGGGCTTCTCTGACTGCGTAACACACACGCTAGTAGGAGCCAGGTCCCCACCATTTGCGAGGCTCCCATCTGCGGGTGGGCAGTGTACAGATGTTCGAGGGGCCTTCTTGGAATGTGGGGTCCATGGTGAAGGGCACTGAGGAGCAGAAGAGGCATCCGGCTTGTCCAGTGGTAGTAGGTGTCACAGTAGATCCTGGCATCGGACAGTGAGGTCTTCTCTCAGAGCGGTGCATTTTGTCCTGGTTCCTGCTGCAAGTGTGCTAATTGGGGCTCTCGTGATGTCGATTGTGCCGCAAGGAAGCTTCTGTGGTGTCTGATTGGAGGCCCAGGTGAGATCTGAGGCCCTCGCCATTGCGGCCCTTTGGGTTGGTGAGGTTGCTGAGTACCCTGTGGGCTGCAGCGGCTGCAGAGACCTAGGGGAACGGTGGCAGTTGTGAAAGTTAATAGACCTCATTTCTGCCCTTGGCAGTTCCTGAGTTGCAAGTCCTGTCACATGCTTGAGTCTTGGAGGTCGCCATGGACTGTGTTGTGGTCACAGGCCTGCATTGCTCCTGCAGGTTGTCCAGAGCCCCAGAGGAGAATGGTTGGGCAGGTGAGGAAAAGCGCAGTGTGATTGCCTTGGATGTTATGTCTGCTGAGGCTGCAGGCACTGTCGTTCTGTTCTCACTGATACATAGTGTGGTCCTTTTGAAGCTGCCCTCAGCTGGGTACAGAGGAGAGGGCATTGCTTGTGCCTGGGAGGCTCAGTGAGAGGTGACCTTTATGTCCTTGATGGCCTCCTGCCAGTAGAAGGACTCCCCAAGGGTATCTTTGGTGCCTTGAAGAGTTGCAATAAGAGAGGCCAAGCAACCAGCCCTGTGGGTTGTTATGTGGTGTGTGCACATGCCCCTTGGCCGCCATTTGTCCCCTGGGCCTGGAATTACCTAGGCTCCCTAAGGTTGGGGCCAGTCAGCCGGCCCTGATAGCACCAATGTGTTGGCCCCCTGGCAATGGAGCATCAAGCTTGGAGGCCCATGGTTCTGGTAGAGATTGGTCATTGGGTGGAATATCCAGGCTGACTCAATGTAGGAGCCAGCAGCTCCCATGGCGCTATGGCAGAGACCTGTGGCATCCAGGGTCTTCCCCTGACAGGTCTTCTGAAGTCTTCATGAAAGCATCCTTAGTGATCTGTGTGCACGCGGTCATTTTGCCCACCGTCATCCTGTGGGTGTTCCTGCTTGAGGATTGTCCCTGTGTGTGCCGAGGCCTTGGAGGCTTCAGATTTGGGTGAGTGACCCTTGGGGCAGGATGAGTCCAATGTGGACCACGCCCTGCATTATGGGAGCTTTCTGTAGGCTGTGGTCAGTAGCCTGGTCCCTACAGGGTGTGGATGTGAGGATAATCTGGCCAGGAAAGGGACCTGTTTCTGTGGGACTGACCCCTGGATCCTGGTACGTGAGGAAGTCCAAGTCCCATCCTTACTTTCTGTCAGAGGCCGCCCAATGAGTAGACTGACTGGCAGGAAGAGACGCATGCCTTGAATTCTGCTCCTATTCGAGGGTGCGCTGGGCCGAATCTGCCCTAGTGCCAAGTTCACCTTACTCTCTAGTTCTCTGGGAAACTTTTCTGGTTAGGGTGGAGGTGAACCTTGTGCCAAGGACCCCTGAGCTGTAGTAGTAGCTACAGTCTCAGGGTACGTGGCATTCACACAGATGCTCTGCAAGGTGTCCTTGGGCAGTCAGATTTCTGTACTTTGGTCAGACATCATGGGTCATGGAGACTGGGAGCCTAGAGCCTACGTCAACAGCCCCTCAGTGAAATTTTGCATGGGGCTGAAGGAAGATGCCAGGTGTCATCCCCCATGTCGTGGGAGGACAGGAGGTCAGGGCTCCATGACGACGGCATGCGTGTTCAGACTGTAGGGCCTTTCAATGCGGGCACTGAGACTTTGCTACCTGGACATATTTCTAGACACACCCCCAAATTGCCGAGAGTGCATTCTTGTTGGTACACCGGGACACAGGCACTCAACCCCACATCGAATCCCCTGCCACCCATGCATGCTGAGTCAGAAAGACACCCACATGACCTTGAGCTTAATTTGCTGCACTCTTTTGAACGGTAGGTCACCAGTTGTCTGTAAGGGATGGATGTAGTTGGGTTGCAGATACAGGCCTTTCCCCAGTGAAAGCTCTGCATCAGTGTTCCTCAGTGAGAGCCCAAGTCCACATCTCAAGTGTTCCTGTGCTTTCTGTCCCCTTGTCAGGTGCAGTTGCCAGATATGGCTGTCCATGACCCAGGAGACGAAGGTCCGCCCATGAGGCGGCGTCTCGAGGTGCAAGGGAGTCCGGCAAGAAGTGTGGCGGCCCAGGGTGGTGCCAGGTCTTTTTGGATCACCAAGCACGGTACGGCTTCTCCTGCCCCAAGACGTGTCGTGAATTTCAGGTTTCCTGGCACTGCCTGAGTGGCTGTATGTATGGAAGGACCGTTCCTCTTGCTGAGAAGCCTGGGGGCTCTGAGTTGCCCTGGCTTCTGGGGGACTCCCAGGTCACTGGCTCCTCCTTGGAGCGGCGCTGCCTGCCCTGTGGAGGTGGGGAGCCAGCCAGCACGTGCTCGGATCAATGACGACACCCTCTCATGCATTCCTTGGAAATCTGAACAAAATGAGTGAGAACTCATTACCGTCTCCTCATCGAAACTGAGGTCCAGCACGTTGCCTCCCTTGGGGTTGAGGGTGGAACTGGTTAGGAAGAGGGCTTCTCTGACTGCGTAACACACACGCAAGTAGGAGCCAGGTCCCCACCATTTGCGAGGCTCCCATCTGCGGGTGGGCAGTGTACAGATGTTCGAGGGGCCTTCTTGGAATGTGGGGTCCATGGTGAAGGGCACTGAGGAGCAGAAGAGGCATCCGGCTTGTCCAGTGGTAGTAGGTGTCACAGTAGATCCTGGCATCGGACAGTGAGGTCTTCTCTCAGAGCGGTGCATTTTGTCCTGGTTCCTGCTGCAAGTGTGCTAATTGGGGCTCTCGTGATGTCGATTGTGCCGCAAGGAAGCTTCTGTGGTGTCTGATTGGAGGCCCAGGTGAGATCTGAGGCCCTCGCCATTGCGGCCCTTTGGGTTGGTGAGGTTGCTGAGTACCCTGTGGGCTGCAGCGGCTGCAGAGACCTAGGGGAACGGTGGCAGTTGTGAAAGTTAATAGACCTCATTTCTGCCCTTGGCAGTTCCTGAGTTGCAAGTCCTGTCACATGCTTGAGTCTTGGAGGTCGCCATGGACTGTGTTGTGGTCACAGGCCTGCATTGCTCCTGCAGGTTGTCCAGAGCCCCAGAGGAGAATGGTTGGGCAGGTGAGGAAAAGCGCAGTGTGATTGCCTTGGATGTTATGTCTGCTGAGGCTGCAGGCACTGTCGTTCTGTTCTCACTGATACATAGTGTGGTCCTTTTGAAGCTGCCCTCAGCTGGGTACAGAGGAGAGGGCATTGCTTGTGCCTGGGAGGCTCAGTGAGAGGTGACCTTTATGTCCTTGATGGCCTCCTGCCAGTAGAAGGACTCCCCAAGGGTATCTTTGGTGCCTTGAAGAGTTGCAATAAGAGAGGCCAAGCAACCAGCCCTGTGGGTTGTTATGTGGTGTGTGCACATGCCCCTTGGCCGCCATTTGTCCCCTGGGCCTGGAATTACCTAGGCTCCCTAAGGTTGGGGCCAGTCAGCCGGCCCTGATAGCACCAATGTGTTGGCCCCCTGGCAATGGAGCATCAAGCTTGGAGGCCCATGGTTCTGGTAGAGATTGGTCATTGGGTGGAATATCCAGGCTGACTCAATGTAGGAGCCAGCAGCTCCCATGGCGCTATGGCAGAGACCTGTGGCATCCAGGGTCTTCCCCTGACAGGTCTTCTGAAGTCTTCATGAAAGCATCCTTAGTGATCTGTGTGCACGCGGTCATTTTGCCCACCGTCATCCTGTGGGTGTTCCTGCTTGAGGATTGTCCCTGTGTGTGCCGAGGCCTTGGAGGCTTCAGATTTGGGTGAGTGACCCTTGGGGCAGGATGAGTCCAATGTGGACCACGCCCTGCATTATGGGAGCTTTCTGTAGGCTGTGGTCAGTAGCCTGGTCCCTACAGGGTGTGGATGTGAGGATAATCTGGCCAGGAAAGGGACCTGTTTCTGTGGGACTGACCCCTGGATCCTGGTACGTGAGGAAGTCCAAGTCCCATCCTTACTTTCTGTCAGAGGCCGCCCAATGAGTAGACTGACTGGCAGGAAGAGACGCATGCCTTGAATTCGGCTCCTATTCGACGGTGCGCTGGGCCGAATCTGCCCTAGTGCCAAGTTCACCTTACTCTCTAGTTCTCTGGGAAACTTTTCTGGTTAGGGTGGAGGTGAACCTTGTGCCAAGGACCCCTGAGCTGTAGTAGTAGCTACAGTCTCAGGGTACGTGGCATTCACACAGATGCTCTGCAAGGTGTCCTTGGGCAGTCAGATTTCTGTGCTTTGGTCAGACATCATGGGTCATGGAGACTGGGAGCCTAGAGCCTACGTCAACAGCCCCTCAGTGAAATTTTGCATGGGGCTGAAGGAAGATGCCAGGTGTCATCCCCCATGTCGTGGGAGGACAGGAGGTCAGGGCTCCATGACGACGGCATGCGTGTTCAGACTGTAGGGCCTTTCAATGCGGGCACTGAGACTTTGCTACCTGGACATATTTCTAGACACACCCCCAAATTGCCGAGAGTGCATTCTTGTTGGTACACCGGGACACAGGCACTCAACCCCACATCGAATTCCCTGCCACCCATGCATGCTGAGTCAGAAAGACACCCACATGACCTTGAGCTTAATTTGCTGCACTCTTTTGAACGGTAGGTCACCAGTTGTCTGTAAGGGATGGATGTAGTTGGGTTGCAGATACAGGCCTTTCCCCAGTGAAAGCTCTGCATCAGTGTTCCTCAGTGAGAGCCCAAGTCCACATCTCAAGTGTTCCTGTGCTTTCTGTCCCCTTGTCAGGTGCAGTTGCCAGATATGGCTGTCCATGACCCAGGAGACGAAGGTCCGCCCATGAGGCGGCGGCTCGAGGTGCAAGGGAGTCCGGCAAGAAGTGTGGCGGCCCAGGGTGGTGCCAGGTCTTTTTGGATCACCGAGCACGGTACGGCTTCTCCTGCCCCAAGACGTGTCGTGAATTTCAGGTTTCCTGGCACTGCCTGAGTGGCTGTACGTATGGAGGGACCGTTCCTCTTGCTGAGAAGCCTGTGGGCTCTGAGTTGCCCCGGCTGCTGGAGGACTCCCAGGTCAGTGGCTCCTCCTTGGAGCGGCGCTGCCTGCCCTGTGGAGGTGGGGAGCCAGCCAGCACGTGCTCGGATCGATGATGACACCCTCTCATGCATTCCTTGGAAATCTGAACAAAATGAGTGAGAACTCACTACCGTCTCCTCATCGAAACTGAGGTCCAGCACGTTGCCTCCCTTGGGGTTGAGGGTGGGACTGGTTAGCAAGAGGGCTTCTCTTACTGTGTCACACACACGCAAGTAGGAGCCAGCTGCCCACCATTTGCGAGGCTCCCATCTGCGGGTGGGCAGTGTACAGATGTTCGAGCGGCCTTCTTGGAATTTGGGGTCCATGGTGAAGGGCACTGAGGAGCAGAAGAGGCATCCGGCTTGTCCAGTGGTGGTAGGTGTCGCCGTAAATGCTGGCATCGGAAAGTGAGTACTTCTCTCAGAGCGGTGCATTTTGTCCTGGTTCCTGCTGCAAGTGTGCTAATTGGGGCTCTCGTGATGTCTATTGTGACGCAAGGAAGCTTCTGTGGTGTCTGATTGGAGGCCCAGGTGAGATCTGAGGCCCTCGCCATTGCGGCCCTTTGGGTTGGTGAGATTGCTGAGTACCCTGTGGGCTGCAGCGGCTGCAGAGACCTAGGGGAACGGTGGCATTTGTGAAAGTTAATAGGCCTCATTTCTGCCCTTGGCAGTTCCTGAGTTGCAAGTCCTGTCACATGCTTGAGTCTTGGAGGTCGCCATGGACTGTGTTGTGGTCACAGGCCTGCATTGCTCCTGCAGGTTGACCAGAGCCCCAGAGGAGAATGGTTGGGCAGGTGAGGAAAAGCGCAGTGTGATTGCCTGGGATGTTATGTCTGCTGAGGCTGCAGGCACTGTCGTTCTGTTCTCACTGATACATAGTGTGGTCCTTTTGAAGCTGCCCTCAGCTGGGTACAGAGGAGAGGGCATTGCTTGTGCCTGGGAGGCTCAGTGAGAGGTGACCTTTGTGTCCTTGATGGCCTCCTGCCAGTAGAAGGACTCCCCAAGGGTATCTTTGGTGCCTTGAAGAGTTGCAATAAGAGAGGCCAAGCAACCAGCCCTGTGGGTTGTTATGTGGTGTGTGCACATGCCCCTTGGCCGCCATTTGTCCCCTGGGCCTGGAATTACCTAGGCTCCCTAAGGTTGGGGCCAGTCAGCCGGCCCTGATAGCACCAATGTGTTGGCCCCCTGGCAATGGAGCATCAAGCTTGGAGGCCCATGGTTCTGGTAGAGATTGGTCATTGGGTGGAATATCCAGGCTGACTCAATGTAGGAGCCAGCAGCTCCCATGGCGCTATGGCAGAGACCTGTGACATCCAGGGTCTTCCCCTGACAGGACTTCTGAAGTCTTCATGAAAGCATCCTTAGTGATCTGTGTGCACGCGGTCATTTTGCCCACCGTCATCCTGTGGGTGTTCCTGCTTGAGGATTGTCCCTGTGTGTGCCGAGGCCTTGGAGGCTTCAGATTTGGGTGAGTGACCCTTGGGGCAGGATGAGTCCAATGTGGACCACGCCCTGCATTATGGGAGCTTTCTGTAGGCTGTGGTCAGTAGCCTGGTCCCTACAGGGTGTGGATGTGAGGATAATCTGGCCAGGAAAGGGACCTGTTTCTGTGGGACTGACCCCTGGATCCTGGTACGTGAGGAAGTCCAAGTCCCATCCTTACTTTCTGTCAGAGGCCGCCCAATGAGTAGACTGACTGGCAGGAAGAGACGCATGCCTTGAATTCTGCTCCTATTCGAGGGTGCGCTGGGCCGAATCTGCCCTAGTGCCAAGTTCACCTTACTCTGTAGTTCTCTGGGAAACTTTTCTGGTTAGGGTGGAGGTGAACCTTGTGCCAAGGACCCCTGTGCTGTAGTAGTAGCTACAGTCTCAGGGTACGTGGCATTCACACAGATGCTCTGCAAGGTGTCCTTGGGCAGTCAGATTTCTGTGCTTTGGTCAGACATCATGGGTCATGGAGACTGGGAGCCTAGAGCCTACGTCAACAGCCCCTCAGTGAAATTTTGCATGGGGCTGAAGGAAGATGCCATGTGTCATCCCCCATGTCGTGGGAGGACAGGAGGTCAGGGCTCCATGACGACGGCATGGGTGTTCAGACTGTAGGGCCTTTCAATGCGGGCACTGAGACTAGGCTACCTGGACATATTTCTGGACACACCCCCAAATTGCCGAGAGTGCATTCTTGTTGGTACACCGGGACACAGGCACTCAACCCCACATCGAATCCCCTGCCACCCATGCATGCTGAGTCAGAAAAACACCCACATGACCTTGAGCTTAATTTGCTGCACTCTTTTGAACGGTAGGTCACCAGTTGTCTGTAAGGGATGGATGTAGTTGGGTTGCAGATACAGGCCTTTCCCCAGTGAAAGCTCTGCATCAGTGTTCCTCAGTGAGAGCCCAAGTCCACATCTCAAGTGTTCCTGTGCTTTCTGTCCCCTTGTCAGGTGCAGTTGCCAGATATGGCTGTCCATGACCCAGGAGACGAAGGTCCGCCCATGAGGCGGCGGCTCGAGGTGCAAGGGAGTCCGGCAAGAAGTGTGGCGGCCCAGGGTGGTGCCAGGTCTTTTTGGATCACCGAGCACGGTACGGCTTCTCCTGCCCCAAGACGTGTCGTGAATTTCAGGTTTCCTGGCACTGCCTGAGTGGCTGTATGTATGGAGGGACGGTTCCTCTTGCTGAGAAGCCTGGTGGCTCTGAGGTGCCCCGGCTGCTGGAGGACTCCCAGGTCACTGGCTCCTCCTTGGAGCGGCGCTGCCTGCCCTGTGGAGGTGGGGAGCCAGCCAGCACGTGCTCGGATCGATGACGACACCCTCTCATGCATTCCTTGGAAAATCTGAACAAAATGAATGAGAACTCACTACCGTCTCCTCATCGAAACTGAGGTCCAGCACGTTGCTTCCCTTGGGGTTAAGGTTGGGACTGGTTAACAAGGGGCCTTCTCTGACTGCATCACACACACGCAAGTAGGAGCCAAGTGCCCACCATTTGCGAGGCTCCCATCTGCGGGTGGGCCGTGCACAGATGTTCGAGCGGCCTTCTTGGAATTTGGGGTCCATGGTGAAGGGCACTGAGGAGCAGAAGAGGCATCCGGCTTGTCCAGTGGTGGTAGGTGTCGCCGTAAATGCTGGCATCGGACAGTGAGTACTTCTCTCAGAGCGGTGCATTTTGTTCTGGTTCCTGCTGCAAGTGTGCTAATTGGGGCTCTCGTGATGTCTATTGTGACGCAAGGAAGCTTCTGTGGTGTCTGATTGGAGGCCCAGGTGAGATCTGAGGCCCTCGCCATTGCGGCCCTTTGGGTTGGTGAGATTGCTGAGTACCCTGTGGGCTGCAGCGGCTGCAGAGACCTAGGGGAACGGTGGCATTTGTGAAAGTTAATAGGCCTCATTTCTGCCCTTGGCAGTTCCTGAGTTGCAAGTCCTGTCACATGCTTGAGTCTTGGAGGTCGCCATGGACTGTGTTGTGGTCACAGGCCTGCATTGCTCCTGCAGGTTGACCAGAGCCCCAGAGGAGAATGGTTGGGCAGGTGAGGAAAAGCGCAGTGTGATTGCCTGGGATGTTATGTCTGCTGAGGCTGCAGGCACTGTCGTTCTGTTCTCACTGATACATAGTGTGGTCCTTTTGAAGCTGCCCTCAGCTGGGTACAGAGGAGAGGGCATTGCTTGTGCCTGGGAGGCTCAGTGAGAGGTGACCTTTGTGTCCTTGATGGCCTCCTGCCAGTAGAAGGACTCCCCAAGGGTATCTTTGGTGCCTTGAAGAGTTGCAATAAGAGAGGCCAAGCAACCAGCCCTGTGGGTTGTTATGTGGTGTGTGCACATGCCCCTTGGCCGCCATTTGTCCCCTGGGCCTGGAATTACCTAGGCTCCCTAAGGTTGGGGCCAGTCAGCCGGCCCTGATAGCACCAGTGTGTTGGCCCCCTGGCGATGGAGCATCAAGCTTGGAGGCCCATGGTTCTGGTAGAGATTGGTCATTGGGTGGAATATCCAGGCTGACTCAATGTAGGAGCCAGCAGCTCCCATGGCGCTATGGCAGAGACCTGTGACATCCAGGGTCTTCCCCTGACAGGTCTTCTGAAGTCTTCATGAAAGCATCCTTAGTGATCTGTGTGCACGCGGTCATTTTGCCCACCGTCATCCTGTGGGTGTTCCTGCTTGAGGATTGTCCCTGTGTGTGCCGAGGCCTTGGAGGCTTCAGATTTGGGTGAGTGACCCTTGGGGCAGGATGAGTCCAATGTGGACCACGCCCTGCATTATGGGAGCTTTCTGTAGGCTGTGGTCAGTAGCCTGGTCCCTACAGAGTGTGGATGTGAGGATAATCTGGCCAGGAAAGGGACCTGTTTCTGTGGGACTGACCCCTGGATCCTGGTACGTGAGGAAGTCCAAGTCCCATCCTTACTTTCTGTCAGAGGCCGCCCAATGAGTAGACTGACTGGCAGGAAGAGACGCATGCCTTGAATTCTGCTCCTATTCGAGGGTGCGCTGGGCCGAATCTGCCCTAGTGCCAAGTTCACCTTACTCTGTAGTTCTCTGGGAAACTTTTCTGGTTAGGGTGGAGGTGAACCTTGTGCCAAGGACCCCTGAGCTGTAGTAGTAGCTACAGTCTCAGGGTACGTGGCATTCACACAGATGCTCTGCAAGGTGTCCTTGGGCAGTCAGATTTCTGTGCTTTGGTCAGACATCATGGGTCATGGAGACTGGGAGCCTAGAGCCTACGTCAACAGCCCCTCAGTGAAATTTTGCATGGGGCTGAAGGAAGATGCCAGGTGTCATCCCCCATGTCGTGGGAGGACAGGAGGTCAGGGCTCCATGACGACGGCATGGGTGTTCAGACTGTAGGGCCTTTCAATGCGGGCACTGAGACTAGGCTACCTGGACATATTTCTGGACACACCCCCAAATTGCCGAGAGTGCATTCTTGTTGGTACACCGGGACACAGGCACTCAACCCCACATCGAATCCCCTGCCACCCATGCATGCTGAGTCAGAAAGACACCCACATGACCTTGAGCTTAATTTGCTGCACTCTTTTGAACGGTAGGTCACCAGTTGTCTGTAAGGGATGGATGTAGTTGGGTTGCAGATACAGGCCTTCCCCCAGTGAAAGCTCTGCATCAGTGTTCCTCAGTGAGAGCCCAAGTCCACATCTCAAGTGTTCCTGTGCTTTCTGTCCCCTTGTCAGGTGCAGTTGCCAGATATGGCTGTCCATGACCCAGGAGACGAAGGTCCGCCCATGAGGCGGCGGCTCGAGGTGCAAGGGAGTCCGGCAAGAAGTGTGGCGGCCCAGGGTGGTGCCAGGTCTTTTTGGATCACCGAGCACGGTACGGCTTCTCCTGCCCCAAGACGTGTCGTGAATTTCAGGTTTCCTGGCACTGCCTGAGTGGCTGTATGTATCGAGGGACCGTTCCTCTTGCTGAGAAGCCTGTGGGCTCTGAGTTGCCCCGGCTGCTGGAGGACTCCCAGGTCAGTGGCTCCTCCTTGGAGCGGCGATGCCTGCCCTGTGGAGGTGGGGAGCCAGCCAGCACGTGCTCGGATCGATGACGACACCCTCTCATGCATTCCTTGGAAATCTGAACAAAATGAGTGAGAACTCACTACCGTCTCCTCATCGAAACTGAGGTCCAGCACGTTGCTTCCCTTGGGGTTAAGGTTGGGACTGGTTAGCAAGGGGCCTTCTGTGACTGTGTCACACACACGCAAGTAGAAGCCAGGTCCCCACCATTTGCGAGGCTCCCATCTGCGGGTGGGCCGTGTACAGATGTTCGAGCGGCCTTCTTGGAATGTGGGGTCCATGGTGACGGGCAGTGAGGAGCAGAAGAGGCATCCGGCTTGTCCAGTGGTGGTAGGTGTCGCAGTAGATCCTGGCATCGTACAGTGAGCTCTTCTCTCAGAGCGGTGCATTTTGTCCTGGTTCCTGCTGCAAGTGTGCTAATTGGGGCTCTCGTGATGTCGATTCTGGCGCAAGGAAGCTTCTGTGGTGTCTGATTGGAGGCCCAGGTGAGATCTGAGGCCCTCGCCATTGCGGCCCTTTGGGTTGGTGAGATTGCTGAGTACCCTGTGGGCTGCAGCAGCTGCAGAGACCTAGGGGAACGGTGGCAGTTGTGAAAGTTAATAGGCCTCATTTCTGCCCTTGGCAGTTCCTGAGTTGCAAGTCCTGTCACATGCTTGAGTCTTGGAGGTCGCCATGGACTGTGTTGTGGTCACAGGCCTGCATTGTTCCTGCAGGTTGACCAGAGCCCCAGAGGAGAATGGTTGGGCAGGTGAGGAAAAGCGCAGTGTGATTGCCTGGGATGTTATGTCTGCTGAGGCTGCAGGCACTGTCGTTCTGTTCTCACTGATACATAGTGTGGTCCTTTTGAAGCTGCCCTCATCTGGGTACGGAGGAGAGGGCATTGCTTGTGCCTGGGAGGCTCAGTGAGAGGTGACCTTTGTGTCCTTGGTGGCCTGCTGCCAGTAGAAGGACTCCCCAAGGGTATCTTTGGTGCCTTGAACAGTTGTAATAAGAGAGGCCCGGCAACCAGCCCTGTGGGTTGTTATGTGGTGTGTGCACATTCCCCTTGGCCGCCATTTGTCCCCTGGGCCTGGAATTACCTAGGCTCCCTAAGATTGGGGCCAATCAGCCGGACCTGATAGCACCAATGTGTTGGCCCCCTGGCAATGGAGCATCAAGCTTGGAGGCCCATGGTTCTGGTAGAGTTTGATCATTGTTTAGAATAGCCAGGCTGACTGAATGTAGGAGCCAGCAGCTCCCATGGCGCTATGGCAGAGACCTGTGGCATCCAGGGTCTTCCCCTGACAGGTCTTCTGAAGTCTTCCTGAAAGCATCCTTAGTGATCTGTGTGCACGCGGTCATTTTGCCCACCGTCATCCTGTGGGTGTTCCTGCTTGAGGATTGTCCCTGTGTGTGCCGAGGCCTTGGAGGCTTCAGATTTGGGTGAGTGACCCTTGGGGCAGGATGAGTCCAATGTGGTCCACGCCCTGCATTATGGGAGCTTTCTGTAGGCTGTGGTCAGTAGCCTGGTCCCTACAGGGTGTGGATGTGAGGATAATCTGGCCAGGAAAGGGACCAGTTTCTATGGGACTGACCCCTGGATCCTGGTACGTGAGGAAGTCCAAGTCCCATCCTTACTTTCTGTCAGAGGCCGCCCAATGAGTAGACTGACTGGCAGGAAGAGACGCATGCCTTGAATTCTGCTCCGATTCGAGGGTGCGCTGGGCCGAATCTGCCCTAGTGCCAAGTTCACCTTACTCTGTAGTTCTCTGGGAAACTTTTCTGGTTAGGGTGGAGGTGAACCTTGTGCCAAGGACCCCTGAGCTGTAGTAGTAGCTACAGTCTCAGGGTACGTGGCATTCACACAGATGCTCTGCAAGGTGTCCTTGGGCAGTCAGATTTCTGTGCTTTGGTCAGACATCATGGGTCATGGAGACTGGGAGCCTAGAGCCTACGTCAACAGCCCCTCAGTGAAATTTTGCATGGGGCTGAAGGAAGATGCCAGGTGTCATCCCCCATGTCGTGGGAGGACAGGAGGTCAGGGCTCCATGACGATGGCATGCGTGTTCAGACTGTAGGGCCTTTCAATGCGGGCACTGAGACTTTGCTACCTGGACATATTTCTGGACACACCCCCAAATTGCCGAGAGTGCATTCTTGTTGGTACACCGGGACACAGGCACTCAACCCCACATCGAATCCCCTGCCACCCATGCATGCTGAGTCAGAAAGACACCCACATGACCTTGAGCCTAATTTGCTGCACTCTTTTGAACGGTAGGTTACCAGTTGTCTGTAAGGGATGGATGTATTTGGGTTGCAGATACAGGCCTTCCCCCAGTGAAACCTCTGCATCAGTGTTCCTCAGTGAGAGCCCAAGTCCACATTTCAAGTGTTCGTGTGCTTTCTGTCCCCTCGTCAGGTGCATTTGCCAGATATGGCTGTCCATGACCCAGAAGACGAAGGTCCGCCCATGAGGCGGCAGCTCGAGGTGCAAGGGAGTCCGGCAAGAAGTGTGGCGGCCCAGGGTGGTGCCAGGTCTTTTTGGATCACCGAGCACGGTACGACTTCTCCTGCCCCAAGACGTGTCGTGAATTTCAGGTTTCCTGGCACTGCCTGAGTGGCTGTACGTATGGAGGGACCGTTCCGCTTGCTGAGAAGCCTGGGGGCTCTGAGTTGTCCTGGCTGCTGGAGGACTCCCAGGTCAATGGCTCCTCCTTGGAGCGGCGCTGCCTGCCCTCTGGAGGTGGGGAGCCATCTACCACGTGCTCGGATCGATGACGACACCCTCTCATGCATTCCTTGGAAATCGGAACAAAATGAGTGAGAACTCACTACCGTCTCCTCATCGAAACTGAGGTCCAGCACGTTGCCTCCCTTGGGGTTAAGGGTGGGACTGGTTAGCAAGAGGGCTTCTCTGACTGCGTCACACACACACAAGTAGGAGCCAGGTCCCCACCATTTGCGAGGCTCCCATCTGCGGGTGGGCCGTGTACAGATGTTCGAGCGGCCTTCTTGGAATGTGGGGTCCATGGTGAAGGGCAGTGAGGAGCAGAAGAGGCATCCGGCTTGTCCAGTGGTGGTAGGTGTCGCAGTAGATCCTGGCATCGTACAGTGAGCTCTTCTCTCAGAGCGGTGCGTTTTGTCCTGGTTCCTGCTGCAAGTGTGCTAATTGGGGCTCTCGTGATGTCGATTCTGGCGCAAGGAAGCCGCTGTGGTGTCTGATTGGAGGCCCAGGTGAGATCTGAGGCCCTCGCCATTGCGGCCCTTTGGGTTGGTGAGATTGCTGAGTACCCTGTGGGCTGCAGCGGCTGCAGAGACCTAGGGGAATGGTGGCAGTTGTGAAAGTTAATAGGCCTCATTTCTGCCCTTGGCAGTTCCTGAGTTGCAAGTCCTGTCACATGCTTGAGTCTTGGAGGTCACCATGGACTGTGTTGTGGTCACAGGCCTGCATTGTTCCTGCAGGTTGACCAGAGCCCCAGAGGAGAATGGTTGGGCAGGTGAGGAAAAGCGCAGTGTGATTGCCTGGGATGTTATGTCTGCTGAGGCTGCACGCACTGTCGTTCTGTTCTCACTGATACATAGTGTGGTCCTTTTGAAGCTGCCCTCATCTGGGTTCGGAGGAGAAGGCATTGCTTGTGCCTGGGAGGCTCAGTGAGAGGTGACCTTTGTGTCCTTGGTGGCCTGCTGCCATTAGAAGGACTCCCCAAGGGTATCTTTGGTGCCTTGAACAGTTGTAATAAGAGAGGCCCAGCAACCAGCCCTGTGGGTTGTTATGTGGTGTGTGCACATTCCCCTTGGCCGCCATTTGTCCCCTGGGCCTGGAATTAACTAGGCTCCCTAAGGTTGGGGCCAATCGGCCGGACCTGATAGCACCAATGTGTTGGCCCCCTGGCAATGGAGCATCAAGCTTGGAGGCCCATGGTTCTGGTAGAGATTGGTCATTTTGTGGAATACCCAGGCTGACTCAATGTAGGAGCCAGCAGCTCCCATGGTGCTATGGCAGAGACCTGTGGCATCCAGGGTCTTCCCCTGACATTCCTTCTGAAGTCTTCATGAAAGCATCCTTAGTGATCTGTGTGCACGCGGTCATTTTGCCCACCGTCATTCTGTGGGTGTTCCTGCTTGAGGATTGTCCCTGTGTGTGCGGAGGACTTGGATGCTTCAGATTTGGGTGAGTGACCCTTGGGGCAGGATGAGTCCAATGTGGACCACGCCCTGCATTATGGGAGCTTTCTGTAGGGTGTGGTCAGTAGCCTGGTCCCTACAGCGTGTGGATGTGAGGATAATCTGGCCAGGAAAGGGACCTGTTTCTGTGGGACTGACCCCTGGATCCTGGTTCATGAGGAAGTCCAAGTCCCATCCTTAATTTCTGTCAGAGGCCGCCCAATGAGTAGACTGACTGGCAGGAAGAGACGCATGCATTGAATTCTGCTCCGATTCGTGGGTGCGCTGGGCCGAATCTGGCCTAGTGCCAAGTTCACCTTACTCTGTAGTTCTCTGGGAAACTTTTCTGGTTAGGGTGGAGGTGAACCTTGTGCCAAGGACCCCTGAGCTGTAGTAGTAGCTACAGACTCAGGGTACGTGGCATTCACACAGATGCTCTGCAAGGTGTCCTTGGGCAGTCAGATTTCTGTGCTTTGGTCAGACATCATGGGTCATGGAGACTGGGAGCCTAGAGCCTACGTCAACAGCCCCTCAGTGAAATTTTGCATGGGGCTGAAGGAAGATGCCAGGTGTCATCCCCCATGTCGTGGGAGGACAGGAGGTCATGGCTCCATGACGACGGCATGGGTGTTCAGACTGTAGGGCCTTCCAATGCGGGCACTGAGACTTTGCTACCTGGGCATATTTCTGGACACACCCCCAACTTGCCGAGAGTGCATTCTTGTTGGTACACCGGGACACAGGCACTCAACCCCACATCGAATCCCCTGCCGCCCATGCATGCTGAGTCAGAAAGACACCCACATGACCTTGAGCCTAATTTGCTGCACTCTTTTGAACGGTAGGTCACCAGTTGTCTGTAAGGGATGGATGTAGTTGGGTTGCAGATACAGGCCTTCCCCCAGTGAAAGCTCTGCATCAGTGTTCCTCAGTGAGAGCCCAAGTCCACATCTCAAGTGTTCCTGTGCTTTCTGTCCCCTTGTCAGGTGCAGTTGCCAGATATGGCTGTCCATGACCCAGGAGACGAAGGTCCGCCCATGAGGCGGCGGCTCGAGGTGCAAGGGAGTCCGGCAAGAAGTGTGGGGGCCCAGGGTGGTGCCAGGTCTTTTTGGATCACCGACCACGGTACGGCTTCTCCTGCCCCAAGACGTGTCGTGAATTTCAGGTTTCCTGGCACTGCCTGAGTGGCTGTATGTATGGAGGGACCGTTCCTCCTGCTGAGAAGCCTGGGGGCTCTGAGTTGCCCTGGCTTCTGGGGGACTCCCAGGTCAATGGCTCCTCCTTGGAGCGGCACTACCTGCCCTGTGGAGGTGGGGAGCCAGCCAGCACGTGCTCGGATCAATGACGACACCCTCTCATGCATTCCTTGGAAATCTGAACAAAATGAGTGAGAACTCACTACCGTCTCCTCATCAAAACTGAGGTCCAGCACGTTGCCTCCCTTGGGGTTGAGGGTGGGACTGGTTAGCAAGAGGGCTTCTCTGACTGCGTCACACACACGCAAGTAGGAGCCAGGTCCCCACCATTTGCGAGGCTCCCATCTGCGGGTGGGCCGTGTACAGATGTTCGAGCGGCCTTCTTGGAATGTGGGGTCCATGGTGAAGGGCAGTGAGGAGCAGAAGAGGCATCCGGCTTGTCCAGTGGTGGTAGGTGTCGCCGTAAATGCTGGCATCGGAAAGTGAGTACTTCTCTCAGAGCGGTGCATTTTGTCCTGGTTCCTGCTGCAAGTGTGCTAATTGGGGCTCTCTTGATGTCGATTCTGGCGCAAGGAAGCTTCTGTGGTGTCTGATTGGAGGCCCAGGTGAGATCTGAGGCCCTCGCCATTGCGGCCCTTTGGGTTGGTGAGATTGCTGAGTACCCTGTGGGCTGCAGCGGCTGCAGAGACCTAGGGGAACGGTGGCAGTTGTGAAAGTTAATAGGCCTCATTTCTGCCCTTGGCAGTTCCTGAGTTGCAAGTCCTGTCACATGCTTGAGTCTTGGAGGTCGCCATGGACTGTGTTGTGGTCACAGCCCTGCATTGCTCCTGCAGGTTGACCAGAGCCCCAGAGGAGAATGGTTGGGCAGGTGAGGAAAAGCGCAGTGTGATTGCCTGGGATGTTATGTCTGCTGAGGCTGCAGGCACTGTCGTTCTGTTCTCACTGATACATAGTGTGGTCCTTTTGAAGCTGCCCTCAGCTGGGTACAGAGGAGAGGGCATTGCTTGTGCCTGGGAGGCTCAGTGAGAGGTGACCTTTGTGTCCTTGGTGGCCTCCTGCCAGTAGAAGGACTCCCCAAGGGTATCTTTGGTGCCTTGAAGAGTTGTAATAACAGAGGCCAAGCAAGCAGCCCTGTGGGTTGTTATGTGGTGTGTGCACATGCCCCTTGGCCGCCATTTGTCCCCTGGGCCTGGAATTACCTAGGCTCCCTAAGGTTGGGGCCAGTCAGCCGGCCCTGATAGCACCAATGTGTTGGCCCCCTGGCAATGGAGCATCAAGCTTGGAGGCCCATGGTTCTGGTAGAGTTTGGTCATTGGTTGGAATACACAGGCTGACTCAATGTTGGAGCCAGCAGCTCCCATGGCACTATGGCAGAGACCTGTGGCATCCAGGGTCTTCCCCTGACAGGTCTTCTGAAGTCTTCATGAAAGCATCCTTAGTGATCTGTGTGCACGCGGTCATTTTGCCCACCGTCATCCTGTGGGTGTTCCTGCTTGAGGATTGTCCCTGTGTGTGCCGAGGCCTTGGAGGCTTCAGATTTGGGTGAGTGACCCTTGGGGCAGGATGAGTCCAATGTGGTCCACGCCCTGCATTATGGGAGCTTTCTGTAGGCTGTGGTCAGTAGCCTGGTCCCTACAGGGTGTGGATGTGAGGATAATCTGGCCAGGAAAGGGACCTGTTTCTGTGGGACTGACCCCTGGATCCTGGTACCTGAGGAAGTCCAAGTCCCATCCTTACTTTCTGTCAGATTCCGCCCAATGAGTCGACTGACTGGCAGGAAGAGACGCATGCCTTGAATTCTGCTCCTATTCGAGGGTGCGCTGGGCCGAATCTGGCCTAGTGCCAAGTTCACCTTACTCTGTAGTTCTCTGGGAAACTTTTCTGGTTAGGGTGGAGGTGAACCTTGTGCCAAGGACCCCTGAGCTGTAGTAGTAGCTACAGTCTCAGGGTACGTGGCATTCACACAGATGCTCTGCAAGGTGTCCTTGGGCAGTCAGATTTCTGTGCTTTGGTCAGACATCATGGGTCATGGAGACTGGGAGCCTATAGCCTACGTCAACAGCACCTCAGTGAAATTTTGCATGGGGCTGAAGAAAGATGCCAGGTGTCATCCCCCATGGCGTGGGAGGACAGGAGTTCAGGGCTCCATGAAGACGGCATGGGTGTTCAGACTGTAGGGCCTTTCAATGCGGGCACTGAGACTTTGCTACCTGGACATATTTCTGGACACACCCCCAAATTGCCAAGAGTGCATTCTTGTTGGTACACCGGGACACAGGCACTCAATCCCACATCGAATCCCCTGCCGCCCATGCATGCTGAGTCAGGAAGACACCCACATGATATTTAGCCTAATTTGCTGCACTCTTTTGCATGGAAGGTCACCAGTTGTCTGTAAGAGATGGATGTAGTTGGGTTGCAGATACAGGCCTTCCCCCAGTGAAACCTCTGCATCAGTGTTCCTCAGTGAGAGCCCAAGTCCACATCTCAAGTGTTCCTGTGCTTTCTGTCCCCTCGTCAGGTGCAATTGCCAGCTATGGCTTTCCATGACTGAGGAGACGAAGGTCCGCCCATGAGGCAGAAGCTCGAGGTGCAAAGGAGTCCGGCAAGAAGTGTGGCAGCCCAGGGTGGTGCCAGGTCTTTTTGGATCACCGACCACGGTACGGCTTCTCCTGCCCCAAGACGTGTCGTGAATTTCAGGTTTCCTGGCACTGCCTGAGTGGCTGTATGTATGGAGGGACCGTTCCTCTTGCTGAGAAGCCTGGGGGCTCTGAGTTGTCCTGGCTGCTGGAGGATTCCCAGGTCACTGGCTCCTCCTTGGAGCGGCGCTGCCTGCCCTGTGGAGGTGGGGAGCCAGCCAGCACGTGCTCGGATCGATGACGACACCCTCTCATGCATTCCTTGGAAATCTGAACAAAATGAGTGAGAACTCACTACCGTCTCCTCATCGAAACTGAGGTCCAGCACGTTGCCTCCCTTGGGGTTGAGGGTGGGACTGGTTAGCAAGAGGGCTTCTCTGACTGCGTCACACACACGCAAGTAGGAGCCAGGTCCCCACCATTTGCGAGGCTCCCATCTGCGGGTGGGCCGTGTACAGATGTTCGAGCGGCCTTCTTGGAATGTGGGGTCCATGGTGAAGGGCAGTGAGGAGCAGAAGAGGCATCCGGCTTGTCCAGTGGTGGTAGGCGTCGCAGTAGATCCTGGCATCGGACAGTGAGCTCTTCTCTCAGAGCGGTGCATTTTGTCCTGGTTCCTGCTGCAAGTGTGCTAATTGGGGCTCTCGTGATGTCGATTCTGGCGCAAGGAAGCTTCTGTGGTGTCTGATTGGAGGCCCAGGTGAGATCTGAGGCCCTCGCCATTGCGGCCCTTTGGGTTGGTGAGATTGCTGAGTACCGTGTGGGCTGCAGCGGCTGCAGAGACCTAGGGGAACAGTGGCAGTTGTGAAAGTTAATAGGCCTCATTTCTGCCCTTGGCAGTTCCTGAGTTGCAAGTCCTGTCACATGCTTGAGTCTTGGAGGTCGCCATGGACTGTGTTGTGGTCACAGGCCTGCATTGCTCCTGCAGGTTGACCAGAGCCCCAGAGGAGAATGGTTGGGCAGGTGAGGAAAAGCGCAGTGTGATTGCCTGGGATGTTATGTCTGCTGAGGCTGCACGCACTGTCGTTCTGTTCTCACTGATACATAGTGTGGTCCTTTTGAAGCTGCCCTCAGCTGGGTATGGAGGAGAGGGCATTGCTTGTGCCTGGGAGGCTCAGTGAGAGGTGACCTTTGTGTCCTTGGTGGCCTGCTGCCAGTAGAAGGACTCCCCAAGGGTATCTTTGGTGCCTTGAAGAGTTGCAATAAGAGAGGCCAAGCAACCAGCCCTGTGGGTTGTTATGTGGTGTGTGCACATGCCCCTTGGCCGCCATTTGTCCCCTGGGCCTGGAATTACCTAGGCTCCCTAAGGTTGGGTCCAGTCAGCCGGCCCTGATAGCACCAATGTGTTGGCCCCCTGGCAATGGAGCATCAAGCTTGGAGGCCCATGGTTCTGGTAGAGATTGGTCATTGGGTGGAATAGCCAGGCTGACTGAATGTAGGAGCCAAGAGCTCCCATGGCGCTATGGCAGAGATCTGTGGCATCCAGGGTCTTCCCCTGACAGGTCTTCTGAAGTCTTCATGAAAGCATCCTTAGTGATCTGTGTGCACGCGGTCATTTTGCCCACCGTCATCCTGTGGGTGTTCCTGCTTGAGGATTGTCCCTGTGTGTGCCGAGGCCTTGGAGGCTTCAGATTTGGGTGAGTGACCCTTGGGGCAGGATGAGTCCAATGTGTGCCACGCCCTGCATTATGGGACCATTCTGTAGGGTGTGGTCAGTAGCCTGGTCCCTACAGGGTGTGGATGTGAGGATAATCTGGCCAGGAAAGGGATCCCGTTTCTGTGGGAGTGACCCCTGGATCCTGGTACCGGAGGAAGTCCAAGTCCCATCCTTACTTTCTGTCAGAGGCCGCCCAATGAGTAGACTGACTGGCAGGAAGAGACGCATGCCTTGAATTCTGCTCCTATTCGAGGGTGCGCTGGGCCGAATCTGGCCTAGTGCCAAGTTCACCTTACTCTGTAGTTCTCTGGGAAACTTTTCTGGTTAGGGTGGAGGTGAACCTTGTGCCAAGGACCCCTGAGCTGTAGTAGTAGCTACAGTCTCGGGGTACGTGGCATTCACACAGATGCTCTGCAAGGTGTCCTTGGGCAGTCAGATTTCTGTGCTTTGGTCAGACATCATGGGTCATGGAGACTGGGAGCCTAGAGCCTACGTCAACAGCCCCTCAGTGAAATTTTCCATGGGGCTGAAGGAAGATGCCAGGTGTCATCCCCCATGTCGTGGGAGGACAGGAGGTCAGGGCTCCATGAGGACGGCATGCGTGTTCAGACTGTAGGGCCTTTCAATGCGGGCACTGAGACTAGGCTACCTGGACATATTTCTGGACACACCCCCAAATTGCCGAGAGTGCATTCTTGTTGGTACACCGGGACACAGGCACTCAATCCCACATCGAATCCCCTGCCGCCCATGCATGCTGAGTCAGAAAGACACCCACATGACCTTCAGCCTAATTTGCTGCACTCTTTTGCATGGGAGGTCACCAGTTGTCTGTAAGGGATGGATGTAGTTGGGTTGCAGATACAGGCCTTCCCCCAGTGAAAGCTCTGCATCAGTGTTCCTCAGTGAGAGCCCAAGTCCACATCTCAAGTGTTCCTGTGCTTTCTGTCGCCTTGTCAGGTGCAGTTGCCAGATATGGCTGTCCATGACCCAGGAGACGAAGGCCCGCCCATGAGGCGGCGGCTCGAGGTGCAAGGGAGTCCGGCAAGAAGTGTGGCGGCCCAGGGTGGTGCCAGGTCTTTTTGGATCACCGAGCACGGTACGACTTCTCCTGCCCCAAGACGTGTCGTGAATTTCAGGTTTCCTGGCACTGCCTGAGTGGCTGTATGTATGGAGGGACCGTTCCTCTTGCTGAGAAGCCTGGGGGCTCTGAGTTGCCCCGGCTGCTGGAGGACTCCCAGGTCACTGGCTCCTCCTTGGAGCGGCGCTACCTGCCCTGTGGAGGTGGGGAGCCAGCCAGCACGTGCTCGGATCGATGACGACACCCTCTCATGCATTCCTTGGAAAATCTGAACAAAATGAGTGAGAACTCACTACCGTCTTCTCATCGAAACTGAAGTCCAGCACGTTGCCTCCCTTGGGGTTGAGGGTGGGACTGGTTAGCAAGAGGGCTTCTCTGACTGCGTCACACACACGCAAGTAGGAGCCAGGTCCCCACCATTTGCGAGGCTCCCATCTGCGGGTGGGCCGTGTACAGATGTTCGAGCGGCCTTCTTGGAATGTGGGGTCCATGGTGAAGGGCAGTGAGGAGCAGAAGAGGCATCCGGCTTGTCCAGTGGTGGTAGGTGTCGCAGTAGATCCTGGCATCGTACAGTGAGCTCTTCTCTCAGAGCGGTGCATTTTGTCCTGGTTCCTGCTGCAAGTGTGCTAATTGGGGCTCTCGTGATGTCGATTCTGGCGCAAGGAAGCTTCTGTGGTGTCTGATTGGAGGCCCAGGTGAGATCTGAGGCCCTCGCCATTGCGGCCCTTTGGGTTGGTGAGATTGCTGAGTACCCTGTGGGCTGCAGCGGCTGCAGAGACCTAGGGGAACGGTGGCAGTTGTGAAAGTTAATAGGCCTCATTTCTGCCCTTGGCAGTTCCTGAGTTGCAAGTCCTGTCACATGCTTGAGTCTTGGAGGTCACCATGGACTGTGTTGTGGTCACAGGCCTGCATTGCTCCTGCAGGTTGACCAGAGCCCCAGAGGAGAATGGTTGGGCAGGTGAGGAAAAGCGCAGTGTGATTGCCTGGGATGTTATGTCTGCTGAGGCTGCACGCACTGTCGTTCTGTTCTCACTGATACATAGTGTGGTCCTTTTGAAGCTGCCCTCAGCTGGGTACGGAGGAGAGGGCATTGCTTGGGCCTGGGAGGCTCAGTGAGAGGTGACCTTTGTGTCCTTGGTGCCCTGCTGCCAGTGGAAGGGCTCCCCAAGGGTATCTTTGGTGCCTTGAAAAGTTGCAAAAAGGGAGGCCCAGCAACCAGCCCTGTGGGTTGTTATGTGGTGTGTGCACATTCCCCTTGGCCGCCATTTGTCCCCTGGGCCTGGAATTACCTAGGCTCCCTAAGGTTGGGGCCAGTCAGCCGGCCCTGATAGCACCAATGTGTTGGCCCCCTGGCAATGGAGCATCAAGCTTGGAGGCCCATGGTTCTGGTAGAGTTTAGTCATTGGTAGGAATACACAGGCTGACTGAATGTAGGAGCCAGCAGCTCCCATGTCGCTATGGCAGAGACCTGTGGCATCCAGGGTCTTCCCCTGACAGGTCTTCTAAAGTCTTCATGAAAGCATCCTTAGTGATCTGTGTGCACGCGGTCATTTTGACCATCATGATGCTGTGGGTGTTCCTGCTTGAGGATTGTCCCTGTGTGTGCCGAGGCCTTGGAGGCTTCAGATTTGGGTGAGTGACCCTTGGGGCAGGATGAGTCCAATGTGGACCACGCCCTGCATTATTGGAGCTTTCTGTAGGGTGTGGTCAGTAGCCTGGTCCCTACAGGGTGTGGATGTGAGGATAATCTGGCCAGGAAAGGGATCCATTTTCTGTGGGAGTGACCCCTGGATCCTGGTACCGGAGGAAGTCCAAGTCCCATCCTTACTTTCTGTCAGAGGCTGCCCAATGAGTCGACTGACTGGCAGGAAGAGACGCATGCCTTGAATTCTGCTCCTATTCGAGGGTGCGCTGGGCCGAATCTGCCCTAGTGCCAAGTTCACCTTACTCTGTAGTTCTCTGGGAAACTTTTCTGGTTAGGGTGGAGGTGAACCTTGTGCCAAGGACCCCTGAGCTGTAGTAGTAGCTACAGTCTCAGGGTACGTGGCATTCACACAGATGCTCTGCAAGGTGTCCTTGGGCAGTCAGATTTCTGTGCTTTGGTCAGACATCGTGGGTCATGGAGACTGGGAGCCTATAGCCTACGTCAACAGCCCCTCAGTGAAATTTTGCATGGGGCTGAAGAAAGATGCCAGGTGTCATCCCCCATGTCGTGGGAGGACAGGAGTTCAGGGCTCCATGAACACGGCATGGGTGTTCAGACTGTAGGGCCTTTCAATGCGGGCACTGAGACTAGGCTACCTGGACATATTTCTGGACACACCCCCAAATTGCCGAGAGTGCATTCTTGTTGGTACACCGGGACACAGGCACTCAACCCCACATCGAATCCCCTGCCACCCATGCATGCTGAGTCAGAAAGACACCCACATGACCTTGAGCCTAATTTGCTGCACTCTTTTGCATGGGAGGTCACCAGTTGTCTGTAAGGGATGGATGTAGTTGGGTCGCAGATACAGGCCTTCCCCCAGTGAAAGCTCTGCATCAGTGTTCCTCAGTGAGAGCCCAAGTCCACATCTCAAGTGTTCCTGTGCTTTCTGTCCGCTTGTCAGGTGCAGTTAACAGATATCGCTGTCCAAGGCCCAGGAGATGAAGGTCCACCCATGACGCGGCAGCTCGAGATGAAAGCGAGTCCGGCAAGAAGTGTGGCGGTCCAGGGTAGTTCCAGGTCTTTTTGGATCACCGAGCACGGTACGGCTTCTCCTGCCGCAAGACGTGTCGTGAATTTCAGGTTTCCTGGCACTGCCTGAGTGGCTGTACATATGGAGGGCCGTTCCTCTTGCTGAGAAGCCTTGGGGCTCTGAGTTGCCCTGGCTGCTGGAGGACTCCCAGGTCACTGGCTCCTCCTTGGAGCGGCGCTGCCTGCCCTGTGGAGGTGGGGAGCCAGCCAGCACGTGCTCGGATCGATGACGACAGCCTCTCATGCATTCCTTGGAAAATCTGAACAAAATGAGTGAGAACTCACTACCGTCTCCTCATCGAAACTGAGGTCCAGCACGTTGCCTCCCTTGGGGTTAAGGGTGGGACTGGTTAGCAAGAGGGCTTCTCTGAGTGCGTCACACACACGCAAGTAGGAGCCAGGTCCCCACCATTTGCGAGGCTCCCATCTGCGGGTAGGCCGTGTACATATGTTCGAGCGGCCTTCTTGGAATTTGGGGTCCATGGTGAAGGGCAGTGAGGAGCAGAAGAGGCATCCGGCTTGTCCAGTGGTGGTAGGTGTCGCAGTAGATCCTGGCATCGGACAGTGAGCTCTTTACTGAGATCGGTGCACTGTCCTGGTTCTTGCTGCAAGTGTGCTAATTGGGGCTCTCGTGATGTCGATTCTGACGCAAGGAAGCTTCTGTGGTGTCTGATTGGAGGCCCAGGTCAGATCTGAGGCCCTCGCCATTGCGGCCCTTTGGGTTGGTGAGATTGCTGAGTACCCTGTGGGCTGCAGCAGCTGCAGAGACCTAGGGGAACGGTGGCAGTTGTGAAAGTTAAAAGGCCTCATTTCTGCCCTTGGCAATTCCTGAATTGCAAGTCCTGTCACATGCTTGAATCTTGGACGTCGCCATGGACTGTGTTGTGGTCACAGGCCTGCATTGCTCCTGCAGGTTGACCAGAGCCCCAGAGTAGAATGGTTGGGCAGGTGAGGAAAAGCGCAGTGTGATTGCCTGGGATGTTATGTCTGCTGAGGCTGCAGGCACTGTCATTGTGTTTTCAGTGATACATACTGTGGTCCTTTTAGAGCTGCCCTCAGCTGGGTACAGAGGAGAGGGCATTGCTGGTGTTTGGGATGCTTGGTGATTGTGACACTTTTGGCCCTGTTATTCCTATGCCAGAATAGGAACTCTTCATTCGTATCTTTGTTGCCTTGAAAAGTTGCACTGTCTGTGTCTAAGGAGCCAGCCCTTTAGATGGTAATGTGTTGTGCGTGCATGCTCCTTGGCCCCCATTTTGGCCCCTCGTCCTGGAATTTGCAAGGTGTTTTATTTCTTCAAATTTTGGGCCAGCTAGTCAGTTCCAATCCACCCAGGAGTTTCCTCCCCTAGCAATGAGTTATGAACCTTGAAGGCCTGTGTTTATGGTAGAGATTGGTCACTGGTTGGCATACCAAGGCTACCTCAATATAGGCGCCAGAAGCTCCCCTGTCAGAGGCTCCCCTGGCACTATGGCAGGAGACCTGGTACATCCAAGGTCTTCCCCTGGCCGGTCTTCTGATGTCTTCCTGAAAGCCACCTTAGTAATCTGTGAACACTTGGTGATCTTGCTTTGCGGGCATGAGGTGCCAGGCAGAATGGTTTGCTGTCACACTAGTCAAAGCCCACTTTTTTCTGTTGTTGGGTGCTGGTTGTCTCTGTGTGAACAGAGCCCCTGGAGGCTTTTGATGTGGGTGAGTCGCTATTTGGGGCAAAAATGTTCAATTTGGACCAAGCCCTGCATTATGGGAGTTTTTCCCATAGAGTCTGGTCAGTAAGCAGTGGCATGCACCCTGTGGATCTTAACCTATTTGGCTGGGCAAGGGGCCCCGTTTCTGTGGGAGTGACACTTGGATGTTGGTACCTGAGGATGAGCACCTCTTGTCTCTCACTTACCATTGGATCCCTGAAGAGTGATTGGACTCATTGGGCAGGAAGAGGCTCATGCCCTGAATTCTTTTACTGCACTCATGCTCACATATTTATCCAGTCCTAGGTAGGGGATCAATACATTTGGCTAAGCATATAAAGGCCTTCCCTAGGGAACCATGGACATCAACATTGTTCAGTGAGAACTTGGGCACACATCTGAAGTGTTCCTTTGCTTTCTCTCCACTTGTCAGGAGAAGTTCTCAGGTATGACTATCTGCTACCCAAGACAAGGAGCCATGCATGTCTGACAGGACCTCAAGGTGCAAGGGAGTCTGGCGAGAAGCTGACGGGCCCAGGTTCCTGCCACTGCTTTTTGGATCACTGAGGATGGCACCCTTCTCTTACCACAAGATGTTTCATGGATTTAGGGTTTCCTGGGACTGCCTGAGTAGTTGTATGTATGGAAGGACCATTCTGCAGAGAAGCCTTAGGGCTCTGAATTCCCCTGGCTATTGAAGGACTCACTGGTCACTGGCTCCTCCTGAGATTGGCCCTACCTGCCCTTCTGAGGTGGGCAGCGAGCCAGCATGTGCTCGTATCTGTGACAACACTCTCATATGCATTCCTTGGGAACATCTGAACAAAATGAGTCAGAATTCAATACTGTTTCCTCACCGACAGTGAGTTCTAGCACGTTGCCTCTCCTGGGGCTAAGTGTGTTTTCATTAGCAGTAAAGGCTGCTTTTACTGTGTCACATATATGCATAGAGCACCAGGATCATCACCGTTTGCAAGGCTCCCTTCTGAGTGTGGGCTGTGTAAGATGTTCATGCGGTTTTCCTGGAGTGCAAGATCTGAGATCAATGCCACTGAAGTTCACGGGAAACGTCTAGCCTCACCTGTGATGCTAGGAGTCAGAGTAGATCCTGGCCTGAGCCTGTTGAGCCCTTGGCTTGACAGTGTGCGTTTTGTCCCGGTTCTTGCTGCAAGTGCACTAGTTTGGGCTGTGCTGATGTGGAAGCCAAAGTGAGGAAGATTCTGTAGTTTCTTATTGGAGCCTCAGATCTGAGGTCCTAGCTGTTGAGGCCCTTTGGGTTGGTGGCATTTCTGAGTGCCCTGTGGGCTGTATTGTTTTCAGGGACCTAGTCAAATGGTGGCAGGGTTGAAAGGCAGTAGACCTCGTTTCTGTCCTTGGCAGTTCCTGTGTTGCATCTTCTGTCACATGCTTGTGTCTTGGAGGCCACCATGGACTGTGCAGTGGTCCCAGCCTGCATTCCTCCTGCAGGTTGGCCAGAGGCCTAGAGCAGAATGGTTGTGCAGGTGAGGAAAAGTGCAGTGTGATTTCCTGGGATGGTCTGTCCACTGAGGCTGCAGGCACTGTTGTTGTGTTTTCATTGTGCCATACTGTGGTCCTTTTGGAGCTGCCCTTGGCTGGGTACAGAGGAGAGGGCATTTTGGTGCCTGGCAGGCTTGGTGATAGGTGACCTTTGTGGCCTTGGTGGCCCACTGCCAGAAGAAGGACTCACAAAGCGTATCTTTGGTGCCTTGAAGAATTCCACTTACTGAGGCCTCACAGCCAGCTAGTGTGGGCAGAAATGAGATCTTTGCACATTGTTTTTCCTTTTGGCCTGCAATTTGCAAGGTCTATAAATTCCTAAAGATGGGACCAGCTGGACTGCCCAGATGGCACCCAGTTGTTCACCACCGTGGCAGAGAAGTATTCAACCTTGGAGTCCTGTGGTTTTTAGAGATTCATCTTTGGTTGGCATACCAAGGCTTCCTCCATGATGTAGCAAATGACTTACTTCCCTGGCACTGTTGTGGGAAACTTCACATAACAAAGGTCTTTCCCTGGAAGTTCTTCTCAAGTCTTCCTGGAAGCAGACTTGGTGTTCTGTGAACATTTGATTATTTTGTGTAGCAGAGAAGGGATGCTGGGCAGAATGGCATGGTGTCACCGTAATCAAAGACCACCTTCTTCCTGTTGGTCTTCTGAGTGCTAAATATCCCTTTGTGAGCAGAAGACCTGATGGCTTCTGATGTGGGTGAGTCGCACTGGGGGTGGATGGAGGAGTTCAATTTGCAGGAATCGCTTTATTTTAGGAGTTTTTCCTTGGTGTGGTTGGTTCCCAGGGCCCTGGAGGCTATGGATCTGAGCATTATCTGGCCGGCAAAGGGGCCCAGTTTCTGTGGGAGTGACCCCTGAATCCTGGTACCTGAGGAAGACCAGGTCCCATCTTGCACTTTCCGGCGGAGTTCGGAGAGTGATTAGACTCACTGGGCAGGAAGTGGCTCATGCCCTGAATTATTTTGCCCTTTTAGGGAATGGTGGGCCATATCTGCCCCAGGGTCATGTTCCCAATACTTTTGACCTTCTTGGGGAAAGTTTCCTTGATCCAGGAGGAGGTGGGTCTTGTGACCATGGACACTTGAGCTGTAGTTTTAGCTGGCATGTCTCATGGTACATGGCATTCACACAGTTGCTCTGCAAGGTGACCTTGGGCAGTCAGGTTCATGTTCATGGTGATAGGGTATGGGTCACAGAGATCACAAGCCCATGCCCTATTTCAACAGCTCCTCAGGATGAAATTTTGCATGGGGCTTGTGGACAGTGGCAGGTGTCATCTGCCATTTTGTTGGACAGCAGGAGGTCAGGGCTCTGTGGTGAAGACATGCGTGTTAAGACACCAAGGCCTTTGCAGTGGGACCCTGAGTCCTGGAGACACCCAGAAGGAGTTTCAGAGGCACACCCAGAGTCTCGAGGCACATTCTTCTTGGTACACTGGAACACACACACTCAGACCCACATCAAATCCCCTGCCACGCACACATACTCAGTGAGACAGACACCGATAGGAACTTTAAGATAATTTCCTACCTTTGTGCTATAGATAGGTATCCAGTCAGACATGAGGGGTCGAGGCAGTTCAGAAGCAGATGCAGGCTTTCCCCCAGGGAACCGTGGACACCAATATTGTTCATCGAGAACCCGGGTACACATTTGAAGCGTGCTTGTGCTTTCCTTCGACTTGTCAGGAGAAGTTTCCAGGTATGACTGTCACTTAGAAGAATCCCTGCCTATGATTCTGTGAATGAAGGTGCAAGAGAATCCTGTGAGAAGTGTGGCAGGAACAGCTTGCAGTTTCTGTTTTTTGGATCACTAAGGACGGTACACCTTCCCCTGCCCCAAAATGTGTCGTGGATTTAGGGTTTCCTGGGATTGCCCGAGTACCTGTAAGTGTGAATGGACTTTTCCTCTTGCCAAGAAGCCTGGGGGCTCTGAATTCTCCCAGCTCCTAGAGGACTCCCAGATCATTGGCTCCTTCTTGGAGCAGCCCTGCCTGCCCTGCTGAGGTATGCAGTGAAGCAGCACATGCTTGGATCAGTGATGACAACTTTAATATGCATTCCTTGGAAAATCTGAACAAAATGAGTGAGAACTCACTACCATCTCCTCATCAACACTGAGCTGTAGCACGATGCCTCCCGTGAAGCTAGGATTGGGGCTAGTTATCAGTTAGGGCCAGCTTAGACTTGGTCACACACATGCATACAATACCTGGGTCCCCTTCATTTGGTTGTCATCTTTCTTTTGGTGGCCCTTATAAATGACTTCAGTTTGTCTCTGGCTTCAATAATCTAGCCTGGGATGTTGTCCTCTGTTATGATGTGTGTGCAGTTATCAGAGGTAATTGAAGCCATTTGAAGCATCTGAGCATCTGATCTGCCATTGAGTTTCACTGACCGCCCCCCCCCCCCCGCCTGCTGCTTGTTGCCTGGTGCTCTGGAGAAAAGCCAAGATTTTTCACTCATGATTCATACAGCAGTTTTGGCCTCAGCTGGCTTCAATGTCATTTTTTTCTCCAGGAAGGCATGCCGCAGATTTTCTCCTGATATTCAGAGGAGATCAATGGTCAGAGCATCCAGCAGGTGGGCCAAGCTGATGGCCCCTCTTCTGACCGTTTCTTTGGTTGTTGTCTGAATGAGCACTGCTGTTGGGAAACTGAGCCTGGCAGATGCCTTAGAGCATTTCTGAGGATGGAAATCCTGTGTCAATGGGAGGGATCTGCACGTTGCCCTGAGGGGTTGGGGGTGGAGATGCTGGGGCAGAGCAAAGCTTGGGGAGTGTGAAATGTACCTCGAATGGTGGTGGAACCCATGGGTAGATGGGTAAGTGAATGGATCAGTGACTCAGTTAGGTTCCCTGAAGTCGGTGTTACCTTCAGTTAAGGTTGGAGTGAATGTGGGGAAGCACCACGGCGGCAGGTTCATAGGTTCACGGACCATCCAAGAGTTGGCCTCTCCTGTGATAGGTCCTTTGAGGCAGACCTCTGGAGCTGGGAGTGGTTTCCAGTCTGGTGTCATATCCTGTCCTGGCCAGGGTATCAAGTATGAGGAAGATAGGATATTTCTGTCCATCCCACCTCATTCTCCCCTTGTGTTTGGCGTGAAGTTGTGCCTTAGGATATCCCACTGTCATTTGTAAATCCAACCCACCTATCCTTGCCTGAGTTTAGGGGCTCTTCCCAGAAATCAGGGACCAGGATCCTGTGGAAAACAGGGGAGTTGGCGGCCCACATGAGTGGGCAGTTGTAGGGGCAGGAGAGGCTGTCTGCTGTGAGGCTCATTTTGTCATTTGGCCCGCAGGGAGGCCTGCAGGGGCTCATTTTGTCATTTGGTGCAGGGAGGCTGTGCTCTCCTGTGTTCCTGGCCTCTGGCCAGAGGTGTCATGTGGATTCGTTCATCATGCCTCTTTGCTGGATTCTGTCATGGCATGGCTGATGGTGTCCAGATCGTCATGGACAACCTGAGTCTCATGTTGTGTCCGGGTTTATGGCATTGATATTGCTGCCTTACAAAAAGAAAGTCAGCATACAAGTGGCCCAGTTGCTGTAAAGGGTGGAGCCCCAGCATCTCTGCCCTTCAGAATGTCTGCAATGATCTGTAGCTCTTTGTGCTTTTCAAGGAAGTTATTCTGGCATGGCTGTTGGCTTGGAATCCTGCACCTTCATGTGTCAACCAGGTTGAGTGCAGGTGTCCATTGGGACCTCTTTGTTGCAGGGCTGAAAGAGCCTTTTTTTTGTGGATATGCAACTTGTCAGAAAAGGGGCTTATTATCATGGAAGCCCTCAGGTACCTTTTATCCTTCCCTGTGCTGGCAAGTCCATTGTGAGCAGAATAGGTGCCAAGAGTGGATATGTTTCCTTGGAAGGGCAGTGGCTATTAGGCCAAGGGGGCTCTGTTCCCCTCAGGGTGTCTCCAGGGTTCTTGGGGGACATCCTTAAGCTTTCAGTAGAAACGGCAAAAGAAGAGAAATTGCAGGGCCTGAGGCCAGGGAGTTGGCAGATGGGTGCTATTTGTCCTGATGGCCCCTTGACTCTGGAGGTATCCATGTGTGAATGCATTCATATTTGGCTTCTGACACACCAGGCTGAGGTGCAGCAGTTGAATAGTAGATTCAAGAATGAAGGCAGCTCTACTGGAGGCCTTGCCTCTTTCCCCTGTATGCCTGTTGCTCTTCCTCATGCATGTATGTGTTTTCTCACCTCAAGCCAGATTGAGTTGCCCAGGATGGAAGACCATTGTCAGCAGGGAACCCGTCACATATTCCATAAATCCCAGCCTGGTGAGACAAGGAGCATGAGCCCCCTGGGGCCATTGGGCATGCAGCCCTTGGGCGTACAGATGGAATACCCATGGAGGTAAGTGATCCTTATTCGAGGAAACCTAGTGGTTTGGCCCCAGTGATCTGGACATGGGATCTGCACTCTCACCTTCTGGGGTTTCCCTAGGATATTCAAAATCCCAGGGCCCAAGGCTTGGCTGCAGTTCCTGCCCCATGGCTGCAATCTGTGCAGTCCCAAATGCTGACCTGATTGAGCTCACTGGCCTTCCTGGGATAGAGGTGGCGACTGGTCATGCAGCTCCTGGGCACACGTGCTTGGATCGATGATGACTCTTACAAATGCATTCCTTGGAAATATGAACAAAATGAGTGAGCCCTCCCTACCATCTCCTCATCGGAACTGAGGTCCAGCATGTGATTTCCAGTAGGATCGAAGGACCAGGGTCACATTGTATTTGCTCCCTGGGGCATCAGCAGCCACAGTATGCAAGCTGAGGGTGACGGCCTTGTGGTACAGAGGTGAGCCATGAGGAAGATGCCCTCACCTCCCAACCTCAGGATATGGCTAGGGACCACGAGTCATCTCTGGTTGCATGAGGCTAGCCAAGGCTTTTGTCTCTTGGCATGTATGATTCTATTGGTAGCAGAGAAGTGGAAGCCTTTTGAGAGCATCTGGACTGCCATTGAGTTTGTTAGCCACACTGCCTTTGCCTGATTGTGTTTTCATTCATGGTCAGGAAAGGAGTCATGGCTTCAGCCATGTTTCTATGTCATATTCTTCTCAGGGATGGGATGCTGCATAGTTTCCTCCTGATAGTCAGAGATCATTGGGCAGAGTGTCCAGAATTTGGACCAAGCTGATGGCCCCTCATCTGATTGTTTCTTTGGTTGGTATGTAAGTGGGCACTAGTGTTGGGAGGGTGAGCCTTGCAGGTGCATTACGGCATTTCCAAGGATGAAAGTCCTGAGTCAACAGGAGGGACCTGCACATTGTCCTCAGGTGGGCAGTTGCCAGAGGAGAGCAAAGCTTGGAGAGTGTGAAATGTACCTCAAGTGGTGGTGGAACGCATGGATGGATGGGCAGGTGGATGGATTGGCAAGTCAGTCAAGTTCCCTGAATTCTGGGTTGCCTTCAGGTTCAGTTGGAGTGAGTGTGGGGAAGGACTGTGGTGGCAGGTTCACAGGTTCATGGATCATCAAACAGTTGGCCTCTCCCGTGACTGGTTTCCTTTGCTGCAGACCTCTGGAGCCGTGAGTCGTTCCCCAGGTGGTGTATCTTGTCCTGGCCTGAGGGTCGTATGAAGCAGAGGGGATGTTTTCTGTCCATCTTGCCTTGCTCTCCCCATGTGCATGGAGCGAATTTGTGCCTCAGGACATCCCAGTGTCATTTCTATACCCAGCCCACATATCCTTGCCCAAGTTTAGGTGCTATTCCCAGAAGTTAGGGGGCAGGGGAAGACATAGGGGAAGGGGAAGAAATTTTCTCCCTGTGGAAATAGGGGAGTCAGCTGCCCACATGAGTGGCTACAGTTCTAAGGGCAGGAGGAGCTCTCTGGCGTGGTGCCTAGCAGCAAGGCTGTGCTCTCCTGCCATCCTGTGGCCAGAGGCGTCATGTGGGTTCAATCATTGTGCCTCTTTGCTGGGTTCTGTGGTGTCATGACTGGTGTTTCAGGATGGTCATGGATGACCTGAGTTTCGTATTGTGTCTGGGCTCATGGCAGTAATGTTACTGGCTCAAAAAGAACAAAGTGGCATGACAAGTGACCCAGTTGCTCTGAAGGGTGGAGCCCCAGCATCTTTGTGCTTTGGAATGGCTCCAATGGCCTGTAGCTCTTTGTGTTGTTCAAGGAAGGGCTTGTTGACCAGGAAGCAAGCATGCTCATGTGTCAACTGGGCTGAGTCCACTGGGGCCCTTTTGTCATGGGGCTGAAAGAGCCATTTTTTGTGGATATGCTCCATATCAGAGAAGGGGTTTAATGTCATGGAGGCCCTCAGGTACCGTTTATTTTTTCCCATGCTGGTCAGTCCATTGTGAGCAGAATAGGTGCCAAGAGTGGGTGTGTTTCCCTGAAATGTCAATGGCTGTTAGGCGAAGGGGACCACATTCACCTGAGGGGGGTCTCGGGGTTCTTGGGGAACATCCTTAAATTGTGTTGGCGGTGACAGTACGTGGAGTGGAATTGCAGGCCTGAGACCAGGCAGTTGGCAGATTGGCACTCTTTGTCCTGATGGCCCCTTGTCTCTAAATGTATCCATGCACCAACACATCCCTCTTTGGCTGCCTACACAGCACACCTTATTGCAGCAATTGAATGGTAGATGCCAGAATGATTGGCAATGCTCCCAGAGGCCTTGCCTCTTTCCCCCGTACACCTGGTGCTCTCCCTCACGCATGCATGTGTTTTCTCGCCCCAAGCCAGGTTGAGTGGCCCGAGATGGAAGACTGTTGGCAACAGGTTACCTGTTGTGTATTCCATGACACCCAGCCTCTCGAGATGAGTCTCACGAATCCCCAGAGGCAACTGGACAAGTGGCCCTTGAGTGTACAGATGGAACAACCATGGCGGTAAGCAGCCTTTCTTTGAGGAAACCTAGTGGTTTGGCCCCAGGGATCTGGGCATGGTATTCACACCCTCACCTTCTGGGGTTTCCCTGGGGCGTGCAAGGTCCCAGGGCCCAAGGCTTGGCTGTAGTTCCTGCCACATGGCTGCAATCTGTGCACTCCCGAATGCTGACATGATTAAGCTCACTGACCTTCCTGGGATGGAGGTGGCAACTTTGCTCATGCATCTCCTGAGCACACGTGCTTGGATCGATGATGACTCCCACAAATGCATTCCTTGGAAATCTGAACAAAATGAGTGATACATCCCTACCGTCTCCTCATCGGAACTGAGGTCCAGCACGTGGCTCTCAGAGGGATCGAAGGGCCAGGGTCACATTCATTTGCTCCCTGGGGTGTGAGCAGCCACAGTGTGCAAACTGAGGGTGATGGCCTTGTGACATGGTGGTGAGCCACGGGGGAAAGGGGCTGCATCTCCCATGCTTGGGTTATGACGAGACCACAAACTGTCTCTGTTTGCATGAGCCATCCAGGCCTTTTGTCTCCTGGTGTGGATGAGAGTGAGGGTAGCAGAGGAAGCAGAAGCCATTTGAGAGCATCTGGGCTGCCAATGAGTTTGTCAGGCCTCCGTGCACCCACTGCCTGGTCCCTGGCAGATAGCACAGAGTTTTCACTCAGGGTCAGAACAGGAGTCGTGGCCTCGGCCAGGCTTCTGTGTCATGTTCTTCTGGGGATGGATTGCTGCATAGTTTTCTCCTGATATTGAGAGGAGATCAATGGGCAGAGTGTCCAGAATGTGGGCCAAGCTGAGGGCCCCTCGTCTGATCGTTTCTTTGGTTGGTGTGCATGGGCACTGGTGTTGGGAGACTGAGCCTGGAAATTGCATTAGGGTATGCCGTGGATAAAAATCCTGTGTCAACAGGAGGACTAGCACATTGCCCTGAGGTGGGTGGATGCTGGGGGAGAGCAAAGTTCGGAGATCTTGAAATGCACCTCAAATGGTGGTAGAGCCCATGGGTGGATGGATGCGTGGATGGATCAGTGAGTCAGTCAGGTTCCCTGAAGTCTGGGTTGCCTTCATATACAGTTGGAGTGAATGTGGGGAAGGATCACAGTGGCAGATTCATAGGTTCAAGGACCATCCAACAGTTGGCCTCTCCCATCGTTGGTTTCCTTTGTGACAGGCTTTGAGCTAGTAGTGGTTTCCAACATGGCATTGTATCTTGTCCTGACCTCGGGGCCAAGTGTGAACTATCTGTTGCATGGAATTCTCCAGGAATTCTCCAGGCCAGAACACTGGACTGGGTAGCCTTTCCCTTCACCAGGGGATCTTCCCCACCCAGGGATCCAACCCAGGTTTCCCATATTCCAGTGGATTCTTTACCATCTGAGCCACCTGGGAAGCCCAAGAATACTGTAGTGGGTAGCTTATCCCTTCCCCAGCAGATCTTCCCAACCTAGGAATCAAAGGATGGTCTCCTAAATTGCAGGCAGATTCTTTACCAGCTGAGCTATCAGGGAGGCCAAGTATGAGGTAGAAGGGATATTTTCTGTCCATCGTGTCACATTCTCCCAGTGTGCATGGAATGATGCTATACCTCAGGACATCCCAGTGTCATTTCTGTACCCAACCCAGGTATCCTTGCACAAGTTTAGTAGCTCTTCCCTGAACTCAGGGGCTAGGACCTCATGGAAATGGGAGTCAGATGCTCCTGTGAGTGTCTTCAATTTTAAGGGCAGGGGAATCTGTCTGGTGTGGGGCTCATTTTGTCATGCAGTCTGCTGGTTCAGCGAGGCTGTGCTCTCCTACATGCCCGGCCTCTGGCCAGAGGTGTCATGTGGGTTCAGTCATCTCGCCTCTTTACTGGTTTGTGTCATGACCTGGCTGGTGGTGTCAGAATGGTTGTGGACGACCTGAGTCTTGTGCTGTGTGTGGGTTCACAGCAGTTATGTTACTGCCTTACAGAGAGCAAGGTAGCATGACAAGTGACCCAGTTGCTGTAAGGGTGGACAAGTGACCCAGTTGCTGTAAGGGTGGAGCCCCAGCATCTTTGCACTTCAGGAAGTCTCCAATGGCCTACATCTTTTCATGGTGCCTAAGGAAGGCCTTCTAGCATGGCTTTTGGCCAGGAAGCAAAGCATGCTCATGTGTCAGCTGGGCTAAGCGTAGATGTCCATCAGGGCCCCTTTGTTGCAGGACTGAAAGAGACATTTTTCATGGATCTGTTCCCTGTCAGGGAAGGGTCTTACTGTTGTGGAAGCCCTCAGGTACCTTTTATCCTTCCCTGTGCTGGGCAGTCCATTGTGAGCAGAGTATGTGGCAAGAGCAGGTGTGTTTCCCTAGAAGGGCAGTGGCTGTTAGGCCAAGGGGCCCCAGTCCCTTGAGGGTGTCTCAGGGGTTCACAGAGGACATCCTTAAGCTGTGTTGGTGGGGACGGCATGAAGAGCGGAATTGCAGGGCCCAAGCCCAGGGAGTTGGCAGATTGGCAGTCTTTGTCCTGCAGGCCCCTTGACTCTGAGGGTATCCGTGCACCAATGCATCATGTTTGACGGCTGACACACCAGACTGAGGTGCACCAATTGAATGGTAGATGCAAGAATGAGAGCAGCACTTCTGGAGGCTTTGCCTCTTTCCCCAGTATGGCTGTTGCTCTTCCTCACACATGTGTGTGTTTTCTCACCCCAAGCCAGTGGCCTTGAGTGACCTGGGATGGAAGACTATTTGCAACAGAGAACCCATTACATATTCCATGACAACTGTCCTGGCAAGACGAGGCATGCAAGCCCCCAGGGACTTCTGGGCAGTTGGCCCTTTGATGTACAGGTGGATCACCTATGGCGGTAAGCAGCCCTTCTTTGAGGAAACCTAGCGGTTTGGCCCCAAGGATTTGGGCATGGGATCCATGCCCTCACCTTGTGGGGTTTCCCTGGGGCATGCAAGGTCCCAGGGCCCAAGGCTTGGCTGTAGTTCCTGCCACATGGCTGCAATCTGTGCACTCCCGAATGCTGACATGATTGAGCTCACTGACCTTCCTGGGATGGAGGTGACGACCTTGCTCATGCATCTCCTGAGCACACGTGCTTGGATCGATGATGACTCCCACAAATGCATTCCTTGGAAATCTGAACAAAATGAGTGATACATCCCTACCGTCTCCTCATCGGAACTGAGGTCCAGCACGTGGCTCCAAGAGGAAACCCTCAGAAACTTTTTTCCTTTCCCCACTGGCATGCTCTTTGTGAGCAGACTCGGTGCCTAGAGTGGGTGTGTTCCTCTGGAACAGCAGTGGCTATTAGACCAAGGGGTCCCTGTTCCCCTGAGGGCATCTTGGATATTCATGGAGGACATCCTTAAGCTGTGTTGGTGGGGATCGCATGGGGAGAGGAATTGCAGGGCCCAAGACCAGGGAGTTGACAGATTGTTGCTCTTTGTCCTGATGGCCCCTTGAATCTGAAGCAATCCACATGCCAACACATTCTTGTTTGGCTTCTGACATACCAGATTGAGGTGCAGCAATCTAATGGTAGATGCAAGTGTGAGGGCAATGCTCCTGGGGGCCTTGCCTTTTTCCCTTGTATGCCTGTCTCTTTTCCTCATACTTGCATGTTTTTTCTTGCCTCAAGCCAGATTGAGTGGCCCAGGATGGGAGACCATTGGCACCAGGGGACCCGTTACATATTCCATGACTCCCAGCCTGGAAAGTTGAGGCCTATGAGCCACCACAGGCCACTGGACACACGGCCCGTGGTGGTCCAGGTGGAACACCAATGGCTGTAAGTGGCCCTTCTTCACGTAAACCTGGTGGTTTGGCCATAGGGCTCTGGGTGTGGTGTCTTCTTTTTCACCTTTGTACTTTCCCTGGGGCACACAAAGTCCCATGGCCCACAGCTTGGCTGTAGTTCCTGCCTCTTGGCTGGGATCTGTGCAGTTCCAACTGCTGAAGTGATTGAGATTGTTGGCTTTCCCGGGGTAGAGGTCCTGACTTTGCTCATTCAGCATCTGAGCACATGCACTTAGATGGATGATGATTCCCACAAAGGCAACCTTGAAAATCTGACAAAATGAATTATCAATCCTTATCATGTTCTCTTTGGAACTAAGGTCCAGCATGTGGCTCCCAGAGGGATGGAATGGACAGGGTCATATTGCCTTTGCTCCCTGGGGCATCAGCGGCAATAGCATGGAAGCTGAGAGTGACAACCTTGTGGTGTGTAGGCGAGCCATGGGGAAAAGGGCCTGCATCTCCCATCCTCAGGGAACAGCTAGAGACCATGTGTTGTCCCTGGTTGCACAAGACTAGCCAAAGCTGTTGTCTTTTACTGTGGGTGAAAGTGCCGTGGCAGAGAAAGTGAAAGCCATTTGTGGGCCTCTGGGCTGACATTGAGTTCATCAGGCCTCTGCCTGCCCATTGCCTAGTCCCCTAGAGAAAACAAATTGTTTTTGTTCAGATTCAGAACGGGAGTTGTGGCCTCGCCAGACTTCTCTTTCATGTTCTCCTGGGGAATAGGATGCTACATAGTTTTGTCCTGATATTTGAAGAAGTAAATGAGCATAGTGTCCAGGAGTTTGGGCAAGCTGATGGACCCTTCTTGTATTGTTTCTTTTGTTTTGTGTATGAGTGTGCACAGGTGTTAGGAGGCTGAATCTGGAAGGTGCCTTAGTGCCTTTCCAAGGAAATCAGAATCCTATGTTGATGGAAAGGTCCAGCATGTTTCCCTGATGCGGGTGGTTGGCAGGAAGTGAGGAAAACTTGGACAGCAGGAAATAAGCCCAGAAGGGTGGTTGAACCAATGGGTGAGTAAGCAGGTGGATGGATAAATTTTTCAGTCAGGTTTCATGGACTCTTTATGTTTCCTTAAGTGCATTTGGAATGAGTATTAGGAAGGACAACAGTGGCAGATTTATGGACCATCCAAGTTTCCCTCTCCCATAATTGGTTTCCTTTGTGGCGGAACTCCAGATCCGCAAGTGGTTGGTATCGTGTCCTGTCTCGTCCTGGTGGCCAATTATGAGGCAAAGGGGATGTTTTCTGTCCATCTTTCCATGTTCTCCCTGTGTGCATGGCATAAGGTGTGCCTCGGGACATCCACATGTCATTCCTATATCCAGCCCACCTATCCTTTCCCAAGTTTAGGAGTTTTTCCTGAAATTCAGTGGGCTGGACCTGATAGAAACAGAGGAGTCAGTTGCCCACATAAGCAGGTGCTGTCTTAAGGACAGGAGAGGCTTTCTGGCACAGTGGTCTTTTTGTTTTGTGGCCTGCTGGTGCGGCAACACTGTGGTCTCTTGCGTTCCTAGCCGCAAGCCAGAGACATCATTGTGGGTTCAGCAGCCATGGCTGTTTCTGGATCCTGTCATGTCATGGCTTGTGCTGTCAGGATGGTCATGGATCACCTGGGTCTTGTGTTGTCTCCAGGGCCATTGTAGTGATGTTACTGCCTTAAAAAGTGCAGTACATCACGTTGAGCAACTTAAGCACTGTAAAGGGTGGAGCCCCACATCTTTGCATTTCAGAATGGTTCCAATGGCCTATAGCTTTTTGTATATTTCAAGCTAACTGCTTGTAGCACGGCTGTAGTCCAGAAAGCAAGTACACTCGTGTGCCACCCAGATTGTTCACAGCTGTACTATGGAGCCCGTTTGTTGCACAGCCCAAGAAATAGTTTCATGGATAATCTCCCTGTCAAAGGAGGGCCTTATTCTTGTGCAAGCTCTCAAATACCTTTGTTCCTTCCCCATGGTGGTGAGACCATTGTGAGCAGAGTAGGTGCCAAGAGTGTGTGTGTTTTCCTGGAGGGACAGTGGTAATTCAGACAAGGTGGCCTCCTGCCCCCGAGGGTGAGTTGGGGATTCTTAGAGATTATCTTTACATTGTGCTGTCAGTGATGGTAAGAGGAGTGGATTTGCAGACTCTGAGACCAGTGAGTTAACAGAACATTCTCACTTTGTCTTGTTGGCCCCTTGACACTGAATTTTTCCCTGTAGCAATGCATTCATTTTTGGCTTCTGACACACGAAAGAGTTGCAGCAATTGAGTCATAGATGGCAGTATGAATCTCAGCTCTCCTGTGAGCATTGCCTCTGTCTGCTATGTGCCTGTTGCTATTCTTCAAGCCTGCAGGTATTTTCTTGCCTTAAGTTAATTTGAGTCACCAACTTGGAATACCATTGCAACAGGTAACCTTTTGCATATTCTGTGACACTTGGCTTGTGGAGGTGAGGCCAGGTGAAATTAGTGATCCCCCATATCTGAGTGGACATGCAGCCCATGGGGATACAGGTAGAACACCCATGGTTGTAAGTGGCAGTTCTTTCCCAAAACCTAGTGGTTTGTCTACAGGCCTCTGGGTGCTGGGGTTGCACCCTTACGTTCTGTGCTTACTCTCTGGCATTCAAGTCCCATGGCCTGAGGCTTGACTACAATTCCTACCCATGTCTTGGCTCTGGGCGGCCCCAAATGTTGATGTGATTGGGCTCGCCTACAGTCCTAAGGTAGAAGCCACAACTTTCCACATCCAGTGTCTGAACACATGGTAGGATTGTGTTGACTCCCACAAATGCATTCCTTGGAAATCTAAACAAAATGAGTGAGCAGTCCCTGTGGTCTCCTCATTGGAATTAAGTTCCAGTGTGTGGTTCCCACAGGGAAAATAGAGAGAATGCCAAGTTGCATTTGCTTCCTTGTGCTTCAGCAGCTTCACTGTGTAAGTTGAGGGGGACAGCCTTCTCATGGGAAAAGGAGCCATTGGGAAAGGAGCCTGGGACTCCCATCCTCTTTGAGTGGCTGCAGACAGCATGTCTGGTCTGGGTTTATGAGCCCAGTCAGATCTATGGTCTCCTGCTGCGGGTGAGGGTGAGATAGCAGAGGATGCAGGAGTTGTTTGAGAGCCTCTGGGCTGCCACTGTGTTCATGCCTCCACTCAGTTGTTGCCTTGTCTCTTAGAGGAAACCATAATCTTTACACAAGAGTCAGAACAAGAGTCCTCGCCTAGGTTGGTCTTCTATCTCATGTTCTACTGGAGAAAAAGGATACAGAGTAAGTTTCTCCTGATGGTTGGAGGACATCAGCCACTGTCCCCAGCACGTTGTCCAAGCCTATGTCCCCTTTTTGGGTTGTGTCCCGCTCATATGTGAGTGAACATGAGTGTTGGGAGGGTGGGCCTGGAAAATGTTTTGAGGTAATAAATATTCTGTGTTAATGGGAGAGTCTGAGGCAGGTGTATTTCAGGGCAGTTGAAAGGTGAGAGGGTGGTGAATGTGTGTGGAATGAGTGGTGAACGCATGGCTGGACTGGTGAGTGGAGGTGTCAGCGAGTCTAGAGGGCTCCCTGAGCTCTTTTGCTTGCCTTCAGTGCATTTGTGCTCAGTGTCTGGAAGGCGTAGGGAAACAAGAGTCAGGGACTGTGCCCTATTTGGCCTCTTTTTGATTAACTTCCTTCACTTTGTGTCTTCATGGTGCTGAATGTTTGTTATTGTAGTATTGTATCCTGTCTTGACCTGTGTGCCGATTATGAGGCATGAGGTCCCCATCTGGCTACATTTTCTCTGTGTTGACCTTGTGAAGTTGTTCCTTAAGCCATCCTAAATTTTTTTCTACCCAGCCCTCCTAGCCTTCCCTAAAGGTTAGAGTTCTTCCCAGAGGTCATTGGGCAGGACCTTGTAGGAACAGGGGAGTTGGCTGCTAAGGAGAGATTGCAGGTTTAGGGGCAGGAGAGGCTGTCTGGGGGATGGGTCATCTTGGCATGCCACCAGCTGGTACAGTGAGCTCATGGTCTCTGGCATGCCTGGCCTCAGTCCAGAGAATCAGTGAGGATTGTCACAGTGAGGTCAGTGAGGTCACAACTGTTTGTTGGGTTTTCTCATGGCATGGCTATGGGTGTCCCATTGTTCCTGGAGGACCCGGGTCTCAGTATGTCTCTGAGTTACGGCTGTGATATTCCTGGCTAAAGAAATTTCAAAGCTTCATGGTGAGTGTCCCAGTTGATATAAAGTATCTAGCTCTGTAACTTTGGGTTTTGGAGTAGCTTTGCATGTTTTCCAAGTTAAGGGCCTCTGCCTTGGCTGTAGTCCAGGAAGTAAGTGCACTCTTGAGTCCCCCAGAGTCAGTTCAGGTGTGCCTCAGGGACTCTGTTGCGGGGCCCAAGGAGCCACTTTGCATTGTGGACCCTACTTTCAGGCAAGTGCCGTTTTCTCATGTAAGCTCCCAGTTTTCTTGTTGCCCTGTTGGCAGGTCCATTGTGAGCAAAGTAGGTGCCAAGATTGAGTGTTTCCCCGGAGTGTCAGTGGCTGTTAGATTGGCAGGGTGGGCCCAGTTTTCCTGGGTATGTCAAGAGGTTCAAGAATTACACCGTTAAGCTGTGTCAGCAGGCACAGTATTCAGGAATGGAATTGGAGGGCCCAAAACCAGGGATGTGATGGACCAGTGGCTTTCTTTGGCCTGATAGTTACCCACTCTGAAAGTGTCCTTGCCCCAGTGCATTCACATTTGACTCCTGCTACACAGACAAGGGGCAGGACATAAAACAGAGGCAAGATAGAGCCCAGTATTCCAGGTGGCATTGCCCCTTTTTCCTGTACATGTTCTTCATGAACCTATGCATGTTCTTCAAGTGTGTATGTAAGTTCTTGCTTCAACTCAGGTGGAGTCCCCAGGGATCAAAACCATCAGTGTGGTATCCTTCCCATATTCCATGACATCAGGCCAGGTGAGGTCAGGCAGGGGAGCCCCTGGAGGCATGTTGGCATAAGCCCATGGGGTAATGGTGGAATGCCCATGGTGGTAAGTGGCACTTCTTCGTGGGAACCTACTGGTTTGGCCTGGACCTCTGTGAGCTGGGGCTGCACCATCACATTCTGGGCTTTCCCTGGGACATGCGAGCTCTGATGGCCTGAAGCTTGACTGCACTACCTCCCCCATGACTGGGCTCTGATGGGTCCTGAATGCTGATGTGATTGAGTTCCCTGGCCATCTCAGGGTGGAGGCCATAGGTCCAGAGTCTGAGCACATGCTTAAACTGATGATGACTCCAAAAAAAGGCATACCTTGGAAATCTAAACAAAATGAGTGTGAAAAGCCTCTACTGTCTCCTCATCAGAACTGGGGTCCTAAACGTGGCTCCCACAGGGAACGTAGGCAGGGTGTCACATTGCATTTGCCCCCTTGGCCATCAGCAGCCACTTTGTGCAAGTTGAGGGTGATGACTTTCTTGTGGGAAGAGGAGCCTTTGGGGAAAAAGTCTGGGACTCCCATCCCTGGGGGATGGCTAGGGACAGTGTGTCATCCCCGGATGCAGGAGGCTAGCCAGGTCTGCGTTCTTCTTCTACGGGTGAGAGTGCAGGTGCTAAAGGAAGTGGGAGCCTTTTAGGGTCTCTGGCCTGCCATTGAGTTCCTCGGGCCTCTACCAGGTCATTGCCTTATCCCTGGAGGGTACCTACATCTTTACACACAGGGTCAGAGCAGGAGCCCTGCATAGGCCGGGCTTCTCTGTCATGTTCTATGAGGAGATGGGATGAATGTTAGAAGGTTTTTCCTGATGATCTTAGCAAATCAACAGACCACCATCCATGGGATGTGAGCCAAGCTGACAACCCCTCCTCAGATCACATCCCCCGTGTGTGTGTGTGTGTGGTGGGGCGAGGTGCGGGGGGCAGGCACTGGGCTTGAGAGGTTGGGCCTGGAAAATGTCTAACAGAATTTTTGAGGAAATCAAAATTCTGTGTAGAGGAGAGGATCTGGCACTTTGACCTGAGGTGGGTAGATACTAGGGACAGAGAATGGCAAAGAGAGTGAGAAATGCACTAGGAATTGTGCATGAACCCCTAGGTGAAATGCTTTGTGGATGAACTGGCAAGTCTGTAGGGTTCCTTGAACTCTTTGGGTTGCTTTCAGGTACATTTTAAGCCAGTTTCAGGAAGCACTGAGGGTGCAGGTTCATGTACCCATCCCCCAGTTGGCTTCTCCTTTGATTGACTGCTTTGTGATGGATCTTTGTGGCAGCAAGTGGTTGGCATCAAGGCATTGTATCATGTCTTGGCATGGAGGCCAATTATGAGGCGGGTGTTTGTTTTATCCATGTCTGGCCAGGTTCTCCCTGTGTTGATGATGTAAAGATGTTCCTCAGGACATGACAGGGTCATTTCTATACCCAGCCCACCTAGCCTTCTCTGAGGTTTGGAGCTCTTTCCTGGAGGTCATTAGACTGGATCCTGTGGAAACAGGGGAGTCAGCTTCCAAGGAGAGGCTGTCTTTTATGAGCGTCATTTTGTCATGCCATCAGCTGGTGCATCAAACCTATGATCCCTGGAATACCGGGCCTCAGGCCAGAGAAGTCATGGTGGATTCAGAGCTTGCAGCTGTTTGCTGGGTTATGTTGTGGAATGGCTGTGGCTGTCACATTGGTCCTTGAGGACCTGGGTCTCATGGTATCTCTGGTGTGGACAGTGATTTTCCTGGTTTATGAATTTGCAAGGTTCTGTAGTTTTGGTGACTGTGGATGTCACCATGGTCCTAGAAGAGCTCTTGGTTTGCTAAAGTATGGGCACTGATGGGACTGGCTTTCAAAAGTGCGAGGCCCCACATCAGTTTACTCAGCTGTTTTAGGTGTCTCGCCTTATAACTTTGGACATTGGATAGGCTCCATTTCCTTTCTGTCTCTGTGTGGTCCAAGTGAAGGACTTTTATCTTTGCCTTAGGCTCAGAAACAATCTTCTTCTGAGTACTTACCTAGCTAATGTAGCCATCCCCAGGTTGTGTATGAGTTTCTATGGTATATCATTGTATATTTTCTTTTCTTTTTTTTTTTTTTTAATGTGGCTCATTGAACATTTTTATTTTAGCTCTGTAAATCAGGATCATGAATTTTTTTGTTATTCATCTTTTTCTTTTCCTACTTGTTTTCTTCACTTTTTGTCATATGTGTTATATTATGATATAGTTGCCATTGTTTTCAGTCAAGTGCTTTATAAAAAATTTTCAGAGCCCTCCTTTCCCATTTTTAATTGGTGTGCTGCAAGAATTTTAAAAAACTCTTGTATCGATGTGTATTTTATTGACCCTTATTTTTGTTGTGTGTGACCTTATAATATCTCACTTCATGTTTTTGTTTTTACTCTTGTTTTTTTAGTTGTTTAATTGACCTTTATAAACCAAGAATTTTTGCCAATTTAAATATTTCTTAAAATAATAAATTACACCTAAATGTTTCTTAGTCCTCTTGTCAGGTACATCTCTTCTGTTTTTTGCTTTCATATTTTTCCAAAATGTTATATAATTTTTTATGAACATTTTTATGAACATTTTTTTGCATTCTGATTCTAGATGCCTTTTTTAATTTCTGGATTTTTAACTGTAGAAATTTTTTAAATTGTGAATTCACTGTTTCATATATGTTTTTACTACTATTTTTGTATGTTTAACCTCAATTGTACAATGTTACAGACTCTAGAGAGTCTCTTGGGCTGCAAGATCAAACCAGTCAATCCTAAAGAAACGCAATCCTGAATACTCATTGGAAGGACTGACACTGAAGCTGAAGCTCCAATACTTTGGCCACCTGATGTGAAGAACTGACTTATTGGAAAAGACCCTGATGCTGGGAAAAACTGAAGGCAGGAGGAGAAGGGGACAACAGAGGATGAGATGGTTGGATGGCATCACCAACTCAATGGACATGAGACTGAGTAAACTCTGGGAGTTGGTGATGGACAGAGAGGCCTGGCACTCTATAGTCCATGGGATCCCAAAGTCGGACATGAATGAGTGACTGAACAACAACAGACCTCTGTCCATAGTTCTTCAGACACACTGTTTAACTAGATTTAGTCCCTTGAATCTATTTGTTACCTCTACTGTGAATTCATACAGTATTTGATTTATGTCGTACCTGGCTGGCCTAGTGTTTTTCCCAGTTTTCTTTAGTTTAAGCCTGAATTTGCTATTAGAAGCTGATGATCTGAGCCACAGTCAGTTCCAGGTCTTGTTTTTGCTGGCTGTCTATAGCCTATCCATCTTTGGCTACCAAGAATGTAATCAATCTGATTTCAGTATTTACCATTTGGTGGCCACAACTGGAAAAGGTCAGTTTTCATTCCAATCCCAAAGAAAGGCAATGCCAAAGAATGCTCAAACTACTGCCCATTGCACTCACCTCACATGCTAGTAAAGTAATGCTCAAAATTCTCCAAGCCAGGCTGCAACAGTATGTGAACCATGAACTTCCATATGTTCAAGCTGGATTTAGAAAAGGCAGAAGAACCAGATATCAAATTGGCAACATCCGTTAGATCATGGAAAAAGCAAGAGAGTTCCAGAAAAGCATCTGCTTCTGCTTTATTGACTATGCCAAAGCCTTTGACTGTGTGGATCACAACAAACTGTGGAAAATTCTACAAGAGATGGGAATACCACACCACCTGACCTGCCTCTTGAGAAATCTGTATGCACAACAGGAAGCAACAGTTAGAACTGGACATGGAACAACAGACTGGTTCTAAATAGGGAAAGGATTACATCAAGGCTGTATATTGTCACCCTGCTTGTTTAACTTATATACAGAGTACATCATTGGAGAAGGAAATGGCAACCAACTCCAGTACTCTTGCCTGGAAAAATCCCATGCACGGAGGAGCCTGGTGGGCTGCAGTCCATGGGGTTGCTAGGAGTCGGACACAACTGAGTGACTTCACTTTCACTTTTCACTTTCATGCATTGGAGAAGGAAATGGCAACCCACTCTAGTGTTCTTGCCTGGAGAATCCCAGGGATGGGGGAGCCTGGTGGGCTGCCTTCTATGGGGTCGCACAGAGTCGGACATGGCTGAATCGACTTAGCAGCAGCAGCAGCAGCAGAGTACATCATGAGCAACACTGGGCTGGATGAAGCACATGCTGGAATCAAGATTGCTGGGAGAAATATCAATAACCTCAGATATGCAGATAACACCACCCTTATGGCAGAAAACAAAGAAGAACTAAAGAGCCCTTTGATGAAAGGGAAAGAGGGGAATGAAAAAGCAGACTTAAAACTCAACATTCAGAAAACTAAGATCATGCCATCTGGTCCCATCACTTCATGGCAAATAGATGGGGAAACAGTGGAAACAATGACAGACTTTATATTTTGGGACTCCAAAATCACTGCAGATGGTGACTGCAGCCATGAAATTAAAAGACACTTGTTCCTTGGAAGAAAAGCTATGACTAACCTAGACAGTATATTAAAAAACAGAGATATTACTTGGCCGACAAAGGTCCATCTAGTCAAAGCTATGGTTTTTCTAGTAGTCATGTACGGATGTGAGAGTTGGACTATAAAGAAAGCTGAGCACTGAAGAATTAATGCTTTTGAATTGATGTGTTGTGGGGAAGACTCTTGAGAGTCCCTTGGACTGCAGAGAGATCCAGCCAGTCCATCCTAAAGGCAATCAGTCCTGAATATTCATTGGAAGGACTGATGCTGAAGCTGAAACTCCAATACTTTGGCTACCTGATGAGAAGAACTGACTCACTGGAAAAGACCCTAATGCTGGGAAAGATTGAAGGCAGGAGGAGAAAAGGATGACAGAGGATGAGATGGTTGGATGGCATCACCAACTCATCAGACATGAGCTTGAATAAACTCTGGGATTTGGTGATAGACAGGGAGGCCTGGCATGCTGCAGTCCATACGGTCGCTAAGAGTCAAACACAACTGAGCAACTGAACTGAACTGATGTCCATGTGTAAAGTCATCTCTTGTGTTGTTGAAAAAGGGTATTTGCTATGACTAGTGCATTTTCTTGGCAGAATTCAGTTAGGCATTGTCCTGCTTCGTTTTGTTCTCCAAGGCCAAACTTACCTGTTATTACTCCAGGTGTCTCTTGACTTCCTACTTTTGCATTCCAACCCCTGATGATGAGTAGAATATCTTTTTAAGTATTAGTTCTAGGAGGTCTTCCAGGTCTTCATAGAAATGGTCAACTTCAGCTTCTTCTGTATCCATGGTAGGGGTATAGACTTCAATTACTATAATGTTGACTGAGTTGCCTTGGAAACAAATCAAGATGATTCTGTCATTTTTGAGGTTGCACCCAAGTACTGTATTTTGGACTCTTTTGTTGATTATGAGGGCTACTCCATTTCTTTTACGGGATTCTTGCCCACAGTGGCAGATATAATGGTCATCTGAATTAAGTTTGCCTATTCCTATCCATTTTAGTCACTGATTGCTAAGATATTGATGTTTATTCTTACCATCTCCTGCTTGACCGCGTCCAATTTACCTTGATCCATGGGCCTAACATTCCAGGTCCCTATGCAATACTGTTCTTTGCAGCATTGAATTTTACTTGCATCACCAGACACACCCACAGCTGAGCAGCATATCCACTTTGGCCCAGCCACTTCATTCATTCTGGGGCTATTAGCAGTTCTCCACTCTTCCCCAGTAGCATGTTGGACACCTTCAGACCTGAGCGACTCATCTTTTGGTGTCATATCTTTTTGGCCTTTTGTACAGTTCATGAGGCAAGTATGCTGGGGTGGTTTACCATTCCCTCCTCTCAGTGGTCATGTACGGTTGTGAGAACTGGACTGTAAAGAAGGCAGAATGCCAAAAAATTGATGCCTTCAAACTGCTGTGCTGGAAAAGACTCCTGAAAGTCCCTTGGACAGCAATGAGATCAAACCAGTCAATCTTAAGGGAGATCAACCCTGCATATTCACTGCAAGGACGTGAACAGGCAACTCATTAGAAAAGTCACTGATTTGGGGAAAGATTGAGGGCTGAAGGAGAAGAAGGCATCAGAGGATGGGATGGCTGGATGGTGTCACCAGTGCAATGAACGTGAACTTGGGCAAACTCCAGGAGATGGTGAGGGACATGAAGGCCTGGTGTGCTACAGTCCATGGGGTCGCAAAGAGTTACATGACTGGGCAACTGAACAACAGCAGCAACCTTAGTTTATTGGTATTCTTTTTAATGAGTTATTTAATATCTAGGTATCTTATTTTTTCACACAGATCCTTTATGGGATTTGGATCATTTTTTCTTTTTTAAATTTTTTTGATCTTTTGATGCTCACTAATTTCACTCAGTATCTTCCATGTTTTGTGCTCTCTAATAATGATCATGTCTGGTAAACTTTTCTTACTTATTATACAATTCCATTTTCATTTCATTTCTTTAATTTATATTTTTGTTATTTACTGGAGATTTGTCTTCATTTTCACTTTTTAAAGATATTTTATATTCACACCCCAAATTTTTCATCAGTATTTTATTATTTATTCTGATTACTGCATTGTTTCATCTTTTGTTTCTTTCATTGATTTTCTATTCACATTCTTTTCATGATTACTTTTCTTCTGTAATGGGTCATCTTTTCATTTCTATCTGAGAGTTTTTTATTGTAGTATAGTTGATAAATAATATTGTGCCAATTTCTTTATATAGCAGAGTGACTCAGTTATACACGTATATACATTTTTATACTCTTTTCCATTATGACTAATAACAGAATATTGAATGTCATTTCTTGTGTTATACACTTAGGACCTTGTCTATCCATTCTAAATATAATAGTTTGTATCTACCAACCCCAAACTCCCAGTTCATCCCTTTCCCTCCCCTCCCTCCCCTTGGCAGCCACAAGTTTGTTCTCTGTATCTGTGCATGTCTTTCTGTTTTGTAGATAGATTCATTTGTGCCTTATTTCAATTCCACATGTAGGTGATATATTCTACTTGTCTATCTCTTTCTGACTTAATTTAGTATGATAGTCTCTAGTTGTAGCTCTGTTGTGCAGTTTTTATATTAAATTAGGGTACCTGATTTCTATTACAGTTTTTATTTTAGTTCCTAAACCCTGTTTTGGTTTAATTCAATGTCTTATATCTAAAGTTTGTGGTTTTCTTTGCAGTCCAATTGTCAGAGCTGATTTGTTGCTATTTTGGTCCCTTGGTCTCTTTGATTTTGCTTAGTCTTCATGTAGCTCCTGCTAGTCATGCATAAGGTGTTAGAAGGTTTTTTCTACACTGAATGCTGTCTCTGGAGTGAGAGACTCTACATACAGAAATGAATAGTTTCTGTTAGTTCAGGCAGCTCATTTTCATGGTGTGACCTGATCTGTGTCACCTGGCTTTTAGCCTTCTTAGGTACAGAGGGAGATTCTCTAGCCTAGAGGGAGATTATCTAGTCTAGAGATTTTCAAGACTAAGTGAGAATACGTGCAGTATAGGGATTCCTAGGCCAGTTTGCTCTATTTTTATAGTTCAACTTAGAATCACACTTGATTTCTTTTGAAAGAATTATATTTGTTTCACCTTGAGAAGTGAAATGATGGAGAATATCTGACTAAATCTGCCATTCAAACCTCACAGTTCATTGGAGACTCTCACACTGGTAAGCATTTTGTCCTGAGAATACTGACATTAGAGTGTTGTAACATTCCAATGGTAATAAAACTCTGGCCAAGCCAGTTAACTGATACTAGATCATTGACTGTGATGACCTCGTCTCCATCATTTAAAACTGCTGATGGTTGTGTCTGAAGGTGTTGGGATCCTGATTGCTCAGTCTCTGCTACATAACTTACTGTCCTACTACAAATGTACCTGCATTGGTGATGAGTTCAAAGTGGGTCTCAGAGGAATCTGAATAAAATGGCTGACAAAATTATTTCTGTGAGGTGAGGTCCAGCACAAGGGACTATACTAGGCTATGGAGGGAGTTCAGTTGGTCAAGTAGTATCAATAGTGACTATCATGTTTAAAGTTAACAAATAACTTTTACAAATTTTACAGTTGCCTGTAAACATCTGATTTGATGGCAGAAAATACTGGACAGTATTTGCTCTGATGGAGGGTAGAGATTAACTTAATGTTGGAATAACATCAGGAACATTTTAGGAGACAAATGCATTATTTTATTTCAAATGAGGGTGCGTTTGTGAACTCTACCACTTTGTGTCTAGGAGACCAATGGACACATTTACCTCTTATCTTTCCACATTTTACTTTATTCTTTCATGTAGCATGGATCTCGTACTGAGTTTCATATGCAAGAGAGTGACATAAAGGACAGGATTGAGAATAAGTTAGCCTTTTCATCTTTGAGATTCGTTCTCACACTGGTACACACTTTGTCCTGAAAATACTCCATTCCTCTTAGAGGTAATATAATTTTGAGGTCAATATTAGAGGTCAATAACAGTAAGTCTTTGACTATTCTGGTCAGCCTTGGAGCCTTTGGAAGTATATGGTCTCCAAGACTGAATATGGTAGTTCAGTGTGTCTGTGGGTGATGAACTCCTGAATACCTGGTCTGTTGTTTAACTGAGGTTCGAAATACCCTCTCTAGTAATGTGCCTGGATTGATGACTGTAACAATTCATCTCAGAAAATCTGAACAAAATGAGTGACCTAATCAATTATGTGAAACTGAGGACTAGAACCCACCTTGTACAAAATATGGAGGGAGAGTTGAGCTTTTTCATCTATGAGGTATCAAGAGGGACTGTTGTATTTGAAAGTTCACCAACGTGCGTGTGTTTGATAAACTGAACTAGGCAGAGATTGTACTTCTACAGTGCTGGGATAATGTGGAAACTCTCTTGAGTGCTCATGTGGCAGCATTAGACTCTAGAGAACCAGCACATGAGTGCTGAAAATGTGGGGTGCAGTTGTGCCTACACATGTTTGTCTGAGCTGCTGGAATCTTCTGCATGACAGTCTCTTTAGGGCAATTAGATGGTCAAAATTCAAAGAGATCATAGGTTTTTATTCTTCACTTCTATATTAAATGAAACAATTACATGGAAATTGAAGCATAGATACTGTATTTTGGAATGTCTTCATAGTATTTTTAATCTACTTGCCAACTCTGTCTTGAGTTTTCAACTGCCATTTAGTTGTATCTCTCTTTTTTCTCCCATTATGTGAGGAAGCAGTTTCACATACATTTGATTGCTGCTTCAATTATATGCTGTATTAAACATTTTTAGATGTGAAATCATAATAAAATTCTTGCATTTTTATGTGTATATATCATGACTTCTGCCCTCAATGTGTTTCATATGTGTATAAGAATGACTCTGGTTGTAATGCATGGTTCTGAGGCATGTGTACTGGGAGACTTTGAACTAATGGCTTGTAAAAACTTAATCTGTATACTACCATGTTCTGAAGAGTGAGTGTAACTGTTCTGCTGTCCAGTTGTCCAGTGACTGTCTATGGTGAATATTGCATAAACCTGTGTCATTATATTAAGAAGATTTTCTTTCTCAATCTCCCAAATTTTTCCTCGTGCTTTATAGATTGGAAGTGATGTTTAATGGAAGGTACATTTTGTTGCTTGGAATTCTCACCAACACACCAGGGAAGTGCCATTTTGTCATTGGTAACATGACATCTAGGAATGGCATCTGGGAATGGCAAAACAATATATTCCAGAAATAAAACCCAATTTTCAATAAGATTTTTGCAGGGTTGTTTTTATTATTGTTTTTAAGAAATCAGGAATTCACATGGCTTTATGAAGACTCTGTTAATTCAAATACTGTGAGGCATTAATAATATGGTGAGTTATTCATGTTTTCTGTCTCTTTTATTTCTTTTTTTAAATTTTTTTTCATTTATTTTTATTAGTTGGAGGCTAATTGCTTTACAATATTGTAGTGGGTTTTGCCATACATTGACATGAATCAGGCATGGATTTACATGTGTTCCCCATCCTGATCCCCACTCCCACCTCCCTCCCCATCCCATCCGTCTGGGTCTTCATTTGAATCAGTTCTAATGAGATGGATGAAACTGGAGCCCATTACACAGAGTGAAGTGAGCCAGAAAGATAAAGACCAATACAGTATACTAACGCTTATATATGGAATTTAAAAAGATGGTAACGATAACCCTATGTGCAAAACAGGAAAAGAGACACAGATGTACAGAACAGACTTTTGGACTCTGTGGGAGAAGGCGAGGGTGGGATGTTCTGAGAGAATAGCATTGAAACAAGTATACTATCAAGGGTGAAACAGATCACTAGCCCAGGTTGGATGCATGTCTCTTTTATTTCAATAATGTTTGCTCTTTCTTTGCTTGGAATAAAACTTTAAAATACCTAAGTAAACCCCAGGAGATGAGCAAACTCTAGGATATGGTAAAGGAGAGGGAAGCCTGGCATGCTGCAATCCATGGCGTCGCAAAGAGTCAGACATGACTGAGCGACTGAACAACAAGTACACAGAGAACCATTCCATCTTCTGTTTGGTTGATAAATGGACATTATCACTTCCCATCTTTATAAATATTTACTCTGTTGCTACAATTCAAGATGGACCAAGAGCTTGGTTTCGTATGAATGAGTTTATTCCCTTGAGATCTGACATGAAGGAGAGCTTCAGGAACAATTCTACCTCTCATCCTGAAGGGTTAGTGGGAATTTTTCATGCTGGTAAACACTTTGTCCTGAAGATACTGACATTCCTCTCAGGGAGTATAATGGGAGTGTCACCCTCCAATGACAGTGGGGCTCTGACTATGCTAGTCAGCCTTGGGGTCACCATTGATGCTGGTCTCCATGGTTGAATAGTGTGGACCAGTGTGTCCCCAGGAAGACAGAGTCCTAACAGCTCAGTGTCTACTACATGTTTCATTCTAAAGTTTCCTTTTATAAGTGCACCTGGAAAAATGGTGACTTTTAAAATGAACCTCATTGGAATCAGAACAAAATGAGTGACAAAATCGCTTAGTTAAGGTCCAGTCCACAGGCCATGCTAGTCAAAAATGTGGAGGGATATTCAGTTTGCTCAGCAGGTGCTGTACCCCAAATATGGACTATGGTATTGGGAAACTAAGATGCCGACATGTGCTAGAGGAGCTGAATTGTACAGTGGTTGATCAACAATCAATTTGGGATGATATGATTAACTCTGGGTACTTGGCTGCCAGCATCTACAAACCTGTAGTAAATAAATTCTGGGTAATCACTACTTGAATAGTGAGTTCCATGAGACATCTTTGTAACTACACTTGAACCATTCACACATTTGTCTGAGCTGCCAAAATATTCTGAGTGATTATTGATGTCTTCAGTGTGCTTGGATTGTCAAAATTCAAGGTTACGAACTTCTACTTTTCATTTTCTATTAAGTAGAACAGTTATATGTAAATTGAAGAGTTTGCAACCCCATGAACTGTAGCCCGCTGGTCTCCTCTATCTGTGGGATTCTCCAGGCAAGAATACTGTAATGGGAAGCCATTCCCTTCTCCAGGGGATCTTCTTGACTCAGGGATTGAACTCAGGTCTCCTGCATTGTAGGCGAATTGCTTACCATCTGAGACAGGGAAGCCCAACTGAAAGTAGGTGTATGGAATCTCCACGACATCTTTTAATTTGTTGCCAACAAAGTCACTAGAATTAGAACAGTTGTTTCTTTGTTTTTCATTTTTCCTATAAACTGAGCAAGCAATTTCGTATATTTTGAATGCTGGCTTCAACTACATGCTGCATTAAACACTTTTAGATGTGAAAGGATTACACTTCAAATTCTTAGATTTTTTGCATGAATTTCATTGGCCACTTTCATGTATTTTCATTGAGTTTCTAATGTGTTTAAAGAAATATCCTAGTTTTAATAATTTTTCAGCAAATGTGCTAGGAAAATTTGGAGAAAAATATCTTAGAAAAATTATGTCTTTTCTACTGTGGTCAAAGTTGTGAACATAATTTTCTTGTCATCTTATGATCAAGGAATATCTATTATGAATTCTTATAATTTCTTGTAGCTGAATATGCCATTAAAAAACTTTATTTTGCAGCTTCTCTAATTTCATTTGTACTTTGTATATTGGACATGACATTACAGTTCCATAAATATCACCACTACACCAATAAAGTACTGATTTTGTCACTTGTGCTAGCTCTCTTAATTGGGAAGTAACAAAACAATGCACTCCTAGGGTAACAGCCAATTTTAGTAAATTTGTTCTTTGTATTGTTTATTATTTTTAAATAATAAAAATTGCATTGAGTTGATGAGTAGCTAGTTAATACAACTTTATTAGCACCGATAATCCATTGAGATATCTGAAACTTCAGTCTCCTTTATTTTTAAGATTTAATAGTTTCTCTTCTTTAACCAGAAAAATCCTAGAGGAGTAATAAATTCATATATTTTACATAAAGATACACAGCAGATCTTCCTGTCTTATGCAGTTTTGACACAGAGACATGTATACCTTTCATCTTTCCACGTGTATACTTTCCCACAGGTTGATGTGGGCCAAAAACTAGGTTTTGTATGGATGAGCCTCTTCCTTCTTGATATATGCCATGGAGGAAAATATTGGGAATAATTCTGCTTTCCATCCTCAAGGGCCAATGGGAATTCTAATATCAGTAAGCAATTCTAGTATCAGAAGAATTTTCTAGACATTTGTATTATGGATCCAAGTAGATACTGTATTAAGCATTTTTAATTAAAAATTATTACATTTCCAATCATTGATATTCTAGGTAGATTTCATTGCCTGATATTTATATTGTGTTAGTGGGTTTCATAATGTTGAAGGGGAGATCCTAGTATTAATACCTGTTGCCAAGGGAAGTCTTTGGGGGAACTTTGAGACTGAAAGTGTTATGACTTTCAATGTTATCCTGATCCAAGTAGTGAGCATTATTTTTCTTCTTACATAGTCAAGTGAAATCTATGGTTTATTCCTTATAATATGTTATTAGTTTATAAACTTTCAATTATGATGGTTTTGTCAAATTCCCTAATTTCCCAATATATTCTATAGATTAGAGATGAAATTAGAGTTGGATGGAATTCCTACCAGTTATCCAAGTAATTGCTGATTTTACACTTGTATCAGCTCCCTTCTATGGAAATTATCAGAACAGTGCACTCCAGAGGTAACATTGCAATTTTTAATAAGTGTATTTTCTAAATTTTTCTAGTATGTGTTTTTAGCAAGCAAGATTATAGATGGTTTTTGGAGTCTGCTAATCTAAACAATGTGAAGCTTTTAATAGTCTGGGTCATCTGAGGTTTCTGTGTACTTTTCCCCCAGGATTTTAATGCTTCCTCCATTTTGAATAACATCAGAAGATCCTATTAGAGAGATAGTACTTTTGTTTACTTCAGTTCATTTCAGTCATTCAGTCATCGACTATTTGCGACCCCATGGACTGCAGCATGCCAGGCTTCCGTGTCCATCACCGACTCCTGGAGCTTACTCAAACTCGTGTCCATTGAGTCAGTAACGCCATCCAACAATCTCAGCCTCTGTTGTCCTCATTGTCTCCTGCCCTCAATCTTTCCCAGCATCGGGGTCTTTTCCAGTGAGTCAGTTCTTCACAACAGGTGGCCAAAGGATTGGAGTTTCAGCTTCAGTATCAGTCCTTCCAATGAATATTCAGGAATGATATCCTTTAGGATGGACTGATTGGATCTCCTTGCAGTCCAAGGGACTCTTAAGAGCCTTCTCCAACATCACAGTTCAAAAGCATCAATTCTTTGGCAGTCAGCTTTCTTTCTAGTCCAACTCTCAAATCTATAAATAAGAAAGAAAGAAAGTGAAGTCACTCAGTCGTATCCGACTCTTTGCGACCCCATGGACTATAGCCTACCAGGCTTCTCGTCCATGGGATTTTCCAGGCAAGAATACCAGAGTGGGTTGCCCTTTCCTTCTCCAGGGTATCTTCCCAACCCAGGGATGGAACCTGGGTCTCCTGCATTGCAGGCAGATGGTTTACCCTCTGAACCTCCAGGGAAGCTATACATGACTATGGGAAAAACCATAGCTTTGACTAGATGGGTCTTTGTTGGCAAGTAATGTCTCTGCTTTTTAATATGCTGTCTGGGTTGGTTGTAGCTTTTCTTCCAAGGAACAAGCATTTTTTTTTTTTTAATTTCAGGGCTACAGTCACCGTCTGCAGTGATTTTGAAGGCCCCCCAAGTCTGTCACTGTTTCCACTGTTTCCCCATCTATTTGCTATGAAGTGATGGACCAGATGCCTTGATCTTAGTTTTCTGAATGTTGAATTTTAAACCAGCTTTTTCCATCTCCTCTTTCACTTTCTTCATCAAGAAGCTCTTTAGTTCTTCTTTGCTTTCTGCCATAAGGGTGGTGTCATCTGCATATCTGAGGTTATTGATATTTCTCCCAGCAATCTTGATTTCAGCTTGTGCTTCATCCAGCCCGTCATTCCTCATGATGTATTCTGCATGTAAGTTAAATAAGCATGGTGACAATATACAGACTTGATGTACTTCTTTCCCAGTTTGAAACCAGTCTGTTGTTCCATGTCCGGTTCTAATGTTGCTACTTGACGTGCAAATACAGATTACTCAAGAGGCAGGTCAGGTGGTCTGGTAGTCCCATCTCTTGAAGAATATTCCACACTTTGTTGTGATCCACACAAATACTTTGGCTTAGTCAATAAAACAGAAGTAGATGTTTTTCTGGAACTCTCCGCATTTTTTGATGATCCAACAGATGTTGGCAATTTGATTTCTGGTTCCTCTGCCTTTTCTAAATCCAGCTTGAAGTTCACAGTTCACATACTGTTAAAGCCTGGCCTGGAGAATTTTGAGCATTACTTTATTAGTGTGTGAGATGAGTGCAACTGTGCAATAGTTTGAACATTCTTTGGCATTGCCTTTCTTTGGGATTGGAATGAAAACTGACCTTTTCCAGTCCTGTGGCCACTGCTGAGTTTTCCAAATTTGCTGGCATATTGAGTGCAGCACTTTCACAGCATCATCTTTTAGGATTTGAGATAGCTCAACTAGAATTCCATCACCTGCACTAGCTTTGTTCATAGTGATGCTTCCTAAGGCCCCCTTGACTTTGTATTCCAGGATGTCTGGCTCTAGGTGGTTGATCACATGATCATGGTTATCTGGGTCATGAGATCTTTTTTGTATAGTTCTATGTATTCTTGCCACCTCTTCTTAATATCTTGTTAGGTCCATACCATTTCTGTCCTTTATGGTACTCATCTTTGCATGAAATGTTCCCTTATTTTCTCTAATTTTCTTGAAGAGATCTCTGGTCTTTCCTACTCTATGTTTATTCCTGTGTTTCTTTCATTGGTCACTGAAGAAGGCTCTCTTATCCCTCCTTGCTGTTCTGTGGAGCTCTTTGTTTGCTTTGACACAGTGAATGTCTTGTTATTCATGGTTAACAGATGAACATTATACTTTTCATCATTCCATAATTGTACTCTATGCCAGCAGGTTGACATGGACTAAGAACTCAGTTTCATATAAATGCTTTTATTCTTTTCCCTTGAGACATGAAATGAAAGAAAATATTGGGAATCATTCTGCCTCTCATCCTATGGGCTGGTGGGAATTTTCATGCTGGTAAGTACTTTGTCCTGAAACTACTAACATTACTGTCAGGGAGTGTAATCCTCCAGTGACAGTGAGACTCTGGCTGTGCTAACCAGCCATCACTGGTGACCTATACAGTCCAAACAATGTGACGGGTTACCACTGATGCTGGTCTCCATTAAATAGTGCAAACCAATGTGTCACAGGGAGACAGAGTGCTCTCAGTGTGTCCCTGAGACGTCAGTGTCTGTATCATGTCCCAGGATCAAAGTCTCCTTCACAAATGTGCCTGGACTGATGGTGACTTTAGAAAGAGATCTCACTGGAGTCTGAGCAAAATGAGTGACAAAATCACTTATGTGAACTGAGGTCCAGCATAAGAGACCACTCTAGACAGAAGTGTTGGGATGGGACTCAGTCAGCTAGTGGTAACCCCCAGAAAAGGACTATGATATTAGAAAACCAAGATGGTAGCATGTGCTAGAGGAAATGACCTGTACAGAAACTATGAATAATCATTGTAAAATGAAAATTCAGAGTGCTTGGCAGGCAACACATAGTAAACAAACAGTGGAGAACCAGCACATGAGTGGTAAACATTGCAAGAAATGTTTATGCTTATCCTCGGGCAATCATACAGTTTCCTTAGATGTTACAGTCTTTTGTGAGGATCAGCATGTTTAGGTCTATTAGATAGCTAATTAGAAATAAATTATTAGTTTTTGCTTGTCATTTATCTCTTAAGTAAAAGAAACATGGGAAATAGAAGAGTTGATTGCATTTTTGAGATTATCTTATGATATGTTTTAATTTGCTTATTAACCCATCAATTCAAAGAGTGGGAAAAGATTTTTTTTCTTGTCACTCAAGGAGAAATTTTCTAGATATTTGATGGTAGATTGCATTAGATACTTCATTAAACATTTTAAACATGAAATGATTAAATATCCAATTGGAATATTATGTGGACATTATCAGCCAATCGTGATATTACTTCAGTGGGTTTATAAGTAATGCTTGGGGAATTACGGGTCAAATTTGAGACCAAGGTCTTAGAAAAATTGATTTTCTATACTACCCTTTTCCAAGGGACAAACATAATTTTTTCTCATTATATAGATGATCAAGTGAATATCTGTGGTTAATTCTTTATAATAATACTTTTATCAATTGGCATTCAATTGGAAATATTTTGTTTCACAACTTCCTTGATTTCCTCTGTGCTTTGAAAAATGGAAGTGATTTTGGAATTGCATGGAATCAGTTCAGTTCAGTCCCTTAGTTCAGTTCAGTTGCATGGCGTATTCACTACCATAAAAAAAAAAAAAAAGGCTGATTTTGTTACTTTCACCTGCTCCCTGTCTTAGGATGGAACAAAATAATGCACTCTAAAGGTAATACCATTTTAAAACAGATTTTCATTTTATGGCTTATTTTAATTATACTTTTATAATCAAGTAGATAATTGATTTTGTGAAGTGTCTATTAACCCAAATAAGGTGAGTTAGTAATTATCTGGTGAGGTGTCCAATATTTTGTCTCCTTTATTTCCAAGATTTTTGTGCCTTCTCCCTTTGAATAATATCAGAAATATTCTAGTAAAGTAATATGAGTATATTTGATATGAAGGTATATGATAAGCCCTATTGTCTTATGCTTGTTTGACAAATAGACATATATAATCTCATTTTTCTATATTTTTACTCTGTATGGACCATTAGTTGAGTTTCATTTGAAAGAATTTGTCCCTTCTTCTTGAGATGTGGCATGAAGGGAAGTATTGAAAATAATTTTACCATCTCATCCTCAAGAGCCGATGGGAATTGTAACATCTGTAAGCATTTGATCTGAAAAGTACTGACATTCCTTTTAAGACCCTGTAATACTCATATGACAGTGAGATTCTAGCTGTGCTAGTCAGTCATGGGGCTGTCATTGACTGTGGTGAATGGTCTCCATTATTCAATACTGTGGGTCAATGTGTCTGAGGGTGTCAGAACCCTGAGTGCTCAGAGTCTGCCATATATCTTAGGATCAAAGTCCGTTTCACTAATGTGCCTGGATTAATGATGACTTCCTCATTGGAATATGAACAAACTGAGTGACCAAAATCACTTGTCAGCTGAGATCCCTCCCAGGGACCATGCTAGACAAGAAATGTGGAGGGAGCTCGGTCTAGTAGAAGCACCAACTAGGAAGAAGTGTTTGAAAGGTCACCTGATAGTATGTATCAAGGGAAATGAGCTGTACAGAGGGCTATAAGTGTCTGGTTTAAGGAGAGATGGAAGCTCTTGGAGTGCTTGGCTAATAGCACCCATTCACTCAGAATTATTATACTCTGGGCATTTGGTTGTTTTGTTCAGTTGCTCAGTTGTTTCCTGCTCTTTGTGACGCCATGGACTGCAGCACACCAGGCTTCCCTGTCTTTCACCATTTCCTGAATCTTGCTCAGACTCATGTGCATTGAGTCAATGATGCCATCAAACCATCTTGTCCTCTGTTGTCCCCTTCTCCTCCTGCCTTCAATTTTTCCCAGCATCAGGGTCTTTACTAATGAGTTGGCTCATTAGATTTTTAGCTGTCACAAAAATTCATACAGTTGTTTTACTTCTCACCCAAATACAAATTTTCTAGACATTTGAGTGATGGGGTCAAGTATATGCTACATTAAATACTTTTAAATGTGAGGTCATTGCATTTCCAATTCTTGACATTTTATAGGTTAATATTCATATTCCTTCAGTCTGTTTCATATGTGTTTTAAGGGAAATCCCAGTTTTAATGATTGATTCTAAAGGTCCTTTGGAGAGACTTTGACCAGGTCTTAGAACAAATGACTTTCTATACTCTCCTCTTCCATGGAACAAAGTGTATTTTTATTCTTGTCACACAAGTGGCCAAAAAATGTATATAATTAAATCTCAGATCAATTAATATTCAGTTTGGAAGATTTTCTTTTTCAACTCCTCTAATTTCCTCTGTGGTTTCTAAGTTGGAAGTAATATTTCAATTGCATAGAATTTTCATCCTACCAAAGAAAAGCTGGTTTTTGTCGCTTCTGCCAACTGCTTATCTTAGAAGAAATCCAATAATGCACTCTCAATGAAACATCTAATCTTTTATAAATTCCTGAGTAATTATTATTTTTTAAATAATGAAAAATTTAATTAGTGTTGTGCAGTCTGTCTGTTTAAACAGTTTGAGTACTTAATAATCTGGTGATTCTTTGAGGCTTCTTTTTGTACTTTTCCAGAATTTTTTATTTTTTCCGCCTTCCTGCTGATGTTTCATATAGAAATTAAGCATGGAAATAATGGCAAGGCTATTCCTTACCAGTTTGGCAGAGAGAAATTGTTTCTACTGAGGGATGTGCTTGCCCAAATATCACTGAATCCTCAGCAGTGTGGCCTGGTGAACATCATTGTGACAATGGGATGGGAAGTATTTCATGGTGAGAGATCTCAGTGTCTGACTCTTCCTCTCTGCACACTCCCACCCTCTCAGTCACATGCTCATAACTATTGTGCCTGTGTGAGTCTTGCCTGCTTTGCTGTGACTGTACCATCAGGCGTAGTGTAACCCTGTGCATCCCCTGCAAATTGCTACGTTCCTGAGCTCAATCAAGTGCTATAAGTGATTTTTAGATAATGTTCTTTATTTCCCTATCATGGCTTTTTTCAGGTTAGTCCTCCCCAATCCATTGGATCACCTTTGAGGATAAAATAATTCTGAAGATTAGTTTACAGAGTATATATATATATATACATTATATGTGCATTGTTGTGACTGAATTATTCACCAGGTCAACATTTTCCTGGAACTTTAAATATGTTCAGACAGTCTTATTGCACATTTAATTTGTCTGGCAGAAAATGTTGGACAATATTTGCTCTTATGGAGACCAGAGCCTAACACAATTAATATTGATGGAATAATATTGGAAACATTCTAGCAAAGCAATGCTTATTTAATAGGCAGTTACATTATTGAACCCTACTGTCTTGTGCCTGACAGACCAATGGACAGGTTTACTTCTAATCTTTCCACAGTTTTATTCTGTTCCCACAAGGTAACAAGGATAGAGCTCAAGTTTATTCCTTCCCCTTGAGATACAACATGAAGGAAAGGCTCATCCTTAGGCGCCTGGATCACTGATCTGGGGTCTAGTCTCTATAACTGTGTAGGGTGGATAAGTGATAACCTTTGGACTTATACCTTCTGAGGCGAGCAGTGCCATATTTTAGAAATTCATATGTGTATCAATTGCTATAATAATTGATCTCATTTAAAAATCTGAACAAAATGAGTTAGATAATTACTTCTGAGAAACTGAGGTCTTATATAGATAGCCACCCTAAGAAAAATATTTACAAGAAGGAGATCAGTGATTTCATTTGTATGGTACCAGGAAGAACTGTGATATTGAAAAGTTTAGCTTCTTGCATGCATTAAAGGGACTGAACTGTACAGTTTCTCAGTTCAGTTCAGTCACTCAGTCATGTCCGACTCTTTGCGACCCCATGGACTGCAGCACACCAGGCCTCCCTGTCCATCTCCAACTCCCAGAGTTTACTCAAACTCATGTCCATGGAGTCGGTGAGGCCATCCAACCATCTCATCCTCTGTCGTCCCCTTCTCCCACCTTCAACCTTTCCCAGCATCAGGGTTTTTTCCAATGAGTAAGTTCTTCGCATCAGGTGGCCAAAGAATTGGAGCTTCAGCTTCAGCATCAGTCCTTCCAATGAATGTTCAGGACTGATTTCCTTTAGGATAGACCGGTTGGATCTCCTTGCAGTCCAAGGGACTCTCAAGAGTCTTCAACAACACAGTTTAAAAGCATCAATTCCATACATATGTGTTAGTATGCTGTAATGTTCTTTATCTTTCGGGCTTACTTCACTCCGTATAATGGGCTCCCTTTTCATCCATGTCATTAGAACTGATTCAAATGAATTCTTTTTAATGGCTCACATATATATGGAATTTAGAAAGATGGTAATGATAACCCTATATGCAAAACAGAAAAAGAGACACAGATGTACAGAACAGACTTTTGGACTCTGTGGAAGAAGGCGAGGGTGGGATGTTTCGAGAGAACAGCATCGAAACATGTATATTATCTATGGTGAAACAGATCACCAGCCCAGGTTGGATGTATGAGACAAGTGCTCGGGCCTGGTGCACTGGGAAGACCCAGAGGGATCAGGTAGAGAGGGAGGTGGGAGGGGGAATCAGGAAGGGGAATATATGTAAATCCATGGCTGATTCATGTCAATGTATGACAAAACCCACTACAATATTGTAAAGTAATTAGCCTCCAACTAATAAAAATAAATGAAAAAAAAAAAAAGAAGTATGGAGGAAACACACTCGAATAGTGCTTCAAAAAATTATTTGGACTATTTCTGTAAAAAAAAAAAAAAAGCCTCAATTCTTCAGTGCTCAGCTTTCTTTATAGTCCAACTCTCACATCCATACATGACTACTGGAAAAACCATAGCTTTGACTAGATGGTTTTTGTTGGCAAAGTTATGTCTCTGCTTTTAATTTGAGGATGAAATTGCAACTCTTTTAGTATTTAGCTGGTAGCATGAATACATTTGTAGACCCTGGAGAATTAGCACATGAGCATTGAAAATTCTAGGTATGGTTGTACCTACACTTGAGCCATTCACATAGTTGTCTGAGCTGCTGGAGTCCTCTCGTAAGGGCTATTTATAGATGGTCAAAATACAAACATAATGAATTTTAATTTTCCTTCAGTAACTGAGACAAATATATGGTAATTGAAAAGTAATTACTGTATGTAAGACCTTCACAATATATTTTAATTTGCTTGCCAGCCAGTCACTAGGATTGAATCATTGTTTCTTTGTTTCTTTTTTTTCCATCAACCAAGAGAGTTACATGTGAGTACTGGCTTCAACTACATACTACATTAAACATTTTCAGATGTGAAATGACTAAATTTCCAGTTCTTGTTTTTAGTTTGTTTTTTTTTTTTACATGGATTTCCTTAGCCACTTTTATATACCCCAAGTGGAATTTCTAATATGCTTAAAGAAAGATCTAAGAAGACCAATGCCTTAGAAAAAATATTTCTAAACAAATATGTTCCAAAGAGTGAGCATTTATTGTTTTTGTCATGTTGACTGCCCAATGAATATCTTTGATGTATTTCTTATAACAGCTTGTTATAGATATTCCATTAAGAACATTTTATTTCTCAACTCCCTGACTTCCTTTGTGCTTTGTAGACTGGAAGTGATGTTAAAGAGAAGGGATATTTTGCTGCTTGAATTCCACTGCCACCCCAAATAAGTGCTGTTTTCATCACTTGTACGAGCTCCTTTCTCTGGGAAAATTCACAGCAATGCTTTCTAGAGGTAATATCCAGTTGTAATAAATGTATGTTGCTAGATTATTTTTACTATGTTATTAAGCAGTTTAGAATTTTATTGCTTTTATGAGGTGTCTGTTAATCCAAAGAGTGTGAAGCATTAATAATCTGGTGAGTCATACGAGGCACTTTTCTACCCCAAATTTTTTCACTATCAGTCTTTTGAATAATATCAGAAGTATCTCAGAAGAGTGATTATATGTATTACATGCATATACATAGTGAACACTCCTGACTTGTATATGCTGACAAATGAACTTAGCCTACTTCTCATCTAGATGCACATTTATTCTTTCCCACAGACTGACATGTTCCAAAAACTAGGTTTCATATGGATGAGCTTATTCCTTCCCCTTGAGATGAGACATAAAGAAGAGTGTTGGGAATAATTCTGCCTCCATCCTCAAAGGCCTGTGTGAATTCTCACAGAGGTAAGCATTTTGTCCTAAAGGACACTGATACCCTTTTAGGGAATTACAGTGACAGTGAGAATCTGCTGCATTAGTCAAACATGAAACTGGACCACTGATTGTGCCTGCTGGTCTCCATGACTTGTCAGCTTGCCTATCTGTCCAGTGGTGGTGGGATCTTTAGTGTTTAGTGACTGTCACATATCTCAGGCTCATAGTTGCTTTTATAAATATGCCACGGCCAAAGACGGTTTCAGTCATTGATCTGTTGGAAAATCTGAACCAAAGGAGTGATAGAATCATTTCTCTGATAGTTTAAGATATATAAAAGGTTAGGTAACAAAATTAGTGTTATTCTGAAATAGATTGTGATAATTTGAGGTGCCTCTTATAAACCCTAGGGTCAATACTAAGCAAATAACTCAAAAATATTTTTAAAAAGCTACCAACTAATTAAAATAGTGTGAAAAGAAGTGTCTATTTAATACAACAATGCAGCTTAGAATGAACAGAGAAACCAAGAATATATAAGACATCTAGAAAATGGATAGGAAAATGGTAGACACAAATCTAACCACATGACAATTATATTAAATTTAAAAGACAGAAACTGGAAGATTTCATTTAAAAAATTAAGCAGGTGCACATTGCTTCTAAGAGAGATACTTCAGAATAAAAAACAAACCATTTGAAAGAAAAAGGTTATTAATTATATCATGCAGAGAATACCCAAAGTAAATAATAAATTTTTGAGCAAAGGTCAATGACATAATGGTAAAACCCAGCATAACTATAGGGAAAACCCATGAAACCAAAAGCTAGATTTCTGCAGATTGATGAAACTGACAAGTCTTTAGTTAGACAGGGGGCTTCCCTAGTAGCTCAGCTGGTAAAGAACCCACCTGCATTGCAGGAGACCCCAGTTTGAATCCTGGGTTGGGAAGATCTGCTGAGAAGGAATAGGCTACCCACTCCGGTGTTCTTGGGCTTCCCTGGTGTCTCAGTTGGTAAAGAATCTGCCTGGAATGTGGGAGACCTGGGTTCAATCCCTGGGTTGGGATGATCCCCTGGAGAAGGGAACCACTACCCACTCCAGTATCTTGGCCTGGAGAATTCGATGGACTGTATAGTCCATGGGTTTGCAAAGAGTCAGACACGACTGAGCGACTTTCACTTTCACTAGTTAGACAAGACATAAATCACTAAACATAGAGAGGAAGCATCACTGCTGATTCTGTAGATTCCATGAGGAATGCTATTGTTTGTCTCATTTTGTTTTCCTGAGAGCTGGTGGTTGTAGAGGAAAGCAGCAGTGACATGCTACTGATATTTAGACTCACATCGCTATCAGTGAATCTCCCTCTGTAAGACCATTTACTAAGTTACTTCTCAGTTGTTTTTGTTTTTGTATGATTGATTCACCAAATGGGGTTTTAATTTTAATGGCATGATGCTTTTAAGTTCATTTTTGTGACACAAGCTCCTAATGGGTTATGATAGAGTAGACTCTCAACAAACTTTTATTGAGAATAGATATATGAGTAGACGATATACAGTGGTTTTATAAATAACCTGGCCATCTAAGCAGAACAAATAACAAATGATAGAAAAGAAACATAATTTTCAGTGGGATCCAGGTAATTCAGTCAGTTTTGGAAAAGCACCAGAGAGAAAGGCTCTGATACAAGGTCCTGATATTGAAATGTGTAGAGTTATGAGCAGCTAGCTGTAATTTCAGTGCTGTATAACAGAGCAGGAAGCAGCTTCCAAAAGAAATCAGTATGGAAAAGGGGTGACTTCCCAACTTCAGCTGAATCGCCTTTTTCACTGGAAGTGGTGTTTCTCCCCCTCCACCCCTCAGAAGATGACTTCCTGGGATGAATGATACCAGTAAACGCCTGAAGGAAGACTCTTCAGACAGAGCCCTTTTGCCTCCCTCTTGTCTGAGGGCTGCCCTCTGAAGGTAAGGGTTTTGTCAGAATAGTCCTTGCTTTCTAGGAGCAACCACGTCTGTGTAGGAAGTTAGGTGTCAGTTTTCTGAAGATTTATGTCTTATGGCTACATTCTAATTGAAAGGCTAGATTGTGTAATGAGTTGAGATACAGCTTTTCTTATATACCTTCATAGTTTTTCTACATCTCAGTACATTTACAGTTAATATAAAATATTTCCTTAACTTTTCTTATCTAGTAAAGTAAACTCGGGCTTCCCTGGGGGCTCAGACGGTAAAAGAATCTGCTCGCAATGCGGGAGACTGGGTTCAATCCCTGGGTCAGGAAGATCCCCTGGAGAAGGGAATGGCAACCCACTCCACTATTCTTGCCTCAAGAATTCCATGGATAGAGGAGCCTGATGAGCTATAGTCCATGGGGTCACAAAGAGTCAGACATGACTGAGCAACTAACACACACACACACACAGACTAAACTTCTTTGCTGGATCTGTTGTGTTACCAGAGAATTATTATATTCATGAGATATAGTAATTCTCAGTAATCATTAGACTGAAGGGTAGACAAGTAATTTTGCCTGAAATAATTGATTCAATGAATGAATGACCTAGCACTTTAATGAGTCAAATTCAGAGGGAAAGAGACAGATAAAAGTCTGAATTAGTTAGAGATCTCCATTTGTTGGCCAAGCAAAGGAGAAAATGTATCACCAGTGTTTGGCATCCTTGATTTTTAGAAATCTTAGTTATTTTTCTGGCCATAGCAGGTACCCAGCTGCTGAAAATGTGGCTTTCTCTGTGTATTCTGGATATATTTGTTCCAGAACACATAGAAGAAGAGTGTACAAGGACTTCATAGCCCTCGGACAGGCTCCTGAGAAAATGTGTGCCTCACCTTTGCCAATTTTCCCCACTATGTCCTTGCAGGTGATGACCACAGAGACAAGGTGGATTTGTTACTGTAGGTGCCATTACTTCTGCCACCAGCTTCTCCAATACAGTGACACAGTCTTCTTTGTGCTTGGAAACTCTTCTCTTTCCTATGTTGCAGTGGATACCTCCTGCAGATAAGAAATGGTTAACTGAGAAATGCTCATGTTGGGATATCATCGATGAGACTTTAATTTGGGCATGGTGACTGTTTCCCTTGCTTCCACTTGACTCAATCCCAGGAGCCTCAGTAGAGGAAATTATATTGCACAAGAAACTCAAAGTGATGGAATTGCTCAGTACTCCCATAAATATACATTTATAATTTTCATTTGCCATGTAGTAAATTTAAAAAATAAGATCTATTAATTTTTTTTTCAAAAATTTTCAAAGCATATTTAAACATCTAATATATAAATTAAGTGCCCTTTTCTCTCCTAATCCTATCTCCAAGTTTTCCTCTATTAAGGGAGTTGTGTGCGTTCTTTAAGCAGATAGATGCGCACACACAGACACAAGCTATTTTAGGGGGTTCTGGAAGTAGAGCTATATTGTACACATTATTCTGCAAATTTGCTTTCATTTAACAGTTTTTTCAATGCCCTTTTTTTCTGTTTCAGTAATACATATCTGTGTCATCTGTTGAATGACTGCATGATTGTTTTGTACATGAAATATAATTAAATGTTTCAAACATTTCTTATTCATAGATATTTATGTTAGTACCAAATTTCTGTGCAATGAACCTCCCTATATATCAATAATTTGCATTTGTATATTATATCATAATAAATTACTTAACAGTTAAAATACTGGGATTAAGTATATGCATATTTCAAATTTTGAAAATGACCACAAGATTTCCTTAAATACATGGTAACAACTTGATCCTCAAATGACAATGGATGAGATTGCCAACTTTCCCACAATCTCACAGATAATGAATTTTATGAATATTTGAAATCTTTGCCAGTGTGATAGCCCAAACTATTGTCTTAAATTGTACTTCTTTTGTTTTTGAGTTTGATCATTTTTTCATATGTTTATTAGCCATCTGTATTTTTTGTTTTCTTTTTATGTCCAATTTTGGGGCTGTGGGGAGGTTTTAGTCCTTCGCTGATTTCAAAGAGCTCATTTCTTATTGGGGGAATAAGCTTTGGATTGTCATGCATTGCAGACACTTTTTACACACTTTTAAGCTTCATTTTTGTTATAAGAATGTATTTGATTGTTACATGTCCAGGTATAACCATGTTCGCTTCTATGGCTTCTGAGTTCATGTCATTTTGGAAAGATATTTATACTGATCCCATAGAACTCTTCACCTATGTTAACTTCTAATTCTTTTGTGTTTTTTTAATTCGAGTTCTTAAATCACAGAAACTTTTTATTTGGAATCTTAGAGTTGCCAAGTTATCTGCCATTACCTGCGATTATTTGCCAATAATTGCCCATTTGTCTGTACTGCCATCTTGCACATGTGCTATAGTCTCATCTGTGACGGGCGCCATTTCTGTTCTGTGGGTCTGTGTGTCTCTTCTTCTGCCTCCTGTCTCGTGTCTTCTCGTTAGAAGAAATTACAGTTTAGACTGCAATTTCATCAACTTTTAATAAATTAATTTAGCGGAGAATTGGTTTTTAATAATAGTCTTCCTATTCAAGGATAAGGTATGTCCTTCTTTTTATTCAATAATTTTAATTATTGTTAATATTTTCACTTTGTGTCAGGAGTATCTTCTTTCAGTTTATTTTCTTACTTGATAATTTTTCTGTATCTGAAAAGTTTTGTGTTGTTTTAGGGGTAAGTGGTCTCCTTCCTCTTTTTCATGGAGTTTCCTTTTTTTTTTTTTTTTTTCAAATTACATACTAAATCCTTTGAAAATACTAATAGTTGTGATTCTTCTCTCCCAGATTATCTGGATTTTAGTTATGTTGATAAAATTTACTGACTGGTAGTTTCAGAGCACTTCAACAATTGTGGAAATATCACCCACCCTTGATTTAGTTAGGTTTTAATGGACCTTTCTTGGTTTTACTAGCATGTTGTTTCTGGTCTGTTACGCAAAAAGACTCTCAGAGACAGCTATGAGCAAGCAAAGTTGAGTTTATTAAAACTACAGCAGAAAGGGAAAACAGCACTTTGACAAGGTTTAGTAGTATTTCAAAAGCAGGAAATTAAGATCGTGAGGGATGGGATGATGGTTTAGGGTAGGATTTTCAAGGCAGAAAACTTGTCTTGTTGTTTAGTCACTAAGTCACATCTAACTCTTTTGCAACCCCATAGCTCCTCTGTTCATAGGATTTCCCAGACAAGAATACTGGAGTGGGTTGCCATTTCCTTCTCCAGGGGATATTCCCGACCCAGGGATTGAATCCGCATCTCCTGCATTGGCAGGTGGTTTTCTTTACCACTAAGTCACCAGGGAAGCAAGGAACTGGTTAGGAGTGGGCAAAATTTATCCTGTGAGAGTTTAAACTTGGTGAAAGAGTAGGATGAAAACATTGATTGAATTTATATAATCAAATTTTTGTCTGATGAATGAGCTATTTCCCTATGTGAATAGCATGTTATCAATGATAGAAGAACTGTACGCATAGATGAACAAACTGAGTGCATTTGTTGGTTTACAGTTCTGTCTTGTTTATAAGACCCTACTGGGGGTGGTATCAGGTCTTAGTTCCAATAGGTAAGTTATTTTGATGTAAATGGTCTGTCATCAAAATGCTAACTTTAAATTTGAGATTCTTATATATTATATTAGGTGAACTCTCTTACCTTTTATGTATTTCTTAAGGAATTTTAATCAAAACCAAGTGGTGGATGTAACCAAATGCTTTTTGCATAAACAATTAAACTCCTTAAACTTTTGTCATTGTGAAATAGTCCATTTTTAGTATTGAAATTTTTTTTTCCTTTTATTATTCATTCAACAAACTCCTTTTGGTTAAAAAAGTGTTGCTTTTTAAATTTACTATTGAAATATGAGTATCTTAGTTTGATTTGGAATTTTTGCAGGCATACTGCTAACTGAAATTCATCTGTAATTTTATTTTTTGTTCTATTTTTGTCATGTTTATATATTGGATTTTCTGCTTGTGTTTAAATAATTTTAGGATTTTCTTTTTATTCTATGCTCTAGAACAGGTTGAAAGCTTTAGCTTTCATCAGCAGTTAAACAAACACATAATTTAAATCATCTGAACTCTCCTTTGTTTTTGGTGTTTTGGAATAGAACTCTCCTGTTTTTAGTGGTTTTCACATTTTCTATGGTTATTGCTTATTTTTTGTTTTATACCTTACAGGTAACTTGTTTCCTAGTAGAAAAACACAGTAGAATGAAGTAATACAAAATGTTCATTAATTTTTCTCATTTCAGCTAATATCCATTTTCATCCATTTTGGTTATTTCTGCTATGTCTTTTTTAATGTAATGAGTTTGACTCATGGATTTTTAGTATCACTAGCTGTCCATTCCCCTGTTCCCCAGTCAGCTCTCTGGTATTACTTATCAGTGTATCTTTGTAATGTTTTTATTTATTTATTTTTTCTACATTCCCTTGTGGTTTTTTCCTAATGAATTCTTAAGCATGTGTAATTCATTTATTTTAAGTTGTTCTTGGTAATGAAAGACTTCCTCTGTTCTGATTTTTATAAAAATTCATAATTAATACATTGTAAGCATACAGAGTATAAGGGGAAAAGAACTCTGACCTTGCAAATACCGGTAATCTATGTTCTACCACATTTTGCCATATTCGCTTCATGCTGCTTTTAAAGTATTTGAAATAAGTTAGAGAATTCATAACACTGATTTCCTCCAGAAGCATTTTATATTTTTCATTTTTAAAATCATAATATATGTTACAAAATTCAAAATTTACAAAGGGATTTTCAGTGAAAGGTAATTACCTTTTCAGTTCTGTCTTCCATAGTCACCCAGTTTTCCTTTCCTGGAGACAGCTAGTGTTGTGGTTTCCCGTGTCTCCTTTCAAACATACATATACACACATCACACACACCCACACATCCCAAAATGTATGTGAGTATATGCATATGCACACACACCCACACATACTTTCGTAATGTTACGTACTTCCTTTTATTTTATACATTTAAGTAATATATAAATATTTTAACATTTCTAACAGATATCTCATATCAGTAATGAGAACTTTCTTACTTTTTAATATTTATACTTCTATGCAGGTAAAATTTATATAGTTAAATGCATGTATCTTTTTTTTTTTTTCATGTATCTTGATTGTGTAATTCATTGAGTTTTCTTAAAAGTATATATCCTTCTGGCTTACTTCACTCTGTATAATGGGCTCCAGTTTCATCCATCTCATTAGAACTGATTCAAATGAATTCTTTTTAATGGCTGAGTAATATTCCATGGTGTATATGTACCACAGCTTCCTTATCCATTCATCTGCTGATGGGCATCTAGGTTGCTTCCAGGTCCTGGCTATTATAAACAGTGCTTCGATGAACATTGGGGTGCATGTGTCTCTTTCAGATCTGGTTTCCTCAGTGTGTATGCCCAGAAATGGGATTGCTGGGTCATATGGCAGTTCTATTTCCAGTTTTTTTAAGAAATCTCCACACTGTTTTCCATAGCGGCTGTACTAGTTTGCATTCCCACCAACAGTGTAAGAGGGTTCCCTTTTCTCCACACCCTCTCCAGCATTTATTGCTTGTAGACTTTTGGATAGCAGCCATTCTGACTGGCGTGTAATGATATGGAATTTAGAAAGATGGTAACGATAACCCTATATGCAAAACAGAAAAAGAGACACAGAAGTACAGAACAGACTTTTGAACTCTGTGGGAGAAGATGAGGGTAGAATGTTTCGAAAGAATGGCATGTATACTATCTATGGTGAAACAGATCACCAGCCCAGGTGGGATGCATGAGACAAGTGCTCGGGCCTGGTGCACTGGGAAGACCCAGAGGAATCGGGTGGAGAGGGAGGTGGGAGGGGGGATCGGGATGGGGAATACGTGTAAATCTATGGCTGATTCATATCAATGTATGACAAAACCCACCGAAATGTTGTGAAGTAATTAGCCTCCAACTAATAAAAAAAAAAAAGAATTCAATTAAAAAAAAAGTATATATCCATGTAACTATTACCTTATTCAGGAAGTAGAATGTTTTTATTACTTGAGAACTTCCTCTACTACTTCCTTCCTCCTAAGCCTAATTCTCATAGGAGACAATATTCTGATTTCTATCATCATAGATTAGTGTTACCTGTTCTTGCAATTAATTAAATGGAATCACACAGTATATGTCTGACTTCTTCCACTCATCTTAATGATATTGAGATTTACATGTATTATTCCCTGTACCAGTAGGTTAACATTTTTTTCTATTTAATTGTAGAGTAATATTCCATTGAATGGGACTGTTACAGTTTATTATTCATTCTCCTGTTGATGGGCATGAGGGTTGTTTCCAGTTTTTAGCTATTTTTAATATGTTGGCAAATCTTTTATGCAATTACCTAAAAATGGAATTTGCTTGATTGTAAGATATAGTTTGCTTAATTTTATAAGAAACTGTCAAAGAGTTTTCTAAATAGGTGGAAACTTTCACAATCACCACCTGTGATATATGATATTTTCTACAATCCATCATCACCAACATTTGAAGTTGTCGTTCTTTTACTCAGTTGAATAAGTGTGAGATGTTATCTTATTGTGACTTCAGTTTACAGTTTGGTCACTTAAGAAGATAAATTTTTATAAGATTAGCTGCCAGTTATAAATCTTTGGTAAAGTTTCTGTTTAATTTTTCCCAAAATTTTATTTATCATTTTGAAGTAATTTTTAGACTTACAATTTTCAAAAATAGTACAGAGAATACTTGTATATTCTTTACCTTGATTTTCTAATGTTGACATCTTATATAACCATTATTATAATATTAATACTTAAGCAATCTTTGAAATATGTAAATTCTATTGGTTAGTCTGAAGACCATAATTTTATTTTATTGTTTACCCCGTGGATGTTTGTCACATGGTTTTTTTAATTAATCAATTTATTTTAATTGGAAGCTAATTATTTTACAATATCATGGTGGTTTCTGCCATACATCAACATCAATCTGCCATGGGTACACATGTGTCCCTCCATCCTGAACCCCCCATCCCACTTCCTTCCCCATCCCATCCCCCTGGGTTGTCCCAAAGCACCAGCTTTGGGTGCCCTGATCATGCATCGAACTTGCAGTGGTAGTCTCTTTTACATCTGGTAATATACATCTTTCAATACTGTTCTCTCAAATCATCCCACTCTTGCCTTCTCCCACATAGTCCAAAAGTCTGTTCTCTATATCTGTCTCTTTTCCTGCCTTGCATATAGGATTGTCATTACCATCTTTCTAAATTCCACATATATGCATTAATATACTGTATTAGTGTTTCTCTTTCTGACTTAACTTCACTCTGTATAATTGGCTCCAGTTTCATCCATCTCATTAGAACTGACTCAAATGACTCAGTCATGTCCAACTCTTTATGATCGCATGGACTACAGCTTGCCAGGCTTCCCTGTCCCTCACCAACTCCCAGAGCTTGCTCAAACTCATGTCCATCGAGTCAGTGATGCCATCCAACCATCTCATCCTCTGTTGTCCCCTTCTCCTCCTGCCGTCAATCTTCCCCAGCATCAGGGTCTTTTCCAGTGAGTCAGTTCCTCACATCAGGTGGCCAAAGTATTGAAGTTTCAGCTTCAGTATCAGTCCTTCCAATAAATATTCAGGACTGATTTCCTTTAGGATGGACTGGTTGGATCTCCTTGCAGTCCAAGGGTAGAGTCTTCTCCAACACCACAGTTCAAAAGCATCAATTCTTTGATGCTCAGCTTTCTTTATAGTCAAATTCTCACATCCATACATGACTACTGGAAAAACCATAACTTTGACTAGATGAACCTTTGTCTGCAAAGTAATGTCTCTGCTTTTTAATGTGCTGTCTAGGTTGGTCATAGCTTTTCTTCCAAGAAGCAAGTGTCTTTTAATTTCATGGCTGCAGTCACCATCTGCAGTGATTTGGAACCCACAAAATAAAGTCTGTCATTGTTTCCCCATCTATTTTCCATTAAGAGATAGGACCGGATGCCATGATCTTGGTTTTCTGAAATTTGAGCTTTAAGCCTACTTTTTCACTCTCTTCTTTCACTTTTATCAAGAGACTCTTTCGTTCCTCTTCACTTTCTGCCATAAGGGTGGTGTCATCTGCATAAATGAGGTTATTGATATTTCTTTTGGCAATCTTGATTCTAGCTTGTGCTTCATCCATCCTGGCATTTCGCATGATGCACTCTGCATATAAGTTAAGTAAGCAGGGTGACAGTATACAGCTTTGACGTACTCCTTTCCCAACTTGAAACCAGTCTGTTGTTCCATGTCTGGGTCTAACTGTTGCTTCTTGACCTGCATACAGGTTTCTCAAGAGGCAGGTGAGGTGGTCTAGTATTCCCATCTCTAAGATTTTCCTGTTTGTTGTGATCCACACCGTCAATGGTTTAGTATAGTCAGTGAAGCAGAAGTAGATGTTTTTGTGGGATTCTCTTGCGTTTCTGTGATTCAGCAGATGTTGGCAATTGAATTTCTGGTTCCTCTGCCTTTTCTAAATCCAGCTTGTACATCTGGAAGTTCTCAGGTCATGTCCTGTTGAAGTCTAGCTTGAAGGATTTTGATCATTACCTTGCTAGCATGTAAAATGACCACAATTGTGGTGTTGTTTGAACATTCTTTGGGATTGGAATGAAAGTGACCTTTTCCAGTCCTGTGTCCACTGATGAATTTTCTAAATTCGCTGACATACTGGCTGCAGCACTGTTAACAGCATCATCTTTTAGGATTTTAATTGGCTCAATTGGAGTTTCATCACTGGATAAAATGCTTTAAAGCTGTAGTTTTCTTTAAATCTTGTGGATTTTGTGCAATTTTTGCTTTATAAAATTTGATACTATGGTATTTAAGCTTAATGGAGTCAATTCAATTTTATCTTCCTGTGGATTGCAATCATCTTATTTTTCTATTGAAAGCTCTTTTTAAATCTCTGGTATGTTATTTTGAATATTTTAAAATTTAATATCACTTTTTGGATGAGATATTATAATCTTATTATTCTCATTTATATGACAGGCAGTGCTGTTTTTATTTGCATATGTCATTTTATAATCCTCTCTTGTTTTAAAGTGACTTATGGTGTTTTATATGACTTTAATCTGTTTTTATGTAACTTGTATTTCCTCCATTTTACTTAGGTTACATACATATCTTTAAGTTATATGGTGAAGCAAACATATATTTTAATTTGATCAAGTTAATAGTGGCTTTCTTTTTTGAAAAAAGAAAATATCACCTATCTAGGGTGTGTCTTCAATTATCTCCCAGCAATGGACAGGTATTTGGGATTCAGCATCAGGTTGCCTGTTTTAGGACAAGGGGAGTCTGGTCACTGTACTCTTCTTTCCCTTCTAACCCAACTTTGGGAACTCAAGGAACACCTAGTCCACCCTCTGTCCCCGCCCCCAATTCGCAAGAGCCCTGCTCATACACTGCACTGTGTGCTCAGTGGCCACGGCTGTCCACTGGGAAGCAGCATTGACTGCTTTCCTGTGAATGATCCCATTATCTACTTGGTAATGCTCTGTTCCCACCACCTCTGTGCCACAGCATTGCACTGGGTTTAGGGCAGCCAAGAGTGGAGAAGAGACTTGTATGATACTGTATGATATCACTTAAGTGCAATTTAAAAACAATACAAATGAATGCACATGTAAAATAAAAACAAACTCTCAGATTTAGGGGCTTCATTGGTGGCTCACTGATGAAGAACCTGCCTGCCAATGCAGGAGATGTGGGTTCAATCCTTGGGTCAGAATGATCCCCTGGAAGAGGAAATGGCAACCCACTCCAGTATTCTTGCCTGGAAAATCTCATGGACAGGGGAGCCTGACAGGCTACAGTCCATGGGGTCACAAAGATTCAGACACGTCTTATCAACTACACAGATGGATTCCTTATTCATGTAATAAAATAATTAATAACTATGACAATAAATGTTTTTATTATTAAGTGCACAATTAAAGGTGGTAGATTGTGTGCTGAAATGTTTGTAAATCTTGAACTTCATAAATTTTCCAATTAACCCATACATTTTATAATAGTACAAATTTGACACATAATATATGTAATATATTTTATATATGTGCCTAAATTGTGAACATACTTATACTGCCTTTCTCAAATTGCTCTTTTAAATAATAAATGTCTTTATAAACAGATAAAGCAGCTTGGCGTGAACAGATGCTGGGAACAGCAACAATAATGGTAGTCATTATAGTAACTGATTGAGGCAAAATTTGAACCCAGATATACCTTAACTGCAGAACTATTTGCTTAACCATTTTACCTCGATTCTGTCCACATCCTTGCTTCATTTTGTTGGCATAATCTCAGATTTTAGTCCCCTAGTTACATACTGCATTTGTATAACTATCTTTAATTTTAATATCCTTACAAATATATTTATTACACAAAGTCAAATTAGTGAATTTATTTCATCATTGGATTCTGTTTTGCAGCACCAGATACACTGTATAATCAACAATAATTACGTATCAAAGAGAATTTGGTTGTCACCTCTCGCTCCATGATACTTCCTTCACATCACTTTTAACTTTTTTCCCCCATTGGAAGTAGTATATTCTCAAAAAGAACTGTTCAAGAAACACTCAGGAAATAATATAATTCCTCAACCTTGATATTATTAGCCACTCTTTGCATTTCCTCATAATTGTCTTGATTAGTCATATCCCTTGCTTATAAGTGAAACATATACTACACAATACCTTATAAGGGGAAAAGGAAATGCTTTCTCTGTGGAATCCAGGAGTCCAGGATCTAAAGAAGCATCTGACTTCTGCTCATTTCTCATCTCTTGGTTATGTTTCTTGGCTTTAATTCTGCATCTTTTTAATTTAGATGACTGGCAAAAAAAAAAAAATTAAGTTCTAAAGTCAGTTTATCTATTTTGCAATTTGAGTAAAATGTGAACTTTTTTCTCCCCATTTCTATGTAGAAGTCCAAGAGTGGAGGAGTGGGCCTGACTTGAGTCACTAAGATGTTCATTGACTCAAAAAAGAGGAACCATGAGTAGTCTGGTTATATCCCCAGTGGTGGTAGGGTACCTCATGATTATCAGCTCTTCCAATACCTCATAGTCTAGAAGAGAATGTTCTCTAAGAGAAAGGGAAAGGGAGTTAGTTGCAAAAATGGCCAGGCAGCTATAAAGTTTAAGTGCGACTACCTGCTACCAGTGTGCCAAGTGCTCTAATGCAAGCCTTTATGACCATACATGTCAATAATTAACCACAGGCTTACATTATCAAACAATCCTACATATCACCAAATATGCATTATAATCTGATAGACAACAGGAAGGACTCCCTCCCTGCTCAAGTATGTTCAGTGATCTAAAGAGTTCAGTTTTCTAGGGCTTTAAAAGGTATATGATGACAGTAGTTGGAGAGTTCCTTCTTTACGGACTATTATGACTTAAAAATTCCTTCTATCAGGACTTTAGGATTAGGCTTTAGATTTCAAATTTGTATATGCAGTTCTTTTGAAGCACATAGGCAATTTGATTGAGGAGACATCTTGAGATATGAAACATAATTGGGCATTATTATTTATCATGGTATTTAAATCAAGACTCTACCTTTAGAGAAAAAGTAGTTCTTTCTGTCTTGGCCTCAGGCTGCTGAAATGAGTAATAATGCATCACTTACTTCCTGAGGCAATAACCTCCTAAATGGACTCTTTTAAGGGTCAGAGATTCAGGAAATAAGTGTACATCTGGAGGTGTTGGTGAAGATTTCTCATCTCACTCTGACTTGGAAAGAATATGGCTATTGCAAATTTTCTACTTTCATGACCATTTGACCTTCAGATTCCTACATTTTATACGCAGAAAAGACTCTACAAAGCTGTGTGCTGTTCCCTGCTCTTAAAAGAGCAGCTTGGGATGGCACTTATTTCATTGTGGCGGCATCATTGTGGCTGACTACCACATTGTCAACATTATTACATTTTTTGATAAAGATCCAAAGACTTTCAGGTCATGAATATCCAAAAGGCTATGTTAATGCACCACATTGGTATAATCTCGAAATTATTGGCAATTTTCCATTGGAAAGCCCAACCAGTTAGACATAGGATATAAAAGTATGGTAGAACTTTCTCAAAGGAACTAGGGAGTAAAGAATGTAATATATGTTAGGCACACAAATTATTCCTTTTTGCTTTGATTCCTTTCCACTGAAAGGAGCTCCCAACCTCCACCCTGCCTGCTCATCCTTCATCTCAGTGAGGCTCTTTTCAGGCTATTGTAGAATTGAGTGTATAAAATTAAATTAATATTTCTCTTCCTAACACTTATAAACAAAAGGAACAAACTTGAAAAAGAAACTGTGTCTCTAATATATAATAAAAATAGGACATTGGCCTGTACAACAAATGGAAAGGTTTCATCCACCTAAATGAAAATAGTACCAGATGAAGGAAAACACTGGAGACCATTCATTTCTCTAACTGCAATTAGAGTACCAATTTTTAAATTTTATTTGCAGACATATAAATGCAATATTAACAACTCTTAGAAGAAGCAGCTACTTTTGTTCTGAGTAGACCATAGGGGAAGCAGTACCAACTGCGTGTTATATTTATACAATTTAAAATGGCAGGGCTTGGTATTTTCTGTCTCTGACGTCTAACTGAGAATCCTGCTCTAGACAGCATACCTGGTGTCAGACCACAGGGAACCCTCTTCAGCATGTTCCAAACTCTTCTAGGTAACATTGACCTTCTCTACCCGGGTTTAGAGGACAATTAGATTCATCATTAACAAAAGTAGAGACATAATTTGAGAAAAAGTTAGAAAAAATATTATCTACATAAAACTTCAGGGAGAAGTTATGTCATCATTCTTAGACTTCTTTGTAATTTTGTTTAGTTATTGTTTTTATTTGAATTACTGTCAATGTTTCATCCTTGATAAACTGTAAGCTTGAGACTGTCTTTTTCATATTAAGATACTAGTACTTCTCATGCTTTTCTGGTCATGGTATGTGTTCAATAAATACAATGATTAAAGAAATGAGCAACTATATGTATTACATATTTAGACTATATGTATTATATATATACACATATAAAAAGCTATATATAGATTCAAGAATATGCAACTGCATACATACACACACACATTATTCTTTCAATCTGATGTGAGTTTTAGTGAGCATGAACAAATGTGTAAAGTTCAAAGGATATAATGAAGAAACATAATTTGAGGTCAGTGTCAGAGATGCAGGTATGATATAGACAATAGGAGTGCATTAACAACTTCACATTGTCTGTCAGCACTATACTGAGTTCCATGAAATCAGCCAGAGGAAGGATTATACTCTCCTTATATCTAATACAGTACTGGGCATAGATGCATGCTATAGCAGTGCTTATCTATTGAATAAATTGCCAAAAAGGTGAATGATTGAGTGAATGGACAAAGAGGATTTGTTCCCTACCTGCTGTGGGAAGTTTCTTTTAGTTTCTCTATGAAAGAGACAGTTGTCTCTGGAGAGAACCCATAGCTAAAATCATGATGAGATTTCATTTTGGAGGTCATGATGGGTCTTTTCCTAGCCCATCTTAAAAAGATTGCAAACATAATGCTGTATATGCTTGAACTGATACAGTTCCTTCCTTTGGAAGGGTTATTTGTTGTTTGATTAATATTATACATTGAATGAGTGAATAAATGCAGAAGTAGATGTGATAAGGCTATCCTTTCATTACCAGTTAATGAAATTTTGCTATGTACCAGCCTCATGCTTACCCTGCATCTATTGTCATCTTGCTTATAAAATCTGTGTGTGTACATCTAGGTATGGCTTACATCCACTTAAAGAGAAACTCCAATGTTTGGAGCTCAAGGAAGGTGTCTTGGGACATACATTGCCCTAGTGACAGAGCAGCTACCTCTACCGCAGCTGGGTAGAATGGCTACTCCAATAAAATATAAGCTTACTCCCTCACATACTCCACCTACTTTTTCTCTGCCCTTTAAATCCCTGATTCTGGCTGAGATGTAATAGGCATTAAATGGTTATGGTCCACTTTCATGCCTTGTCTCCAGATACTCAGAAACCTCTAAAATTAAAAAATCAGAAAACTAAAACTATAGAACAGTTTATTTTACGTAGTTACTAAATAACCAGAAATAAGCTGAAGAGCAAGAAAGTAAGGGAGTATGTCATGTAGGGAAGAAAAACACCGGCGGGGGGAACAATGTAAGAGTCGTCATCATGAACACTATTTTTAGTGAACCAGTCTATTCTAGCCCCTGTGTGTTCAATCACTTAGTCATGCTCAACTTTTTGAGACCCCATGGACTCCTTTGTCCTTGGAATTTTCTAGGCAAGAATACTGGAGTGGGTTGCCATTTCCTACTCCAGGGGTTCTTCCTGACCCAGGGATCGAACCTATGTCTCCTGCATCTTCTGCACTGGAAGGTGGATTTTTCACCACTAGGATCACCTGGGAAGCCCCTATGGTTGCTGCTTAATATAATACTACCGTGTCATCTTTAGAGCAAACCTAGATATTATTTTCTCTATCACAAAAAAATATTTACCTTAAGGTAAATAACTACCAAGTAGCATATATATTAGTGTCTTCCCTGGTGGCTCAGACGGTAAAGTGTCTACCTACAATACAGGAGACCTGGGTTTGATCCCTGGGTTGGGAAGATCCCCTGGAGAAGGAAACGGCAACCCACTCCAGTACTATTGCCTGGAAAATCCCATGGACAAAGGAGCCTGGTAGGCTATAGTCCATGGGGTCACAGAGTCAGACATGCCTGAGCAACTTCACTTCACTAGCATATATATTAGTCTTAACTTTGAACTTCTGGATTCAAAGCCCACATTCTAGGATATCACTCTGTGTACCAGCATAGAGTATGCTTTAAATTCATTGATTCAACCTAAAAATATTTGTGGATCATGTAGTATGAGAAAGTTACTCTTCTAGGCAGTGGAGAAATAGTTGTGAGCAAGATAGTAATCATGGAAATAGAATATATTAGTAGGTGCAATTGCATACTCATTAAGGAAATGAGCGCCAGAATAGATTTCCTGGATTCCAATTCCCATTCACCGTGGTTTCTTGGTTGTCTCTGTAGTGAGTGGAAGTGAGATGTGCCTGCCATTACCAAAATTACAAAAGATAATAGCATCTGGCACATTATGTGTTCAATAAAAATTGCTTGTGACTCTTTGAGAAAACATATATTTTAAAATAATTGATTACATTACATATAGCAAATGCTGGCTCCTGAAAAATATCACCAAAGCTTGTTCCCCTTATGACAATAAGAGCCCACCTTGGTAGAGTCTCAGGAGTATATCACAGAGGGCAATACACTCTGAAATTTCATTCAAGGTCGATCTTTTCATTGTGGGAACTTGAGAAAGTAAGCAATACAGAATTCCCCTTGAGTGGTAAGGCTTGGATTCCAACATCAAGATCTAATTTTTCTTCTAGAATTAAATTATCTGAGGATCTCTTCTTAGAAGAGAAACTGATGGGTCAAAATATGACCTGAGTGATGTCCAAAAGTATACTGATGACAGAACTTAGTTTATCAAGGTAGCAGATTCCTCCAGTGTGCAGGATCTTACCAAGAGACTTTTGCTTCACTAATCCAATACCAGTCTTTCAGAACTACACAGTGATCTGTTTAAAGCCAAAATACCCCAGGAGATTTTCAAATATTTTTGTAATGTTTCAGTGTTACTGATCTCTTAGTGCTAGACCATAAATGTTATAGTATCAATATCATTGGTAGATCTAAAGCAAAAATAGTGAATTTTATGAAATCTGAGAAAATTAGACACCTCCAAGTAGATATTGTTTGCTCTGTAGTTCTCATGAAATTCTATTCCTGTGAAAGTTCAGTTACAAAAGCTGACTTCCACCAAAGACCTGCCAGTATTGTTTTCATAGACATAGGAAACTCCTCCTCCAGATATGACAAGGTAGTAATTTTAGATTTCTGTCTATCTAGTATGTTGTTGTGTTTGCTTTGTCTTCAGTGGTTGGGCCTCAGTTTCTGATTCATTTCAAAGAATTGAAACCAAGAGAAATTGGGTGGTTCACCATGAAAAATGTGTACAAATTCAACAATCAGTTTGATTATATGCTTTAACCCTTCACACATAAATTGTGTGTTTTGTGTTTTTATTAGAATCGTACTAAGGAGTGATTACATGCAAAATAAATAAAGTGATATAAATAATAAATGCCTTATAAGTAGCATAATTAAATGTAACCTAAACCTTAAACCAGGTAGATAAGAAAATAAACAATGAAGGAATACAGATTAAATCATGACAGTTTGTCATATTTTTTTGTAGATCTTAAGGGGAAGCCATTTCTTTCCAAAGAATATCTGCTTCTAATGGGTTCCTAAGATTTCTTAGCTTGAGGTCTCCAGTAATGATTTAAGATGGTTTATGCCTCTTTAATTGAAAGACATCACACTTAAATATCAACCTCGTGAAATTTTACTTCTGCACCAGCCTCACCATCCTCAACACTTCCCTGGTGGCTCAGATGGTAAAGAATCTTCCTGCAATGCAGGAGACCCAGGTTCGATCCCTGGATTGGGAGGATCCCCTGGAGAAGGAACTGGCTTACCCAATCCAGTATTCCTACCTGGAGAATTCCATGGGCAGAGGAGCCTGGTGAACTACAATCCACAGAGTCACAAAGTCACGTAGGACTGAGAGACTAACACTTTCACTTTCTAGGAGATTATTGAGGAAAATCATTTGTGTCATTTGATTTAAAGGAGACCCTAACCTAAAATCAAGCTGGCATAAATTTCTACTTGTTTAACTGCTATGACTATTTATTGCAACAAGGTCAAGACAGATACGTGGTGGTCTCTGAGGATTCCAGTGAAGTTAAATCAGAACACCAAGTTTGTCCACGTCACTCAGATAGGAATTGGTAGAAAGTTTTATTATAAATACAACTTGATGAATTGCTGGTGACTCATCTGAAATATTTGGCCAGGATTTCTTACAATAGAGCAGAGTCCAGAAGTAGAGGTGATATTACTAGACTTGTCCTGTTACTAACTCAAAAGGAACAATTCACTGAACCCCAAGAATCAAGCTTATTGTCATTAAAGCAATCGTTAGGCCATGGGAGTTTGAATGAAGCTGAGAATGTTGCTAATTTGACCTTAAGATTTCTGTTTATTCTATCCTTCCTGAAGATTGGAGCAATGTGGACAGTAAGGTTACTGTGTGACTGGAAGAGATGTGCAAAACTTCAATTACAGTCTCAGTAAAATGATTGTGCCTAGTATTATTTCAGAAATAGTTTGGGAACACAAAATCATGTAATATATTACTACTGGCAGAGCTGGAATTCTCCAATAAGGCTTTAGTTCCCCCTTGCCAAATAAGCAATTATGATATATATTTAAAGCACCTTCCAGAAAGTATGAAATCTATTTGGACATGTTTAAAGGAATTCTAAGTTTTGGGCTCTTATCCATACCCCACCTTTACAGATTTATCAAGAACAACAAATGAGACATTCACCACAGACACCCTCAGTGACTTTGTAAGGTTTCTCAACTAGAGAAACAGTAGTCAATTTGTCTTTACTGTGGTAGATGATTTCATGTTAAATGTTTGCAGTTCTCCATTTGATGTCACCTGGTGTGGCTAAGTATCCATAATGAGAGTGCTAGAGATTATTCCATGTAATTTACCTGCAGATCTCTCCCAGTAACTCTGTGATGACTCTGGAGCCAATGGCACCAACAGGTTATCTGAATCTCTCAAAAGATACAATCGTGAGGGATAGGATGTTAGTGAGTGCTGCCTGTTAGGGCATTTATTTAGCTTTCATGGTATCCTCTCTTGATGGGTGTTTACTTTTGTAACAGCTACCTCTTTAGAAAACTTCAGAGCACTCTAAAGTTACCTAATTTGCTGACCATTCTTTGTTGAGGCTCCTGCAGAGATCAAGAACCCTGTTTATTCTTAAAGATTTAAAAAATAATGGACTACACTCAAAGTATACTTATTATCACTCTGTATCACTCTCTCACATCTCTCTAATCAGATCTGTGGAATGTAATGAGTTCTGCCTTGTGGATATATTTTGCCTTGGGACATAGTCTAAATATGCTGTTGATTTTCCTGAGTGACAAATAAGTATGGACTATTTTGATCCAGAGTGACAGTAACAAAAAACTAGATCACGAATCTATCACTATAAAGTTTACTGCCTCAAGGAGTTATTGAAAATAAAATGGTATGGGTGTTGTACTATAGGGAAACAGGGAAAAACGATTCTATTTATGGCTCTGAGGTCCTAAACAAATCTCTGTCTCTGTCAAGTAGGTTTTTGGAATTGGAGGGTTAAGCTATTAGAAGGACTGGTGTAAGTTTTTTGCTTCTGTTTTTAGCCCTCAGTTCCTGGTTTTAGAAGATACAGTGCATGTTTGGATAGCAACGTAGATGGATAAATCTTTTACACTATGTTTAGCCCAAACAATCCTACCTATGTAAGTAGAAAGTCTTGTGCACCGGAATGGGTGCTTCCTTGAGATCTTCAGTTTGGGCTCAGTTTAGATACAGAAATAGCAGTATATCAGTTTCCAAATTATCCACTTTCTTTATGTGGAGGGGAGTCCTCAGGGACTTGAGGCCTAGACCCTCCGGAGAATGTTTAGCTTGTAATTCCATTTATACAGTGATTCCCTACCTATCAAGAAAGTAGAAATGGTATTACAGTGGAAGAACAAATGTAATTTAGATAAAGTCTGAGGGTTATTGGAGAAATCTGCCACCTGAATACTTGTCATTTCTAAGGAACAAGTTGTGTAATAGTGGTAGTGTTTAAAATTGATATTATAGCACCCATATCGATTTTTTAAATTGCAAGTTTATCCTTTAACGTTGTTATACTTTTGACTTTAAGGGTAAAATGTAGGCTATTAGTTGCCTGATACGCATGTAAAGCATCTTGATTGATTGCTTATTTTATTTTGTTTTTTTACTGTTTAGATTCTCAGCTAATGCAAAACTGTTATTTTCCCAAAGTACTTAATGTTTACAGGTGTCTGGGATGGGAGGATGTAGTTTTGTCTCTAGTCTGATTTTGTTTTTATTATAAAACTCAATGTTTAGTGCAGTGCTGCAGATCTAATAATGTATTTCCCTTTCTAGTTTTTTTGTTTTCATATTAAATCCTCTATGTCTGGTTTAAGTTTATTTGTATCCTCTTCCATAATTTTTAATACTTATTATCTAACATAAAGTACCCTAATTAATATTTTTAATGAGTGTTTGCCTTCTTGCACTAGAATGTAAACATGTTGAGCATAGAGATTTTTGTGTGTCCTTTATTAATACCAATGTCCTGTATTAATTAATGTCCTGTATTAATACCAATGCCCTGACTGTGAGAAACATAAAAATTAGCTTAAATTTTAAAACCAAGTGCTAAACTTACTTCAAATTATTGGTCTGGTAAGGGAGAAACTGCAAGAGAAATTTCAACATTTTGCTTCTTGAAGAAAAAAGCAAATTTATAGTGAATTTTGAGGATGAGTGAAATTTGACTAAATTTATAATAAGCAGCATTTGGGGTAGATCAAAGCAAAAATGAAGTTGACTGGATGGATTGATTTGATCAAAGCTAAATAGAGATGATTGGAAGGATTGGAGAGTAGATCAGTTCTAGTAGTGTTTACTAAATGTAAAGATTTAGTTAAAAACCAGTTATAACCACTTTTGCAGCTTCCTGAGCAGTGGGTAATTTTATCAGGAAAAGTAGAATTTGCAGCCTTTTTGTACATGTGGATGAGGTCCTTCCGGCAAATGTGACATTTTTTTTAAATCTCACCATCCAAACCTAAACATAAACATGAGAACATAAAGTTCATTGTCATTTAAATACTCTTATTTGCCTTTGTAGATAATTTTAATTTTTCCTAAATTAAAATTGTAATTATCAATAACATTTGAAAAGTAAATAATTTGCCAATCATTTAAAAAATATGGTTGATCATTGAACAACATGAATTAGAGGTACAAATAAGTCTTCCCTCCCCAGTTGAAAATCTGTATATAACTTTACAGTCAGCAGCTTGTATCTGTGGTTCTGCATCCAAGGATCCACATTCACAGTTTCAACTAAATCCTGTAGTACATACTTGTTGAAAACAATCATATAATAAATGGATCTACACAGTTGAAATCATGTTGTTCAAGGGTCAGCTGTATCAATGAAATAGAAAAAAATTCCTTAAGAACACAGCTAGTGAAAAAAAACACACAAGAATAAATAGAAAGTATAAATTGTCCTGTATCTGTTAAAGATACTGAATCCAAAGTGAAAATCCTTCCAAACGAGACTACTCCAGTCATGAATATTCTCACCAGTAGATTTTTACAAGTATTTAAGGAAAAAAATATAGTATTAATTCCCATTTTCTCAGAATAGCTTAACTAAACCTGATAACACTGTTAAAAATGAATTTATAGAATACTACTATTATTATGATGATATATATTATATGATAATTATCATAATTATATCATGTTTATATCATGATATTAATTATATTAACATTTTATTTATTTTTAATTTTTAATTAAAATTTTTTAATTTTAAAATTTAATTTTTAATTTTTAAATTAAATAAATTTAATTTATTAAATTAATTTAATAAAATTTAAATTAAAATAAATAAGTAAATAAATAAAATAAACAAAAATAATAAAAATAAAAATACATATATAATATATAAATAAATTAAATAAATAAATAAAATATAAAATAAAATAAAAATATAAAAATAAAGAAAAAATTAAATTACATTAAAATTTTTAATTTTTTAATTTTAAAATTTGAAATTTTTAATTTTTTAATTGTAAATTAAATTTAATTTATTTAATTAATTTATTTAATTAATATTAATCATAATTATATCATAGTTCATAATTATGATTATAGATGTAAACATCCTAAATATAATAATAGTTAGCCACATTGTGTAAAATATGTCAAAACTGATGCATCAGAACCATTTGGGACTTATTTAGTAAAAGTTGCTTTTTTACATTAAAAAAATTAAGATTTCTGGTTTCAACTCTGAAATATGAACGGATAAGAAGTCATTATTTCTGTACTTACAGCAAGATAAAGGTAGGAAAACAGAGAAATCAATGGTTTCCTTGGATCCATCAAGAGGCCTGAAGCTGCAGGGAAAACTGCCACCCCAAAATCTGGAGAGACAGAAATCCATTGAGATACAGGTGAGATCTGCTTAGCTGAAACAGAAGCTACGAATTGGTAGGAAAATTTAACTGCAATTTAGATGAAGAGATGGGCTGAATGTAGAATAAAGTGAAAGGGAGAAACTCCTGGAAACTCTTACACTTTTGTGGGCTTTACCTACAAGAATCTCACATGTTTCTTATGATAAAGATTCGAGAAAAAAAACTCAAGACACCCTTATCTCTGGAACTGGGGTAGTGGAGGAGAGTGATCCTTGTGAAATAAACTCAAAGAATTTTCCATAGCTGAGGCCTGATCTTCAGAGGAAAGACCTGGGAACTTGAAGGAAGGGCATTCCTCTAACTCTGGCCTATTATAGCCATTCAGTCTTACCAATCAGAAAACACACCCACACAAGAAAGTCAATAGAAGTCAGTGCTTCAAGGAAATAGATTAGGAACAGTAGAGTCAGGGAAAAGGGTAGGAGACAAGGAGAAAAACAACTATGCTACTGAAGAAATACTTGTAAAGGCCACAATTCTAAGACATAGGCAAATAAAACGAGAAACTTATTCAAAAATGTTGTGGATCACTTAACTCCCCCACAAGTTTACCATCCCACCAATAAGCTTCATTATAATAACAGTGGATACAGTTGAAAGAGCTTCAAGACAACAGCTTGACAAGACAACAGTACTCTCAGAAGTACCTAGGGAAACCCAGAGTCAAGAGAGGAGACAAAAACAAACACACTAAAGTAATTTAACACTTCTGGTACCTCTAGCAATACAAACATTAAACAGAACACAACTCCTAAAGAGATTACCACAAGTCTCACACCAAAGGCTTATTTACCTCAATTCCAAATACCAGACACAACTCAAAAAACTATAGTGCATGTTACAGAGCAAGAAAAAAGCAGTCTGTAAAGATAAAACAATCAGCAAAACCAGACTCAGGACACAGATGTCGAAATTATCAAATGAGGAATTTAAAATAACTGTGATTCATGTTAAGAGCTCTCAGGGAAAAAGAAGACATTGTGCAAGAATAGATTATATAAGCATAGAAATAAAAAACTACAAGAATCAAAAGGAAATGCTACAAAAAAAAAAAAAAAAACACTAAATGAAGAATGCCTTCATTAGACTCATCACTAGATTCAACACAAGGAGAAAAACAATGCTATTGAAAACAATCCAATAGAAATTTCACAAAATTAAATACAAAGAGAAAAAATAAAGGAAAAAGCATCCAAGAACTGTCAAACAATTTTAAAAAGTTAAATACACATAACTGGAATCCCAGAATGAGAAGAGAGAGCAGAAAAGCAGAAGAAATTTTCAAAGTAATAATGGTCAAGGATGTTTCAAAATGAATGAAAAACATTAAATCACAAGTGTGGGAATTTAGAGAACAGAAAGCAGGAAAAAATGCAAAGCACACAAACCACACACAAGCAAACAGTAACAACATTAAAGCCTAGGCATAACCTATTCAACTGAAAGAAAGTGAACGTCGCTCATTTGTGTCCAAGTCTTTGTGACCCCATTGACTATACAGTCCATGGAGCTCTCCAGGCCAGAATACTGGAGTAGGTAGCCTCTCCCTTCTCCAGGGAGTCTTCCCAACTCAGGAATCCAACCGGGATCTCCTGCATTGCAGGCAGATTCTTTATCAACTGAGCTCTCAGGGAAGCCCTCAATTGAAAGAAACCAAAGACAAAGAGAAAATCTTGAAAGAAGTTAGAAAAATACCCACAATGCATTAACTATAGAGAACTACAGTGAATTACAGTGGACTTATCAGAAGCAAAATTAAGAGAATGTGATGTGAAATATTTAAAATGTTGCAGGAAAGAAATATTGACCTAGAACAAGATTATTCTTCAAAAATAAAGGAGATATAAATACTCTCAGACAAACCAAAAATGAGGAAATTCTTGCCAACAGACCTGGTGTACAAGAAATATTAGAAGTTCTTTAGGAAGAAAGAGAATTATACAGGTCAGAAACTTGGATTGCCATAAAAGAAGAGCATTGGGGAATAAATGAGGTAAAATAAAATTATTAGTTCCATTATTCTTAAATAATCCTAAAATGCCTAAAGTAATAATAGCTATAAAATGCTGGTTGATTATGGCATATAGATAGTGAAACAAATGACAGTAATGTCACAAAAGATGGGAAGGAGAAATTGATAATACTCTGATCTAAGGAGCCTGTACTACACGTGAAGGGGTATAGTGTAATTTGTAAAGCGAGTTTGAATGAGTTGAAAATTTTTATTATAAGTTCAGGAGAAACCAATAAAAGATAAAAAGAATAATTGATATGCTAAAAGAGGAGATTAAATGGAATCATGTAAAAATCAACTAAAAGCGGAGAATGCAGTAAAATGGGGGGAAGAAAGAGAATAATTCAATGACTAATAAACAGTTACAAATTGGTAGATATTAACTGGTAGTATTAATAATTATTTTAAATGTGATGGTTTAAAATACAGGGATTGCCAGAATGAATTTAAAAAGAACAAACCCAAGACTCAACTAAATGTTGTCTATAAGAAACCTACTTTAAAATTAAAGATTTAGGTCAATAAAGGTATTGAGGAAACTTTCAGGAAAGGTATTAAGAAACATATATCATGTAGAAACTAATCACAAGATAGCTGAAGAAGCTGCATTGATTTCAGACAAAGCCAGCTTCAGAACAAGGAAGATTATCAGGCATGAAGATTATTTAATGTTAAAGGATCCATTTTTAGAGAAGACATAACAATCATGAATGTATGTGCCCCTAACAACAAAGTATCAAGATAGGTAAAAGTTGAAGGAACCCAAAGTAGAAATAAACAAGTCAACTATTATAGTTGGAGACTTCAACAGCTCTCTGACAGTAACTGATCAAGCAGACAGATCAGTAAGGATATAGATGATCAAAAGAGCACTATCAAATTTGTTTGTCTGATACTTACAGACTATTCCATCCATGAAGGAGAATACACATTCTTCTAAAGGTCATATGAAATAGTGACTGAAATAGGTCATATCATGTTCCATAAAACATACCTTAACAAATGTAAAAGATTAGAAGCTATACAAAGCAACAATGAAACAAAACTGGTAGTTGATAAAGATATAGCTGGGAAGTCTCCAAATATTTGAATTAAACATTTCAAAATAACAGATACATCAAGAAACATTAGAAAATATTTTTTTATATTTTAAGCGAAGTAAAAATGAAAATATTACTTACCATAATTTATCAGATGCAGCTAAAACATCACTTACAGAAAAAAAAAAATCAACATTACATTTATACATTAGAAGATTTAAAAGACCTAAACCAATAATCTTAAGTTTTTACCTTGGAAAAATAAAGAACACTTTAAGCCTAAATAAAATAGAAGACTATTAATAACAACAGTTAGAACAGAAGTCAGTAAAATTAAGAACAGAAAAACAATAGAGAAAGTAAACAAGAGGTAGTTCTTTTAAAAGACCAATAAAATTGCTAAAATTCTACCCACGCTAAGGAAAGGGGAAAAAAGATACAAATGGCCAATGATAGAAATGAAAAAACAATCAGTTCTGATTCTAAGGATAGTGAGAGCATAATAACAGAATACTCTGAACTCTATGCTCCCAACTGGATAACTTCGATGAAATAGAACAGTAGTTTTGGTAGTTTGTCTTACAAGGAAAAATACATATTCTAAATAGCCCATACAAGGAAAAATACGTATTCTAAATAGCCCTAAGTCTATTAAAGGAATTAACAGTTAATAGCTTTAAAAAAGAAAACACCAAGCCCAGAGAGTTTTGCTGGTTTATTTTGCCAAACATTTAAGGAAGAAGCAGTATCAACCCTCCACCACTGCTTCCAGAAAACGGAAGGGGGATGTATACAGTCGTCTCAGTCCTGTCTGACTCTGTGAGACCCGGTGGCCTGTAACCCGCCAAGCTCCTCTGTCCATGTGTTCTCCAGGCAAGAACACTGGAGTGGGTGGCCATTTCCTCCTCCAGAGGATCTTCCAGACCCAGGGACTGAACTCTCATCTCTGAAGTCTCCTGCATTGTCAGGCAGGTTCTTTATCACTATCACCACTTGGGAAGCACTTGAAAGAAGGGAGTCACTTGCTAATTCACTGTGTTAAACTATTATTTCCCTAATACCATAACCAGATAAAGACATCACAAGAAATTGGACATTACAAACCAATATATGTCATCAGCATCCTCAAAAATATTAGCAAATTAAATCCAATAATATATAGGAAAAATTGTACACAACCAAGTGAAATTTATTCCAGGTATTTCAACATTCAAAAATCAATTGGTATAATCCATCACATCCAAAGGCTACAAAATAAAACTCATATGTTCATATACTATAAAAGCTTTTGACAAAATCCAATATTCATTTAAGATAAAAACTCTCGTAAATTAGTAATGCAGGGAAATTCTCTCGGTTTGGTAAAGGACACCTACAAAAAGCCCTGCAGCTAACATATTTTTTTATGAGAGTCTTTATGCTAATTTCAGAAAAAAGACAAGGATGTCTTCTTGTACCACTTCTATACATCATACTGGAAGTCTTAGCTAAAGCAGTAAGATAAAAAGTATTAAGACGCATATAGATTGAAAATGAGAAGAATAAAACTGTCTTTATTTAGAGATGACATGAGTATCTATGTAGAGAATCCCAAAGAATCTATAAAGCTAAACAAAAACCTCCTGGAATTAAATGAGATAAATGTGCATAACAAGGATAAAGGATATAAGATTAATATAAAAAAAGTCAGTTGTTTTCTATATACCAGTTATGAACAATTGGTGTTTGAAATAAATATTTTTTAAATCCCATTTACATTTGCAATTTTTAAAAAATTAGGTATTCATTGCACATACTTTTGTGTGATCTAAATGCAGAAAGTACAAAATTCTGATAAAAGATAACAAAGAAAATTAAATAATGGCTATTCTGTTTTCATGAATTGGAAAGCTCAGTGTTAAGTCAGTTTTCCCCAGCTTTACCTATGGATACAATATAACCTTATTCAAAGCCCCAGTAAGTTATTTTGTAGATATCAGTGAACTGACTTTAAAGTTTATGTGAAAAGACAAAAGAACTAGAGTTAAGCAATATACTGAAGAAAAACAGGTTTGGAGACTTATTTTGAGACTTACTATAAGCTACCATATAGCATGGCATTGGCAAGTAAATAGACATAGATCTATAGTACAGAATAAAGGATCCAGAGGTAGATACACACTTATAACATTTATAATTACCTGATCTTTGACAGGAGCTCAAAGGCAACTTACTACATAAAAACGGTCTTTTCAGTAAATGATGCTAGAACATGGGATGTCCACATGCAAAAAGGGGATCTAGACACAGTCCTTATGTGTTGCATAAAAATTAACTTGAAATCATAGAACTAGATGTGAAATGTAAAACTATAAAACTTTTCAAAGCAAATATAGGAGAAAATCTATGTGACCTTGGGTTTTGTGATGAGTTTTTAGATATAGCACCAAAAGCACAAAACCATGAAGAAAAAAAGGTAAGTTGAGCTATATTAAAATTAAAAGCTCTGATCTGGCAAAAGACCCTTAAGTTAATGAAGACAGGAGACATTGGGAGAGTACATTTTCAAAACACATATCTGATAAAGATCTTCAGTCTAAATGGATTAAAATTCAACAAAAAGAAAACAACCCATTTAAAATGGGCAAAAAATCTGAATAGACACCTCACCAGAGAAATATACAGATGACCATATGTAAAGATGCCCTACATTATCTGTCATTAGGGAGATGCAAATTAAACAAAAAAATTCTACTACACACCTAGGATAATGGCTAAAATTTTAAAAACTGACAATGTCAATTATTTGTGGAAAATGCAAGCAACAGAAACTCATTCATTGGTGGCTAGAATGAAAAATGGTACAGCAATGTTGGAAAACAATGTGGTTACAAAGCTAAATGTTCTACATTTAGCCACTGTGCTCCTAGGTATTTACCCAAATGTGTTGAAACTTAGGTCCACACAAAAACTGGCACATGAATATTTATAACAGCTTTATTCATAACTGCCAAAAACTGGCAGTAGGTAAGATATCCTCCAGTAGGTTAATCCTTAAAAACACTGCGGCGCACCCACTTTACCAAAAAAAGAGAGAGAGAGACAGAGACACAGATGAACTTTGAATACATTTTGATAATTGAAAGAAGTCAGTTGAAAAGAATATGTATGGTGTGCTTCCATTTATATGATATTCTGGGAAAGGCAAAACTAAAGATACAGTAAACACGTGGTTGTCAGTGGGAGGGCAAGGGCTGAATAGATAAAGCAAACTGAATCTGTCCTTTATGATACTGTAATGGCATATACATGACATTATGCATTTGTCAAAACCCATAGAACTTCACAGCACAAAGAGTAAACCTTAATATATATGATTTTTAAAAACCATTTAGTAGTTGGGGGATCCCAGGTTGGAATATAAAATGTAAAAAGAGAACCTACTGTGTTACAAATGTACGAAACAATGGCGCTTATGGGGTTGTGAAGAAAAGGTGCTAACAAGTGACTAGGGGAGTTAGTGCAATCTGTAAGACTAAAAAAGCAAAGCAACTGTATACAGTCCTGTACTTAATAATAAAGTTGTTTCTCATGAGCATATGTATGGATAGGCAACTCTGAAACCACTACACATACATACTAGAATTAAACAATTAAGTAAATGGTTGGCAGATGGTGTAAGGTTTCTTGCTGTTGGAGTAGAAAGCTATAGACAAACAAGAAGAGGTTAGAGTAATCCATGTAATAATGGGTTTGAATTGGAAGCATCACTATGAACTTATGTTCTGTATTATATATATGTATATGCATGTGTAGTTACACACATAAATATTTATATACACATATAGTTACTTTACATGTTAATCTGTCAGTTGAGAAAGCCTGGAAGCACACCTAAAATCCATAACTTGGTTTCTAATACTAGTCTTCAAAAAACCAAGAGATCCCTTTCAAAAATGGTTGATTCTATGAAGTGAAGTGAAAGTTATTCAGTCATGTCTGACTCTTATGTGACCCCATGGACTATGCAGTCCATGGAATTCTCCAGGCCAGAATACCGGAGTGGGTAGCCTTTCCCTTCTCCAGGGGATCTTCCCAACCCAGAGATCGAAGCCAGGTCTCCTGCACTGCAGGTGGATTCCTTACGAGCTGAACTACCAGAGCCATCAGGGAAGCCCAGAAATCCTGGAGTGGGTAGCCTATCCCTTCTCCAGCGGATCCTCCCAACCTAGGAATCAAACTGAGGTCTCCTGCATTTCAGGCAGATTCTTTACCAGCTGAGCTACCAGGGAAGCCCGATCCTATGAGGGGGCAGGGAATATTAAAGATGAGCCTGGAGCATCCTAGAGGACCAGAAAGTAAGGAATTGCTTCTCTCTCTTTCTAATTATCCATGAATTCACACTAATATAAAAAAAGTGAATAAATACATTGGGCAAATAGATAATTCTTATGTAAAATAATTCAAAACAAATTTTGTAGATACTTTGACTGCAAGGAGATGCAACATAACTTCTCATTCCTCAATTGTGGTCTGTGCATAGTGACTTCCTTGCAAAGAATACAGTGTGAAAGTGGCAAGTGGGAGGAAAAGTAAATTTATGGTGGAGAAACCTGATGAACACTATCTCAGCCAGGTAATCAAGGTTAGTATAGTCATACTGATAGAATGTAACCTTTTATGACAAGATGAGAATGGTACTTTATGATCTTCTTTCCCAAAACCCGTAATGCCAGTATAATCATGAGATAATAATTAGATAAATCCCACTTGAGAGACACTCTACAAAGCACTTAACTAGTTCCCAAATCAGTTCTTGATGTGTCAAAGAATTGATGCTTTTGAACTGTGGTATTGGAGAAGACTCTTAGGTTCCTTGGACTGCAAGGAGATCCAACCAGTCCATCCTGAAGGAAATAAGTCCTGAATATTCATCAAAAGGACTGATGCTGAAGCTGAAACTCCAATACTTTGGCCACTTAATGGGAAGAAATGACTCATTGCAAAAGACCCTGATGCTGGGAAAGATTTAGGGCAGGAGGAGAAGGGGACGACAGAGGATGAAATGGATGGCAACTGACTCGATGGACATGAGTTTGAGAAGCTCTGGGAGCTGGTGATGGACAGGGAAGCCTGGTGTGCTGCAGTCCGTGGGGTCGCTGAGTCGGATACAACTGAGCAACTGAACTGAGTTCTTCTAAAAAATGAGAGGGCTGTCAAAACAAGGAAAATCTGAGAAATTGTCATGGTCAAGAAGATCCTAAGTAGATATAACATCAAAATACAGCATCCTGTGTGGGATCATGGAACAGTAGTAGGTCATTAGGCAAAAACAATGGAAATCTGTAAAAACCATAGACTCAATGTACCATTATCAATTAGTTGTGTGACAAATAAACCACACTATTATCAGATAGTAAAGGTTTGTGAAATGGGGTGTGAGATATTCAGTAACTGTGTTATTTTCAGAGGTTTTTAAAACAAGTCTAAAACTATTATAAATTAAGTTTAATTTTAAGAAATTAAAAATCAATGTAATTCATTGTACTAACACAACAGAGGAGAAATATCATATGATTATCTCAAAAATAAAAAATTTGATAAATGCAAAACTTATTCCTCATAAATCTCATCAGAACTGGGAATTTAACAAAATTCTTCAATGAGATAAGTATTTATAAAATAAATCAATTGCTAAATCCTTAATAATGGAGCTATTGAAAGCTTTTCTCCTATTGACTGAGAATAAAACAAATTTCTATCACCATTTCTAGTTAACACTGTACTAGCTGTTTTAGTGCAGTAAGTCATGCAAAAGGAATAAAAGGTGGATAAGGATTAGAAATGGAAAGTATATGTAAATTCCATTATTTACAGATAACAAAATGGTGTCTATACATTTTGTGTGTTAGTATATATCTCTATCTATCTATATAGCTATATCCCCAAATGATTTGAAAAAACAATTAAAATTAGGAAGTTAATTTAGCAAAGTTATTGTATTTGTAAGCAAATAAATACAATGAAATGTGTTTATGCAAAGTATAAACAGATTTTTAAGTCAACATTCCCAAGAACATCAGAGATAGCAATTATATAAGAAAAGATCTACATATATTATTACAAAACATTAGTGAAAAGAAGTAATACCTCACAAATGAAGAGATATATTCAAATTGGAAGATTTGATTATATTTAGATGTTAATTCTCCCCCAAATATTCATTTTAAATTTTCAATACATTAGCATTCCAAATCCAAATCCCATTAGGAGTTTTGTAAATTGATGCCTGATTTTAAAAATTATATATAATGTAGGTGTGAGGTGTATATAATGCAAAGAGCCAAGAAAAGCCAAGGTTGTCCTGATCAAAATGAACAAAATTTCTTAAGTTATATGATAATTTCAAAGCATTTCAAGAGGTTACAGTAGTTAAGACTGTGTGTGGTGACAAAAGGGAGAAAACTAGCTTAGTGAGAAAAAATAGACTTCACAAACAGATCAAGAAATGTATGGTTACTTGTTTAATAATCAAGGTGCCACTGCTGCATAATGAGGAGAAGATGAAAAAACTTGAATCCATTTTCCAATTTCTAGACATAATGTAGACATATATGAAAAAAAAAGCAGTAAAGATTTTTGAACATAGGAGAGCAGTATCATGATTTTGGTGAATGCAAAAACTTGAATAACTAGCACTAACTGTAAAGGAAACATTTATAAATTGGGTTGCATCAAAATGAAAACTTCTGTTTATCCAAATTAAAACTTAAAATGTATATTCAATAAAAGATCAGTATACATAAATAAACTTATATATGTCAAGAAGTGAGAAAGAAGACATTTAAACAAGCACATCACAAAGGAGGATATCCAAATGGCTAATAAACATGTGAAAAGGTGCTCGAGGTCATTAGCCATGAGAGAAAAGAATATTCAAGCAATAAATGTTTACCAAGATATAGAAAATTTTTAAAATCAAGCTATATATCTATTTAAAATACTCTTAAGACTGTGTCCATAAACATAATCCCAGGTACAGGAAAAATTTGTAAACATATGCTCTAAAGTACGAACATGTGAGTACTTACAGTAGCACCATTTCTGACAGCAAAAACAAAGCAAAGTGCCCATCAAGAGTTGAAAGAATAAGTACACCTTGAAACATGCACACCGTTAAACAACAGGTCACGGGGAAATACAAATGGAGTGGCTAACATGGGAGAGGAGGGAAAGCGAGCCTCAACAGGGGCTCATGCATGGGATGGCCACGTTTGCTGGAGCTGGACTAACAGATACAGTGCTGCTTTACCCAAATCTGGGCCGCACAAGGCTAGATAGTAAATGTCTATACAGTGTGGAATAACAAACTACAAAGCTAAGTTAAAATTTTCTTTAGCACAGGCAGAACTCATCTACAATTTTCAGAGATAGGTTGAAAAAAGAATCTACAGTAGCAACGGTGTGAAGTACAAGCAAAATGAGAATTACCAAAAATGAAAATTAATCTGGACCCTCCCTTTCTTCAGTGATTACAGGCAGTTATAACTCCAAGTATATCTGTGGACTAATAGAAACAAACATCTAAGATATTTGGGTTAGTTCTCTAAGGAACCATGGATTTTATTATGGCTAATTCTTTTCTATGAGTGACTCATATTGATGATATGATTCTCATGAGGAGAAACTTTAATTTCTACCTGAGCTTTGCTTTGATTAAATTTGAAAAGTCTTATCATTTACTAGTATTATTTCCTTGGTGCATTGTCTGGGTACATCTAAAATCATATATAGACAAATTTTATTTGTTAGATTGTTTTGACTTTGCTAAGGTGTTGTGGTATTTGTGGATCATAAATGAACTACTCACAATTGAAGGGCCATGGCAACTGCAGCCAGAGGTTTGAAATCCATGTATATGCTTTGCCCATGATAAGTGAGACAATAAAATCATAAGCACCCTGATACTGATATCTAGCTTCTTATTATCATGTGGCTTTATTAGATTTATTTTAAGTAGAAAATCCATGCTATTAATGATGCCATTGCTTTTCTGTCCTGGCTTCCTGGAAGAGACAGCCAAGAACTGCCTAGTAATAGGATTTTAAATCTGCGTAAAGATTTCTGACAGGTTTCTTGAGGCCAAAGTATATTATTTACATCAATTTGACTAAGTATGATGAATCACTCGCTATGTATAAAGGAATGTGCCCCCCTCCCTGTTTTAGTAATATCCTTCCTATATAAATCACTGAGGAACATGAGCAGTGCAAACATGAAATACATGTTCTTTGACTACTGCCCTGTGTCTGTACTCATACACAAATATAAATGGGAAAGAAGACCCTTTAGCCTACTTCCCCTGAGCTACCCAGTTGTCCTACACTGAATCTCTCAGATCTCCAGTACACTTGGGACCCAGAATTTAAGGACGCTATCCCTAGTAAGAAATTGCAGAACAAAGAATGTGTCAGTGTGGATGGTGCCGTGGTTTTAGTGAATGAGGACGTTTTGTCTTGAGGAGATGTGATTGCCTAAAAATCATGCTTAATGAAATTACTATGGAGCCTAGCAGAGGTGAAAATCCTGGATTATGAAATGAGAGTGAGAATTCTTAGCTTCACTGTTATTGTTGTTCAGTCACTCAGTCATGTCCAACTCTTCACAACCCCGTGGACTGCAGCACACCAGGCTTCCCTGTTCACCATCTCCTGGAGCTTGCTCAAACTTATGTCCATTGAGTCAGTGATGCCATCCAACCATCTCATCCTGCGTCATCCCCTTCTCCTCCTGCCTTCAATCTTTCCCCACATCGTGGTCTTTTCTAATGAGTCAGCTCTTTGCATTAGGTTGCCAAACTATTGGAGCTTCAGCATCAGTCCTTCCAGTGAATAATCAGGGTTGATTTCCTTTGGGATTGACTGGCATGATCTCCTTGCTGTCCAAGGGTCTCTCAAGAGTCTTCTCCAACACCACAGTTCAAAAGCATCAATTCTTCAGTGCTCAGGCTTCTTTATGGTGCAACTCATATCCATACATGACTACTGGAAAAACCACACCTTTGACTATACAGAACTTTGTCAGCAAAGTAATGTCTCTGCTTTTAACATGCCGTCTAGTTTGGTCATAGCTTTTCTTCCAAGGAGCAAGTGTCTTTTAATTTCATGGCTGCAGTAACCATCTGCAGTGATTTTGGAGCCCAAGAAAATAAAGTCTGTCACTATTTCCATTGTTTCCCCTATTTGCCATGAAGTGATGGGACCAGATGCCATGATCTTAGTTTTCTGAATGTTGAGTTTTAAGTCAACTTTTCCACTCTCCTCTTTTGCATTCATCAAGAGGTTCTTTAGTTCCTCTTCACTTTCTGCCATAAGAGTGGTGTCTTCATATCTGAAGTTATTGATATTTCTCCCAATAATCTTGATTCTAGCTTGTGCTTCATCCTGCCTGATGTTTTGCATGATGTACTCTGTGTATAAGTTAAATAAGCAGAGTGACAATATACAGCCTTGACGTACTCCTTTTCCTATTTAGAACCAGTCTGTTGTTCCATGTCTGGGTCTAATTGTTGCTTCTTGACCTGTATACAGGTTTCTCAGGAGGCAGATAAGGTGGTCTGGCATTCCGGACCTTCACTACAACTTCACTGTAGTGAAGTGAAGTGAAGTGAAGTGGCTCAGTCGTGTCTGACTCTTTGCGACCCCATGGACTGTAGCCCACCAGGCTCCTTGGTCCATGGGATTTTCCAGGCATGAATACTGGGGTGGGTTGCCATTTCCTTCTCCAGGGGATCTTCCTGACCCAGGGATTGAACCCAGGTCTCCTGCATTGTAGGCAAATGCTTTACCATCTGAGCTACCAGGGAACTTTACTGTAATAGGAACTCTATTCATAGGCTTCAGATAATAATGTCCATATGGGAAACATGTTTCTTCCACTTCTTTCTGTCTCCTTCTGGGCAAGCAATGGTTTCTTTTATATTGATAAGATTTGGGTGGTTTATTCTCATATTTTTGAAATTATTCCTCAACTTTTTTTTAATGTGTGCACACTAGCTGAATTAAACTGCTTTTGGTAAAAGCAAAGTGCATTTACACACACACACACACACACACACACACACACATATATATTGTATAATGGGATCCTCATCACAAGAATTTCACTTTTCACCTGAGTGCTTTATTGGAATTTGTGTACGTTTTATAATTCATCAAAATCATTTCTATGGTGCCATATTTGCTTTATTCTAAATATCCAAGTAAATAAATTCAAACTTGTTATATTATTTCAAGTTTTTAATGTGTGGTTTTTAATTGTTAATCATTTTTGGACTGTATCTATTCAAAGATCTTGGTAATTGTGAATCTTTGTGATCCAGATATTTGTTTTCTTATTATGTAAAATCAATATAATTAGGAACTTCTTGATAACCTATTTACTTTTTAGGAGTAATACCCAGAAATACAGTTTTCCTTTGACTACTGTCCTACTGCTGTCCTCTTAGACAAAGACTATTGAGAAAGATGACTTTCTTTCTGCCCTGCTATACCAGTGACACATGAAAGCTACACAAACTAACTTCATTGAATGTACCCAAACCCCAGTCTACTTTGGCACAATGTTTTAAGAATACTAACTCTGGTTAGATTTTTCAGAATCAAGCAAATATATAAGGAGAACACCATGGCTTGTGTCATTATGCTAATCCCCAGCATAGGTGCCATTCTTGGGAACAGATGTAGGAGTGTTCTAGGCTGTGCAAAATAAAGCTATGGAAGCAGATTTGATGAAGAGAAAAGAGTAAGGAGTCCTTGAAAAATTGTGTAAGAGACTGAGCCATAGAATGAAAGTATCAGGTTAGACAGTGGTCACCTCGTTACCTGGAAGAAAGGGAAGAAGACTGCTGGAAGGACTAAAACTGGTAAGGATCCATATGCCCTTTTCCCTCAAGCTCTGGTGAGATCCACAGAATTTCCCAAGGTGCCCTGCACTGTGCTCAGTCTACAGTCCTATGCCTGGGCTTGTGAACTGGCTGCCACATAAATTGCTGCCACTAGTTGACTTTCTTCAACTAATGAAACAGGCACAGTGAAGGCAAATTGGCAAACTCTATATCAGGCTGCTGAAGTCCTCAGGAATCCTGTACTCTTCCTTCAAAAGCTTAGGCTATTCTATTCTTTGTACCTTGGACACCTAAGACAAAGGACTACTGAAAACATTCCTTGAAAACTTCCTGCAGAAGGTAAACTTGGAGAAGCTAAATGCTGTACTTAGAAGCTGAGTCCTTCATTGTTTTCTATCACAGTTCACAGAGGCATTTTCTAAGTCTACATATATAAATCTGTGTAAATATCAGAATAGACATTGAGCCTCTCCATTTTTATGACACTTTCGTTGCTAGGAATTCAAATATAAGTAGGAAGAAAAAGTAAGTTGATGGCAAGAATGAATAGTTTCTCAGATACTGGTAGCTACAATCTGGCTTTGAGAAAGTATGCAGAAAGTTAAGCCATAAAGAAACTGAGGAGTGCAGTTTATTATTTTCTCCCAGTCTGAAGACTGTCTTTTCACCTTGCTTATAGTTTCCTTTGTTGTGCAGAAGATTTTAATTTTAATTAGGTCCCATTTGTTTATTTTTGCTTTTATTTCCAATATTCTGGGAGGTGAGTCATAGAGGATCCTGCTGTGATTTATGTCGGAGAGTGTTTTGCCTATGTTTTCCTCTAGGAGTTTTATAGTTTCTGGTCTTAAGTTTAGATCTTTAATCCATTTTGAGTTTATTTTTGTGTATGGTGTTAGAAAGTGTTCTAGTTTCATTCTTTTACAAGTGCTTGACCAGTTTTCCCAGCACCACTTTTTAAATAGATTGTCTTTTCTCCATTGTATATTCTTGCCTCCTTTGTTGAAGATAAGGTGTCCATAGGTGCGTGGATTTATCTCTGGGCTTTCTATTTTTTCCATTGATTTATATTTCTGTCTTTGTGCCAAGACCGTACTGTCTTGATGACTGTGGCTTTGTAGTAGAGACTGAAGTCATGCAGGTTGATTCCTCCAGTTCCGTTCTTCTTTTTCAAGATTGTTTTCGCTATTTGAGGTTTTTCGTATTTCCATACAGATTGTGAAATTATTTATTCTAATTCTCTGAAAAATACCATTGGTAGCTTGATAGGGATTGCATTGAATCTATAGATTGCTTTTGGTAGTATACTTATTTTCACTATATTGATTCTTCCAATCTATGAACACAGTATATTTCTCCATCTATTTGTGTCCTCTTTGATTTCTTTCACTAGTGTTTTATAGTTTTCTATATATAGGTCTTTTGTTTCTTTAGGTAGGTATATTCCTAAGTATTTTATTCTTTTCGTTGCAATGGTGAATGGAATTATTTCCTTAATTTCTCTTTCTGTTTTCTCATTGTTAGTGTATAGGAATGCAAGGGATTTCTGTGTGTTGATTTTGTATCCTGCAACTTTACTATATTCATTGGTTAGTTCTAGTAATTTTCTGGTGGAGTCTTTAGGGTTTTCTATGTAGAGGATCATGTCATCTGCAAACAGTGAGAGTTTCACTTCTTATTTTCCAATCTGGATTATAGCAAATGAAGCAACTGACAAATAATTAATCTCAAAAATATACAAGCAACTCCTGCAGCCCAATTCCAGAAAAATAAATGACCCAATCAAAAAGTGGGCCAAAGAACTAAACAGAAATTTCTCCAAAGAAGACATACAGATGGCTAACAAACACATGAAAAGATGCTCAACATCACTCATTATCAGAGAAATGCAAATCAAAACCATAGTGAGGTACCATTTCACGCCAGTCAGAATGGCTGTTATCCAAAAGTCTACAAGCAATAAATGGTGGAGAGGGTGTGGAGAAAAGGGAACCCTCTTACACTGTTGGTGGGAATGCAAACTAGTACAGCCACTATGGAGAACAGTGTGGAGATTCCTTAAAAAACTGGAAATAGAACTGCCACATGACCCAGCAATCCCACTGCTGGGCATATACCCCAAGGAAACCAGAATTGAAAGAGACACGTGTACCCCAGTGTTCATCACAGCACTGTTTACAATAGCCAGGACATGGAAGCAACCTAGATATCCATCAGCAGAATGGATAAGAAAGCTGTGGTACATACACACCATGGAATATTACTCAGCCATTAAAAAGAATACATTTGAATCCATTCTAATGAGGTGGATGAAACTGGAGCCTATTATACAGAGTGAAGTAAGCCAGAAAGAAAAACACCAATACAGTATACTAACGCATATATGTGGAATTTAGAAAGATAGTAATGATAATCCTGTATGCAAGACAGCAAAAGAGACACAGATCTATAGAACAGTCTTTTGGACTCTGCAGGAGAGGGTGAGGGTGGGATGACTTGGGAGAATGGCATTGAAATATGTAAATTATCATATGTGAAATGGATCGCCAGTCCAGGTTTGATGCATGAGACAGGATGATCGGGGCTGGTGCACTGGGATGACACAGAGGGATGGAATGGGGAGGGAGGTGGGAGGGGGGTTCAGGATGGGGACCACATGTACACCTATAGCAGATTCATGTCAATGTATGGCAAAACCAATACAATATTGTCAATGTATGGCTAAATCAATACAATATTGTATTGTATAAAGTAATTAGCCTCCAATTAAAATAAATAAGTTAAAAAGAAAAAAAGTGCAGTTTAGCTGCCTGGTTATAATTATCTACAAAGAAACACAATATTTTCTGGGGATCCCAACAAATGAGACTGCACACCTGAAGAAAAAGTTACTAATTCCCTATTGAAAAGTCAAGATACTAGAAAAAGTAATGCTGTGAGAGACTGAGGAAGATGCAAGGGATACAACCTATGTCTGAAACTTTACCACCTCCTCAAGAGGATCTTCCCTACTCCAAGAAATCAGAGAGAAAAAAATGGTAAATGATGCAAGCTAATGGACAAAATTGACATCATGCGAGAACCTTAGAACTAGGAATGAAATGAACTTGCATGTCTGTTTTTCTTTTCTCCATCTTAAATGTTTCCAGTCCTTTTTGTGGACACTGAAGCCATGAATTCTGCAATTTTACTACCTTTCTTGTTTTACCCTACCCTAGAAAAACATCCAAGGTATGGGTGTTTCTGGATGACTTTATACTTATTCTTTCTCCTCTGAGGTTCCCATGCAAGCTGGTACTTCTGAAGTCTTCTGAAGTATATATCTTGTCTGTTGATGTGCTTGATAATATCAGAAAGGGACCTGTTATGTAACTAAGGGGTATGATATATTCTGGGTAGAGTGTTTTTGACATTTTGCAAGGCATCCAGGTTGATAAATATCTGCTTTCAGAAGCAAAAGGGGGCTATGGGAGAACAGCAGTCTCACCCAATGCTGAAAAAGTACACCCAAATTATAGAAAATCTGTATTTATGGGTAGAAAAATTCTAACCATTTAATAAAAAAGATAAATCTGGTTGGTACAGTTTACAATAAAGCAAATACATGCCAATGTATAAAACATATTTTCTGCTTCTAGCTCAAACAAAATGTATAAAACCAGTAGAGAAATATGAGAATGGAGCATAATTTTTAAAAATGGATATTTACCTTATAATGGTCTTATTTATTACCTGTAAGGAAGAAAGGAAAATTTGACAAGGAGATTGATCTGTTTATAGAACTGTCCATGATCTGAGAGTAATAATAAGTAATAATTGTAATAATAAGTAATAAGTAAATAAGTAAAAATAAGTAATAATTGGTCTGATATCTGTGCTATCCAATCTTGCTACTTTCTTAACCTCTGTGTCTGAGTTGGCTAATTATCTTTATGTAGTCTGTTTACTCTGTTCAGCTTTATTGTCTTTACCTTTAGATAAAGAGTTAATGTTTGTATTTGAGTTTACCTATGTAGGCTTTCAATACTTGTGGCAATTGATTCCACAGAAATTCAAAGATTCACTTACTGTATTCTCTAGGTATTTACAAAAAAAAAAAAAAAAAAAACTTAAATAATTATCTCTGCTTTGAGGCTCCAAAGTAATTTAACACTGGTTGATTTACTGATAGCTGTTTACATGCTAACAATGAAGATACTTTAACTTTACTAAATTTCTTAGTCTCCCAAGACACAACATCTTCCTGAATATGTCACAACATTATCAAACTGAAGTCAAATATTTGACATGTATATAGCTCCAATTGCATTGTATATATGCAGTAGGCCAGCAGACAGAATATAGTTGTATCCTGAACTCAGCCTAATATACAAATGAAACAATGTCACACACACACACACACACACACACACACACACACACACAGACACACACCTACATTGATTTGGAGAGTTGTTTGTGGATCCTTGCCTTTTATGTAAAGTCTAAGCCTCTCATGGTATGTTACATGAAATAATAAAATTTTAGTACAAATAAAATAAAGAAGCCTTTCACATTCTTAGAATAGACGTTTCTCTTTCTGTGTTAGTTTTTAACTTTAATAAGACCTTCTACATTTTCTGTAAAAAGATTTAGGGTGTTTCTAATAGTGAGCTTGTTAAAAATCAGGCCTTGATTTTAGGCATATTGCTTCCTTTTCTGTGTTATTGGTTTTTGTTGCTCTGGGAACACAAAGGTATTCACAAGGCATTATAGCAAGAACTCCCTGATTAAAAGACAGGCTTTAACCTTAGAGCACTTAATTTACTTATAGATACCTCATGATATTACTATTTTACAAGTTTTTTAAGATTCATTTCTCAATTTACTGCCAGTCTAGTTATGAACAAGTCTTATTGTCTAATTCAAATATGATTCTTTGCAAGTGTAGCCTCATTAACCCAGCTACTGTGTTGCCTTATACTGAGAAAACAGGTTGAATATGACTGTCTCGTGGCCATTGATATAGATATTGGACCTTGGTCTGATTTACATAATATTCCTATTCCCAAAGGTGACTTAATACTGTTCACTGAACCATAGGGGACTATAATAGTATGTTATGCAGTAGTCAGTCCTCATGAGATTTTAGAGGTTTCTGTTCCCTCAAACAAAAAGTTAGTCCAAGCAGCAATCTGTTCATTCATTTATAATTTTATTTGTGTTTCTTTTTTACTTATGTAGTCTAACTATAGGTTTGTCAATGTATTTGTCTTTTCCAAAAAAACAACTTAAAAATATTTATATTGTTTTGTCTAGTCTCCATTTCATTTATTTCTTCTCTGATCTTTATTATTTCCTGACTTCAGATAACTTGGAGCTTAGTTTCTTCTTTTTCTGGTTTTTTGAATTGTAAAGTTAGATTATTTGAGATCTTTCTTTTTTCTTAATATAGACATTTATTACTATTCAGTCTTAGAGAAGCTATTGCTTCACCTCAGAAGTTTGGATATGTTGTGTTTCCATTTTCACTTGCCTTGATTATTTTAATTTTATTTCTTTTATGACTTTTTATTTCCTTTTTCACCCATTAGTTGTTCAAGAGTGTGTTGTTTAACTTCCACATATTTGTGAATTTCCCAACATTTCTTCTGTAATTGACTTCTATTTTCATACTACTGTACTTGGAAAAGACACATGATAAACTTAATAATCTCACTATTTTGTTAAGACATGTTTTGTGGCCTAACATATAATTTATCCTGGAGAATATTTCATGTGTGCTTAAAAGAATGTATATTCTGAAGCTGTTGGATAGAATGTTCTGTACATATTTATTAGGTCTTTCTGGTCTATAACATTAAGTCTGATGTTTTCTTAGACTTTTTGTCTGGATTATTTATCTATTTTGAAAATGGGTTATTAAAGTCATCTGTGTTGTTATTCAGTCACTAAGTTGTATCCAACTCTTTGTGACCCCATGGACTGCAGCACACCAGGCTTCTCTCTCCTCCACTGTTTCCCAGAGTTTGCTCAAATTCGTGTCCATTGAATTCGTGATGCCATCCAACCATCTCATCCTCTGCCACCCACTTCACCTTCTGCTTTCAATCTTTCCCAACATCAGGGTCTTTTCCAATGAGTCAGCTTGTCAAATCAGGTGGCCAAAATATGGGAGCTTAGCTTCATTAACAGTCTTTCCAATGAAAATTCAAGGTTGATTTCCTTTAGGATTGATTGATTTGATCTCCTTGCATTCAAAGGGACTCTCAAGAGTCTTCTCGAGCACCACAGTTCGAAAGTATCAATTCTTTGAAACTCAGCCTTCCTTTTGGTCCAACTATCAAACCTACACATTATTACTGGAAAAGCCATAGCTTTGACTATATGGACCTTTGTTGACAAAGTGATGTCTCTGCTTTTCAATACGTTGTCTATGTCATAGCTTTCCTTCCAAGGAGCAAGCATCCTTTAGTTTCATGACTGCAGTCACCATCTGCAGTAATGATTTTGGAACCCAAGAAAATAAAATCTGTCACTGCTTCCACTTTTTTCCCTTCTATTTGCCATAAGGTGATGGGACTGAATGCCATGATCTTAGGGTTTTTTAAATGTTGAGTTTCAAGTGAGTTTTTTTCACTCTCTTTTTTCACCCTTATCAAAAGGTCCTTTAGTACCTCTTGACTTTCTGCCATTACAGTGATATCATCTGCATATCTGAGGTCCCTGATATTTCTCCCAGAAATCTTGATTACACTATGTGATTCATCCATCCTGATATTTCACATGATGTACTCTGTAAGTTAAATGAGGAGGGTGGCAATATACAGCCCTATTATACTTTGTCCCCAATTTTCAACCAATCAGCTGGTCCATGTCTGACTCTAACTGTTGCTGCTTGACCCATGTACAGGTTTCTCAGGAGGCAGGTAAGGTGGTCTGGTACTCCCATCTCTTTAAATATTTTCCACAGTTTATTATAATCCACATAGTCAAATGCTTTAACATAGTCAATCATGCAGAAGTAGATGTTTTTCTGGAACCGCCTTGCTTTCTCCATGATCCAACAAATATTGGCAATTTGATCTCTGGTTCCTCTGCTCTTTGAAAAGGACATACTTCAAGCTTTTATGCCTGGAAGTTTTCAGTTCATGTATTGCTGAAGCTAACTTGAAGGATTTTGAGCATAACCTTGCTAGCAAGTCAAAATGAGCACACTTGTACGGTAGTTGGAATATTCTTTGGCATTGCCCTTCTTTGAGATTGGAATGAAAAATAACCTTTCTAGTCCTGTAGCCACTGCTGAGTTTTCCATGTTCACTGATATATTGAGTGGAGTACTTTAACAGCATTATCTTTGAGGACTTTAAATAGATCAGTTGGAATTTCATCACCTCCTCTAGCTTTGTTCAATGTAATCCTTCCTAAGGCCCACTTGATTTCACACTTCAGGATGTTTGGCTCTAGGTTAGTGACCAGGCAATTGTGGTTATCCAGGTCATTAAGACTTTTCTTGTATAGTTCCTCTGTGGATTCTTGTCACCTCGTCTTAATCTCTTCTGCTTCTGTTAGGTCCTTAGCATCCTTTGTCATGCCCATCCTTACATGAAATGTTGCCTTGATATCTCCAACTTTCTTAAAGAGATCTTTAGTCTTTCCCATTGTATTTTTTCTTCTATTTCTTTTCACTGTTCACTTAAGGCCTTCTTATTTCTCCTTGCTATTCTATGGAACTCTGCATTCATTTGGATATATCTTTCCCTTTCTCTTTTGCCTTTCATATCTCTTCTTTTCTCAGTTATTTATAAAGCCTCCTCAGACAACCACTTTGCCTTCTTGCATTTCTTTTTCTTTGGAATGGTTTTGGTTTTGCTTCCTGTACAATGTTATGAACTTCCATCCATAATTCAACAGACACTGTTTCTATCGGACCTAGCCCCTTGAGTCTATTTGTCACCTCCACTGCATAATCATAAGGGATTATATTTAAGTCATACTTGAATGGCCTAGTGGTTTTCCATATTTTCTTCAATTTAAACCTGAATTTTTCAATGCATGATACGAGCCACAGTCATCTCCCAGTCTTGTTTAGCTGACAGTATAGATCTTCTCCATCTTTGGCTGCAAAGAATATAGTCAATTTGTTTTCAGTATTGACCATCTTGTGATGTCCATGTGTGGAATAATCTTTTGGGTTGTTGGAAAAGCGTGTTTGCTGTGACCAGTGTGTTCTCTTGGCAAAACTGTTAGCCCTTACCTGCTTCATTTTGTACTTCAAGGCCAAATGTGCCCATTATACTGGGTATTTCTTGACTTCCTACTTTTGCATTCTAATATACATATACAGTGACATCTTTTTTGGTGTTAGTTCTAGAAGGTATTGTAGGTCTCCACAGAGCTGTTGAACTTCAGCTTCTTCAGCATCAGTGGTTGGGTCATTACTGTGATATAGAATGCTTTGCCTTGGAAACAAACTGAGATCATTCTGTCGATTTTGAGATTGCACCCAAGTACTACATTTCAGCAAAAAGGCAAAATGGTTGTCTGAGGAGGCCTTACAAATAGCTTTGAAAAGAAGGGAAGTGAAAAGCAAAGGAGAAGAGGAAAGATATACCCATTTGAATGCAGAGTTCCAACGAATAGCAAGGAGAGATAAGAAAGCCATTCTCAGTGATCAAAGCAAAGAAATAGAGGAAAACAGTAGAATGGGAAACACTGGAGATCTCTTCAAGAAAATCAGAGATACCAAGGGAATATTTCATGCAAAGATGGGCTCAATAAAGGAAAGAAATGGTATGGACCAAACAGAAGCAGAAGATGTTTAAAAGAGGTGGCAATAATACACAGAAGAACTGTAAAAAAAAGATCTTCATGGCCCAGATAATCACAATGGTGTGATCAGCACCTACAGGGAGATTCCTGGAATGCAAAATAAAGTGGGCCTTAGTCAGCATCAGTTCAGTTCAGTCGCTCAGTCGTGTCCAACTCTTTGCAACCTCATGAACTGCAGCCCACCAGGCCTCCCTGTCCATCACCAACTCCCAGAGTCCACACAAACCCATGTCCATCGAGTCAGTAATGCCATCCAACCATCTCATCCTCTGTTATCTCCTTCTCCTCCACCCTCAATCCTTCCCAGCCTCAAGGTCTTCTCAAATGAGTCAGCTCTTCACATCAGGTGGCCAAAGTATTGGAGTTTCAGCTTCAACATCAGTCCTTCCAATGAACACCCAGGACTGATCTCCTTTAGGATGGACTGGTTGGATCCCCTTGCAGTACAAGGGACTCTCAAGAGTCTTCTCCAACACCACAGTTCAAAAGCATCAATTCTTCGGTGCTCAACTTTCTTTATAGTCCAACTCACATCCATACATGACCACTGGAAAAACTATAGCCTTGACTAGACAGACCTTTATTGGCAAAGTAATGTCTCTGCTTTTTAATATGCTATCTAGGTTGGTCATAACTTTCCTTCCAAGGAGAAAGCATCTGTTAATTTCATGGCTGCAGTCACCATCTGCAGTAACTTTGGAGCCCAGAAAAATAAAGTCAGCCACTGTTTCCCCATCTATTTGCCATGAAGTGATGGGACCGGATGCCATGATCTTAGTTTCTGAATGTTGAGCTTTAAGCCAACATTTTGACTCTTCTCTTTCACTTTCATCAAGAGGCTCTTTAGTTCTTCACTTTCTGCCATAAGGGTGGTGTCATCTGCATATTGGAGGTTATTGATATTTCTCCCAGCAATCTTGATTCCAGCTTGTGCTTCCTCCAGCCCAGCGTTTCTCATGATGTACTCTGCATATAATTTAAATAAGCAGGGTGACAATATACAGCGTTGACGTACTCTTTTTCCTATTTGGAACCAGTCTGTTCTTCCATGTCCAGTTCTAACTGTTGCCTCCTGTCCTGCATACAGGTTTCTCAAGAGGCAGGTCAGGTGGTGTGCTATTCCCATCTCTTTAAGAATTTTCCACAGTTTATTGTGATCCACACAGTCAAATGCTTTGGCATAGTCAATAAAGCAGAAATAGATGTTTTTCTGGAATTCTCTTGCTTTTTTGATGATCCAGCGGATGTTGGCAATTTGATCTCTGGTTCCTCTGCCTTTTCCAAAGAGGGTGTTTGCTATGACCAGTGCGTTCTCTTAGCAAAACTCTATTAGCCTTTGCCCTGCTTCATTCCATGCTCCAAGGCCAAATTTTCCTGTTACTCCAGGTGTTTCTTGGCTTCCTACTTTTGCATTCCAGTCCCCTATAATGAAAAGGACATTTTTGGGGGGGTGTTAGTTCTAGAAGGTCTTCTAGGTCTTTATAGAACTGTTCAACTTCAGCTTCTTCAGCGTTACTGGTTGGGGCATAGACTTGGATTACCGTGATATTGAATGGTTTGCCTTGGAAACGAACAGAGATTACTGTGTCATTTTAGAGATTGCATCCAAGTACTGCATTTTAGACTCTTTTGTTGACAATGATGGCTACTCCCTTTCTTCTAAGGGATTCCTGCCCACAGTAGTAGATATAATCGTCATCTGAGTTAAATTCACCCATTCCAGTTAAATTCACCCATCCCGCCATATGCACTCTTTATATTGTTGATGTCAGATTTTATTTCTATCTATAAATTGTGAATCTATTAAAAATTTCTTATGGTTAGAGGTATTCTTAATAGTCTTTAAAAAGTTTACACTATGTAGCTGAGTTAAACTAATTTATGTGCCACCATACACTATTAAAACTAGTAACACTATTTTGTCTTTGTCTATATATTTACTTTTACAAGTGAGGCTTGTACTTTTATATACTTTAGTGTTTCTTTTTAGTGTTTTTTTTCATTTCAACTTGAAGAACACCCTTAAGAATTTCTTGTAAGGTAGGTCTAGTGCTAACAAACTCTCTCAACTTTTTTATTTAACTAGGAAAGTCTTAATCTCATCTCTATTTTTAAAGGACACTTTCAACCAGTTTAATATTCTTGATTGGCAAGATACTTTTCTTTTATAGTATTTTGAATATCTCTTTTCTTTCTCTCCTAGACTACCAGATACCTACTGATAAATTCACTTGTAGTCTTTTATGAATTCCCATATATGTGAAGAGTCGCTTATCTTTTGCTGATTTTATGGTTCTCACTTTGCCTTTGCCAATTCAATTGTAATGTGTCTTGGTTTAGACCTCTTTAGGTTCAATCTATTTGGTGATTCTTGAGCTTCTTGAATTCCATTTCGATCTGCATATTTGGGAAGTTGTCCGACATTAATTTTTTAATTTAAATTTTAGTTGGAGGATCATTCAGTTCAGTTCAGTTCAGTCACTCAATCGTGTCCAACTCTTTGCAACCCCATGGACTGCAGCACACTAGGCCTTCTTGTCCATCGCCAACTCCCAGAGTTTATTCAAACTCATGTCCATTGAGTTGGTGATGCCATCCAACCAACTCATCCTCTGTCATCCCCTTCTTCTCCCACCTTCAATCTTTCCCAGCAACAGGGTCTTTTCAAATGAGTCAGTTCTTCGCATCTGGTGGCCAAAGTATTGAAGTTTCAGCTTCAGCATCAGTCCTTCCAATGAATATTCAGGACTGATCTCTTTTAGGATTGACTGGTTGGACCTCCTTGCAGTCCAAGGGACTCTCAAGAGTCTTCTCCGACACCACAGTTCAAAAGCATCAATTGTTCGGTGCTCAGCTTTTTTTATAGTTCAACTCTCACTTTCCATACATGACCACTGGAAAAACCAGAGCCTTGACTAGACAGAGCATAGCTGACAAAGTAATGTCTCTGCATTTAAATATGCTGTCTAAAGTGCTCGGGCCTGGTGCACTGGGAAGACCCAGAGGAATCGGGTGGAGAGGGAGGTGGGAGGGGGAATCGGGATGGGGAATACGTGTAAATCTATGGCTGATTCATATCAATGTATGACAAAACCCACTGAAATGTTGTGAAGTAATTAGCCTCCAACTAATAAAAAATTAAAAATAAATAAATAAATAAATATGCTGTCTAGGTCGGTCATAACTTTTCTTCCAAGGAGTAAGCGTCCTTTAATTTCGTGGCTGCAGTCACCATCTGCAATGATTTTGGAGCCCAGAAAAATAAAGTCAGCCACTGTTTCCACTGTTTCCCTATCTATTTGCCATGAAGTGATGGGACCAGATGCCATGATCTTAGTGTTCTGAATGTTGAGCTTTAAGCCAACTTTTTCACTCTCCTCTTTCACTTTCATCAAGAGGCTCTTTAATTCTTCTTCACTTTCTGCCTTAAGGTGGTGTCATCTGCATATCGGAGGTTATTGATATTTCTCTAGGCAATCTTGATTCCAGCCTGTGCTTCCTCCAGCCCAGCATTTCTCATGATGTACTCTGCATATAAGTTAAATAAGCAGGGTGACAGTATACAGCGTTGACGTACTCCTTTTCCTATTTGGAACCAGTCTGTTGTTCCATGTCCAGTTCTAATTGTTGCCTCCTGTCCTGCATACAGGTTTCTCAAGAGGCAGGTCAGATGGTGTGGTATTCCAATCTCTTTCAGAATTTTCTACAGTTTATTGTGATCCACACAGTCAAAGGCTTTGGCATACTCAATAAAGCAGAAATATATGTTTTTCTGGAACTCTCTTGCTTTCATTATAGGGGACTGGAATGCAAAAGTAGGAAGTCAAGAAACACCTGAAGTAACAGGCAAATTTGGCCTTGGAGTAAAGAATGAAGCAGGGCAAAAGCTAATAGAGTTCTGCCAAGAGAATGCACTGTTCATAGCAAACACCCTCTTCCAACAACACAAGAGAAGACTCTACACGTGGACATCACCAGATGGTCGACACCGAAATCAGATTGATATATTCTTTGCTGCCAAGGATGGAGAAACTCTATATAGTCAACGAAAACAAGACTGGGAGCTGACTGTGGCTCAGATCATGAACTCCTTATTGTCAAATTTAGACTGGAATTGAAGAAAGTGGAGAAAACACTAGACCATTCAGGCATGACCTAAAGCAAATCCCTTATGACTATACAATGGATGTGACAAATAGATTTAAGGGATTAGATCTGATAGACAGAGAGCCTGATGAACTATGGACAGAGGTTCGTGACATTGTACAGGAGACAGAAATCAAGTCCATCCCCAAGGAAAAAAAAATGCAAAAAAGCAAAATGGCTGTCTGAGGAGGCCTTACAAATAGTTGTGAGAAGATGGGTAGCGAAAAGCAAAGAAGAAAAGGAAAGATATACCCATTTGAATGCAGAGTTCCAAAGAATAGCCAGGAGAGATAAGAAAGCTTTCCTCAGTGATCAGTGCAAAGAAATAGAGGAAAACAATAGAATGGGAAAGACTAGAGTCTCTTGAAGAAAATTAGAGATACCAAGGGAACATTTCATGCAAAGATGGGTTCAATAAAGGACAGAAATGGTAGGGACCTAACAGAAGCAGAAGATATTAAGAAGAGGTGGCAAGAATACACAGAAAACTGTACAGAAAAGATCTTCATGACCCAGATAATCACGATGGTGTGATCACTCACCTTGAGTCAGATATCCTGGAATGTGAAATCAAGTGGGCCTTAGGAAGCAAAGGGAGTGGAGATGATGAACAAAGCTAGTGGAGGTGATGGAATTCCAGTTGAGCTATTTCAAATCCTGAAAGATGATGCTGTGAAAATGCACTCAGTATGCCAGCCATTTTGGAAAACTCAGCAGTGGCTACAGGACTGTAACACATCAGGTATCATTCCAATCCCAAAGAAAGACAATGCCAGAGAATGCTCAAATACTGCACATTTGTACTCATCTCACACGCTAGTAAAGTAATGCTCAAAATTCTCCAAGCCAGGTTATGTGAACTGTGAGCTTCCAGATGTTCAAGCTGGATTTAGAAAAGGCAGAGGAACTAGAGATTAAATTGCCAACATCCATTGCATCATCAAAAAAGCAAGAGAATTCCAGAAAAATATCTACTTCTGCTTTATTGACTATGCCTTTGACTGTGTGGACCACAACAAACTGTGGAAAATTCTTCAAGAGATGGGAATACCAGACCACCTTACCTGCCCCCTGAGAAATCTGTATGCAGGTTAAAAAGCAACAGTTAGAACTGAACATGGAACAACAGACTGGTTCCAAATCTCAAAAGGAGTGTATTGTATCAAGGCTGTATATTGTCACCCTGCTAATTTAACTTATATGCAGAGGACCTCATGAGAAATGCTGGGCTGGATGAAGCACAATCTGGAATCAAGATTGCCGGGAGAAATATCAATAACCTCAGATATGCAGATAACACCACCCTTATGGCAGAAAGGGAAGAAAACTAGAGAGCCTCTTGATGAAAGTGAAAGAGGAGAGTGAAAAAGTTGGCTTAAAGCTCAACATTCAGAAAACTAAGATCATGGCATCTGGTCCCATCACTTCATGGCAAATAGGTGGGGAAACAGTGGAAACAGTGACAGACTTTACTTTTTTGGGCTCCAAAATCACTGCAGATGATGACTGCAGCCGTGAAATTAAACAACACTTGCTCCTTCGAAGAGAAGTTATGACCAACCTAGACAGCATATTGAAAAGCAGAGACGTTACTTTACCAACAGAGGGCAGTCTAGTCAAAGCTATGGTTTTTCCAGTAGTTGTGTATGGATGTGAGAGTTGAACTATAAAGAAAGCTGAGCACTGAGCAATTAATGCTTTTGAACTGTGTTGTTGGAGAAGACTCTTGAGAGTCCCTTGGACTGCAAGGAGATCAAACCAGTCTATCCTAAAGGAAATCAGTCCTGAATATTCATTGGAAGGACTGATGCTGAAGCTGAAACTCCAATACTTTGGCCACCTGATGTGAAGAACTGACTTATTTGAAAAGATCCTGAAGCTGGGAACGATTGAAGGCAGGGGGAGAAGGGAATGACAGAGGACAAGATGGTTGGGTGGCATCACTGACTCAATGGACATGAGTTTGTGTAAACTCCGGGAGTTGGTGCTGGCCAGGGAGGCCTGGCGTGCTACAATCCATAGGGTCTCAAAGAGTTGGACACGACTGAGCAACTGAACTGAACTGAACTGCATTTCACTGACTCTGAGGGCTACTCCATATCTTCTAAGGCATTGTTACCCACAGTCGTAGATATACTGGTTATCTGATTTACATTCGCCCATTCCCGTCCATTTTAGTTCACTCATTCCTATAATGTTGATGTTCAGTCTTGCCATCTCCAGCTTGATGATGTACAATTTCCCTTGTTCATGGGCCTAATATTCCAGTTTCCTATGCAATATTGTTCTTTACAGCATCAGACTTTACTTTCTCTGCCAGACACATCCACAACCAAGCATCATTCCCACTTTGGTCCAGTCAGTTCATTCTTTCTGGAGCTATTAGTAATTGCCCTCCACTCTATGCCCAGTAGCATATTGAACACCTTCTGACCTAGTGGCCCATCTTCCAGTATCATATATTTTTGCCTTTTCATACCATCCATGGGATTCTCCAGGCAAGAATACTAGAATGGTTTTCCATTTCCTCCTCCATTGGACCACATTTTGTCAGAACATTTCACTATGACGCGTCCTGGGTGGTCCTGCATGGTATGGCTCATAGCTTCATTGGGTTACACAAGCCCTTTTGTCACAATAAGGCTTTGGTCCATCAAGGGGTTATTAGTCAGCTATAATTAATTTCAATGTTCCTATTTCTCCCTCTACTTCCATAAAATCTCTTCAGTCTGCTAATTGCTTTGATGTTGGGTGCATATATAATAATTGTTACATCTTCTTCTTTAATTGGCCTTTTAACTTTGTGTGATGACTTATTTGTCTCTTGTTACAGTGTGTTTTTTTGGGTCTTAAAGTCTATTTTGTCCAATATAAGTATAGACATTCCTGCTCTTTTGTTGTCACTGCATATCTTTTTTCATCTCTTCACTTTCAGCCTATGTATGCACATAAATCTGAGATGAGTCTCTTGTACACAGCATATGGTTGGGCCCTGTTATTTTATCCATTCACTCACTCTATGTCGTTGAATCATGAGCCTGATTCTTTTACTGAAAGTAATCATTGACAGGTAAAGACTTACTATAGTCATTTTGTTAATTGTTTTTTGCCTGATTTGCAGTTCTCTTGTCCTCCTGTTCTCTTGAGCTCATGATTCTTTTTGCAGTTATATTGTTTATTTTCTCTTCAACTTTTGTGGATCTTCCATAGGTTATTTCTTTTGTAGCTACCATAAGACCACTTATAGTTATAATGATCTAATTTAAACTGAGATTTAATCACAACTTAACTTCAAGTGCATAAAAAGCCTAGGCCTTCCTGTCCATTGCCAACTCCCAGAGTTTACTAAAACTCATGTCCATTGAGTCGGTGATGCCACCTAACCATCTCATCCTCTGTCGTCCCCTTCTCCTCCTGCCTTCAGTCTTTCCCAACATCAGGGTCTTTTCAAATGAGTCAGTTCTTCGCATCTGGTGGCCAAAGTATTGGAGTTTCAGCTTCAGCATCAGTCCTTCCAATGAATATTCAGGACCGATCTCCTTTAGGATTGGCTGGTTGGACCTCCTTGCAGTCCAAGGGACTCTCAAGAGTCTTCTCCAACACCACAGTTCAAAAGCATCAATTCTTCGGTGCTCAGCTTTCTTTACAGTCCAACTGTCACATGCATACATGACCACTGGGAAAACCATAGCCTTGACTAGATGGACTGTGGTTGACAAAGTAATGTCTCTGCTTTTCAATATGCTGTCTAGTTTGGTCATAACTTTCCTTCCAAGGAGCAAGCATCATTTAATTTCATGGCTGCAGTCACCAACTGCAGTGATTTTGGAGCCCAAAAAAAATAAAGTCTGTCACTGTTTCCACCATCTGCAGTGATTTTGGAGACCAAAAAAATAAAGTCTGTCACTGTTTCCACTGTTTCCCCATCTATTTGCCATGAAGTGATGGGACCAGATGCCATGATCTTAGTTTTCTGAATGTTGAGTTTTAGGCCAACTTTTTCACTCTCCTCTTTCACTTTCATCAAGAGGCTCTCTAGTTTTCTTCCCTTTCTGCCATAAGGGTGGTGTTATCTGCATATCTGAGGTTATTGATATTTCTCCTGGCAATCTTGATTCCAGGTTGTGCTTCATCCAGCCCAGCGTTTCTCATGATGTACTCTGCATGTTAAGTTAAATAAGCATATAATATTATGATGGTCTGCCACATATCAGCATGAGTCAGCCATAGGTATACATATGTCCCCTTCCCTCTTCATCTCCTTGCCATCCCCCCCTCTAGGTTGTCGTAGCATCCCAGGTTTGGGTTATCTTCCAACTGGTTATCTTCCTTGCATATGGTAATGTATGTTTCAGTGCTCCGCTCTCCCAAATCAGTCCACCTTCTCTCTCCCCTACTGTTTCCAAAAGTCCATTCTCTTTATCTGCATTTCCATTACTGCCCTGTAGATAGGCTTGTCAGTACCATCTTTCTAGATTCCATACATACATGTTAACATATGTTAGTCTTTCTTTTTCTGACTTACTTCACTTTGTTTAACAGGTTCTAGCTTAATCCACCTCTTTAAAAGTGACTCAAGTGCATTCCTTTTTATAGATGAGTAATAATCCATTGTGTATATGCACCACAACTTCTATATCCATTCATTTGTCAATGGACATCTAGTTTGCTTCCATGTCCTAGCTAAATAGTGCATCATCAGAAAGTCTGCAAACAATAAATATCAGAGAGGGTGTGGAGAAAATGAAACCCTCTTTTTCTTGGTAGGAACTCAAATTGATACAGCCACTGTGGAGAACAGTATGGAGACTCCTTAAAATCTAGGAATAAAACTACCATATGACCCAGCAACCCAACTACTGGGCATATACCCTGAGGAAACCACAATCAAAAAAACCACATGTACCCCTATGATCATTTCAGCCATTATATTTTAAAACAACTTCTCTTTCTTTTTCCTTTCCCTTTCTGGAATTCCCATAATGCAAATATTGTCCCATGTGATGGTGTTCCATTCTCCCGTAGGCTTTCATCTTTTTGAATTTTTTTTCTTTTTTTGTTCCTCTGACTGAATACTTTTAAATGACTTATCTTCAAAGTCACCACTTCTTTCTTCTGTTTGACTGAGTGCACTGGTGAAGTTCCCTATTGAAATTTTTAGTGTAATAGTTGTATTTTTTAGCTCTAAAGTTTCTATTTGATTTTTTCTTGTTTTTATTTCTTTGTTGAACTTCATTTTGTTCATGTACTATTTTTGGTTTTTATTCAGTTGTTTATGCATCTTCTCTTTTAGTTCTGAGTTTCTTTAAAATATTTTGAGTTCTTTATCAAGTTGTTGTTAGGGCTCCATTTCTTTAGGGTTAGTTATTATGACTTTGTTCATTTCCTTTGATAGTGTTCAACATCTCTGATTATTTGTGATCCTCATATCCTTGTATTGATATCTCCACATTTGAGGAAGTTGTCACTTCAAGTCATTAGAGCTTGGCTTGGAAGAAAAAGTTATTCATCAGCCAGTTCAGCCTGGGATTATGGAAAGGCCAGTTCTTAGCATCCATCGACAGTTGAAGCAAACTGCCAATATTCTGATGTTGAGTGAGGACACTTGCTGGGCTCTGAGATGGGGGAAGGATGGGTTTGGCCTTATAGTTGGGCAGGGCTGCAGTCTGGCCTCTCTGGCTGGGTGAAACTCGTGAAGGGCTCCTTGTTCTAGCAATGCTCCTCGCAAGGCTCTTGATGGACAAGGTTGCTGTTAGGGGTACAGGACTTCTGTCAAGATTTGCAGCATCAGTTGCAGTGAGCTCATGACCCTTTTTCTTGTGCCTACTATCCATGGGTGGTACATCAATGACAGTTCCCTCAGTGTTCCATGTGGGATAAGAGAGAAACATACCTCTCAAACAATGTCCTGAAACCCTGGGGAAGTGAATGTACATCTTAGTTTCTGTTTCCTAAACTGGAGAAATCATGGCCAAAGAGATCCTTCTCAGCATATTGCTGTTTCAGCTCAGGGAAGGGATGAGAGTGTAGAAAATGAAACATTTACTCTAACCATTCTTGATGTGTTTTTCTTGTTCTTTTGTGCCCCATCAGTGTACTATAGCCTTGCACTTGAGGTGTCAGACTCTCTTTTCATTTGTGTATAGTTGCTAAATTGTTCTTCTGTGAGGGAACTAGGCCCAAGATGCCTCTTTTGCCATGTTGCCAGCGTTACCTTAGATTAGCCTTCAGCCTTAAAATGAGTATCTACACTGATAATAAATATGTTCTATTATGCCACAAGCCAACTTTGGAAGAATGGAAGCTTTCAAATGTTGATAGAACTGAAATATTACATGAGATATGAATTACAAATGTATTAGAGTCATTGAAAATTCTCTAACAAATTTATATTACTCTTTATAAAACCCATATTGAGAAACAATTATCTTAAAAAAGAAACTTCAGATCAAATTGTGAAAAGAGCTACAAAGTTTTGGACTAGAAAACGTAAATGCCTGTTACTTCTACCCAGAAACTCCAATTCATAATTTCAGAAATATCTAACTCTATAAGAATTTAAAAATTATAAATCAAGGGTAAATAAGAACAACATGGGAAAATGGAAATTACATGATGGGAATTTTTCCTTACAATTTTTCAGTTGTATAATTGTGTGGCTTTTTCATGCTGCTGACCAATTCATTCAAACAGAGAAAATATGCTAATTATTTTGGAATCTTGCAACACTTTTATAGGGCTAAATAATTTAGGAGATAATACAAAGATATGTTGCTTGAAAAAATTCTTTACCACTAACTCCTAAGAAAGCTATCTACATCCAATGTTACCTGGAATATGGTGGCAAATGGACTTGATCAAGATTAGACCTTTATAAGGTATCAAATATTTTTAGTAATGCTGAGTATGATGTTTAGATGGCCAGACAAGTTTCCACAGGCTAAAACTGATGCCCAAGTATATTATCTGTAACACTATATAAGATCTATATAGGTCTATAACATCTAAAATATATCATCTCAACTTTGGGAATTCCTAAATATCTAGAATCCAGTAAATTGCTTCTACATTTTTTGTAATTTAGTAGCTTTGTAACATCCTTCAAATACTCAAAATTTGCCTATTTCTTACCATTTCCAGTTCCTAAAGAGTGGAATAAATGACCCATATCCTAAAATTTATTTGCCTCAGTTACATTAAACCACTCATGATGGCCCAAAGCCTTACCATTGGTTTCATTGAAATTAGATTAACTCCCTCTGGTAAGCATAGTATTTCTCAAATATCATTTAGAAGATGTTTGAATTTAGAGATTAAGCCTAATCCATTTTCTGATGCAGTAAAAAGTAGTCATGATCAAATATAATACTTAAAGATTGTGTGGCCTTCCTGGACTTATTTTGCCATCACTATAGCCAGATGCTATAAAAATTCCACTAAGAAAGTGTATCATCAATGTTGAACAGGAGATCTGGTATATATCGAATTGTTTCAATATCTCACCAGAGAGGTTTACTGATAATTCACCCTGCCATCAAGGTAAAGAAGAAACCCAAGTAGAGGCATATTTCTCTTGTGAGATCAACACCTATGGTTGAGTGGACTTCAATTTGCATTAAGAAAAGAAAAAGAAGAAAGTGAAAGTGAAAGTCGCTCAGTCATGTCCAACTCTTTGCGACCCCGTGGACTATGCAGTCCATGGGCTTCTCCAGGCCACAATACTGGAGTGGATAGCTGTTCCCTTCTCCAGGGGATATTCCCAACCCAGGGACAGAACCCCAGGTCTCCCACATTGCAGGCAGATTCTTTACTCTCTGAGCCACCAGGGAAGCCCATTAAAAACTTTAAGGTTAAATCCTCTAGATAGTAACTAAAAAGTTTCTCTGGTGGACAAACAGCAGGAGAGATAGATTGCTGTGTTACTTCTTAATAATCTTGACCATTTATAATTTTGATATTTATCCTATTTCATGTTAGTTGAGCATGAAGCTTATGGTGTTAGTCATTCTTCCTTTAAAACTAAGTGTATTAACCTCAAGGAATTTTGAATTGATTACAAATGTTCTGAAAATGGAGTGGGAACTCTAGAAACATCTATTTGTCATAACACTTCATATACTTAAATTGGATAGTTTAAATTTAGAAGAATGGAAAATGTCCAAGTCCCATCAACTATCAATATTACCCAAATAACGCAATCTGAAGTGTCACCCTTTGTGTTATTGAATACACCAATGGGAAGAATTTTTTAACCCATCAAACTAAAGACAAATATATTCAAACTGAAAGTCCCTGAACAATAACACAAAACTCCAACCGCTCTCTATCTTACATAGCCACTGGAGTCCAGTTTAGCATAACTGAAATTAATGTCAATGAGAAAGAAGTATCCCCAGCCCCAGGGTATAAAAGGTAGTTTTTATATGTAAAAGGTAGCTTTTTATATATAAAAAGGTAGTTCCTTGCAAAGTCCCAAAATGTATCATCCCATTAAAAATAAGCCTACCCTGTTTAGAACTTGACCATCTCCCTTCCCATACTTAAGGTTCCTAGGATCATCAAATGAATTATTTCTTTTAATATTACTACTTCTAATTTGAGTCAATTCAATTCTACTTGTATGCAACAGGCTTTATCATTATGAAAAGTTTTTACATGAATATTAAAATGGTGTCATGATCAAACTAAATAGATTTACTAAATACTATGTTTATAGATAAACAGAAGCTGAGGCCACAATTGCAAACTCTACGGATATAGAAATAGAGACAAACGTACTTAGTGTCTTAGAACAATTGCAGAAAGATGTAACTTAAATGCAAACAGGGTAGAATCAAAACCTAATACAGAATACAGCAATAGAGAAAAGTGAAAATAGAATTGAGAAATGACTTGTAATTGGACATCTGGGAATGAAACCTGCTGGAAAAAAAAATGTAGCCAAATATTTTTCACAAACCTTCACTCATATAACTGAATAACAATTAGTTATTCAACAACTGCAGAACTGAAATACAAAATTTCATCTATTTAGGGCAATAGTTAGATTTGGGCATGTTACCATATATGAAGAGATTAAATAATATAAAAAGATCAATCATAGACAGAAGAGCTGAAACTTAGCAATCGCAGATTGAAACTTCTGAAAACTACAAAAGCTAACTTCATTAAAAGATATGTATCCTCCTGTACATATCTGAAACTAATATATTAGATGGGTACCTGTCCTTCAAGGAGATATATTTGAATTAAGACAATAGAACCTTAAGAAAAACATTTTGCCTATACCAATTTATGTGCTTGTAAGTGAAGAAAATGTTCATCCATTAAGCTTTGTTTAATGATTTATAATTCCTAATAGTGTTGCAAGTTGGGTTCTATCCTTGGCTTTTTTTTTTCCCTCTCTCTTTTTTTCTCTCTCTCTCTTTACATGTAAGCAGTAAGATATACTGCTAGGAATTACACCTTCACATTAAGTGGGAAGTGGCAGCCTTAGCCATAAATTCATTCCAAATGTATCACTGGCCAAAGCAGTTAGGTTTATTCTTTTAATCAGCCTGAATATTGATGTGAAAGTGAAAGTCGCTCAGTCATGTCTGTGCCACCCTATGGACTGTAGCCCGCCAGGCCTCCTCTGTCCCTGGGGATTCTCCAGGCAAGAATACTGGAGTGGGTTGTCTTGCCCTCCTTCAGGGGATCTTCCCAACCCAGGGATGGAACCCAGATCTCCCGCATTGCAGGCAGATTCTTTTAACAGCTGAGCTACCAGGGAAGCCCGAATATTGATATGGGATAATCTTATCTGTTGACTGATCTACTTGATGTCATCTTATGACAAAATCATTGCTTATTATTTGAATTTCACATAATAATTGTTAAGAAATTTTTCATTAACCGGTATATAGAAGAATGTTTACTACTCATCCAGGTCTCTATACACGACTAAATCCAATATTTATATAATATTAAATAAAGAAAGAAGTGAAAGTGAAGTCACTCAGTCGTGTCTGACTGTTTGCGACCCCATGGACTGTAACCTACCAGGCTTCTCCATCCATGTAATTTTCCAGGCAAGAATACTGGAGTGGGTTGCTATTTCCTTCTCCAGGGGATCTTCCTGACCCGGGGATTGAACCTGGGTCTCCTGCATTGCAGGCAGACTCTTTACCATCTGAGCCACCAGGGAAGCCTGCCTGTATAATATTAATTGGGATCCTAATAGTGTCATGCTGCCTTAGGGTCATTGAAAAAACTTTAACAAATGAAAGACTCTGCGACCATAGATTAAAATATGAGATTCAGTAATTTTCTATTCTTATTAAACCTAACGTTGATTATATTAATGAGGAAACCCATATATAAATTTCAGTGCCTGTATATCATGTTATTGCATTATTTTCAGTATAATGATGTTTGTGCTATGAATGATGTAGGATGCTTGGAAATGAATACTGTTTCTAGTAGCCTGATAATAGATTTGTTTCATGTCACTTCATATGCATCATTTTAGGAGAGTTCATTGGCAGAGACAATGCCAGATGTTACTGGTATGACATTTTTCGATATTAGAGTAAGAAAAGGCAGCCCTCTTCAGTGTTCTTGCCTGAGAAATCCCATGGACAGAGGAGCTTGGTGGCCTACCGTCTATGCGTTCACAAAGAGTCAGACATGACTGAGTGACTGTATACACACATAAATAAATAAAGGATAATAGTTGAGACGCTCTTGTGTTCTCCTGACATCTTCTGAGTGGTTCTCCAAAGAAACCTGTATTTTGTGTCATTCTTGTGTAGGATTATCAATAGTCTACAACCTCTACACTAGGTCATTTTCTGACTATTCACCATATTGCTCCATTATTCAAGCATTCAAGAGTCATGTTTCACAAGATTTCGTTCTATATTTTAATACCTGTCCTACTCCTGTACCCTTAAATAATGAGTACAAAGGAAGAACATGGTTTGGCTTGCAACCTTGGAAAATTAATGTGATTCAGGTGCCCACTACTGAATATATCAAAATGCCAGTGCAAATTGGTACCATAATTGGCTGGCATGTATATTCAGGTCCAAGTGTATGAATGTGTATCGAGTGCCAGGGCTTGGAACAATGATGAGGACTTGTAGTCTTAAAGTAAGATGCAGACCTTACTGATCATGAAAATCATGATAAATATAATTAAAATGAAGATAAACCTAGGTGACAATACAGGGAAATATGTTAATATAGGGAATCATTATTTCCTTTTTAGACATTGTATTTGGGATTTGAGACAATGAAACCTTGAAAGAAACTCGTGTGAAGCAATCCTGTCTATCTAGCTCAAAGATAAAAAAAAATACTCATCCTGTAAGCTTTGTCTCAGAGATTTTTTTTATACTAAAGTACATTCAGGACCTAGTCCACTGCTTTTATCTCTTTGAGTAAGACATTCAACCAAGAAATGCAACACTGCATTAATGATGGGTGTCCAGTTACCTTTGGTCATATTTATATTCCAAATAGAAAATTGACTGAGGATGATGCACTCCTAAGCATAATAGGTTTAAGCAGAAGACAAACTGAATAGGGATATAGGATTTCCTTTTGAATGAGGGACTAACTTACTTTATCTAAGCTTATAAATTTCATTTGAACATGAAATTAATAATACTGAAGTTGAGAAATTTTGTTTCACTGGTCCCCAGCATAGTGGTTAATCTAATTCAACAAACATGATGAAAATGTTTTTATATTTTTACAGGATTCTATTTGAAGTACTAAAGAATGTCCCATACTGAAGGAAAATGACATTAAAAGGTTAGAGATACAGTAGTTGTACTGTCATAGAACCAAAATTCTTACCTAATAGTTAGTATATACACTAAGCAACATAAAAATTTATAGATCCTAATATGGACTGACTGTATAATAAATGATGCCAAAAGATTCTCATTTACAACTGAACATGAGTTACAGAGTTAGAAATAATTTTTTTTCTCAATGAGCAGCCAGATAACATTAAGGAATTATCAAGGGCAAACCCAGTATTTTGGATGGCGCTGTACGGAAATAGTGTGAGACACTTTCTGAGCCATGTTTGCCACGGGTCGGTGTAATTTATTTTTACCTAAGTATATAAGAAGATACATTTACATGCATTATGAGATGAGTTTCCTCTGTATCAAGTTTATCAGTCTTTAAGTCACATCCAACTCTTTGTGACCCCATGACCTGCAGGACAGCAGGCTTCCCTGCCCTCCATTGTCTGCCAGAGTTTGCTCAGACTCACGTCCTCTGAATCTGCCCCTCATCCTCTGCTGCCCTTTCTTCTTCTGCCCTCAGTCTTTCCCAGCATCAGCATCTTTTCCAACGAATCAGCTCTTTGTATCAGGTGGCCAAAATATTGGAGCTTCAGCTTTAGCATTAGTCCTTCCAATTTGTATTCAAGATTGACTTCCTTTAGGATTGACTGGTTTGATCTTCTTGCTGTCTGAGGGACTTTCAAGAGTCCTCTCCAGCATCACAATTTGAAGGCATCAATTCTTCAGAATTCAGTCTTCTTTATGGTCCAGTTCTCACATCCATACATGACTACTGGAAAAACCATAGCTTTGACCATACTGACCTTTGTTGGCAAAGTGATATCTTTGCTTTTTATTTTATTTTATTTATTTTTATATCTTTGCTTTTTAATATGTTGTCATGGGTTTCCCTGGTAGTTCAGCTGGTAAAGAATCTGCCTGCAATGCAGGAGAACCCAGTTCGATCCCTGGGTCAGGAAGATCCCCTGGATGAGGGCATGGCAACCCATTCCAGGATTCTTGCTTGGAGAATCCCCATGGACAGAGGAGCTTGGTAAGCTACAGTCCATGGGGTCACAAACAGTCAGACACGACTGAGCAACTAAGTACAGCAGGTTTGTCATAGCTTTCCTTCCAACGGGCAAGCATCTTTTAATCTCATGGCTGCAGTCACCATCCACAGTGATTTTGGAGCTCAAGGAAACAAAATCTGTCACTGCTTCCACTTTCCCCCCAGTTATTTGCCATGAAGTGATGGGGCCAGATGTCATGATCTTAGTTTTTTGAATGTTGAGTTTTAAGCCAGCCTTTTCACTCTGCTTGAGGGTGAACCCCTCAAGAGACTGTATCAAGTTAAGTTAGCAAGATATTAAAGAAAACAAATGACATAACAAAACTTTTTTAACATGGTTCAAAAAAGGCCATAAATTAATTTCCAGCTAAAAAATCAAAATTACAAATGCATGTAGATTTAATTTGTAGTCAAAAGACACATGTGGCTTCAAAATATTTGAAACAGTTCTTATGCAATGAAAAAAACAGGTATTGATATAAATCATAACTGATAAAAGCTCATCAATGAAATGATCTCATATATCATAATTAAACATGAAAAAAAGGTAATGAAATGTACAAACAGTCCATTTCTGTGGGAAATAATGGGGTTAACAAAACTATAACAATTACTTTTGAAAAAATATATAATTATCATTTAAAAAGTATATTTTCAACTATGACAATCCTAAAATTCAGAAAATAACAAGGAAAAAGCAACTATGCTTAGTAAAAAAAATTCCTAAAAATATTTCTAATGAATATCAAAAATATTATAGAGTTAATATTCACAAAATATTAATGTTAAACATTTTATACAAATAAGCGTGTTGAAGAAAGAGGAAAACAATACATGAAAATTTTTAAAAAATGCCTGAAAATAAAACATGTTAGCTCCTATTAACTCTCCTGTTGAAGAGAGATGATGGCTTAAAAATCATGTTCAGTAATGTAGTGAGGCCCAGTGGAGGTGGCAGTCCAGGGGCAAGAGGTTGAGAGTGATTCTGTCCCTTTCATAGCCCTGGGATTTGGGTGTGGAGGCACCCAATCCCTCAAGAAAAGCCCTTGAGACTCCACTTTTTCTAGGGGCTTCCACATGGCCAAGGTGTGGTCCTGCCTTCAGCTTTCCTGATCACTACTTCCACCAATCACCCAGAGACCATAGATGGAGACTTTCCTTAACTCCTTCAAATTGTTCCTTTCCATAAGATATTCTGGTGAGAGTCTCACCAGAGACCAAATGAATACTTTTCAAAAATTAATTAGAAACATTTTTAGAGGTATTTTTACTAAGTATAGTTGTTTGTTTCTTGTTTATTTTTTCAATTTAGGATTGTCATAGTTGTGTGTTTTTTTTTTAAGTCTTGTTAAATACAGGTTTTGTGTGTGATCATTATATACTCTTTCAGAACATTGACATGAATCAGCCATGGGTGTACATACATGTGTCCCCACTCCTGAACCCCCCTCCCACCTTCCTCCCATCCCATCCCTCAGGGTCATCCCAGTTCACCAGCCCTGAGCACCCTGTCTCATGCATTGAACCTGGACTGGTGATCTATTTCACATATGATAATATACATGTTTCAATGCTATTCTCTCAAATCATCCCACCCTCACCTTCTCCCACAGAGTCCAAAAGTCTGTTCTTTGTGTCTCTTTTGCTGTCTCGCATATAGGGTCATTGTTACTATCTTTCTAAATTCCATATATATACATTAGTATACTGTATTGGTGTTTTTCTTTCTGACTTACTTCACTCTGTATAATAGGCTCCAGTTTCATCCACCTCATTAGAACAGTTTCAAATGTATTCTTTTTAATAGCTGAGTAATATTCCATTGTGTATATATACCACAGCTTTCTTATCCATTTGTCTGCTGATGGACATCTAGGTTGCTTCCATGTCCTGGATATTGTAAACAGTCCTGCAGTGAACACTGGGGTACACATGTCTCTTTCAATTCTAGTTTCCTCAGTGTGTATGCCCAGCAGTGGGATTGCTGGGTCATGTGGCAGTTCTATTTCCAGTTTTTTAAGGAATCTCCACACTGTTCTCCATAGCGGCTGTACTAGTTTGCATTCCCACCAATAGCATAAGAGTGTTCCCTTTTCTCCACACCCTCTCCAGCATTTATTGTTTGTAGACTTTTTGATAGCAGCCATTATCAGGGCTTCCCTGATAGCTCAGTTGGTAAAGAATCTGCCTGTAGGAGACACCGGTTTGATTCCTGGTTTGGGAAGATCCCCTGGAGAAGGAAATGGCAACCCACTCCAGTATTCCTGCCTGGAAGACCCCATAGATGAAGCAGAAAGGTGGGCTGTAGTCCACAGAGTCCCAAAGAGTCAGGCACGACTGAATGACTTCACGTTCACTTTCACTTTCATTCTGACCAAAAATGGCCAGGACCTTGCCATTCTGACTTGAATGATTTGAGGTCAGTGGTTCTCTTTGGTTCTGGACACCAGACACAGAGGATGTTGGACTATGGGGGAAGCCCGCCTCAATGCAGTCCAGAAGGGGGAGTCCTTTCAGGAACCTCAGTCTTCACAAAGGAAGGAATCTGGCCGCCACACCATCTTGCTAGTCTCCAAATCCTTGGCCCTGAAAAGCCTTTCCTGAGACCTGAATTCTAGTCAGATAGTACGTGGAGGCAATGTTCGCTTCCCTGCACCCTGGGAACGTTCACACACGCGCCTCTATACACCTCCACGTGGCACACACTGAGCCACTGAGGGAAGTCTCCTGTGTGTGCTTTTCAGTCTCCCAAGAACCATTGGTAGGGAAATACCGTGCCCCTGGCCTGGTGACAGCGAGAGGCAGGTGGAAACCTGCCAACCAGGTCTTGGCAGGTAGATGTTATTGGCTGTTGAGAGAGCTGAAGTGTGGCCCCTGAGTTTCCATGGGGCTTGGCCAGGTCACCTTCAGGCATGCCAGTGTCTGGGTGAGACCAGTGGTTCCTGATGGGCTGTTTGATGGACTTTGCTTTGATCGCCCACTGGGGCCCCTTGTTTCTGCTGGGGCATTCTTCCTCTCCAGGAGCCACAGTCTTCGATGATAGCAGCCCCAGAGGAGAAACCCCTTCCAAGCACTCCTTCCTAGAAAGAAAGTTGAGAGCCCATAGGAGCCCCGGTATCATCTCCATAGTGAGGCCCTGATTGCCTGAAGTAGAGGGGAGTCCTCATGACTTGAGCCAAGCAGGGAGTATTGCATTGCTTTGTTTGGGGGCCATGGGCAGGCATGGGAACAGACACCCCACCAGTTGACAATCGCTCTTGTCCCTGGTATGAACATTCCTAAGGAAAAAAAAATTCCTATGCAGGTGTTCGTTGTTGGCTGTTAAGAGAAGCAGGCAGCCTCTGAGATTCCATGGGGCTAGGCCAGGTCACTTTTGGGCATGGCAGGGTCTCAGTAAGGCCAGCTACTCCTGATGGGCCCTTTGCTGAGTTTTGTTCCATTTGTACTCAGGCACCATGCGCCTCCTGGGGGCCACAGCCTTAACAATAGCACCTCCAGAAGAGAAACCCCTTTCGAGCTTACTTCCTAGTGAGGCTGTTGAGAGCTCTTGGCAGCCTATATTAACTCCATCATGAGGCACTGTTCACCTGAAGTAGAGGGGTGGTCCCATGACATGGTCCGAACAAGGAGTAGTTGCCTTCTTGTTGTTTGGAGGCCTTCAGAAGGCCATGGAGGGGATGCCTCATTAGGCAATGATGGCTCTTGTTTCCAACCTGAATGTTCGCTAGCAGGGCATTGCCAGGTTGACTCGTGATGAGCCCATGGGCCCGGCCACAGATACCTGCTTCCTCGAGCATCCATTGCGTGGAACTTCTTGACCTCTTTTTTTGTGTGTGATTGCGGCAAGTGGCCAAATTTCATGTTCCCTCAGCCACCCCTTGCTACAACAGACCCGGACTGAGCTTGGAGGAGCATCTCCATTCCCCAAGACATGTCCATAGAATCTTGGCAGCTGAGAGGTCCTTGTGCTGGGTCTTCCATCAGGTGGAGAGACTATGAGGCTCTGTCTTCTCTCGGGACTCTTTCTTGAAGTCACCATTTCTATCTCCCTGGATGTATTGTTATTCATATTCTCACTCAAACATTGATCCGTTCATCCACTTGTTTCTTCATGTTTGTCAGTATGTAGGGTGGGAGGGAAAGATGGAGAAAAGTGAGGAGGTAGGGATGTAGCGAAGAGGATGGGAGATCAGAACTTAGAGAGGTAGGGAGGAAGGTCTGTGGTAGATGAGCATTTCAGCCAGGGATTTGTGTCCCTGCATATAGGTGCATTTCGTTGCTTTCTTGTGTTCCTGGACTTGTTGCTCTAGGTATGTCTTGTAGCAACATTTGCTACATCAAAGTGTAGCACACATGACTACCAAAGCCTACAGGGACAGACCAGGAGCTCTCACAGGAGTCTTTCTGCTCTCTAGACAGACAGCATCTGGAAAGGAAGGATTATCTGAATGTGGCCTGCTGCTCCTGGTGCAATTGATATCAGCCTTGGTGCTGCAGCTGGGTAGACAGAAACTCAAGTCCTTTACAGCTTCCTTATTTCCAGAAAGCTCTGGAGGTACGACTACTTAGGTTCCTGTGCATGGATGCACTTCATGGGGCATGCCTCACTTGGGTTGATGAGAAGAATTCATATGGTTCTGAAAAGAGAAATGATTACCTAAAACTCATGTTCAACAGAAGTATGCTGAGGCCCATTGGAGGTTGCAGCCCAGAAACTAGAGGTCAGGGACATTTCTTTTTTCTCTGAAACCCTGGGATTTTGGTGTGGAGGCACCCTACCCCTCGAGGAGAGTCCTTGAGCCTCTACAATATCTAGGGGCTTCCACAGGGCAAAAGCCTGCTCATGCCTTTAATGATCCCAATTCTCACAGCCCACCAGGAGGTTATGAGGTGGGGTCTTTCCATAGTTCCTTCTTTTCAAATTGTTTCTTTTAGTCAGATGTTCTGTAGAGATTCTTGCCACATGCTAAATCACTTGAGGTGAGTGGCTCTCTTTAGTCCTGCACATGGGCCCCAGAAGGAGGTGGACCATGGGGGAGGCACCCCTTTAGGCAGTCCAGAGGTGGGAATACTTTTGGGAACCTCAGTCATCACCACGGTGGAACTTATGCTGCAGTGGCATTTCCAGGGGCTAGGAACTCCGGTATTGAAAAGCCTGTCATTAAACCTGAATTCTAATTAGATTAGACATGGAGGCAATGTTTGCATCCCTGGCCAACTGGGGTCATCCACACAAAGTTCTCTGCACACCTCCATGCAGAGCATGCTGATTGACTGAGAGAATGGTCAGCTGTGGTTGTTCTTTTCAGTCTCCCAAGAACCATCAGCAGAGAAAAGATGGTGCCCCAGGACCAGTGATGGTGAGAGGCAGGCAGGAACCAATCTGCTGGGTCTTGGCAGATAGACCCTGCTGGCTATTGAGAGAGCTGAAGGTCAGCCCATGAGATTTCATGGGGCATGGCCAGGTCACTTTCAGGCATGGTGAGTTCTCAATGTGGCCACTTGTTCCTGATGAGCCCTATGATAGGTTTTGTTTCATTCATTGCATCGCTCAGGCCTGACACATATGTTTCATGTGGCGTTCTTCGTCTCTGGGGGCCATGGCCGCCAATGATAGCACCTTCTAGAGAAGTCCCTACCATGCTTACTTTCATAGTAAGGTTGTTGAGAACCTTTCAGGGTCACAGTATCACCTCCATCGAGAGGCACCATTTGTCCGAAGTAGAGGGTCAGTCCCATGATATGGACCGAGCAAGGACTAGATGCATTGCGGCTGTTTGAGGGCCTTGTGCAAGCCATGGAGGGGATGCTGAACCAGCCAGCAATGACTCCTGTCCCCATCCTGAAGGTTCCCATGCAGGGCACTGACATGTTAACTGGTGCTAAGCCCTCAGGTCCCGTCTCCAAATATCTGCATCCTCGAGCACCTCTTCTGAGGGATTTCATGGCCTTGTTTTCTGCATGTTTGCAGTATGTGGCCAGGCCCATGTCCCCTCTGTGATCCCTTGCTTGCAAAGACCAGGTTCAAGCATGGAGGAAGTCTCTATTCCCAAAACAGATCCATAGACTCTTGGAGGTTGAGAGGTCCTTCTGCCAGGCCTCTGTTGGGTGGAAAGTCCATGAGGCTCTGCCTTCTTTTGGAACTCCTCATTGAATATGCCATTTCTGGCTGCTTGTACATGTTATTCTTATATTCACTCATGCCTTGACCACTTGTCCACTCATTCCCTCATGTTTGGCAGTAAGTATGGTGGGAAGAAAGGAGTGTTTGAAAAAAGTAAAGAGGTAAGGAACTAGAGAGGTAGGGACCTAGTAGGGAGGAAGGTTGGTTGTAGTTATACATTTCAGCCAGGGATTTTTGTCTCTGCATATAAGTGTATTTAGTTGCTTTCTAATGTTCCTGGATGTGTCTCTATAGTTGTGTCTTGCAGTGTCATTCACTGCATGAAGGTGCAGCATGCATGGCCACCAAAGCCTGCAAGGATGGAGTAGGTATTCTCATAGCTGTTGTTCTCCTTCTAGACAGACAACACCCCCAGAGGAAGGAAGATCTGAGCGTGGCCTGCTGCCCCTAGGGCAATTGATATCAGCCTTGATCCAGCCTTTGGTGTGGACAGAAACTCACATCCTCTAGGGCATCCTCCTTTCCAGAAAACATCAGAAGTAAGCCTACTCAGGTGCCTGTGCATGCATGCAATGCGTGGGGGCATGCCTTGTTGGGGTTGATGATGAGAACTCATATGATCCTAAAGAGAGATGGTGATCTAAAATCATGCTCAACAGGATTATGGTGAGGCTCAATGGAAGTGACATTACAGGGCCCAGAGATTGTGGTTTCTTCTGTCCTTTCTGGAGCCCTGGGATTTGGGTGTGGAGGGACCCTATCCCTGAGCCTCTACAGTGCCCGGGAGCTTCCATGTGACCAAAGCCTGTCCTGCCCTTGGCTTTCTTTCCTGATCCCTGCTTCCACCACCCACCCAGAGGATATAGCCAGGACCTTTCCTTAGCTACTTCTCTTCAAATTATGTCTTTCAGTCAGACATTCTGGAGAAGGCCTCACTGCGACCTGAACAATTCGAGGTGAGTGACTCTCTTTAGTCCTTAACATGGGCCCCAGAGGACAATGGGCTATGGAGTAGGCCCACCTCAAGGCAGTCAAGATTGGGGAGTTGTTTGTGGTCCACAGTCCTCTCAAAGGGGAACTTCTGCTGCAGTGCCTTCAAGACCATCTATGATCTTGGAGACTGAAATGCTTTCTGTTGGTCCCACATTCTAATCAGATTGATCATGGAGGCAGTGTTTGCTTCTTGGCTCCCTGAGGAATATCCACACACAGGTCTCTGCACACTTTTGTACAGAGCTTGCTGAACAACTAAGGGGATAGTCACCTGCTTGTGTGCTTTGCAGTCTCTGAAAAACAAGCAGGTAGAGAAAGATTATGCCCTAGACCTGGCAATGGTGAGAGGCAGGAACCTGTCCAGTGGGTCTTGGAAGTTAGATGGTGCTGACAGTTAAGAGAGCTAAAGAGCAGCCCCTGAGATTCCATGGGCTGTGGCTAATTAACTTTCAGGCATGGCAGGGTCTTGGTGAGACCACTTGCTCCTGATGGGTCCTTTGATGGGTCTTTCATTTTTCCATTTGGGCCCCAGGCATATCTTGAAGCATTCTCCCTCTCTGGGGGTCATGGCCTTCAATGATCACACCCCCAGAGAAGAAACCTTTTTGGAGTTTAACTTTCTAGTAAGGCTGTTGCAAGCCCTCCAGAGCCCTGGTAGCATCTCCATTATGAGGCTATATTTGCCTGAAGTAGAACAATGGCCTCAAGACGTAACCAATCCAGGAACAGTTGCGTTGTTTTTGCCTGGGGCCTTCAGCAGGCCATGGGAGAGGACATGCACCAGGGGACGAGGCCTCCTGTTCCCAGCCTGAACGTTCCCATGCAGGGCATTGCCAGGTTGACTGGTTCTGAGCCTATGTGCCCTGTCACCAGATATCTGCTTCCTCAAGAATCCATTCCGTGGGACTTTGTGGACTCGTTTTCTGTGTGTTGGCTGCAAGTGGCCTAGCCCCATGTCTTCCATTCCACACCTTGCTTGCACAGATCAAGATCGAGCTGAGAGGTACATCTCTGTTTTCCAGGACACATCTATAAATTTTAGTGACTGACAGGCCCTTGTGCTGGGCCTTCTTCTGGGTATAGAGCCCATGAGGCTCTCCCTTCTCTTGGGGCACCTTTGTGGAGTTGCCGTTTTTTCCTTTCTGGACACATTACTTATGTATTCACTCAAGCACTGATCCGCTAGTCACTTGTTTCCTCAGGTTTGGCAGTAGGTAGGTTGGGAGGTAAGGATGAATGAAGAAAAGTAAGGAGGTAGATAACTACAGATAGGGTACATAGAAAGCTAGAGAGGTAGCAAGGAAGGTCAGTGGTAGGAGTACATTTTACCCAGGGGTTTGTGTCGCTGTGTATAGATAGATGCATTTTGTTGCTTTCTTGGGTTCTTGGATTTATCACTCTAGATATGTCTTGTAGCATCATTCACTGCATGAAGGTATAGCACACATGACTACAAAAGCCTACAGGGCCAAACTAGATGTTGGCAAAGCTGCTGTGCTCCTCTCTACTCAGACAGTGCTCCAAAGGAAGGAAGATCTGACTCATACCTGTTGCCTCCAGAGCCTTCAATGTCAGCCTTGGTGCAGCACCTGGGGTAGACAGAAACTCACATGCTTTGGGGCTCCATCATTTCCAGAATGCATTGAAGGCAAGCCTACTCAGACTCTTGGCATAGATGCAATGCGTGGAGCTTGCCTTGTTTGGGTTAATGATGAGAAGTCATATGGTCCTAAGGAGAGAAAATGACATAAAAATCATGCTCAAAAGGATTGTGCTGAGCTGAATGGAAGTGGCAGTCCAAGGGCAAAAGGTCCTGGTTCCTTCTGTCCCTTTTGGTGCCTTAGAATGTGGGTGTGGAGGTAACTGATCCCACAAGGAGAGCCCCTGTGTCTCTACCTTGTCTAGGGTCATTTACATAGGCTAATTCTAGTCCTGCCTTTGGCTTTCTTTGCTGATCCCTACTTCCACTGCCTACATGGAGGCCATAGGCAATGCCTTTCCTAAGCTCCTTCTCTTTGAATCTTGTCTTTCAGTAAGACATTCTGGTGAGGGTCTCACCACAACCTGGATGATTCAAAGTGAATGGTTCCCCTTTTTCCTGGACATGAGTACCAGAGGATGAAGAACTATGAGGGAGGCATGCCTCAAGGCAGTCCAAAGGGAGGAGTCCTTGTGGGAACCTCAGTCATCACAAAGGGTGAACTTATTCTACAATGCCATCTAGACAGGCTAGGATCTCAGACATTCAAAGGCCTTTCATTAAACCTGAATTCTACTCAGACTGGATATCAAGACAGTGTTTGCTTCCCTGGTCCCCTGGGGAACATCCACACAAATGTCTCTGCAAACTTCCATGCAGAGCACATCGATCACCTGAGGGGATGGTCACCTATGGTGTGTGCTTTCCAGTGTCCCAAGAATGGTTGGTAGGGAAGGATTGTGCCCCAGGCCTGGCAATGGTGATAAGCAGGTAGTAACTGGTCCACTGGGTCTTGGCAAGTGGACGCTGTTGCTGTTGAGAGAGCTGCAGGGCAGCCCCATGGGGCTTGGCCAGATCACTTTCAGGCATAGTGAGTTCTCAGTGTGGCCATTTGTTCCTGATGGGCCCTTTGATGTGTTTGTTTTGTTCACCCACTCGGGCACCTTGCATCTCCTGAGGCACTCTTCCACTCTGGGGCCACAGCCTTCAATGATAGCACCCCTCCAGAAGAGAAACCCCTTCCGAGTATACCTTTTTCATAAGGCTGTTGCGAGCCCTTTGGAGCCACTGTGTCAGCCCCAGCTTGAGGCCCCATTGCCTGAAGGAGAGCTGTGACACCTTGACAAGGGTCAGGCGAGGAGTAGTTGCCTTGGTATTGTTCGGGGCCTTTGCTGGGACACAGGAGGGGCCGCTGCTCCAGGCAACAGTGGCTCCGGCTCCAGCCTGAACATTCCCAGGCTGCGTGTTGCCAGAGTGACTGTGCTGGGTCTGTGTGCCCTGTCACCAGAGAGCCGCTTCCTTCAGGATCAGTTCTATGGGATGATGTGGCCTCATTCTCTGTGTGTTGGCAGCAAGTGACCAGGCCCAGTGTCTCCTCAGCCACCCCTTGCTTGAACAGACAAGAATTGAGCTCGGAGGAATGTCTCCATTCCACAAGACACATCTGTAGAATCTTGGCAGCCAAGAGGTTCTGTCAGGTGGAGAATCCTTGAGGGTCTGCCTTCTCTGGATTCCTTTATGGAATTACCATTTCTTCCCTCCTGGTCACATTATTCATGTACTCAGTCATGCACTTATCTGCTCATTCACTCATTTTCTAATGTTTGGCCATAGGTAGGGTGGGAGGGAATGATGAATAAAAGTAAGGAGGTGGGGAGGTAGAGAACTAGAGAGGTAGGGAAGAAGATTGGTGGCAGTCATGCATTTCAGCCAGGGGTTTGTGTCTCTGTATGTAAGTGCATTTTGTCACTTTCTTGGGCTCCTGTATGTCTTGTTCTAGGTATGTCTTGTAGCATTATTCACTGCATGAAGATGTAGCACGTGTGACCAAAGCTTACAAGAAATAACAAGGAGTTCTCACAGGTATCTTTTGGCTCTATAGACAGTCAACGTCCCCAGAGGAAGGAAGATCTGAGTGTGGCTTGCTGCCCCTGGGAAATAAATGTCAGCCTTGGTGCAGCACCTGGGGTAGCCAAAAACTCACAACCTTTGGGACATACTCATTTCCAGAAAGCTTCAGAGGTAAGCCTACTCAGGTGCCTGTGCCTGAATGTGATATGAGGGAAGTGCCTCAGTTGTGTCAATGTTTAGAATTCATTTGGTCCTGAGGAAAGATGATGACCTAAAAATCATGCTCAAAAAGATTATGCTGAAACCCAATGGACACGTCCATGCAGAAGCAGGAGGTCTCTCTGTCCCTTCTGGAACCCTGGGATTTGGCTGTGGAGGCCCCGTATCCCACAGAGAGTTCACTTAATTACTCTCAGCAGTGTCTCGGGGCTTCCATGTGGCCAAGGACTGGCTCTGCCTTTGGCTTTCGTTCCTAATCCCTGTTTTTACCACTCACCCGGAGGACATACACTGGGCCTTTCCTTAGCACCTTCTTTCTGAATTGTGTCTTTCAGTCAGACATTCTGGCGAGGATCTTGCCATGGCCTGAATGATTCAAGATTAATGGCTCTCTTTTGTCCTCAACACAGGCCCCAAAGGAAGACGGACTATGGGGGAGGCAAGCATCAAGGTAGTTGAGAGAGGGGCGTCCTTGCAGGAACCTCAGTTCTCACAAAAGGGGAACTACTGCTGTGGCACCATCACAACAGGCTAGGAACTCGGGCACTGAAAAGCCTTTCATTAAACCTGAATTCTTGTCATATCATACACGGAGGTCATGTTTGCTTCCCTTGCCCTCCGGGGAACATCCATCCACACACAGGTCTCTGCACATCTTTGTCCAGAGCACACTGATCTACTGAGGGGATGGTCACCTGTGGTGTGTCCTTTTCAGTTTCCCAGTAATTTTTTGTAGGGAAAGATCCTGCCTCAGGCCTGGCAATGATGAGAGGCAGGCATGAACCTGTCTAGGCAGGTAGACACTGCTGGCTGTTGAGAGAGCTGAAGGGTGGCCCCTGAGATTCCATGGTGCTTGGCCAGGTCATTTTCAGGATGGCAAGTTCTCATGACACCAGTTGTTCTGATGGGCCCTTTGACATGTTTTGTCCTGTTCGTCCACTTAGGCCCCTTGAATCTCCTGCAGCATTCTTCCTCTCTGGTGGCCATAGCCTTCAATGATAGCAACCCCAGAGGAGAAACCCTTCCAAACTTACCTTCCTAGTAAGGCTGCTGAGAGCCCTTCAGAGCCCCGGTATCATGTTCATCGTGAGGCCCCATTTGCCTGAAGTAGAGGAGTGTCTTCATGATGTGAACCAAATAGGGAGTAGTTGCATTGTTGTTGCAGGACCTTTGCAAGCCATTGGAGGTGAGGCTGCACCAGATAACAATGTCTCCTGTCCCCAGCCTGAATGCTCCTGTGTAGGGCATTGCCGGGTTGACTGGTGCTGAGCCCACGGGCCCCAAATCCAGATATCTGCTTCCTTGAGCATCATTTCTTGCTTGTTGCTTCATTTTTCCATATGTTGGTGCCAAACGACCAAGCTCCATGTCTTTTCACCCACTCCTTGCTTGCAAAGGCCAGAAAATGCCAGAGAGGAAGGAAGATCTGAGTGTGGCCTGCTGCCCCCAGACCAATTGATGTATCTTGGTCTGGAATCTGGGGTAGGCAGACTCTCATCCTGTGGGACATACTCATTTCCAGAAACCCTCAGAGATAAGCCTACTCAAGTCCCTGTGCATAGATGCAATGAGTGGGAAGTGCATTGTTTGACTTGATGAATAGAATGCATATGGTCCTGAAGAGAGATGATGACCCAAAAGTCATGCTCAGTACAATTACACTGAGGCCCAGTGGAAACAGCAGTCCAGGGGCAGGATGTCAGGGATCTTTCTGTCCCTTCTGGAGCCCTGGGATTTGACTGCAGAGGTACCCTATCCCTCAAGGAAAGCCCCTCTGTCTCTACAGTGCCTAAGGGCTTCCTTGTGGCCAAGGCCTGGTCCTGCCTTTGTCTTTCTTTCCTGTCCCCTACCTCCAGTGTTTTGTCAAGAGAATGCACTGTTCATAGCAAACACCCTCTTCCAATAACACAAGAGAAGACTCTACACATGGACATCACCAGATGGTCAATACCGAAATCAGATTGATTATATTCTTTGCAGCCAAAGATGGAGAAGTTCTATACAGTCAGTAAAAACAAGACTGGGAGCTGACTGTGGCTCAGATCATGAACTCCTTATTGCCAAATTCAGACCTAAATCGAAGAAAGTAGGGAAAACCACTTGAACATTCAGGTATGACCTAAAGCAAATTCCTTAAAATTATTCAGTGGAAGTGAGCAATAGATTTAAGGGACTAGATCTGATAAACAGAGTGCCTGATGAACTATGGATGGAGGTTCCTGACACTGTACAGGAGTCAGGGATCAAGACCATCCTCAAGGGAAAAAAAAAAATGCAAAAAACAGAATGGCTGTCTGAGGAGGCCTTACAAATAGCTGTGATAATAAGAGAAGTGAAAAGCAAAGGAGAAAAGGAAAGATATACCCATTTGAATGCAGAGTTCCAAAGAATAGGAAGGAGAGACAAGAAAGCCTTCCTCAGTGATCAGTGCAAAGAAATAGAAGAAAACAATAGAATGGGAAAGACTAGAGATCTCTTGAAGAAAATTAGAGATACCAAGGGAACATTTCTTGTAAAGATGGGTTCAATAAATGACAGAAATGGTATGGACCTAACAGAAGCAGAAGATATTAAGAAGAGGTGGCAAGAATACACGGAAGAACTATACAAAAAAGATCTTCATGATCTATACAAAAAAGATAACCAAGATGGTGTGATCATTCACCTAGAGCCAGACATCCTGGAATGTGAAGTCAAGTGGGCCTTAGGAAGAATCACTATGAACAAAACTAGTGGAGGTGATGGAATTCCAGTTGAGCTATTTCAAATCATAAAAGATGATGTTGTGAAAGTGCTGCACTCAATATGCCAGCAAATTTGGAAAACTCAGCAGTGGCCACAGGAGTGGAAAAGGTCAGTTTTCATTCCAATCCCAAAGAAAGGCAATGCCAAAGAATGCTCCAACTACCACACAATTGCACTCATCTCACACGCTAGTAAAGTAATGCTCAAAATTCTCCAAACCAGGCTTCAGAAATACATGAGCTGTGAACTTCTAGATGTTCAAGCTGGATTTAGAAAAGGCAGAGGAACCAGAGATCAAATTGCCAACATCTGCTGGATCATCGAAAAATCAAGAGTTCCAGAAAAACATCTATTTCTGCTTTATTGACTATGCCAAAGCCTTTGACTGTGTGGATCACAGCAAACTGTGGAATATTCTGAAATTGATGGGAATACCTTCCCTGCCTCTTGAGAAATCTGTATGCAGGTCAGGAAGCAACAGTTAGAACTGGACGTGGAACAACAGACTGGTTCCAAATAGGATAAGGAGTACATCAAGACTGTATATTGTCACCCTGCTTGTTTAACTTATATGCAGAATACATCATGAGAAACACTTGGCTGGATAAAGCACAAGCTAGAATCAAGACTGCCAGGATAAATATTGATAACCTCAGATATGCAGATGACACCACCCTTAGGACAGAAAGGGAAGAAAAACTAAAGAACCTCTTGATGAAAGTGAAAGAGGAGAGTGAAAAAGTTGGCTTAAAGCTCAACATTCAAAAAACTAAGACCATGGCATCTGATCCCATCACTTCATGGGAAATAGATGGGGAAACAGTGGAAACAGTGGCTGACTTTATTTTGGGGGCCTCTAAAATCACTGCAGATGGTGGTTGCAGCCATGAAATTAAAAGACACTTGCTCCTTGGAGGGAAAGTTATAACTAACCTAGACAGCATATTAAAAAGCCAAGACATTACTTTGTCAACCACAGTCCGTCTAGTCAAGGCTATGTTTTTTCCAGTAGTCATGTATGGATGTGAGGGTTGGACTATAAAGAAAGCTGAGCGCTGAAGAATTGATGCTTTTGAACTTTGGTGTGGAGAACACTCTTGAGAGTCCCTTGGACTGCAAGGAGATCCAACCAGTCCCTCCTAAAGGAGATCAGTCCTGGGTGTTCATTGGAAGGACTGATGTTGAGGCTGAAACTCCAATACTTTGGCCACCTGATGCAATGAACTGACTCATTTGAAAAGACCCTGCTGCTGGGAAAGATTGAAGGCAGGAGGAGAAGGGGACGACAGAGGATGAGATGGTTGGATGGCATTATCAACTTAATGGACATGAGTTTGAATAAACTCCGGGAGTAGGTTATGGACAGGGAGGCCTGGTGTGCTGTGGCTCATGGGGTTGCAAAGAGTCAGATACGACTGAGCAACTGAACTGAATTGAGCCTCCAGGGCCAACTCAGAGGATGTTGGCAGGCCTTTGTTTAGCTCCTTCTCTCAAATTGTGTCTTTCTGTCAGACGTTCTGGTGAGGATCTTGCGATGGCCTGAATGATTTCAGGTGAGTGGGTCTCTTTGGTCCTAGACACAGGCTCCAGAAGTGTTGGACTGCATAGGAGGCCTTCCTCAAGGCAGTCCAGAGGGCCGAGTCTTTTTTGTAATCTCAGTCCTCACAAGGTAGGACTTCTTGACTTATATCAGGATGGTGGCACCACCTTGACGGGTTAAGATCTTCAACATTGAAGAACCTTTTGTTAAGCTTAAATTCTAGTCATATGGGTCACGGAGGCAATGTTTGCTTCCCTGGTCCCTGGAGAACATCCACACATAGGATTCTGCATACCTCCATGCAGAGCACGCTGATCCAATGGGGGTCAGTCACCTGTGGTGTGTGCTTTGCAGTCTCCCAAGAAGAGGGAATATCCCCAAGTCTGGCAATGTTAAGAGGTTGGCAGGAACCCATCCACCAGATCTTGGCAGGTAAATTCTGCTTGCTGTCGAAAGATGAGTCACAGTCCCTGGGATACTATAAGACTTGACCAGGTCATGTTCAGGCATGGCAAACAACTGTGAGGCCAGTTGTTTCTGACAGACCCTTTAATGGGTTTTGCTTCACTGGCCAACTCAGGCTTCTTGTGTCTCCTAGGGCATTCTTCCTCTCTGGGGGGCCACAGCTTTTAAAGATGGCTCCCCCTAGAGGAGAAATCCCTCTGAGAGTACCTTCCTAATAAGGCCTTTGAGAGCCATTTGGAAACCTGGTATCATCTGCAACATGAGGCCCTATTTGCCCAAAGTAAAAGGTTGGACCCATGACATGGACTGAGTAGGGAGTAGTTGCATTGCTGTTTGCGGAGTTTCATCAGGTCATTGGAGAGGATGCTGCAGCAGACAATGATGGCTCTTTTGCACAGCCTGAATGTTCCCATGCAGGGCATTGCAAGTTTGACTGGTGCTAAGCCCATGGGCCTTTCTCCATACGTCTGATTTCTTGAGCATAAATTCATGTGGTCACATAGCCACATTGTGTGTTTTTACAAAGAAAAATAGAAGCCTAGTGTCTTGCACAAGCTGGGTTTCAAAGAGGTAGAGGAACCAGAGATCAAATTGCCAGCATTCACTGGATCATGGTGAAAGTAAGGTAGTTTCAGAAAAACATTTATTTCTGCTTCATTGACTTCACTAAAGCCTTTGTGCTGATCACAACAAACTGGAAAATTCTTAAAGATGGGAGTACCAGACCACCTTACCTCTCTCATGAGAAATCTATATGTGGGTCAAGAAGCAATAATTAGAACAAGACATGGAAGAATGAACAGGTTCAAATTTGGAAAGGAGTGTAGCAAGGATGTATATCATCACCCTGCTTATTTAACTTATTTGTAGAGTACATCATGTGAAATGCTGACCTGAATGAATCAAGATTGCCAGGATAATTATCAACAACCTCAGATATGCAGATGATAGCACTTTAATGGCAGAAAATAAAGAGAAACTAAAGAGCCTCTTAATGAGGGTGAAAGAGGAAAGTGAAAAAGCTGACTTGAAACCCAACTTTAATAAAAACTAAGATTATGGCATCCAGTCCCATAACTGTATGGCAAATAAAAGGAAATAAAGTGGAAGTAATGACAAAGTTTATTTTCTTGGGCTCCAAAATCACTGTGATAGTGACTAAAGACATGAAAGTAAGGAAGGAAAGCTATGACAAACCTAGACAGCTTATTAAAAAGCAGAGACATCACTTTGCCAACAAAGGTCCATATAGTCAAAGCTATGGTTTTTCCGGTAGTCATGTATTTACATGAGAGTTGGACTATAGGGCTAACTGCAGAAGAATCGATGCTTTCAAATTGTTGTGCTAGGCTTCCCTCTTCAGAGTCCCTTGGACTTCAAGGAGATGAAGCCAATCATAAAGGAAATCGATCTTAAATATTAATTGGAAGGGCTGTTTCTGAACCTGAAGATCCAATACTTTGGCCACCTGATATGAAGAGCCAGCTCATTGGAAAAGACCTCAATGATGGGAAAGATTGAAGGCAAAAGGAGAAGGGGGCAGCAGAGGATAAGATGGAAAGATAGCGTCACTGACTCAAAGGACACGAATCTGAGCAAACTCTGGGGGATAGTGAAGGACAGAGAAGCCTGCCGTGCTAGTGTCCATGGGGACTCTAAGAGTCAGACAGGACTAAGAGACTGAACAGCAACAGCAGCGGTGTCCTGCTTGTCATCTGTAGTTTGAACAGACATTGAAGAACCAGTAAAAATTTCTCCCTTCTTTAATCATTCCATGTTGTGTGAATCAAATACTGCATAATTAATGGTGCTTTTGATTGCATTCTATATTTGTTTTTGATATAAAGACATGTCAAATAAATGATTTACCTTTAAAAATTTTTATTTCTCATCATTGAATAGTGTCCATTTTTTGTCCTTCATTACAGATTACTTAGTAAGATGACTTTTTGGTCATTTTTGACTGTGCTTTTACCATCATATCTTCCTGCAATCAATCTAGCCACTTGTACACTGAAATTCAAACTTTATTCCCACTAGGTGCTTTCTGGAACTGTTATGGATATTTGTGAATATGCATATTCCCTAAATAAATTAGTTATTTGTTGAATGCCTTCTTAATAGCTGATACTAATTGGCAGGAATTTTCCAAATATTTTAGTGCTCTTCAGTTTTTATTTTTCAAGCCTTTTGATACTAGTTTTTTGGTACTTTTTATTCTCTTTTTTTCTTTCTGCATGTCTGATTGATAGGTGGTATACAAGTCTATGATATTATGTGAGTGACAACACCAGTGTAGCATGTGGTGACTCAAATTTCAAATAAAGCATTGGACTAGTGAAAACAGGGTTCTATGAAAGTTTCATTCAATTGGGAAACATGAAGATTATAATGGATTTTCTTCATGTAAATGACTGGTATAATTTCCAAGATCTTTTTGAGAAACTTTCATCTATCTTCTGAATTTACTTTAATTGAAACTTCAGAAGTTTTATTATTCTATGGTGAATATTTATTATAACCTAAAAATGTTTAAGCAATTCATTTTCATTGTATTTTAGTGTGGTTATAGTGCTGTAATATGTTTTAAGCATTCATGGACTACTCATAATTAAGAGACCTGGGCAACTGTGGCCTCATGTTTGAGATTCATGTCTATGCTTTGCCTATGATATGTGGTCTTGAGTACAATCTATGCAAACCGATGTATCTTCTAACGTTTCTGATACTTGCATTGCTTTACTTCTTTCCTCAGACAGGAAGTGGGCGTCCCTGGTGGCTCAGATGGTAAAGCGTCTGTCTGCAGTGCGGGAGACCTCGGTTCCATCCCTGGGTTGGGAAGACCCCCTGGAGAAGGAAGTGGCAGCCCACTCCAGTACTCTTGCCTGGAGAATCCCATGGATGGAGGAGCCTAGTAGGCCACAGTCCATGGGGTCGCAAAGAGTCAGACAAGACTGAGTGACTTCACTTTCACTTTAGAAAGGAAGTACATAGTACAATTAATTATTATTGTTCTTGATATTGCATCCTTGATAATACACCTAAGGACTTGCTTGTTTATGTCCTTGATTGATAAACCTGTAGTCAACAACATGAGAATTTTGGATATTTTAGAGTAAGAATAATATTCCTTGTGTAGAAATTATAGAATAGTCCACATGAACAATACATACATGAGAGATGTAGTTCTCAATAATAATAATTAAAAAAATGAAATCTCAATCTCCTAAAGCATCTGGTAGATCCCCAGAATTGTGTAGTAAATGTTCCAGTTTACCCTTGAAAGGTTGTTTTGGTCTACAGGTTATGGTTCTTGCCTCAAGCATGAGAGGTCCCAGGTTCAGATCCCAGACAAGCCCCCAAGATGAAAGGTTGTTGCTGAACCCTGAAAGATGCCAGGATTCTTGGCCTCCAAAGGAGAGGAATTCAAATGATGAGGCTTGATTGCTCAGAGCTTTTGTGTGATAATGTTTTATTAAAGTATAAAAGAGACATATAAAGCTTCTGACATAGACATCAGAAGGGGGCAGAAAGAGTGCCCCCCTGCTATCCTTTAGCTGTATGTTACATATCTATCAGCAGGCTGCTAATTAGAGAAAGGAAATGTCCCAAAACTCATAGTGGCACCCTCATCCACATGAATTTTGAGGTCACATTGGCACAAGGTGAGTCATCCCAGGCCATAAAACAACTGACATGAATCTTGAAGAAAGGCGGGTTTCCAAGCAAATATATGGTTTCATTAATATAGATTAGGAGAACAATTGTATGAGTAAAACATACTGGTTTGTTGAGCCCTTATCGGTTCTGAGTCTTTTTTTTTTTTTCCATTTATTTTTATTGGTTGGAGGCTAATTACTTTACAATATTGTAGTGGTTTTTGCCAACTGAGTCTTAAGCTGAACTAACTGACTTGAAGAAAGACAGAGTCTAGGGTGAAAACATTGTTCATTAACTTAGCTTAAGAAAAACATTTCCATAAGGAAAATGCATTGGTTAGCTCAAGATTTGAGAAAAGTTAAGTTCAGGTGGAACCAGGTGTCATCATGGCAGCACAGAATTTTAAGAGAAAACTTTTAATTTTGTATGGAGAAGGGAAAAAAATCTGACACTTGTAGTTTGTTTCTTCCTGCCGCTTAAGAGAGAGAGATGCCTGACACTTGCAGCCTATTTCCTCTGTTTGGAGACCCCTAGCCTTCCTGCCTGTTACCCTGTCACTCTGACACCAGGGTTTAAAGATACTATATCTGGTAAGAATTTTCAGGAAAGAACAATTAAATCTCTGGGTAGTTTTATAATTTATAATCTTCATCATCAATTAAAAATGGGCAAAAGACATGAATATATTTTTGCCAAAGAAGACAGGTGGAAAGCAGCTTTATCATTTCATTAATGAACTCTAGAATTTACTGGTAGCATTGTTAAGATTTTCTATGTATAGTATTATATCATCTGCAAAGAGTGACAGTTTTACTTTTTCTTCTCCAATTTGGCTTCTTTTCATTTCTTTTTCTTCTCTTACTGCCTTGGCTAGGGCTTCCAAAACTATGTTGAATAAGGTGGTGAGAGTGAACACCCTTGTCTTGTTCCTGATCTTAGCTTTCAGATTTCAGAAAAGGCTTTCAGATTTTCACCATTGAGTGTAATGTCATCTATGGTTTTGTCACATATGGCCCTTATTATGTTGTAGTAGGTTCCCTCTGTGACCATTTTCTGGAAAGTATCATAAATGGATATTGAATTTTATTAAAATAATTTTCTGCTTCTATTGACATGATCATATGGTTTTTATTCTTCAGTTCGTTAATGTGATGCATCACAGTCACTTACAGATATTGAAAAATTCTTGAATCCCACTTGATCATGGTGTATGGTCCTTTTAATGTATTTTAATGTATTGTTGAATTTGTTTTGCTAGAATTTTGTTGAGGATTTTTGCATCTATGTTCCTCAGTGCTATTGGCCTGTAGTTTTCTCTTTTGTGATGTCTTTGTGTGGTTTTGATATCAAGGTGATGGGGTCCTTTCTCTGAATTTTTTTGAGAGTTTCAGAAGGATTGATGTTAACTCTTCTCCAAAAGTTTGATTGAATTCACCTGTGAAGTCATCTGCTCCTAGATGTTTGTTTGTTGTGAGAGGAGTCTTTTCCATCACAGTTTCAATTTCAGTACTTGTGGTTGGTCTGTTTATACTTTCCATTTCTTCTTGATTCAGTCTTGGAAGGTTGTATCTTTCTAAGAATTTATTTCTCCCAAGTTTTTCAGTTTATTGGCATATAGTTTCTTGTGTGGTCTCTCACGATCCTTTGTATTTCTGTGATGCCAGTTGTAACTTCTCCTTTTTCATTTCTAATTTTATTGATTTGAGTCCTCTCCCTTTTTTCTTGATAAATCTAGCTAAAGATTATCAATTTTGTTTGCCTTCCCAAAGAACCAGCTTTTAGTTTCATTGATCTTTGTTATTGTTCTCTTTGTCTCTATTTCAATTATTTCTGCTCTGGTCTTTGTGATTTCTTTCCTTCTAATAACTTTGAGTTTTATTTGTCTGTCTAATTGCTTTAGGTATAAGGTTACATTGTTTACTTGGGATTTTTCTTGTTTCCTGAGGTAAGATTGTATTGCTATAAATTGCTATATTAGAATTGCTTTTTCTATGTCCCATAGGTTTTGGATCATTATGTTTTCTTTTACATTTGCCTCTATATATTTTTTTTATTTCCTTTTTGGTTTCTTCAGTGATCCATTAGTTATTTAGTGGCATACTGTTTAACTTCTATGTGTTTCTGGCTTTTATAGTTTGTGGTTTTTTTTTTTTTCTTATAGTTGATTTCTCTTTTTTTTATATAAATATATTTATTTTAATTGGAGGCTAATTACTTTACAGTATTGTAGTGGTTTTGCCATACATTGATATGAATCTGCCACGGGTGTACATGTGTTCCCCATTGATTTCTAATCTCATAGTATTGTGGTCACAAAAGATGCTTGATATAATTTTAATTTTTAAAAATTTACTGAGGCTCAATTTTTGGCTTAAGATGGATCTATCCTGGGAAAAGTTCCATGTGCACTTGAAAAGAATGGGTGTTCTGCTGCTTTTGGATGGAATGCTCTGTATATATATCAATTAAGTCTATCTTGTGTAATGTGTAATTTAATGCCTGTGTTTCCTTATTGATTTTCTTTCTGGATGATATGTTGTCCATTGATGTAAGGGGAATGTTAAAGTTCTCTACTATTATTATGTTACTGTCAATTCCTCTTTTTATGGCTGTTAGTATTTGTCTTACATATTGAAGTGCCCCTATGTTGAGTGTATATATACATTTACAACTGTTATATCTTCTTATTGGGTAATCCCCTGATCATTAGGTAGTGTCCTTCTTTGCATCTAGTAATAGCCTTTATTTTAAAGTCTATTTTGTCTGATATGAGTATTGATACTCCAGCTTTGTTTTGATTCCATTTGCATGAAATATCTTTTTCCATTCTCTTACTTGAGACCTGTCTGTGTCCCTAGATCTGAAGTGGGTCTCCTGTAGACAGTACCCATACAAATCTTGTTCTTGTATCCATTCAGTCACTCTGTGTCTTTTGATTGGAGCATTTAATCTATTTACATTTAAGCAAATTACCAATGTTTGTGCTTAATGCCATTTTGTTCATTTTTCTGGAAAAGAAGAAGTGAAACTCTCACTGTTTGCAGATGACATGATCCTCTACATAGAAAACCCTAAAGACTCTACCAGAAAATTACTAGAACTAATCAATGAATATAGTAAAGTTGCAGGATATAAAATTAACACGCAGAAATCCCTTGCATTCCTATACACTAACAATGAGAAAACAGAAAGAGAAATTAAGGAAACAATACCATTCACCATTGCAACAAAAAGAATAAAATACTTAGGAGTATATCTACCTAAAGAAACAAAAGACCTACACATTGAAAACTATAAAACACTGATGAAAGAAATCAAAGAGGACACAAATAGATGGAGAAATATACCGTGTTCATGGATTGGAAGAATCAATATTGTCAAAATGGCTATACTACCCAAAGCAATCTATAGATTCAATGCAATCCCTATCAAGCTACCAACGGTATACATCACAGAACTAGGATAAATAATTTCACAATTTGTATGGAAATACAAAAAACCTCGAATAGCCAAAGCAATCTTGATAAAGAAGAATGGAACTGGAGGAATATTTTTCTGAATATTTTCTATAGGTCTTTTTTCTTTCTCTTTTGTTCTCTTCTCTTGTGGTATGATGTACAATTTTAGTGTTGTGTTGGTGTTGCTTTTTCTTTTGTTTGTATGTATCAATTGTAGTTTTTTGGTTTGTGATTACCATACAGTTTTGATATAGCAGACTATATAAAATAAGATTGTTTTAAGTTGCTGATCTCTTAATTTCCAATGCATTTCCAATATCTTGCCTTTTTATACTCCTCACAATTGCTAGATCTGATGCTGTATTTGTGTGCAGATGATTTCCCGCTTCTATTTTATCTTTGCCTTTACCAGTGACTGATCCCATTTTTAATTTTTGTTGTTGTTGTTTGTTTCTAGTTGTGGGCTTTTCTTTTCCACCTAGAGAAGTTCCTTTAGCATTTCTTGTAAAGTTAGTTTGGTGGTGCTGAATTCTCTGGGTTTTTGCTTGTCTGTAAAGCTTTTGATTTCTTTGTTGATTCTGAATGAGGGCCTTGGTGGATATAGTATTCTTAGTTGTATAGTATTCTTAGTTTTTCCCTTTCATCACTTTAACTATATCATGCCACTCCCTTCTGTCCTGCAGAGTTTCTACTAAAAAATCAGCTGATAACCTTATGGGGATTTCCTTGTATATTATTTTTTGCTTGTTGGTCTTAATATTTTTTCTTTTCTTTTTTTTTTCCAGTTTTATCAGTATGTGTCTCAGCATGTTCCTTCTTGGGTTTATCCTGCCTGGGGCTCTGCAATTCCTGGACTTTTGTGACTGTTTCCTTTTCCATGTCAGGGAAATTTTGAGCTATTTTCTCTTCAAATATTTTCTCAAGCCCCTTCTCTCTCTCTTCTTCTGGGACATCTGTAATGTAAATGTTGGTGAATTTAATGTTGTCCTGAGGTCTCTAAAACTGTCCTCATTCATTTATATTCTTTTTTCTTTATTTTGTTATGCAGCAGTGATTTCCACCAGTTTGTCTTCCAGCACATTTGTCTGTTCCTCTGCCTCATTTACTCTGCTACTTATTTCTTCTAGTGTATTTTTAATTTCAGTAGTTGTATTGTTTATCTCTGTTTTTCCTTTATATCTTCTAGTTCTTTGTTAAACATTTCTTGTATCTTTTTAGTCTATTCCTCCATTCTTTTTCTAAGATCTTGGATCATCTTACTATCATTACTCTGAATTCTTTTTCAAATACATTACCTATTTCCAGTTCACATAGTTTTCCTCTGGAGTTTGTCTTGTTCCTTCATCTGGACCATATTCCTCACCCACCTTATTTTGTCTAAGTAATCCACAGGCTACAGGATCATAGTTTCTCTTGGTTCTGGTATCTGCCCCCTTGTGGGTGAGGCTGATCCAAGAGACTTGTTCTTGTTCAGGCTTCCTTGTGGGAAGTACTGGCGGCTGCCCACCAGTGAGTGAAGCTGGGTCTTGCCCCTCTGGTGGACAGGGTCATGTCGAGTGGTATATTTAGTAGTAGCTGTGGGCTCAGAAAGACTTTAAGTGGCCTATATGCTGATGGGGGGGTGGGTTGTGTCATGTTCCAGCCCTGTGGATTTTTTGGCCTGAGGCATCCTAGCACTGGAGCCTAAGGGTTCTTGGGTGGGGCCAGATGTTGGCATCTAAATGGTCGCCTCTGGAACAGCTCATGTCAATGAGTACTCCCCAATGGCCCCAAACAAGGGAGCCTTACTTGGAGCTCAGACCTCTTACACCTACGGGGGAATCTCTGTGGTATAATTATTTTCCAATTTGTGGGTCTCCCACCTGGTGGCTATGGCATTTCATTGTATTGCATATGTGCCACTTCTACCATCTTGTTGTAGCTTCTTCTTTGTCTTTGGAAGTGAAATATCTTTTTTGTAGGTTTGTCTTTTTGTCAGTGGTTATTCAGCATATAGTTGTGAGTTTGGTGTGTTCATGAAAGTAGGTGAGATCAGATCCTTCTATTCCACCATCAGCCTTGCATCCAGGTTGCTGACTTAGGTGAGTTCAGCACTCACAATATGAGTCATCTGAAAAATTGAACTGGGAAGCTTAGACCTTGAGTAGCCATTCCATTCCTGGGAAGATATTTTCTGAATATACATTCAGCAATCATGCTAGCTTCAGAGCAATTGTCCCTCTGTGTCTGCAAGGGATTTGTTCCAGGAACCACAAGGATAATAGAATCCTAGAGTATTCAATTCCTTATAAATTGGTGTCACTGTAGCTTTTAATGTATTAATATTTATTTTTATTGAAATGCAATTGATGTGCAATATTATGTTAGTATCAGGTGTGCTAACAGTCATTTGACACTTATTACATACATTATGAAATAGTCACCACAATAAATCTAGTAACCACTTGTCTTCATATGTAGTTGTTACAATATTATTGACCATATTCCTTATGCTATATACTACATTCCCAAGGCTTATCTATTTTATAGCTTAAAATTCATACTTCTTAATTCCTTTCACCTATTTTACCTATGTACCCCCACCCCTATAGAAAACACCAATTTTTTTCTCTGTATTTATGAGTCTGCTTTGGTCTTTTGCTTGTATTGATAATTGATTCCACAGTTAAATGAGATCATATGGTATTTGTCTTTATCTGTTTGACTTACTTCACTTACCATAATTACTCTATAACTCCATCCATGTTTTCATAAATGTCCAGTTGTATTCTTTTTGTGGATGAGTAATATTCAATTGCATATATATATATATATTTATCTCGTATATTAGTATTCATTCATCTATCAATGGCACTTAAACTGTTTCCACATCTTGGCTATGTAAATAATGCTGTAATAATCTTGGGGGTGAATATATATTTTTTCAATTAGGATCTCTGTTTTATTTGTGTAAATACCCAGCAGTGACATTGCTGGATTACATCTTGAGATATCTTTATACTGTTTTCCATAGTGGCTACACCAGTTTGCAATCCCACCAACAATGCATATGAGTGCAGTTTTCACCACATCCTAAACAATACTTATTTGTTGTCTTTTTTATTATTTAATGTAATTCTGATAGGTGTAAGGTAGTATTTTATGTTGATTTTTATTTGCTTTTCCCTGATGTTTATTAATGTTAGCATCTTTTCATGTATCTGTTGTCCATCTGTATATCTTCTTTGGAAAAATATCTGTTCAGGTCCCCAGCTCATTTTTTAATTGAGTGTTTTTTTCTGATGTACAGTTGTATATGTACATCCAAGCTTGTTTTGGTTAGTTGGAGTCAAGTTTCCAAATTTTAGAATTATTTGTTCCAGCTCTGTAAAAAAACAAATACCATTGGTATTTTCATAAGGATTGAATTGAATCTAAGGTTGGCTTGCATACAATGATCATTTTAAAAATACTAATTCTTCCAATCTATAAGCATGAAGTATATTTCCATTTATTTGTGTCATCTTCGATTTCTCTTATCAGTGTCTTATAGTTTTTTGAGTGCAAGATTTTTACCTCCTTGGTTAGAATTATGCCAGGATATTTTATCCTTTTTGATGCAATTATAAATCAGATTGTTTCCTTAATTTCTCTTTTGAAGCTTTGTTATCAGTATATGCTGCTTCCCTGGTGGCTCAGACAGTAAAGCTCTGCCTGCAATGTGGGAGACCCGGGTTCAATCCCTGGGTTGGGAGAAGGAAATAGCAACCTACTCCAATATCCTTGCCTGAAAAATCCCATGGATGGAGGAGCCTGGTGGGCTACAGTCTATGGAGCTGCAAAGAGTCAGACATGACTGAGAGACTTCACTATTAGGATATAGAAATGCAACAGATTTTTATCAATTTTGTGTCCTGCAACTCTACTAAAGCCACTGAAGATTTCCAGTAGTTGTTTGGTGATGTCTTTAAGAGTTCTTATATATAACATCCTGTCATCTGTAAACAGTGACAGATTTACTTCTTTCCAGTTTAGTTTTACTTTTTGTCTGATTTCTGTGGCTAGGACTTCAAATACTATGCTAAATAAAAGTGGTAAGAATGGGTATCCTTGTCTTGCACCTGATCTCAGATATGTATTTAATTTTTCATCACTGAATTGATGTTAGCTGTAGGCTTGTCATAAATGGCCTTTATTTTGTTGTGTTTATTCTATTCCTAATTTGTTGGGGGTTTTATTAAATGGATGTTGAATTTTGTCAGAAGCATTCTCTGAGTCTATTGAGGTTTTTTTATTTTTATTCCTCAATTTGATAGGAATATCACATTGATTGATTTGTGAATATTGAACCACCCTTGCATTCCTAGGCTAAATCCTAGGAATTAGGAAACCATCTAGTCCTTGACATTTTTGTTAGGAGTTTTAAAATTAATGATTCTTTTTTATTACTGCTAATTTGGTGTCTATACTGTCTGTTTTTTTCTGATTCTGTCTTGGCAGACTGTATATTTTTAGGAATTGATTCATTTTTTCCAGGGTTTTCATTTTATTGGTGTATATTGTTCATAGTCGGAGAAGGCAATGGCACCCCACTCCAGTACTCTTGCCTGGCAAATCCCATGGACGGAGGAGCCTGGTAGGCTACAGTCCAGTCACGAAGCGTCGGACACGACTGAGCGACTTCACTTTCACTTTTCCTTTCATGCCCTGGAGAAGGAAATGGCAACCCACTCCAGTGTTCTTGCCTGGAGAATACCAGGGACAGTGGAGCCTGGTGGTCTGCCGTCTATGGGGTTGCACAGAGTCAGACAAGACTGACGCGACTTAGCAGCAGCAGCAACATTGTTCATAGTAATCTCTTATGATATGTTGTATTTCTGTGGTGTTGATTGTAACTTTTTATTTTTTATTTGAACCTGCTCTCTTTCTTGAGGATTCTTGGTATCATTTAATTTTCTATTATTTCTTAGTCTCTGTTATTATTTCCACTTTTATCTTTATTATTTCTTTTCTTTTAATAACTTTTGAGTTTGTTTGCTCTTTTTTCTAGTTCCTTTAGATGTAATTTTGTATTGTTTGAGATGTGTTTGTTTTCTGAAGTAGGTTTGTGTAACTATAAACTTTCCTCTTATAACTGTTTTTGTGGCTAATATTTTGGAATGTTGTCTTTAGATTTTCATTTGTCTTCAGGTATATTATTTTTTTAATTTATTTGTTTTAGTTGGAGGCTAATTACCTTACAATATTGTGGTGGTTTTTGCCACACATTGACATGAATCAGCCATGGGTGTATATGTTTCCCCCCCGTCCCGAAGCCCTCTCCCACCTCCCTCCCCATCCCATCCCTCAGGGCTGTCCCAGTGCACCAACTTTGAGTGCCCTCTTTCATGCATTGAACTTGGACTGGCGATCTATTTCACATATGGTAATATAAATGTTTCAATGCTATTCTTTCAAATCATTCCACTCTCACCTTCTCCCAGAGTCCAAAAGTCTGTTCTTACATCTGTGTTTCTTTTGTTGTCTTGCATATAGTGTTGTTGCTTTTATTGATTCTTTGACCATTTAGTAGCATATTGTTTAGACTCCATGTTTTTGCACTTTGTGCCATTTTTCTTGTAATTGATTTCTAGTATATAATTGTGATTGGAAAAAATGCTTGATCTGATTTTAATTTTCTTAAATTTATTGATACATCTTTTGTGGCCTAGCATGTGATCTATCCTGGAGAATGTTCCATGTTATTTGAAAATAATATTTATTTTGCTGCTTTTAGATGGAACGTTCTACATATATCTATTAAGGCTACATGATTTAATGCTTCATTTAAGCCCAATGTTTCCTCATTGATTTTCTGTATGAATGATCTATCTGTCCATTGAGGTAATTGTGGTGTAAAAGTCCTATGTGTGTGTTAGTTGCTCAGTCACATCCAACTCTTTACAACTCCATGAACTGTAGCCTGCCAGTCTCCTCTGTCCATGGAATTGTCCAGGCAAGGATACTGAAGTGGGTAGCCGTTCCCTTCTCCAGGTGATCTTCCTGACCCAGGGATTGAACCCAGGTCTCCTGTGTTGCAGGTAGATTCTTTACCATCTGAGCCAGTAGGGAAGCCTAAAAGTCCTATACTATTATTTTATTACTGTCAGTTTCTTTCTTTATGGTTGTCACTATTTGCTTTATGTCTTTAGATGATCCTATGTTGAGTGCATAGATATTTTCTATTGTTATACCTTAATGCTAGGTTGATCACTTAATCATTATATAATATCCTTCTTTGTTTCTTATACAGTCTGTTTTAAGTCTATTTTGTCTGATGTAAGTATTGCTCTTCAAGATTTCTTTTGTTTCCATTCACATGGAATACCTGTTTTTATTCCTTATTTTCAGCCTGTATATATCTTTAAATCTGAAATGAGTTTATAGGTAGTATATAGTATATATCTATATCTATCTATCTACCTATCTATCTATCTATATCCTGTTTTTATATCTGTTTAGCACCATTTTATGTCTTTTGAGTGGAACAGTCAGTCCATTACAACTAAAGTAATTATTGGTAATTCTGTACTTATTTTCATTTTGTTAATTGTTTCCTGATTTTTGTAGGTTTTTCTCTATGTGTTAAAAAGTGTATCCTATCCTATGTGTTTCAATATGAACACATGTCTTCTGTGGCTATGGAGTATAAATCTATCAGACAGAAGAAGTATCACATTGCATATTTTGCATACTTTAATAATCTTTTAGGTGATATAGCCTAAATTCACGGTTAACTACTGTTTCTTTAGACCTGGGTTCAATTGTTTCTATTATACCACATATACATATCAGCACTGAAAATCACCTCACTGCAATACCACTTCATGTATCTTTCTAGACAGAAGAATCTCAGGATGCTTCTGGAGTTGCCATTATAACCAAAGTTACTAAAATCAAGTCGAGTACCCACCTGTGCTGTTTTCCCTATAAGCTGAATGCAAGTGGTAAATTCTTAAGAGAATTAGTATGGTGTAAGGAATACTTATTGGTTGGTAGTTGTCCTGTCTGGATCAAGGATGAGCATAAATATCAGGGTTACTGAAATCCAGCCAAGTGGCCTTAGACAAGTAACACTCCCAGAACTGGCTTAATTGATAACTTCCTCAAATATCTGTCAATACCACTACCACATGCATGGCATTTTTTAATCATAGGATATTTTTATATCATAAGGTATTTTTATATAGTCTTTATTAGGTACAACTTTAGAATTTTCCATTTCATATAGTTGCTCTCTCATTTGCATAGTTCAGTGGAGAGGATTATAGGCTATTTGCAAAAAGTAAAAAACTCAGAGAGGGAACAAGTGGATAAGTGAAATATGAAGGGTGACAGTGCATGAAGCAACTGTGATGTTTGTGGAAAGAAATGCCTATATGATTCATTAAAATGGAATCATTCATGGTTTGATCTGATCTGTTTTCTTTGTGGTGTTTTGCTGCAGGTCAAAAACTAGAACAAGTTACCGTCCTTTCAAGTGAACAAGTTATTTTCAAGGAAGGAAAGTGAGCAGCTACACTGGTACAGTTGTAATTCTTACGTGTTTTATGACTAATGATGTCAGTAGTCAATGTCTGTGAGGTCATTCATTCAGAGACTAAAGGGAGAATACTTTTATGATAGATATATCTTTTCTTGTGAATGTCTCTATATCGTTCAAGGAATTCTGATTATAGTTTCTTCCTTTTTTAGAACCTTTTTTATAAAGAGTAACCTGAATAATTTTGGAGAGTCATTGTCATATTTTTTTTCTTCACCATTTTGTATTGAATGACAATAATCTTGTAATTAAATGCAAGTATGCTAAACATTGTTACTTTTAATTTTTATCTGGCACATTCAGAACATAGATGCTTCTACTTATATTTGTACTGTAACTATACTGCATATAACTTTGCTACATTATTTAATTTTCAAATTTTTAGTTAAATTTTCTTTATTGTCCCAATAGATTTTATATAATTTTATTAAAACAATTCAAAGTCACAGTTTTCCTCACATATGAGGGATATATATATATGAATTTCATTATTCAGGAGCTAAATATAATGTGTACTATACCAGGTACTATTCTTTATTCATAATGCAGTAGATAAACCTGAAGGAAATGAGCCTGGCTATGGAAATGCTTATTTGTTGGGAGGGTGCTTGTCTGGATCGATGATGAGAAAAACTGTCTGAGGATGCTGAGGGACTCATTCCAGATGTCAATCTGAGGTCCAGATGAATGCCCCTCTAACCGGACAAGTAAGACTCTCAGAGCCTGGCTCTATGTGGTGACCCCTCAATGACGACATGCCAATGTTAGCATGCTTTTTTTCTTTCTCAAAGAAAAGGGCATTAGTGTCCTATCCTGTATGGCAGTATATACCATTATGATATAGTGATCAATTTTGCTTTATTTTGCTCTCTTTGAACAAAGAGTCATAAACATGACTCTATATATACATGTGTGGCTTTCCTGGTGGATCAGTGGTAAAGAACTCACCTGCCAATGAAAGAGATGTGGATTTAATCCCTGGGGCAGGAAGATTCCCTAGAGAAGGAAATTGCAACCCACTCCAGTGTTCTTGCCTGGGAGATCCCAGACAGATGAGCCTGGTGGGCTACAGAGAAGCCAGGTGGGCTACACTCCATGGGGCTGCAAAAGAGTCGGAGATGACTAAAGCACTTAAAAAACAACAAATACACTTGTATATAGGAAATAGTTCTTGAGTAATGAATGAGAAAATGAAAAGGGTTAAATTAAGAAGGGGACAAGTAACTGTGACAGGTACTGAAAGTGTCATTAAAGTTGGACTTAAAGAAGGGAATACCACATGCATGCAGTAAATAATGGTAGTAGAACCAAATTTTAGTTCTTTTTATTTCTGCTATTGAATATTTCCTAAGCCTCTGCTTTCCTTTTTGCCGTGCTTTGCTGAGACAGCAGGACTGGAATCGGGCCTTCCCCTTCGGAGGACGGGTGAGTAGCCATCTGAGACTCTTCTTATCATGTGCTCTGTACCAGGTCCCGAGGCTTCTCTGTTTATCTTGAGAATATTTTGGTGACGTGCCCTTTTGCTCACTAAGGTCACTTACATTATTAAATCTTTATAACTTCTTCTTTTGTTTTGACCTTTTTCTGCTTGATGGAAAAATGTCAAATTTTAGAGAATTTTTGGTAATTTCATAGTGAATCAAAAAATTATTGTAGTAAAATTCTATACGTGCCAAAATATTTTGAGATTTTCCTCATCTTTTTAGTTGGGATTTCAGGATACCAATGCGGTAATTCATAAGTATGGTGATCTCAGTGCATTATATTTTTGTTTCTGCTTTAGCATAAATTAGTTGTCTCTCATTTTTGCAACATGGAAAGTTGTACATGCACTTTTTAGATCTCTTCAAGGCCATGAAGTTTTTACATGATAAATTTTGTTCCTTTCGAAACACAAAATAGTTCAATTTTCAATATTGTATGGTACTAGAAAGAGTATTATTTGGAAATATTAAATGGAGAAATGTGAAATATTAATATCATATATGGAATCATCATTATTTCTTCCTGAAACTTGAAATATGCCTCACCAAAAAAAGTAGCCCATATATTTCCTGGCAAGCTATGTTAAAGATTATGTGTTACCTAGGACTTTGACATTAATGCCCTAAGAATAAGTAAATGTTTTTCTTGACAAACCTCTGTCACAAATTCTATCAACTAGTATTTATGCTTGTATTTATTATGTATTGTTTATTTATGTATATATTCTCTAGAACTATAGAATTCTATAGAATATATACAATATATAAAATATATAGAGAATATAGACTATAGTTCTAGAATTCTAAAGAACTGATTAATAACTAAAAATTAGTCATGAATTAAAAAGGAAATTGGCTTAGCCAGATATTGAAATGAACTCTAGAACCTCAATCATTAACAAACTTTGAGCAAGCATCTGAATAGCAGGAACAATGGAAAACATGTTTTTCCTTTAAAAATACCTTCTCAAAACCCCTTATTTGTATATTTATTTCTGTTAGTAGATGCACAGTGCCATGAAGTCAGGGATACTGTCTCAGTCCAAAGACTATAATACCCAATTCCCCAGTGGGTTTTAGGGAAGAATTTTTTTAAGATTTATTTATTTCAGTTGGAGGATAATTACAATATTGTGATGGTTTTTGGCATACATCAATATGAATCAACCACAGGCATACATTTGTCCCCTCCATCCCGTTCCCCCCACACACACACCTCTCCCCACCTAAAAGCAAGTGAGGGAGAGGAGTCACAAGGCATGTGATCAGCTTGTGCAGAACCCTCTTACTGGCTGATGATGCAGTAACAGGGTGGTACCACAAGGGTTAACATTATCAGTCCTCAGGATACAGTAAGTCTGGGTGCCACATGTTCATGGTCATCAAGGAGTTAATTTCCTCCACTTGGTGGATGTTTTAGCATCTGTAAAACAACTCAGTAAATGTGCATTAGATACTGTTATTTAGGTACTTCAGAGAGAAGCTAAAGAGTCTGTGACTGCCACACAACTGATTTACTTTTTAACTTGTTACCAATTCTCCTGGCCCAAATGCTACTTTTGTCACTATATGTTCACATCCTTTCAATCATTAATTCTTGAGCCAGACCTTTGCAACTCCAGGGAATCCTGAGAGACTGTACCTTGTCTACAAACAAGAGGCAGACAGAGGATATGGGGGCAGGGGCCTGTCCTGGGATGGCCCCATAGAGTCCTGTTTAATTATCAAATAAAATGGAAAAATTTATCAAAGGACACAAACTACAAAAATCCAATCATGAAGACTAGATAATCTGAATAACCCTATTAATGAAATAATTAAGCTTGTGGTTAAAATCCTTTCCATAAAGAAAACTCTTAAGTCCATAAAGCTTCACATTAAATAAAAAAAATAATATCAATCTACACAATTGTCTATAAAATTTGAAAGAAAGAAATACTTTTCTATTCATTCTATATGAACAGCTTTACCTTGATTTAAAAAAAAAACATGCCATTTAAAAAATATTAAATAATTCCTCATGAGCATAAATGGAAAATAATCTGATCAAAATTGTAGTAAATGAAATCTGACAATATATAGAAATACTGTATGGCCAAGTGGGGCTTATCCAAGAACTGCAAGGTTGGTTAACATTTAAAAATCAATGAATGTAGGAAAAACACTTCCAGAAAGTCAAAGTGAAAAACCTTCAAATAATTTGCTTCTCTATAAAATTAACAGGAACCCTGACAAAAATGGTCAAAATTACTTTTTCATAACTTTGGAAATTAACCAAAGATTTATAGAATTTCAAAGAACATTTATTCAAGAAAACTGGCTGACTTTCACCAAGGACAGCAAGCTTTGTAACATTTTAACTTGCCAGCTTCCAGTACCTCTCTCACTAGCACTATGGTAGGCTTGAAAATTGTAGACCAGCAGGCATTAGTGAAAGAACAGGTTTGGAGATCCCCCGAAAGTCCTGTCCTCAGAAAATTATTACATTGACCTCTCTGGAAGCTCCCTGAAACAGTCCTGTTTATGGGACTTTTATTTGTGTTGTGTGTGTCTATAGCAGGGGGGAAGGGCTAACTCAGAGCTCACTCAGTGGAGTAAGCCCTATTCCAGAACAGTAGCCAAAAGGAACCCATGGAATTTTTTTAGTGTGACATGTACTTAAAGTGTTGATAGCAACTGGGTTAAAGAATGTGTCCAAAAAACTAAAAAAAAAAAAAAAAAAAAATCTTGGAAATGAGATGTACAAAGTATTCTTTGAAAACTTCTGAAAATTCCTTTTGACCTAGAAAACTACATATTTGTGCAGAGTTGCTTGACTGCACATGAAACACTTGAACAGAACATAATCGATTGCTTCTGGCTTTCTTTTTTTTTTTTTCCCATTTATTTTTATTAGTTGGAGGCTAATTACTTCACAACATTGCAGTGGGTTTTGTAATACATTGACATGAATCAGCCATGGAGTTACATGTATTCCCCATCCCGATCCCCCCTCCCACCTCCCTCTCCACCCAATTCCTCTGGGTCTTCCCAGTGCACCAGGCCTGAGCACTTGTCTCATGCATCCAACCTGGGCTGATGATCTGTTTCCCTATAGATAATAAACATGTTTCAATGCTGTTCTCTCGAAACATCCCACCCTCGCCTTCTCCCGCAGAGTCCAAAAGTCTGTTCTGTACATCTGTGTCTCTTTTTCTGTTTTGCATATAGGGTTATCATTACCATCTTTCTAAATTTCATATATATGCGTTAGTATGCTGTAATGTTCTTTATCTTTCTGGCTTACTTCCCTCTGTATAATGGGCTCCAGTTTCATCAACCTCATTAGAACTGATTCAAATGAATTCTTTTTAATGGCTGAGTAATATTCCATGGTGTATATGTACCACAGCATCCTTATCCATTCATCTGCTGATGGGCATCTAGGTTGCTTCCATGTCCTGGCCATTATAAACAGTGCTGTGATGAACATTGGGGTGCACGTGTCTCTTTCAGATCTGGTTTCCTCGGTGTGTATGCCCAGAAGGGGTATTGCTGGGTCATATGGCAGTTCCATTTCCAGTTTTTTAAGGAATCTCCACACTGTTCTCCATAGAGGCTGTACGAGTTTGCATTCCCACCAACAGTGTAAGAGGGTTCCCTTTTCTCCACACCCTCTCCATCATTTGTTTCTTGTAGACTTTTGGATAGCAGCCATCCTGACTGGCGTGTAATGGTACCTCATTGTGGTTTTGATTTGCATGTCTCTGATAACGAGTGATGTTGAGCATCTTTACATGTGTTTGTTAGCCATCTGTATGTCTTCTTTGGAGAAATGTCTGTTTAGTTCTTTTGCCCATGTTTTGATTGGGTCATTTATTTTTCTGGAATTGAGCTTCAGGAGTTGCTTGTATATTTTTGAGATTAATCCTTTGTCAGTTGCTTCATTTGCTATTATTTTCTCCCATTCTGAAGGCTGTCTTTTCACCTTGCTTATAGTTTCCTTTGTTGTGCAAAAGCTTTTAAGTTTCATTAGGTCCCATTTGTTTAGTTTTGCTTTTATTTCCAATATTCTGGGAGGTGGGTCATAGAGGATCCTGCTGTGATTCATTTCGGAGAGTGTTTTGCCTATGTCCTCCTCTAGGAGTTTTATAGTTTCTGGTCTTACATTTATATCTTTAATCCATTTTGAGTTTATTTTTGTGTATGGTGTTAGAAAGTGTTCTAGTTTCATTTCTTTACAAGTGGTTGACCCGGTTTCCCAGCACCACTTGTTAAAGAGGTTGTCTTTTTTCCATTGTATATCCTTGCCTCCTTTGTCGAAGATAAGGTGTCCATAGGTTCCTGGATATATCTCTGGGCTTTCAATTCTGTTCCATTGATCTATATTTCTGTCTTTGTGCCAGTACCATACTGTCTTGATGACTATGGCTTTGTAGTAGAGCCTGAAGTCAGGCAGGTTGATTCCTCCAGTTCCATCCTTCTTTCTCAAGATTACTTTGGCTATTCAAGGTTTTTTGTATTTCCACACAAATTGTGAAATTATTTGTTCTAGTTCTGTGAAAAATACCATTGGTATTTTGATGGGGATTGCATTAAATCTATAGATTGCTTTGGGTAGAATAGCCATTATGACAATATTGATTCTTCCAATCCATGAACACGGTATGTTTCTCCATCTGTTTGTGTCCTCTTTGATTTCTTTCATCAGTGTTTTATAGTTTTCTATGTATAGGTCTTTTGTTTCTTTAGTTAGATATACTCCTAAGTATTTTATTCTCTTTGTTGCAATGGTGAATGGTATTGTTTCCTTAATTTCTCTTTCTGTTTTCTCATTGTTAGTGTATAGGAATGCAAGGGATTTCTGTGTGTTAATTTTATATCCTGCAGCATTACTATATTCTTTGATTAGCTCTAGTAATTTTCTGGTGGAGTCTTTAGGGTTTTCTATGCAGAGGATCATGTCATCTGCAAACAGCGAGAGTTTCACTTCTTCTTCTCCTATCTGGATTCCTTTTACTTCTTTTTCTGCTCTGATTGCTGTGGCCAAAACTTCCAAAACTATGTTGAATAGTAGTGGTGAGAGTGGGCACCCTTGTCTTGTTCCTGATTTCAGGGGAAATGCTTTCAATTTTTCACCATTGAGGGTAATGCTTGCTGTGGGTTTGTCATATATAGCCTTTATTATGTTGAGGTATGTTCCTTCTATTCCTGCTTTCTGGAGAGTTTTAATCATAAATGGATGTTGAATTTTGTCAAAGGCTTTCTCTGCATCTTTTAAGATAATCATATGGTTTTTATCTTTCAATTTCTTAATGTGGTGTATTACATTGACTGCTTTGCAGATATTAAAGAATCCTTGCATTCCTGGGATAAAGCCCACTTGGTCATGGTGTATGATTTTTTTAATATGTTGTTGGATTCTGTTTGCTAGAATTTTGTTAAGGATTTTTGCATCTATGTTCATCAGTGACATTGGCCTGTAGTTTTCTTTTTTTGTGGCATCTTTGTCTGGTTTTGGAATTAGGGTGATGTTGGCCTCATAGAATGAGTTTGGAAGTTTACCTTCTTCTGCAATTTTCTGGAAGAGTTTGAGTAAGATAGGTGTTAGCTCTTCTCTAAATTTTTGGTAGAATTCAGCTGTGAAGCCATCTGGTCCTGGGCTTTTGTTTGCTGGAAGATTTCTGATTACAGTTTCGATTTCCTTGCTTGTGATGGCTCTGTTAAGATCTTCTATTTCTTCCTGGTTCAGTTTTGGAAAGTTATACTTTTCTAAGAATTTGTCCATTTCTTCCAAGTTGTCCATTTTATTGACATAGAGCTGCTGATAGTAGTCTCTTATGATCCTTTGTATTTCAGTGTTGTCTGTTGTGATCTCTCCATTTTCATTTCTAATTTTGTTAATTTGGTTCTTCTCTCTTTGTTTCTTAATGAGTCTTGCTAATGGTTTGTCAATTTTGTTTATTTTTTCAAAAAACCAGCTTTTAGCTTTGTTGATTTTTGCTATGGTCTCTTTAGTTTCTTTTGCATTTATTTCTGCCCTAATTTTTAAGATTTCTTTCCTTCTACTAGCCCTGGGGTTCTTCATTTCTTCCTTCTCTAATTGCTTTAGGTGTAGAGTTAGGTTATTTACTTGACTTTTTTCTTATTTCTTGAGGTAAGCCTGTAATGCTATGAACCTTCCCCTTAGCACTGCTTTTACAGTGTCCATAGGTTTTGGGTTTTTGTGTTTTCATTTTCATTCATTTCTATACATATTTTGATTTCTTTTTTGATTTCTTCTATGATTTGTTGGTTATTCAGAAGCGTGTTATTTAGCCTCCATATGTTTGAATTTTTAACAATTTTTTTCCTGTAATTGAGATCTAATCTTACTGCACTGTGGTCAGAAAAGATGACTGGAATGATTTCAATTTTTTTGAATTTTCCAAGACTAGATTTATGGCCCAGGATGTGATCTATTCTGGAGAAGGTTCCGTGTGCACTTGAGAAAAAGGTGAAGTTGATTGTTTTGGGGTGAAATGTCCTATAGATATCAATTAGGTCTAGCTGGTCCATTGTGTCATTTGAAGTTTGTGTTTCCTTGTTAATTTTCTGTTTAGTTGATCTATCCATAGTTGTGAGTGGGGTATTAAAGTCTCCCACTATTATTGTGTTACTATTAATTTCCTCTTTCATACTCGTTAGCATTTGCCTTACATATTGCAGTGCTCCTATGTTGGGTGCATATATATTTGTAATTGTGCATATATATTTATAATCTTCTTCTTGGATAGATCCTTTGATCATTATGTAGTGTCCTTCTTTGTCTCTTTTCACATCCTTTATTTTGAAAGTCTATTTTATCTGATATGAGTATTGCAACTCCTGCTTTCTTTTGTTCTCCATTTGCGTGAAATATTTTTTTCCAGCCCTTCACTTTTAGTTTGTATGTGTCTCTTGTTTTGAGATGGGTCTCTTGTAGACAGCGTATATAGGGGCCTTGTTTTTGTATCCATTCAGCCAGTCTTTGTCTTTTGGTTGGGGCATTCAACCCATTTACATTTAAGGTAATTATTGATAGGTGTGATCCCGTTGCCGTTTACTTTGTTGTTTTGGGTTCACGTTTATACAACCTTTCTGTGTTTCCTGTCTAGAGAAGATCCTTTAGCATTTGTTGAAGATCTGGTTTTGTGGTGCTGAATTCTCTCAGCTTTTGCTTGTCTGTAAAGCTTTTGAATTCTCCTTCATATCTGAATGAGATCCTTGCTGGGTACAGTAATCTAGGTTGTAGGTTATTCTCTTTCATTACTTTAACTATGTCCTGCCATTCCCTTCTGGCCTGAAGGGTTTCTATTGATAGATCAGCTGTTATCTTTATGGGAATCCCTTTGTGTGTTATTTGTTGTTTCTCCCTTGCTGCTTTTAATATTTGTTCTTTGTGTTTGATCTTTGTTAATTTGATTAATATGTGTCTTGGGGTGTTTTGCCTTGGGTTTATCCTATTTGGGACTCTCTGGATTTCTTGGACTTCGGTGGCTATTTCCTTCCCCATTTTAGGGAAGTTTTCAGCTATTATCTCCTCGAATATTTTCTCATGGCCTTTCTTTTTGTCTTCTTCTTCTGGGACTCCTATGATACGAATGTTGGGGCATTTCACATTGTCCCAGAGGTCCCTGAGGTTGTCCTCATTTCTTTTGATTCTTTTTTCTTTTTTCCTCTCTGCTTCATTTATTTGCACCATTTTATCTTCTACCTCACTTATCCTATCTTCTGTCTCTGTTATTCTACTCTTGGTTCCCTCCAGAGTGTTTTTGATCTCATTTATTGCATTATTCATTTTTAATTGACTCTTTTATTTCTTCTAGGTCTTTATTAAACATTTCTTGCATCTTCTCAATCTTTGTCTCCAGGCTCTTTATCTTTAACTCCATTTTGTTTTCAAGATTTTGGATCATTTTTATTATCATTATTCTAAATTCTTTTTCAGGTAGATTCCCTATCTCCTGCTCTTTTGTTTGACTTCGTGGGCATTTTTCATGTTCCTTTACCTTCTGGGTATTTCTGTGCTTTTGCATCTTGTTTAGATTGCTGTGTCTGGAGTGGGCTTTCTATATTCTGGAGGTCTGTGGTTCCTTTTTACTGTGGAGGTTTTACCCAGTGGGTGGGGTTGGACAATTGGCTTGTCAAGGTTTCCTGGTTAGTGAAGCTTGCATCAGTGTTCTGGTGTGTGGAACTGGATTTCTTCTCTCTGGAGTGCAATGGAGTGTCCAGTAATGAGTTTTGAGATGGGTCTCTGTGTTAGGTGTGACCTTGGGCAGCCTGTATGGTGACGCTCAGGGCTATGTTCCTGCGTTGCTGGAGAATTTGCGTGGTATGTCTTGCTCTGAAACTTACTGGCTTTTGGGTGGTGGTTGGTTTCAGTGTAGGTATGGAGGCTTTTGGACGGTCTCTTATTACTTAATGTTCCGTGTAGTCAGGAGTTTTCTGGTGTTCTCAGGTTTTGGGCTTAAGTCTCCTGCCTCTGGATTTCAGTCTTATTCTTCCAGTAGCCTCAAGACTTCTCCATCCATACAGCACTGATAATAAAACTTCTAGGTTAATGGTGAAAAGATTCTCCCCCTTGAGGGACACCCAGAGAGGTTCACAGAGTTACATGAAGAAGAGAAGAGGGAGGAGGGAGATATAGATGAGCAGGAGGAGAAAAAGGGGGACTCAAGAGGAGAGAGACAGATCTACGCAGTTGTCTGTTCCCAAAGTGTTCTCCCTAGCCCAGACACACACAGAGATTCACAGAATTGGATTGGGAAGAACAGGGGAAAGGAGGAAATAGAGGTGTTCTGAGGTAGAAAACAGAGAGTCAAAATTGGGAGAGAGTAATCAACACACTCCTGAATAAAAATGGGAACTGAATATTGGATTCTTAAATGTCCAAAATTTATATCACATACTGAAAAACAAAGATTAAAAATCTAGAGTAGAGGTTAGACTCTTAAAAATACAATATTAAAAACAAAAACAAAAACACAAAAAATTTTAGAAATATATATGAAGTTTGGTTTAAAAATGGGGCTTCTCTTTTTTTTTTTTTTTGCAAGGTTATAGTGAAATGAAAATGAAAATTAAGGGGTAGTAGAGGAGTAATAGAGGACTTTAAAAGGAAATAAGAGAAAAAAAAAGAAAAAAAACACCAAGAAAAAAATTTTTTTCCTAATTAAAAAAATCGTAAAAATCTATGAAAATGAAAGTTAAGGAGTAATGGGGGAGTAATAGGGAATTTTAAAAGAAAATAAAAGAGAAAAAATAAAAAAGAAAAGAAAAGAAAAAAAATTTTTTTTAATTAAAAAAAAAGGTAAAAATATATCTAGGAATTTCTTTGGAGCTGTTGCGGTCAGTGTGGGTTCAGTTCAGTTTCAGATAGCTCCTCGTTCCAGCTTACACTTCTCAATATCTATAGGCCCCTTCTGGTGTAGTCGGTGTTATCTCCAGGGATTTTAATCTGTTGCACCGATCCCTTCTGAAGCGGTTCCCTTTGTTTATTTGGCTTCTGTTTGCCGGTCTTTTCAGTGCCTAAATTCCGCCCTGACACAGGCGGGCGGAGGTGGTCTCTTGTTCAGGTTGCTAGTGCCCCCGCACTGCGGGGAGGGGCTGGCGCTGCTTTCCCCTCCACGCTGGTCAGGCTCCCGGCTGCTCTATATGGAGCGTGCCCTGTGCTGCGCGCGGTTCCAGCCCTCAGGTGTTCCACAAAAGCGCGGACTCAGCTGCGCCTGCGTTTTGTGCATTCCCTGGCCAAAGCAGCTCAGGTAGCCAGGAGCTTGACGGGCACACTCTCCCCGGGTGCATGCGCCTTCTCCCCTCTGAGACCCCAACCCCAGTCCCTGCCCGCGCCTGTCGGGTGCCTGCGCCCTGTGTCTCGCCGCGACCCTCCCGGCGGATGTCAATCATCCAGAATCTCAGGAAGTCTTTGGTTAGAAACTGGAGGTCTGTTTGCAGTGCGGTAGGGGATGCAGTCCTTGGGGCCGAGCCTGCCCTTTTCCCCTCCCCTCTGCCTCCTGCCTCCGGCGAGGCTGGGCTGGTCTGCAGCCAGCTAGCTCCTCTGGACTTGCTCGGTCCCTTTGTCCTGCGAGCGGCCGGCAGTGTGTTCAGGCCGGTTAATTTTCTCTCTCTCTCTTGCTATCCCACAGTTTAAATTGGTAACTCACAAAAGCTCCCTCCGATTGCCCTCAGGGCACTCAGGCCCAGTCCTTACCCTAAGCAATGCCACCTGCTCCTCTCTGCTCTGCCCCCACTTGCTGGTGGCGGATGTGGGCGTCTGGGGTACTTTTCTGCTGGGAGTTGCTTTTAGGCACGTAATCTGTGGGTTTTATTTATTTTTCCCCTCCCAGTTAGGTTGCCCTCCGGGATTCAAAAACTTCCCCCAGACCCGCCAGTGTGAGGGTTTCCTGGTGTTTGGAAATTACCTCTTAAGACTCCCTTCCCGGGATGGATCTCCGTCCCTAGCTCTTTTGTCTCTCTTTTTATCTTTTATATTTTGTCCTACCTCCTTTCGAAGACAATGGGCTGCTTTTCTGGGCGCCTGATGACCTCAGCTAGCGACCAGAAGTTGTTTTGTGAAGTTTGCTCTGCATTCAATTGTTCTTTCAATGAAATTGTAGGGGAGAAAGTGGTCTCCCTGTCCTATTCCTCTGCCATCTTGGCTCCTCCCCTCTGGCTTTCTTTTTGTTAATTAATTAATTTTTGGCTGGTCTGGGTGTTGGTTGTGGTGCATGAGTCTCTCACTGCCATGGCTTATCTTGTTGCAGAGCACAGGATCTAAGCACATGGGCTTCAGTAGTTGCAGCTCACATGCTCTAGAGTGTGGGCTCAGTTACCCCATGGCATGTGGAAACTTCCTGGACCAGGGGTTGAACCTGTGTCCCCTTCATTGGCAGGCAGAGTCTTAGCCACTGTATCACCAGGAAGATCCTGCCTTTGGGTTTCTTTGAGGATCTGTCCAATCAAAAGGTGAAGAAGGCTAAGGAAGTGTTGTGAACTACCTTGTGCTTAAATGTAAGCCTCAACACACACAAACACACCCTTAACAAAGGGTGAGAGATGTATTTATTAGAGGCATTGAAGGTAATCTTGGTCTAATTAATAGCTGACCACTAAGATAACCAAGCAGAAACTTCAGTGTCTACCTACTGCTGGGAATAGAGACTTTACACAATTAGTCCATGAGGATCATTTTTAAGACAAACAGCAATAACAGCAAACAACTGCAACAATAAACTTTTGGAATTGAGAAAAACAGAAAAATGAGTTGCCACGTTATATATAAAACATTCAGTTTTCAACAACAGCAACAAAAAATACAAGACATTCAAAGAAACAGAAAATTATGGCCCATACATCAGAAAGAAAATATAGAAATTTTCTATATTTCAATAGAAAATTTTCTATTTTCAATAGAAAATATCTCTGAGGCAGGTCAAGGTTGGACTTAATTGACAAAGACTTTAAATTAGCTAGTAAAAGTCTACTCAAAGAGCTGAAGTAAAGCATATCTAAAAAATGAAAAAGAAGTATAAGAATTATGTCTTACCAAATACACAGTACCAATAAATATATAGAAATTAATAAAGGACTACATGCAAATTCTGGACCTAAAAAATAAAATAACTAAAATCGAAATTACACAAGAGGAGTTATCACAGCAGAGCTGAGTGAATAGAAAAGTTAGTGAACCTAAAGATAGCTCAGTTGAGATTATATGGTATGTAGAAGGAAAAATAATAAAGAAAAATAAACTGAGCTATAGGAAACTGAGATATCATGAAATATACCAATAGACTTATAAATTAAAGCCCTAGAAGGAGAAAAAAGAGAAATATTAGAAAAAAGAGAAAACATAATAACTAAAATCTTTCAAAGCTTGATGAAAAACATTAATCTCCAGCCCACTCCAGTACTCTTGCCTAGAAAATCCCATGGATGGAGGAGCCTGGTAGGCTATGGTCCATGGGGTCACAAAGAGTCGGACATGACTGAGCAACTTCACTCATTCCACATCCAAGAAGATCAGCAAATTCCAAGTAAGAATAAACTCTAAGAGATCCAGACCCATACACATCACAGTCAAACTGCTGAATGATAAAAACAAAGAGAAAAATGACTCAGTAAGTTTAAAAATTGACTTCTAATAAGCCATGCAGACCAGAAGGCATGTGATGACATGCTCAAAATTATAGGGAAAAAATCTCAACCGAGAATTCTATATTTACAAACAAAAATCATTTAAAAGGGGAGAAATTGACAATCACAGATGAAAAATTTAAAAAAAAAGAATTTATTGCTGTAAGATATTTTCTACAAGAAATGTTAAAGAGATTTCTTCTGTCCGAAATAGAGACACTGGAGAGTAACTGAAATCCATATGACAAAATAAAGAGTAATTGCCTTAGCTGAAATTACAAATATAAATGTAAAAATATAAATGTGTTTTTATTTCACACAACAGCAGGTTGCAAATTCTATTCACGTTTCCATAGACTATAAACCAGGAGACACTGGAACATATTCAAGGACATAAAACAAGGTGCAAAAAGTTCATGTTCTAAAGGTATTGAAATCATAGAGTCTGTTCTCTTATCACTCTAGAATTATGTTACAAATCAATATCAAAATATATTTAAAAATAACCCACATATTTTCAAGTGCAATGTGACATTTACCAACAGAGATCTTTGACTTAGCCATCAAAAACCTCAGGAAGGTAAAGATACTGAAAAAACATAGCGGGTGATTGCAGAGAAGAAAGCATTTAAATGAGAAATTACATCAAAATGAGAAATTAATATCAAAGATACTTTTAATACCCTGTGTATTGGGAAGTTAAATGTCCATTTTTGAATGAAGGATGTATCTAAGAGGCCATAACAAGGAAAATTAGAAAATATTTAAATCAGAATAAAAATGAAAAGAGAATTTATCAGAATTTGTTGCATAAAGTTGAAGTTGCTCAAATACAATGTGAAATCTTGAATAAGGTATGAAAATGAATAATAGACACTAACATAATTTCATGAAATTTGAACAAAATCTGTACTTTAGTTAATAATACTCTGCATACCAAGTTCCTTCAGTGGTGTCTGACTATTTGCGATCCTATGCACTGTAGTCTGCCAGGCCTCTCTGTCCATAGGATTTTCTAGGCAACAACACTTGAGTGGGTTGTCATACTCTCCTCCAGGGGATCTTCCCAACCCCCGGGATTGAACATGCATCTCTTATGCCTCCTGCATTGACAGGCATGTTCTTTACCGCTAGTGCTATCTGGGAAAATAATACTATAAAACATGTTAATTTCCTGTTGTTTTCTTTTTAAGAAATATATTTCTTTATATTTTCAGAAGTGGATTAAAGGTGTCAAGACTTATTCAATTTTTTTTAAATCACTAAAGTAATAAGTTTCTAAACTTTTTTAAAATTTTAATTTACAATATTATGGTGGTTTGTTCCATACATTGACATGAATCAGCCATGGGTGTACATGTGTTCCCCATCCTGAATCCCCCTCCTCCCTCACTCGCCATCCTTCCTCCGTGGTCATCCAGTGTACCAGCCCTGAGCACCCTGTCTCATGCATCAAACCTGGACTGGCAATCTATTTCACATATGATAATATATATTTTTCAGTGCTATTCTCTCAAATCATCCCACCCTCGCCTTCTCCCACAGAGTCCAGAAGTCTGTTCTTTACATCTGTGTCTCTTCTGCTGTCTCGCATATATGGCCATCATTACCACCTTTATAATTCCACATATATGCCTTAATATACTGTATTGGCGTTTTCTTTCTGGCTTATTTCACTCTGTATAATAGGCTCCAGTTTCATTCACCTCATTAGAACTGATTCAAATGCATTCTTTTTAAGAGCTGAATAATATTCCATTGTGTATATGTACCACAGCTTTCTTATTCATTCATCTACCAATGGACATCTAGGTTGCTTCCATGTCCTGGCTATTGTAAACAGTGCTGAGATGAACACTGGGGTACATGTGTCTCTTTCAATTCTGGTTTCCTCAGTGTGTATGCCCAGAAGTGGGATTGCTGCATTGTATGGCAGTTCTATTTCCAGTTTTTTAAGGAATCTCCACACTGTTCTCCATAGTGGCTGTACTAGTTTGCATTCCCACCAACAGTGTAAGAGAGTTCCCTTTTCTCCACACCCTCTCCAGCACTTATTGTTTGTAGACTTTTAGATAGCAGCCATTCGGATCGGTGTGAGATGGTACCTCATTGTGGTTTTGATTTGCATGTCTCTGATAATGAGTGATGTTGAGCATCTTTACATGTGTTTGTTAGCCATCTGTATGTCTTCTTTGGAGAAATGTCTTTTTAGTTCTTTGGCCCATGTTTTGATTGGGTCGCTTATTTTTCTGGAATTGAGCTGCAGGAGTTGCTTGTATATTTTTGAGATTAATCCTTTGTCAGTTGCTTCATTTGCTATTATTTTCTCCCATTCTGAAGGCTGTCTTTTCACCTTGCTTATAGTTTCCTTTGTTGTGCAAAAGCTTTTAAGTTTCATTAGGTCCCATTTGTTTAGTTTTGCTTTTATTTCCAATATTCTGGGAGGTGGGTCATAGAGGATCCTGCTGTGATTCATTTCGGAGAGTGTTTTGCCTATGTCCTCCTCTAGGAGTTTTATAGTTTCTGGTCTTACATTTATATCTTTAATCCATTTTGAGTTTATTTTTGTGTATGGTGTTAGGAAGTGTTCTAGTTTCATTCTTTTACAAGTGGTTGACCAGTTTTCCCAGCACCACTTGTTGAAGAGATTGTCTTTTCTCCATTGTATATTCTTGCCTCCTTTGTCAAAGACAAGCTGTCCATAGTTGCATGGGTTTATCTCTGGGCTTTCAATTCTGTTCCATTGATCTATATTTCTGTCTTTGTGCCAGTACCACACTGTCTTGATGACTGTAGCTTTGTAGCATAGTCTGAAGTAAGTCAGGTTGATTCCTCCAGTTCCATTCTTCTTTCTCAAGATTGCTTTGGCTGCTCGAGGTTTTTTTTTTTTATTTCCACACAAATTGTGAAATTATTTGTTCTAGTTCTGTGAAAAATACCGTTGGTAGCTTGATAGGGATAGCATTGAATCTATAAATTGCTTTGGGTAGTATACACATTTTCACGATATTGATTCTTCCAATCCATGACCATGGTATATTTCTCCTTCTATTTGTGTCATCTTTGATTTCTTTCATCAGTGTTTTATAGTTTTCTACATATAGGTCTTTTGTCTCTTTAGGTAGATTTATTCCTAAGTATTTAATTCTTTTCCTCGCAATGGTGAATGGAATTGTTTCCTTAATTTCTCTTTCTGTTTTCTCATTGTTAGTGTATAGGAATGTAAGGGACTTCTGTGTGTTAATTTTATATCCTGCAACTTTACTATATTCATTGACTAGCTCTAGTAATTTTCTGGTGAAGTCTTTAGGGTTTTCTATATAGAGGATCATGTCATCTGCAAACAGTGAAAGTTTTACTTCTTCTTTTTCAATCTGGATTGCTTTTATTTCTTTTTCTTCTCTGATTGCTGTGGCTAAAACTTCCAAAACCATGTTGAATAGGAGTGGTGAGAGTGGGCACCCTTGTCTTGTCCTGGCTTTAGGGGAAATGCTTTCAATTTTTCACCATTGAGGATAATGTTTACTGTGGGTTTATCATATATGGCTTTTATTATGTTGAGGTATGTTCCTTCTATGCCTGCTTTCTGGAGGGCTTTTTTTTTTTAATCATAAATGGATGTTGAATTTTGTCAAAGGCTTTCTCTTCATCTATTGAAATAATCATAGGGTTTTTATCATTCAATTTGTTAATGTGGTGTATCACATTGATTGATTTGCGAATATTGAAGAATACTTGCATCACTGGGATAAAGCCCACTTGGTCATGATGTATGATCTTTTTAATATGTTGTTGGGTTCTGTTTGCTAGAATTTTGTTAAGGATTTTTATATCTATGTTCGTCAGTAATATTGGCCTGTAGTTTTCTTTTTTGTGGCATCTTTGTCTGGTTTTGCTATTAAGGTGGTGGTGGCCTTATACAATGAGTTTGTAAGTTTGCCTTCCTCTGCAATTTTCTGGAAGAGTTTGAGTAAGAGAGGTGTTAGCTCTTTTCTAAATTTTTGGTAGAATTCAGTCGTGAAGCCATCTGGTCCTGGACTTTTGTTTGTTGGAAGATTTCTGATTACAGTTTGATTTCTGTGCTTGTGACGGGTCTGTTAAGATTTTCTATTTCTTCCATGTTCAGTTTTGGAAAGTTATACTTTTCTAAGAATTCATCCATTTCTTCCAAGTTGTCCATTTTATTGGCATATAGTTGCTGATAGTAGTCTCTTATGATTCTTTGTATTTCTATTTTGTCTGTTGTGATTTCTCCATTTTCATTTCTAATTTTGTTGATTTGATTCTTCTCCCTTTTTTTCTTGATGAGTCTCGCTAATGGTTTGTCTATTTTATTTATCTTCTCAAAGAACCAGCTTTCAGCTTTGTTGATTTTTGCTATGGTCTCCTTTGTTTCTTTTTCATTTATTTCTGCCCTAATTTATGATTTCTTTCCTTCTACTAACCCTGGGGTGCTTCATTTCTTCTTTTTCTAATTCCTTTAGGTGTAGAGTTAGGTTATTTATTTGATTTCTCTCCTGTTTCTTGAGGTAGGCTTGTATTGCTATGAAACCTTCCCCTTAGCACTGCTTTTACTGAATTCCATAGGTTTTGAGTTATTGTGTTTTCATTTTCATTCGTTGCTATGCATATTTTGATGTCTTTTTTTATTTATTCTGTGATTTGTTGGTTATTCAGTTGTGTGTTGTTTAGCCTCCATATGTTTGTGTTTTTAATAGTTTTTTTTTTCCTGTAGTTGACATCTAATCTTACCACATTGTGATCAGAAAAGATGCTTGAGATGATTTCAATTTTTATTTTAGTTTACCAAGGCTAGATTTATGGCCCAGGATGTGATCTATCCTGGAGAAAGTTCCATGTGCACTTGGGGAAAAGGTGAAATTCGTTGTTTTAGGGTGAAATGTCCTGTAGATATCAATTTGGTCTAACTGGTCCATTGTATCATTTAAAATTTGTATTTCCTTGCTAATTTTCTGTTTAGTTGATCTATCTATAGGTGAGTGAGGTATCAAAGTTTCTCACTATTATTGCATTGCTGTTAATTTCCTGTTTCATATTTGTTAGCATTTGCCTTACATATTGCAGTGCTCCTATGTTGGGTGCATATATATTTACAACTGTTATATCTTCTTCTTGGATTGATCCTTTGATCATTATGTAGTGTCCTTCTTTGTCTCTTTTCACAGCCTTTATTTCAAAGTCTATTTCATCTGATATTTGTATTGCTACTCCTGCTTTCTTTTGGTCTCCATTTGCGTGAAATATCTTTTTCCAGCCCTTCACTTTCGGTCTGTATCTGTCCCTAGGTTTGAGGTGGGTCTCTTGTAGACAGCATATATAGGGGTCTTGTTTTTGTATCCATTCAGCCAGTCTTTGTCTTTTGGTTGGGGCATGCAACCCATTTACATTTAATGTAATTATTGATAAGTATGATCCCATTGCCATTTACCTTGTTGTTTTGAGTTCGAGTTAATAAACCTTTTCTGTGTTTCCTGTCTGAAGAAGATCCTTTAGCATTTGTTGAAGAGCTGGTTTGGTGGGTTGTAGGTTTTTCTCTTTCATCACTTAAGTATGTCTTGTCATTCCCTTCTGTTGAAGAGTTTCTATTGACAAATCAGCTGTTATCCTTATGGGGATCCCCTTGTGGGTTATTTGTTGTTTTTCCCTTGCTGCTTTTAATATTTGTTCTTTGTGTTTGATCTTCATTAATTTGATTTAATATGTGTCTTGGGGTGTTTCACCTTGGGTTTATCCTGTTTGGGACTCTCTGGATTTCTTGGACTTGGGTGGATATTTCCTTCCCCATTTTAGGGACGTTTTCAACTATTATCTCCTTGAGTATTTTCTCATGGCCTTTCTTTTAGTCTTCTTCTTCTGGGACTCCTATGATTTGAATGTTGGGCATTCAACATTGTCCCAGAGGTCTCTGAAGTTGTCCTTATTTATTTTAATTCTTTTTTCTGTTTCCTCTCTGCTTCATTTGTTTCCACCATTCTATCTTCCACCTCACTTGTCCTATCTTCTGCTTCAGTTATTCTACTGTTGTTTCCCTCCAGCATGCTTTTGATCTCAGTTATTGCATTATTCATTATTGATTGACTCTTTTATCTCTTCTAGGCCCTTGTTAAACTTTTCTTGCATCTTCTCAATCCTTGTCTCCAAATTATTTCTCTGTAACTCCATTTTGTTTTCAAAATTTTTGATCATTTTTACTATCATTATTCTGAATTCTTTTTCAGTTAGACTCCCTATCTCCTTTTTTTTTTTTTTTTTGGTTTGGTGGGCTTTTAGCATGTTCCTTTACCTGCTGAATATTTCTCTGCCTTTTAATCTTGTTTAGGTTGCTGTGTTTGGGGTGGCCTTTCTGTATGCTGGAAGTTTGTGGTTCCTCTTTATTGTGGAGGTTCCTCCCCGTGGGTGGGATTGGACGAGTGGCCTGTCAAGGTTTCCTGGTTAGGGAAGCTTATGTCGGTTTCTGGTGGGTGGAGCTGGATCTCTTCTCTCTGGAGTTCAGTGAAGTTTCCAGTAGTGAGTTTTGAGGTGTCTATGGGTTTGCTGTGACTTTTGGCCGCCTGTATTTTTGTGCTCAGGGTTATGTTTCTGCTTTGTTGGAAAATTAGCTTGCTATGTCTTGCTCTGAAACTTGTTGGCTCTTGGGTGGAGCTTGGTTTCAGTGTAGGTATGGAGGCTTTTGGATGAGCTCTTGTCAATTAATGTTCCCTGGAGTCAGGAGTTTTCTTGTATTCTCAAGTTTTGGATTTAAGCCTCCTGCCTCTGGCTCTCATTCTTATTCTTACAGTAGCCTCAAGACTTCTCCATCCATACAGCACCAATGATGAAACATCTAGGTTAATGGTGAAAAGATTCTCCACAGTGGGGGACACCCAGAGAGGTACACAGTGTTACATGAAGAAGAGAAGAGGGAGGAGGGAGATAGAGGTGACCAGGGGGAGAAGAGGGGGATACAAAAGAGGAGAGAGCAATCTAGTCAGTTATCAATTCCCTATTTGCTCTTCACAATCTGGAACACTCAGACAGGTTCATGGAGTTCCACAGAGAAGAGAAGAGGGAGGAAGGAGATAGAGGTGACCAGGAGGAGAGGAGGGGAGTCAAAAGGAGAGAGACCAGTCTATCCTGTGATCAGTTCCCTAAGTGTTCTCCATAGCCTGGAACACACAAAGAGATTCACAGAGTTAAGAAGAGAAGAGAAGAGGGAGGGAGGAGATAAGAGGTGACCTGGGGGAGAAAAAGGAGAGTCGAAAGGAGAGAGAGCAATCAAGCCAGCAATCACACTCCTAAGTTAAAATGGGTACTGAAGATTGTATCCTTAAAGGTATAGAATTGATAACAAATACCAAAAAGCAAAGGTTAAAATCTAGAGTAGAGGCTAGCCTGTCAAAAATACAATATTAAAAAGAAAATCTCAAAAATTATTTTAAAAATATGAAATTTGCTTTAAAAAATGGTCTTTTTTTTTTCAAGGTAATAGTAGGTTTTAAAAATGAAAATCAAAGGAGCAATAAAGAACTTAAAAATTTTAAAATGATAATAGTAAAATATATCTAGGAATTTCTCTGGAGCTGTTGAGGGCAATGTGGGGTCAGTTCAGTTTCAGATAGTTCCTTGTTCCAGCTTATACTTCTTCTCAAGGTCTATAGGTCCCTTCCAATGTAGCCAGTGCTAACTGTGGTGTTTTAATCTGTTTCACCTGTTACTTCCAAAGCCGTTCCCTCTTCTTTGTTTATTTTGGCTTCCTCTGTTTGCAAGTCTCTTCAGTATCTAACTTCCGCCCTGACACAAGGGGGCGAAGGTGGTCACTTATTTAGGCTCACTTGTTCAGTCGTGCTTTTGGGAGGGAGGAGCACTGCAAACAAATATCACTGGCGTGTGTGGGGAGTGCTCGCAGGGTCTGGGCCACACTGGGTTTGCACCCGCTCACTGCGTGTGTGCTTTCCCGGTCTGCACTGCTCGGGCTCCAGGTTGCTCTGCCGGGGAACTGTCTAAGGCAGGCCCTGGGTTGTGTCACTTCCCAGGTCTACGCTGCTCAGGTTCAGGTTCTCGGGTACTCCACAAAGGCACAGACTCGGTTGGGCCTGTGTTTTGTCCTATTCCCAGGTCCGAGCAGCTCAAGCAACCAGGTGCTTGGTGAGTGCACTCTCCTCAGATGGAGGGGTGCGTCTTATCGCCTCCCTTGTCCCAGCTGCTCAGTATCCTGGGTTTGCAGCAGGCGCACCGTCTCAGGTGTGCCATGTGTCTTCTCTGGGGAGCTGATCTCTGGCTGCGACCCTCCTGGTGGATGTCAACCATCCAGGATCTCAGGAAGACTTGGTTAGCAACTGGGAGCCTGCTTGCAGTTTGGTAGGGGATGCTGTCTCTGGGGCCATGATTGCCCCTTGCCTTCCTGCTCTGGCTGTCGCCCTCCTTCCTCCCTGCCTCCAGCGGGGGATGGGCCAGTCCACAGTAGGCTAGCCCTCCTCTGGTGATTGCTCAGTCCTTTGTTCTGTGAGCGGGCCTGGCAGTGCCTTAGGTTAGGGCTTTTCATGGGAAAGTTCTCTCTCTCTCTTTTTTTCTCTATCTCTAGCTAACCCACAGTTTGTGTTGCTATCTCACATTAGCTCCCTCAGATTGTCCTCAGGGCATCCAGGCCCAGTCCCTACTCTAAGCAATGCATCCCGCAGCTCCCTGTTCAGCCCCCGCTTGTGGGTGGCAGACACGAGCGTCTGGGCTACCTCTTCACTGGGAGTTGCAGTTAGGCGTGTAATCTGTGGGTTTTATTTATTTAGTTTTTCCTCCAGGTTATGTTGCCCTCTGAGATTCCAAAACTCCCACAGACCCACTGGTGAGATGGTTTTCTGGTGTTTGGAAAGTTCTCCTATTTTATGACTCCCTCCCCGGGACAGGTCTCTGTCCCTAACTCTTGTCTCTCTTTTTATCTTTTATATTTTGTCCTATCTCCTTTTTTTTTTTTTTTGGACTGGGGGTAATAGAAGAAAATATTTTATTTAAAGTTAGCAGTATTCCCTGGCACTTTTTCAGGAGAATCATTGATCTTCTTTATATAGTGTACTTTTTTTTTTTTTTTAAGACAATGGGCTGCCTTTCTAGGTGCCTAGTTTCCTCTGCCAGTGTTCAGAAGTTGTTTTGTGGTATTTGCTCAGCATTCAAATGATCTTTCAATGAATTTTGGGGGGAGCAAGTGGTCTCCCCATCCTATTCCTCCATCATCTTAGGACTGCCCCCCAGTTTTCCAGGCTTTTAGCAGATGTCAGAATACTAGATGTCAGAATAAATGGAACTATATCAAAATTTTAAGTGAATATAAATTAGATATCTAGCATTCTATTCATACTTTGTCAATCAAGTGGAACCAAAATGTCATAAATTTTTTAGGTAAGCCAAAATTCATAAGTTTTATAAAGTATATATATATATATATATATATATATATAAATATATATATATATAATATATATATGTATATATATAAAAGTTTTTCTACTACACTTGATAAAGGCTTGAGAAAGAGCAACAAAAAAAGGAGATGGAGAAATTGTAAAACATAGTCTAAATGAAATGGGAGTGCTGAATATAAAATATAAAAAGTGAAACAAACTAGATAGAAGTAAAAGATCATCATATAGTCCAGTTGTTTGTAAACATGGCTGCTCTTTAGAATCACATCTGGAGTTTTGGAGGAAAAAAAAATACCTGGGCATTTATATTTTTCAAAAACTTCCAGGATAATTCTAATGTGCATGTGGATTTTAAAAAGTGATCACAAGTTTTTCTATTAAATGTTAGTTTTAGTCTATATAAGAAGTCTATATCAGACTTCTATTATTTTCTGTTGGCAATCATGATACAATGGTATTAAAATGAATACTAGCTACATAATCACAATATAAAAGATATTTATCAGTTTTCACAATTAATAGCCAGACAAAAAAATAAAAGATAATTACAATTGCAAGCAATAATGAAAACATGATTAGCCTAACCATATAAAATAATTACACACAATTTGAGGGGTTGAGTACAGTGATGTGATAAGTTAAAGTGTATGCATGCACATGTTTTCATCTACGCAGCCAGTCTGTCTTTCAGTTGGTGGATTTAATCCATTTACATTTAAAGTAATTATTGATATGTATGATCTTATTACCATTTTTAAATTTAATTTTAAAAATTTATTTATTTTTAATTGGAGGATAATTATTTTACAATATTGTGTTTCTGCCATACATCAACATGAATCAGCCATAGGTACACATCTCCTCCATTTGAACCTCTCTCCCACCGTCCACCCCTTCCAAACCCTCTAGGTTGTCACAGAGCACCAGATTTGGGTTCCCTGCATCATACAGCAAATTCCCACTGGATATCTATTTTACATATGGTAACGTAAATGTTTCAGTGCTACTCCATCCGACCATCCGACCCTCTCTTTTATTACCATTTTCTTAATCGTTTTGGGTTTATTCTTTATAGGTGTCTTCCTTCTCTTGTGTTTTGTGCCTAGAGAAGTTCCTTTAGCGTTTGGTGTAAAGCTGGTTTGGTGGTGCTGAATTCTCTTAACTTCTGCTTGTCTGGAAAGCTTTTGATTTCTCCATCAAATCTGAATGAGAGTCTTGCTGGGTAGAGTATTCTTGGTTGTAGATTCTTCCCTTTCATCGCTTTAGATATATCATGCTAGTCCCTTCTGGCTTGTAGACTTTCTGTTCAGAAATCAGCTACTAATCTTATGGGAGTCCACTCATATATTATTTGTCACTTTCCCCTTATTCCTTTTAGTATTTTAATATTTGTCTTTAATTTTTGTCAGTTTGATTACTATGTGTCTTGTGTTCCTCCTTGGGCTTATCTTGCCTGGGACTCTCTGGGCTTTTTGGACTTGACTATTTCTTTTCCCATGTTAGGGAAGTTTTCAGCTATTATCTCTTCAAATGTTTTCTTGGGTCCTCTCTCTCTTCTCCTTCTGGGATCCATATAATATGAATGTTGATGTGTTTGATGTTGTCCCAGAGGTCTCTTACGCTGCCTTCATTTTTTTTTTTTTCATTCTTTTTTCTGTATTCTACTTTGTAGCAGTGATTTCCACCATTCTTTCTTCCAGATCACTCATTGATTCTTCTGCCTGTTATTCTGCTATTGATTCCTTTTAGTGTATTATTCATCTCTGTCCTTTAGTTCTTCTAGGTCTTTGGTAAACATTTCTAGCATCTTCTCCATTCTGTTTCCAAGATCCTGGATCATCTGCACTATCATTATTTTGAATTCTTTTTCTGGAAGGTTGCCTATCTCTACTCCATTTAGTTGTTTTCTTGGGGTTTTGTTCTTTCATCTGGGAGTAATTCTCTGCCTTTTTATTTTGGTTAACATCCTGTGGCTGTGGTTTTTGTTCTGGAGGCTGTGGGGTCGTAGTTCTTCTTGCTTCTTCTGTCTGCCTTCTGGTAGATGACGCTGATGGGAGGGACTGGCAGTGGGAAAAACTGGGCCTTGCTCTGGTGGGCTGGGTCATGCTCAGTAACACTTTAGTCTGCTGATGGGTGGGGCTGTGCTCCCTCCAAGTTAGTTGTTTGGCCTGAGGTGACCCAGCCCTGGAATCTACAGGCTTTATGGTAGGGCTCATGGTGACCTCCAAGCGGGCTCACTTGCCAAGGGACACCTCCCAGGACTGCTGCTGCCAATGCCATTGTCCCCACAGCAAGTCGCTGCTGACCCCCCTCCACAGGAGACCCTCCAACTAGCGGGTGCCTGGTTCAATATATTGTTGGGTCAGTGCTCCTTTCCCCTGTGTCCTGGTACACACAAGATTTTGTTTGTGCCCTCTATGTTTCCCCCAGTCCTGTGGAAGTCCTGCAAACAAATCCCACTGGTTTTCTAAGTCAGATTCCCTGAGGATTCTTAGTCACTTTGCTGGATCCCCAGGCTGGGAAGCCTGACAGAGGGCTCAGAACCTTCATAACAGTGAAAGAACTTCTTAGGTATTATTGTTCTCCAATTTGTGGGTCACCCACCTGGTGAGTATGAGATTTTATCTTATTTTGATTGTGCCAATCCTACTGTGTTGTTGTGGCTTCTCCTTTGTCTTTGGACATGGGGTATTGTTTTCTGGTGGGTTCCAGTGTCCACCTGTTGATGGTTGTTCAACAGCTAGTTTTGATTTCAATGATTTCACGGGAGGAGATGACCACATGTCCTTCTACTCCACCATCTTGATTTGATCTCCTAAAGGTGTTTTATTTATAACATCTTTGTTTTATAACATTTACATTTATAACATGTATTCATAATGCTTCTATTTGATTAAAGACAATAATTTCAATTATAAATTTGTGCTGAAGGTCTTGTAATTTATATAATAATATTTGTAACTTATAGACAATAATAACACAAAACAAAGGGAAGGAAATGGAGCTATATAGATGCTAATAATTGTAATTACTAGAGCAACTACTACTTATATATATATGAATGTGCATGCTAAGTCACTTCAGTCATGTCCAACTCTTTGTGACCCTATGTACTGTAGCCCACCAGCCTCCTCTGTCTTGGGATTCTCCAGGCAAAAATACTGGAGTGAGTTGCCATGCACTTTTCCAAGGGAATCTTCCTGACCCTGGGATCTAACTTGCATCTCTTATGTCTTCTGCATTGACACACAGGTTCTTTACCACTGGCACCACTTGGAAGCCCATATATATGAATATATAATGACATTTAAGTGATACACTGGAAAATATCTATTTAATAAAAAAGGAGAAATACAAAGGAAAAATACATAAGCCATATAGAAAATTAATAGCAAATCAGCTGTCATAAATCCTACCATATAAATAATTATAAGTTATTATATTAAATACAAAAGGAATAAACATTTCAATCAAAAGGCAGAGGTTTCCAAATTGCAGGAAAAAGCATGGTCAATTATATGCTATATATGAGAGGTACACATTAGATTCAAAGCACAAATAAATTGAAAGTAAAGGATAATAAAAAGATACATTGTAAAAACTGTAGCTAAAATAAAGCTGGATCAGCTCAGACAAAATAGACTTTAACAAAAATTATTGTTAAAAACAAAGACTGTTTTAAAACAAGCAATGCATGACATAATTGTTAACATATATTGAATATAGTAAACAAAAAGCACAAAATACACAAAGCAAAACCTCCTAGAATTAAAAGTAAAAATAGATGATTCAACTATTAAAGTTAGAGATCTCAAACCTAATTTTCAATTATTTTCAATATCTAGAACAGCAGAATGCCAGCAAGATGGCAGAATAGGAAGTCCCCTGCTTGTATCATTACTCAGGAACAGTAACTCAGCAGCTATTCACGGGCAAAAATGCCTCTTTGGGAGCTTTGGGACCAGGGTTGGATATTGTTAAACACCACTGTGGCTCACGAATAAGGAGGGTCATTTTGAGAAAGCAAGCCTATGCTCAGTCAGGAGGCTGAATTGCCAACTATGGACTCAGCTACATAGCCCAGAACATCTCCATTCCTCAGTCAGCTCCGCTATAGCCTCATTTTCTTTTGGTCCTCCTACAATAACCAAATATTAGAGGATGCAAGAAGAGCCCCCTGGAGTAGGAAATGGAAACCCACTCCAGTATTTTTGCCTGGAGAATTACATGCACAGAGGAGCCTGGTGGGCTACAGCCCATGGGCTGTCAAAGAGTCGGACATGACTGAAGTGACTCAGCAGAGCAGCACAGGAAGAGTCACACTTGCCTTTGCCTCAGGTAACAAGCCCACAGACCTCGGTCCTGCCTGTGGGCCCTGAAGTGACACATGACCCAGCTCTAGGCCCTGTCAACCATAATCAGCAGTACTGACCACCTAGGGAAGTGGCAGGGGACATGCCCATGATTGTCCCCCCAGATACTGTAGTCCTATAATTCAGCTCCAGTTCCTTCTAGCTGCAGTCAGTGAGATGTCCTGCTATACCAGGGAATAAGCTGGAAACCTACCCATCTGTACTTTTGGAAAGGTGGCAACAGCCCTATAATTCACTCCAGCTCTCCCCCCAGCCACTGCCCCGATCAGTCCTACTTGCCCAGGGACCTACTGGAAGATACATCTGTCAGTGTCCCTGAAGGGAGGTAAGTGAACTTTAGTCAGCAGATCCAGAAACAGCCCTGGCTCAGAACCAGATCACATTCTCCAAGTAGTCCAACTTGCCCAGTGACCGACCAGAAGACATGCCAGTTAGTGCCTCTTGGAGGCAGGCCAGCCAACCTTGGTCCACAGCAATTCTTGAAACAACCCTGTGAATCAGCTCAAGCCCCTCCCTGCCACAGTCCACAAGCAATCCTGTGCATGCAGAGATTTACCAGAAAACTAATCCATGGCCTTGGAAGTAAGCCCACTGTGGTCTGAAATAGCCCTGTAACAGCTCCTATTCTTATCAGGTCAGGGAATAGTCCTACCTTCCCAGGGACCTGTTAAGAGACACCTCATTCATGCCTCCAAGAATCAGGCATACAAACCTCAGTCCTAGATGTGGATGATGAAGCAGCCCTTGGACTCAGTTCCAGTTCCTCTCAGGCAGGGTCCAGTGCCAATCCTGCTCATGCAGGGACTGACCCAGTTACATGGCCCTCCAAAGGACCTGGTGGGAACCACTCATGTCCAAATACTTGGTTACAGACTCATCACTTCTGGATCCAACTGTGGACCCTTTTCCCAGTTCCAAATCTTATGAAAAAGGTCCTAGAGGTAATCCTATCTTCCAAGGGTCAGACAGGATCTATGCCTGCCAGGGCACCTGGTAAAAGACATATCAACTATTTACAAACACCACTGTAGACTCGGCAATACATGACCTGTCTCCAACCCAAATTACCTGCAAGTCCCTGGGTAATCTCATAAATTCAAGGAACCTATAGAAGGCCTTCACTAGCCATAAATACTGAAAAAAACTGAGAAAAGTGTTTTCTCCTTCAAATGCACACACCAGTGTAGGCTACACAAACAATAAAGACTCAAACAAAGGAAACTAATAAAGCTCTGGTGACCAATAAAGTCCCAGTAACAGACTCCAAAGAATTGGATGTTTATGAGTTGCCTGACAAAGAATTCAAAATAATCATCTTAAAATGCTCCTTCGTTTCCTTCTTTGTGCAAAAGCTTTTAAGTTTAATTAGGTCCCATTGTTTATTTTTGCTTTTATTTCCATTACTCTAGGAGGTGGGTCATAGACGGTCCTGCTGTGATTTATGTCAGAGAGTGTTTTGCCTACGTTTTCCTCTAGGAGTTTTATAGTTTCTGGTCTTACATTTAGAACTTTAATCCATTTTGAGATTATTTTTTGTATGGTGTTAAAAGTTTCATTCCTTTACAAGTGGTTGATCAGTTTTCCCAGCACCACTTGTTGAAGGGATTGCCTTTTCTCCATTGTATATTCTTGCCTCCTTTGTCAAAGATAAGGTGTCCATAAGTGCATGGATTTATCTCTGGGCTTTCTATTTTGTTCCACTCATCTATATTTCTGTCTTTGTGCCAGTACCATACTTTCTTGATGACTGTAGCTTTGTAGTATAACCTGAAGTAAGTCAGGTTGATTCCTCCAGTTCCATTCTTCTTTCTCAAGATTGCTTTGGCTATTTGAGTTTTTTTGTATTTCCATACAAATTGTGAAGTTATTTGTTCTAGTTCTGTGAAAAATACCATTGGTAGCTTGATAGGGATTGCATTGAATAAAAACTTTTGCACAGTGAAGAAAACTGTAAGCAAGATGAAAAAACAGCCTTCAGAATGGGAAAAAATAATAGCAAATGAAGCAACAGACAAAGGATTAATCTCAAAAATATACAAGCAACTCCTGCAGCTCAATTCCAGAAAAATAAATGGCCCAATCAAAAAATGGGCCAAAGAACTAAACAGACATTTCTCCAAAAGAAACATACAGATGGCTAACAAACACATGAAAAGATGCTCAACATCACTCATTATCAGAGACATGCAAATCAAAACCACAATGAGGTACCATCTCACGCCAGTCTGAATGGCTGCTATCTAAAAGTCTAAACAATAAATGCTGGAGAGGGTGTGGAGAAAAGGGAACCCTCTTACATTGTTGGTGGGAATGCAAACTCGTACAGCCACTATGGAGAACAGTGTGGAGATTCCTTAAAAAACTGGAAATAGAAGTAATTAGCCTCCAACTAAAAAAAAAAAAAAAAAAAAGAAATGTCATACAACCCAGCAATCCCACTGCTGGGCATACACACTGAGGAAACCAGAATTGAAAGAGACACGTATACCCCAATGTTCATTGCAGCACTGTTTATAACAGCCAGCACATGGAAGCAACCTAGATGTCCATCAGCAGATGAATGGATAAGAAAGCTGTGGTACATATACACAATGGAATATTACTCAGCTATGAAAAAGAATGCATTTGAGTCAGTTCTAATGAGGTGGATGAAACCAGAGCCTATTATACAGAGCAAAATAAGCCAGAAAGAAAAACACCAATACAGTATACTAATGCATATGTATGGAATTTAGAAAGATGGTAACGATAAGCTTATATGTGAAATAGAAAAAGAGATGCAGATATATAGAACAGTCTTTTGGACTCTATGGGAGAAGGTGAGCATGTGATGATTTGAGAGAATAGCATTGGAACATGTATATTATCATATGTGAAACAGACTGCCAGTCCAGGTTCAATGCATGAGACAAGGTGCTCAGGGCTGGTGCACTGGGATGACCCAGAGGGATAGGATGGGGAGGGAGGTGGGAGGGGGGTTCAGGATGGGGAACACATGTACACCCATGGCTGATTCATGTCAATATATGGCAAAACCATTTCAATATTGAAAGTAATTAGCCTCCAATTAAAATAAATTTTTAAAAAATAAAAAAAAGCTCAGTAAGTTACAAGACATCAAAAAAAAATAATGTATGAAGTAGATGATAAGTTTAATAAACAAATAAAAATCACACAATTGTGGAGTAAGGAACCCAATGATAGAACTGAAAAGTCAACAGAGAGCTTCAGCAGAAATCTTGGTTAAACAAAACAAATTAGCAAAATCAAAGACAAATCATTTGTAATTACCCAATAACAAGTGCAAAAAGAACACCAAAAAGGAGTGAAGAGAGCCTACATGAATTATGGGACATCAACAAGCAAACAAATATTAGCCTCATCAAAGTCCCCAAAGAAGAGAGAGAAATACATAGAAAGATTAAAGAAATAATAGCTGAATACTTCCAAAATCTGGAATAGATATGGACATGAAGTTTTGTAAAACTCAAAGGAACCCAAGAAAAATGAACTCAAAGTAGATGAGTCTGATATATATTAAAACCAAATAGCTAAAAATAAAAAACAAAGAGAAAAGTTTGAAGCAACAAAACTAAAGTGATTTATTATCTATAAAGGAACCCCCATAAACTCATTTCTCAGCAGAAACCCTAGGATAGAGTGGGGTGACATATTCACATTGCTTAAAGAAAATTACTGGCAACCAAGAATGCTATACTCAGCAAAACTTTCCTCCAGAAATGAAAAGGAGATGAATTTAATTCTTAACAACAACAAAAAGAGCTGAGTTTATCACCTCTAGATTTGCCTGAAGAGAGATCTTCAAAGTCACTAAGAAAAATGAAAATGAACAGACACTAAGAAACAATGTAAATACATCTGAAAATACAAAACTGACTGGTAAATGTAAATATGTGGTCAAATTCTGAATACTCTAATACTGTAAGTGAGAGCATCAATAAATGTTAATTCCTGTATAAAAGTTAAAAGACAATAGTATAAAAATAACTATAACTACAAACATTTGTTAATGGATGCACAGCTTTAAAAGATGCAAACTGTGACTTCAACAACATAAAATGGAAGAACTAAAAATATAGAATACTTTGTACATATAATTTGTATGCCATTGAAAGTATGATGTTATCAGCTTAAAATAGACTGTTATAATTGTAAGAAGTTTTATATAAGCCTCATGGTAACTACAAGGAAAAGCTAGTAGATACACAGAAATAAGTAAAAGCACACCGTCACACACAAACAAACAAGCAAAAAAAATGGAAACACACACAAAATAAAACAAACACCAAGTTCCAAAGGAAGACATAATGAGAAAGAAAGGAACAAGAGAAAGGAAAAAAGGAACTACAAAACAGAAAATAACAAAATGGCGAGACTGTTCTCACCTATCAATAACTAATTTAAATGCAAATAGTTTGAATTCTCCAATCAAAAGACAAAGTGGCTAAATTAATTTTTTTAATCCAATAATACATTGTCTGTAAAAAACTCACTTTAAGGACACACATAAGCTGAACATAAAAGGATGGAAAAGAAATTGCATCAAATAGTAAACAAAAGAGAGGAGGAGTGGCTACACTTGTATCAGATAAAATAGACATTCAGTCAAAATTACTCAGAGTCAAAAGTCACTATGTAATAAAAGGTCACTATATCATCAGGAGGATATAATAATTGTAACTGTATATGCACCTAACTTTGGAACACCTAAATATTTAAACAAATATTAACAGAAAAATAGATAGCAATACAATAATAGAAAGGGGTCCTTAATATACCACTTTCAACAGTAAATGGGTCATGTTACAGAAAATGAGGAAACAGGACATTGAACAGGTACCTGTGTGCTCAGTCACTTCAGTTGGGTCCAACTCTGTGCACCCCTGTGGACTGCAGCCCGCCAGGCTCCTCTGTCCATGGGACTTTCCAGCCAAGAATACTGGGGTGGGTTGCCATGCCCACTTCCAGGGAACCTCCTCAATTCAGGGATCAATCCTACATCTCCTGCATCTCCTACATTGCAGGCAGATTCTTTACTGCTGTACCACGGGGGAAGCCCATACTTGATCACACTATAAGCCAAACACACAGCATAATTTCATCCAAGTGCACCAAAATATGCATTCTTCTTAAATGCACATGGATCTATCTCTAGGATAGATCATATGTTGTGCAATAAAGGAAGTCTTAACAAATTTAAGAAGATTAAGATCATAATAAGCTTCTTTTAGAAGTTGATAACCAGAGAAAATTTAAAAATTCACAAATATGTGGAAATTAAATACACACTGCTGAACAACCAAATGATTAAAGATGATATCAAAAGGGAAATGTAAAATATCTTGAGACCAAAAAAAAAAGAAAACAAATTAAAATTTATGGGATACAGCAGAATCAGTATTAGCAGATAAAAATTATATGAATAAAAATAAATATATAAATAATCAACCTATATGCATTCTTCAGATAAATAGAACAGGAAGAATACCTAAGCCCAAAATTAGCAGAAGAAAGGAAGTAATAAAGATTAGAGCAGAATTTTTTTTTAAAAATAAATATTAGAAAGACAATAAAAAATCAACAAACTTAGTAGTTGATTTTTTGAAAAGATAAAATATTTAAGAAGTCTTTAGCTAGACTAATCAAGAAGAGGGGACTCAAAATCATAAGTGAAAAAAGAGATATTACAATTAGTGCCACTGAAATATAAAGTAATATGAGAACAATATGAACAATTACATGCCACATGCTGAATAACCTGGAAGGGATTAATAACTTCCCAGGAACATATAACCTATCAAGACAGAATCATGAAAAAAAAAAAAACACAGAAAATGTGAACAGAACAATGATGAGTAAGGATATTAAATCGATAATCAAAAATCTCCTAAAAAAGAACAAGGTAGATGATTTTATGAGTGACTCTCATCATTTAGAGAATGATCAATTCCAAATCTTCTCAAACTCTATCTAAAAATAAAGAGAAGGGGGAAGATTTCCACATTCCTCTTGTGAGGCCAGCATTATCCTTATGAGAAAGCCAGATAAGGACACTACAAGGAAAAAAAAAAATGACTGACCACTAGCCCCAATAAATATAGATACAAAATCCTAAAAAAATGCTAGCAAATTGAACTGAAAAGCACATTAAAATTGTTATACACCATGATGAAGTGAGATTTATATCTAGGATGCAAGGATAGTTCAACATACACAAATAAATAAATGTAGTATACCACATTTAAAAATGAAAGGTAAAAATTATAGGATCATCTCAATAGATCCATAAAAAGCATTTGACAAAATTCAACATCTATTCCTAATAGCTCCTGTACAGAAATTAGGTATAGTAAACATTACTTCAACATAATAAAAGTCATATATGACAGTTTCATAGCTGACATCATGTGGTGTCCTGCGCTTAGTTGTGTCTGACTCCAGGGACTGTAGCCTGCTAGGCTCTTCTATCCATGGAATTCTCCAGGCAAGAATCTGGAGTGGGTTGCCATGCTCCAGGGGGTCTTCCCAACCCAGGGATGGAACCCAGGTCTCCTGCATTACAGGCGGATTCTTTACCATCTGAGCCACCAGGGAAGGCCAAGAATACTGGAGTGGGTAGCCCACCCCTTCCCCAGAGGATCTTCCTGACCCAGGAATTCAACTGGGGTCTCCTGCATTGCAGGTGGACTCTTTACCAGCTGAGCTACCAGGGAAGCCCAGCTAACATCATACTTGATGGTAAAAAGCTGAAAAAAATTCTTAGATTAGGAATAAGACAAGGATGTCAATTCTCACCACTTCCAGTCAACATAGTATTGGGAGTTCTGGCCAGAGCAAATAGACAGGAAAAACAAATAAAAGGTAATCAATTAGAAAGAAATTAGATTGTCAATCTTTGCAGATGACATGATCTTATATAAAAATCTTAGACTCCACCAAGAAATTGTTAAACTAATAAACAAGTTCAGTAAAGTTGAAGAATACAACATTAATGTACAAAATCAGTTGCATTTTTACACACTAACAATGAATTATTTGAAAAATAAATTTAAAAAGTAACATTTACAGAGTACATATAGTGTATATATTGTCAATCCCCATCTCCCAATTCATCCCACTCCCCTCTTTCCCCCTTGGTATCTATACATTTGTTGTCTATGTCTGTGTCTATTTTTATGCTTTGTAAATAAGATTGTCTACATTGATTTTTTCAGATTTCACATATAAGCATTATTATGTGTTTTTCTGACTTACTTCACTCTCTATGACAGTCTTTAGGTCCGTCCAAGTCTCTACAAATGACTCAATTTCAACAGAGAGCTAATGAGAACCTACTGAATAGCACAGGCAACTCCACTCAATGCTCTTTGGTGACCTAGCTGGGGAGGAAACCCCCAAAAGAGAGGATATATATGTATATATTTGACTGTATATATGTATATGTATATAGTTGATTCACTTTCCTATATGGTAGAAACTAACACAACATTGTAAAGCAACTATACTCCAACAAAAATTTTTTAAAAGAAAATAATGTTTACAATAGCATCAACAACAATAAAATACTCAGAAAAAATTTATTCAAGAAGGATCTATACAATAAAAAGCATGAAATATTGGTGAAAAATTTAAACAAGATGCAAATAAATGGAAAGATATACATGCTCACAGATTGGAAGAATTGATATTGTTAAAATGTCTATTACTAATCAAGGCAATATGAAGATTCAATGCACTTCTTACCAAAATTCCAATAATATTTCTCACAGAAATAGAAACAACAATCATAAAGTTTACATGGATCTACAAAAGACCACAAATAGCCAAAGTACACTTGATAAAGAGCAACAAAGGGGAAAATATCCCACTTCCTGGTATCAAATTATGTTACAAAGCTGTAATAGTATGGCATTGGCATCAGGACGGGCACTAATGGGGAGCCAAGAAAATAAATTCACACATATGTGACCAGCTAACCTATGACCAGGGCATGAAGAATAAACGATGAAAAAAGGATTGTCTCTTTAATAAACGGTGTTACAAAAATTAGATATCTATGTATATAAAACAAGAAAATTGAATTCTTATACTATATTTTTTTAAAAAGCCCTCAATATGAACTAGAGACTGAAATATAAGGTTTCCATCCATGAAATTCCTAGAAGAAAACAGAAAAATGCCCTTTGACAATGGTCTTGACAATGATTTCTTGGATATGACTCCAAAACCAAAAGACACAAGAGAAAAAGGTTTTATGTGGGATTATATCAAACTAAAATCTTCTGCAGAGCACCAGAAACAAATAACAGAGTAAAAAGAACCTATAAAGTGAAGGTAAATATTTGCATGCCATCTATTTTCGTTGGCTTTTGTGTATATGTTTGTTTTTTGGCAAGTTTTCATACATCCAAAATATCTAAGGAACTTATACAACTCAAAATGCAAATAATAATATGACTTTTAAAGTTAGCAAAGGACTTTAGACATTTTTTTCAAGAAGACATGCCGGGGTCCAGCCTCGGCAGGATCCAGGGGGGCAACCTCAGGATGACCAGCGTCGGTGAGAGAAGACACGTGAGACCAGCCTTGATGGGGCCAAGTCTGCGAGGGAGAAAGAGAGAAAGAGAGAAAAAGAGAGAGAGAGAGACCAGACTGGGCGTGTGCAGCAGAGTCTGGCAAACCTTTATTTTTTTACCATAGCTTTTATATTCTAAGTTAGTACATTTTTAAGGGGAAGATAGTTTAATATTATGTTGGCTCATCCTTCACGAAACCAGGGTGTTTTCTGCATACTTCTTTGTGAGAGTCTTGTACATTATCTTCTGGCCTTGGGGCCTATTGACATTTTATGACCTAGGTGAATGCAAAGCTGTTTTCCGTAATCTATTCTTTTTTTTTTTTTTTTTCCCCGCCCCCCCATAATCTATTCTTTAATGAACACAAAGGTCAGTCCTTTTGCAGAAGTTATCAGTTAAATTTATCTAAAAGGTTTACCACACAAGGACTCTGCAGCTCCGGTGAGGCAGCCCCTGTTTAGCATTCCTGGTTAAAATTAACAATTCTAAACTCTTATTTTTCTAAATCTTTAACTATAACCACTTTTAGAATAATATTTTGTGTTCTCTAATAGGGCTTCCTCACCCCTGAAGGGCTCTGTGCCTATTAGGGCCTTTATGTGATCAGGTTCTTTATGCTGTTTATGATTAAGGTGTTGTGAGCAGTCATGTGCATTAGTACACATTTGCCAAGCAGGCTAGAACGCCAGCAAAGGGGTCTAAATTGAAACACTCCTTTCATCCTGGATAATCTTATAGGATACCACCGTCCGGCAGACATATTAATTAAAGTTCTAAGTTGATTCTGTTTGGAAAGAGATCGGGGAAGGCCTTCTACCCATGTCACAGAAATTAGGGGGTAGTCTAATATAGCAAGCATCAGAAAGACAGAGATCATCTTTAAGGTGAGCGCCGGGGCAGCTTTTCGAAATCCCTGAAGTCCTGATCTGCCTTGCTTGTCAGGTCTCCTCCTCAAGACCTTGTCATGGGTGGGATCTCGTGTGCTGGCTCCCAGCAAAGACATACATACACCTTTTATATACAGGTACATAAAATGGTGCTCAACATCATGAATCATCACGAAAATGCAAATTAAAACTGCAATGAGGGATTTCCCTGGTGGTTCAGTGGCTAAGACTCTGCATTCCCAATGCGGGGGCCAGAGTTAGAGTTCAATCCCTGGAGCTAGGTCCCATATACCCCAACTAAGACCTGGGGCATCCAAATAAGTAAAATAAAAAAAACTGCAATGAGAGATCACTGTAAGATGTTTGGATGGCTTTCATAAAAAAGACAAAATATAATAAATTTGGTGATGTTGTGGGGGAAATTGTAATGCTAATGTTAGGTAGTTAGAATAGGGAAAAGGACTATCTCTTTGAGTCTTTGGATCGACGTGCCCTCATGCCTCGAAGATGGATTTTCCTGCTATTATCTAAATAAATAGAGCTGTAACACTGAGCTGTAACACTGATTTATTTAAGAGCTATAACATGGTCCGTTCGAGACCTGAGAGCTATGACACGGTCTGTCCTCCGAGAGCTGTGACCCGCCAAGGGGCTTTAATGTCCATCACTCCAAATTTTTGTTGTGACGAGACAAACAGCTGAGGAACATACACTCGCGTGACACTTATACTCTATTGGTATTGATGGAAATGTGAATTGGTATAGCCATTATGAAAATGGTGTGGAGGCTCCTTAAAAAATTAAAAATATGAGTATCATACAATTCAGCAATCCCACTACTTGGCATATATCCAAAAGAACTGAAATCAGGGTTTCAAAATGATATCAGCACTCCCAGGTTCATTGTATCATTATTCACAATAGCCAAGATATGGAAACAATCTAAATGTTCATCAGGTGAATTGTTCATGAATAAAGAAAATTATATATATGTATATATTCAGCCATAGAAAGAAGAGACACCCTATCATTTGTGACAACATGAATAAACCTTGAGGACATTATGTTACATGAAATAAGCCAGAAAGTGAAAGACAAAAATTGTATAATTTTACTTTTGTGTGGACTCTAAACTGTCAAACTCATAGAACCAGAGAATGGCACTGGTGGTTACCAATGCTGATGGGTGGATAAACTGGGGAAATGTTGTTGAAAGGGTACTTTCTTTAGTTATAAGATGAATAAGTTCTGGGAAACTAAGTCACAATGTGGTGACAGTTTATACTCTATTGTATACTTAAAACTTGCTAGGAGAAGAGATCTAAGTGTATTCACCACAGCAAAAACAAAAGATAACAATATGAAGTTATGGATGCTTTAATTAATTGTGGTAATCATTTCACACTGTATACATATATGAAACCATCATGTTGGTTTCATATATAAAATATATTAATATGTAAAGTTTTATATAAATTTTATAAAATTTATATAAACATATAAAAATTTTATCAATTATACCTCCATAAATCCTGTAAAAATGATAGATCAACTAGGCAAACTGAAGAAAAAATAAAGAACTTAACAACATCTAACAGACAGTTGCAGAATACATCACCCCAAAATAGTACAATACACATTCTTCTCAAGTGCAAATCAAATATTCTCCAGAAAAACCATATGTTAAGCCATATAAACCACCTCAATTAATGCTTAAAAATTGAAATCATACAACTAATAATCTATGACCACAAAGATATATTATAAACCAATAACAGAAGGGAATGGGGAAAATCATAATGATGTGAAAATTTTAAAGAACACTCCTAAAAACTCAATGAAGTAAAGAACAAATCACACAAGAAATTAGACATATCTTGAGATGAGTAAAATTAAAGAAACAACATGCCAAGATTTTGTGAATGTACTAAAGCAGTACTTAAAAAGAAATTTACAACAATAAATGCTTATATTTTGAATCAATAACCTAACTTTCCACCATAAGAAACAATAAAAGAGCAAAATTAACCCAAAATAAGCAGAAGGAAGAAATAATAAAAATTAGCATGTTAATAAAGAAATGGTGAAAAAGAAAAACAATGGAGAAAATTAATAAAACCAAAGTTGATTCTTCAGAAGTATCAAATTATTATACCATTAGCTAGACTGAACAAGAAAGAGTAAAGATTCAAGTTAGTAAAATCAGAAATAAAAGTAGGGATATAACTAACTCACCTTACAGAAATGAAAATATATAGATGAACTCCACATTGTCCTACTTCTCAGCTGTCTTGACTCCCTAACAAGATAGCGGAGGAGTAGAAGGACGTGGAGCTCATCTCTCCCCACAATGCATCAAAAATACATCTACAAATGGAAAAGTGCTCTCAGAGCACCTGCTGGATTCTAGCAGAGGACCTGAGGTACGGGACCTGAGATACAGGAGGGGCAAGGCAGATTCCTGTGTAATCAGATAGGATGAAAGAAAAAAGGAAGGAAAAGGAAGAGAGGAAGCAGAACGGGGCTGCATCCTTGGTGGAGAGTGAAAGTTGGAAGAGGGTCTCATATCTGGGGAAGCCCCTCACCAGCAGGGCCATCAGCTGGGGCTGAAGGGAAGCTTGGGGGCTCCAGGGAGAGCGCAGCAGCCACGCGCTGGCAGGCAGGACAGAGGGAAACCCACACAGATGGTCCAGCCCACAGCCCGGTGCGCCCCAGCCTGAGATGGGTGTCCGCCAGTGTGCGCAAGGCAGGGTGAGGAAAGAGGGATTTGGGGAGCAGGTCCCGGAAGGAGACTGCTGCTGGCTGAGAGGAGACAGGCTGAGGGGATGGCGACGCGGAGCTCCGCAACCAGGAGTGCTCTTGGAGAAGCTCAGGCCACCGCAGAAGACAAGCGCCGCTGCTGGGTGATGTGCGCTGCTCTGGGGCCACCGCCGCAGCCTCCCTCCTCGCGCACTGGCCCGGCACTGGAGCGCGTGAGGCCCTGAGGGCACTCTGGGGGGCTGCAATGGACCCCACTCACACGGCCCTGCCGCCGCTGCCTCTGCCCTCCCCCACCACCTTGGCTGCCGCTCACTCCAACTGCGTCTCTGCTCCTTCCTGCTTGAGGGTCTCGTGTGCTCCAGCAACCTCTGGAACAGACCCTGGCGGGAGAAACACACACAAAAGTGGATCTGAAACTACAGCTGAGACCCAGCGTCCGTATGACTAACGAAAAGAGCCAAAATCTCTCCTCGTGGCTGTACAAACCACAGAGTTACACCTCAACTGATGGATTGCTAAAGTCAATGCCTGCAAAAAGATCCAAATCCAAGAAGACAAGAGCCTCTGCCCCCGGGACAGGTTTGGCTTTTGCAGCTGTGGGCTCTGCGGGCAAGTACCTGTTGGGGCTGGGCCAGAGCATGAGCTTCCTCCATGGCGGGTGCAGCGCACAGCGACAGCAGGGCTTGGACCTGACCTCGGGGGGTCCGTGGCAGTGGCCTGCACAGAGCGACACCTGAGGGTCACCAGAGCAGCAATACAGTGGGTGAAAGGGACACATCGGAGCAGCTCACAGGTAAACGGCTCCAGTGGAGGAGTACTCCATGCTTTCTCTCCCAGTGGGAGGGCTCCAGTTCTGCCTTACCCAAACTTAGAAACAGATCTGGGGGCCTCTACACCAACAGTGAGGAACTGGACCCCACCCCTGCCAAGGCAATGACAGCCTCAGAGCAAGCTGGAGGCCCCCCTCAACATCCAGGGCAGGTGCTGGTGACCACACCACCAAAGGGGTGATGACACAAGCCTCTAGATCAGCCTCACCTGGGAGGGGGCAGAAACCAAAAGCAAGAACTACAGTCCTGCAGCCTGCAGAAGGGAGACCACACACACAGAAATTCAGACAAAATGAGATCACAGAGAAGTATGTTGCAAATGAAGGAGCAAGATAAAAACCTACAAGGACAACTAAATGAAGAAAAGATAGGTAATCCACCTGAAAAAGAATTCAGAGTAATAATAATAAAGATGTAAATCTTGGAAAAAAGAACAAATGCATGGATTGAGAAGATATAAGAAATGTATAACAAAGATTTAGAAGAATTTAAGAACAAACAGAGGTGAACAATATAATAACCGAAATGAAAAATACACTAGAAGAAATCAATAGCAAGAAAACTGAGGCAGAAGAATGGGAGACAGAATGATGGAAATCACTGCCATGGAATGGAATAAAGATAAAAGAATGAAAATAAATGAGGGCAGTTTAGGAGACCATTAGGACAACATTAAATGAACCAACATTCAAATTATAGGGGTTCCAGAAGAAGAAGAAAAAGAGAAATGGACAGAGAAAATATTTGAAGAGAAAAACTTCCCTAACATGTTAAAGGAAATAGTCACCCAAGTCCAGAAAGCACAGAGATTCCCTTAGAGGATAAACCCAAAGAGAAATATGCTGGCACACAAAAATTAAATATAAAGGAAAAACATTAAATGCAACAAGGGAAGAGTAACAACATATAAGGGAATTCCCATAGGTTATGAGCTGATTTTCAGCAGAAACTCTGCAGGCCAGAAGGGAATGTCAGGATATACTTAAAATGATGAAAGGAAAAAAACCAAGATTACTCTACCCAGCAAGGAGCTCATTCAGATTCAAAGGAGAAATCAACTTTTACAAGTAAGCAAAAGTTAAGAGAATTCAGCACCACTAAATCAGATTTGAATCAAATGCTAAAAGAATTTCTCTATGAGGGGGAAAAAAAAGAGGCCACAGCTAGAAACAAGAAAATCACAAATGGGAATGTTCACTGGTAAAGTTCATACAGTAAAAGTAGGAAATCATCCATACACAAATATGATATCAAACCCAGCAATTGTGAAGTGAATACACATGCAGGAAATGGGAATTACATTTGAAATGAACAGACCAGTAACTTAAAACAACCTTGCATACATATAAACTCTTATGTTTAAACCTCATGGTAACCATAAACCAAAAAACTGCAATGCTGCTAAGTCACTTCAGTCATGTCCGACTCTGTGCGACCCCATAGACGGCAGCCCACCAGGCTCCCCTGTCCCTGGGATTCTCCAGGCAAGAATACTGGAGTGGGTTGCCATTTCCTTCTCCAATGCATGAAAGCGAAAAATGAAAGTGAAGTCACTTAGTCATGTCTGACTCTTAGCGACCCCATGGACTGCAGCCTACCAGGCTCCTCCATCCATGGGATTTTCTAGGTGAGAATACTGGAGTGGGGTGCCATTGCCTTCTCTGAAAAAAACTGCAATAGATACAGACAAAAAAAAAAGACAAAGCAACCAGTCACAACACTAAAGATGGAGATCACAGCACAAGGGAAGAGAACAAAAGAAGAAAAGAAGAAAAAAGACCTACAAAAACAAACTCAAAACAATTAAATGGCAATAGGAACATACATATCAATAATTACCTTAAATGTAAATGAATTGCAGGCAGATTCTTCAACATCTGAGCCACCAGGGAAGCCCTGTTAGTCATTCCATTGTGTCGGATTCTTCACAAGTCCATGGACTGTAGCCCGCCATGCTCCTCTGTCCATGGAATTATTCAGGCAAGAATACTTGAGTGAGTAGCCATTCCTTCCTCCAGGGGATCATACCAGTGCAGGGATCAAACCTGCATCTCTTGCATTGCAGGCAGACTCTTTACTGCCGGAGCCACCAGGGATGGTTATCAGGAGGGAAAGGGGAAAATGGAAAATTGGGATTAAAATATATATACTATGATACATAAAAGAGGTAACTAATAAAGATCTACTGTATAGCACAAGGAACTCTATTCAATACTCTGTAATAAGCTACATGGGAAAAAACTCTGAGAAAGAGTGGATATATGTATATGTATTCACTTTGTTGTGCACCTAAAACTAACACAGCATTGTAAAGCAACTGTACTCCAGTAAAAAATTACACATATAAGGATATGTGAGCAAGTGAAATTTTGAAAAATCAGGTAACTTATAATAGGGAAAAATTTCCTAAGAGACACACACTGCCAAAACTCAAGCAATAGATAAATCAGAATAGATAATTTACAATTCATGTGATTGAATTCTGTCATACATTAAAAAAAAAAATACTAATCCTTTACTCCTCCAAGAAAATTAGAGGAGGAAGAAGCAATTCAGTTATGGGGCCCATTCAGGGAGGACCAGAACCAGGGAAAGATACCATAAGGAAAGAGAACTGCAGGCTATGGTTTCTGTTCTGACATATAACGAGATTAGAACTCATCATTAGCACCTTCATGAGAAAAATGTGAACAAACTAAAATCAGTCACTATTTTAAACCAATCAGAGGATTGAGGTCAAGAGGCAAACCACCATGCAAAAGCTGAAGAGACAGGCAAATACAGAGAATCATAGCTTGCTGGGAGTAGAAACCACTGAAGCCAGCAACTGATAGAAATATTCAAGTGATAATTGACAAATTGCTATAGTATGGACTAGTTATAGAATTAAAAACTACTGAAAGCCTAGTCTTAGAAGAGCTCCACATTTTTGTGAGCGTTTCCTGGAAAAGCCTAAAGAGATTCTTACAATGAAGATGCAGAAAAATCCCCTCATCCTGGTTGTGTTTAAGTGTACAGCAACCATGTACCTATGGGGAAAGCTGTCATTTTGAAATACTTGATCTCAGGTGGCCTCGCCTGCAGTGGCTTGAAGCAGGATTTCCATTCTGGGCCAGAGACTGAAGTCAGGCCATGGCGGTGAGAGCACTGAATCACAGCCGCTAGACCACCAGGGATCAGCAGCCAGTGACAAGGCCTTGGCTCGTCAGCTGTATAGAAATGAATTTCCACATAGAGATAGAAAGTAGCAAAAGAGGTAAAGTGTTTAGTGGGAGGAAAAAGAGTACATGCGGACTGACACGTGAGCAGGCTCAGAGAGAGGGAGTCACACCCTTGTGAAGTTGGAATCACGTTTAAGGGGCATTTCTTCCTTGTCCTCTCTTTCCAGTCATCCTGCTATGCCTGGTTCTGAGCCCTTACTGGTATAACTAAGGCTCCTCCGTGCGTGCATGTCTCTCAGCCAAAATGGGTTCTAGTGAAGAGGTCTGTAGGTAGGTTGGCATTACTTACTATGAGGTGCCACCCCCTTTCTTTTGACCTCCAAGGAGCTTTTCTGTGCACGTATAATTGGGAAGTCCTCCTTAACCTTGAGAAAGAGGGACATGTGGTGTTTTGTCTCTTATCTGGACAGGGCTCAGCTCCTCTCTCACTTCTGCTGTTTTGGAGTATCTGTCCACAGAGGACAAACTCTGGATCCTTAGCCTGGGGCCCAGTTATTTCCCACCTCATATTCTCAGAACGGTCTGTTCCGTATGGCAGTGATCTGCCCTCTGGGAAACTACTTCACCTGAGCCTTGTCTGAACTAGGGAAAGTGCAACTGGATGACATGAGCCTCTTCTGGTTCCCCGTCTCCCATAAGCAAAGAAATATATATTCTAAGTCACTTTCCTGAAAGTCACAGTCCAGACGGACTTAATCATAAGGTTATAGAAAACTCATCCCTAATACTGTACCATCACATTAATAGGTCTTTAGTATAACAACAGTGGATTACCACGAGAGGTATAAGACCCAGACATACATCTGAAAAAATTTCTAGGAAACCCCCCAAACAATGTGGGAGACCAGAACAAAGACACTAGAAGAGACCGAGGCTTCTGACACCTACAGTTACAGCAAACATTAAACAGCATAACTCCTAATCAAATAAATAGAAAGCATCACACAAAGACCTATTCTGTCAGATCCTATTATTCAATGTATCATGTTTTGTTTCAACAAAAATGATAAGGCATGCTAAAGACAGGAAACAATACAGTCTAAAGAGACAAAGCAAGTATTAGAATGATACTCAGAAATGGTAGAGATTAAAATGATCAGATGAAGAATTTTAAATGGAACTTGGGCGTCCCTCCTGGCTCAGATGGTAAAGAGTCTGCTTGCAATGCAGGAGACCCTGGTTTGATCCCTGGGTCAGAAAGATCACCTGGGGGAAGGAAAAGTTACTCACTCCAGTACTCTTGCCTGGAGAATCCCATGGGCGGAGGAGTCTGGTGGGCTACAGTCCATGGGCTTGTGAAGAGTCAGATATGACTAAGCAACTGACACTTCACGAAGTGAAGTCGCTCCGTCGTGTCTGACTCTTCGCGACCCCATAGACTGTAGCCCACCAGGCCTCTCCATCCATGGAATTTTCCAAGCAAGAGTACTGGAGTGGGTTGCTATTTCCTTCTCCAGGGGATCTTCCCGACACAGGGATCGAACCCAGGTCTCCTGCATTGCGGGCAGGCGCTTTACCATCTGAGCTACCAGGGAATCTACTTTTAATAGAAAAAGTGGTCATTCTATTGAATCATATTTTTTAATCCTCTCTGCCAATCTCTTTCTCTTATATTGAGATGAAATTTACATAACATAAAAATAACCATTTTAAAGTGTACAATTCAGTGACATTTAGTGTTAAAAATGTACAAGTGTCATGTGTCATGCAACATTAACTCTGCCTAATTCTTAAAATTTTTCATCGCTCCAGTGCACCAGCCCCGAGCACTCTGTCTCATGCATCAAACCTGGACTGGCAATTCATTTCACATATGATAATTTACACGTTTCAATGCCATTCTCCCATATCATCCTGCCCTTGCCCTCTCCCACAGAGTCCAAACGACTGTTCTATACATCTGTGTCTTTTTTACTGTCTCACATACAGGGTTATCATTACCATCTTTCTAAATTCCATATATATGCGTTAGTATTGGTGTGTTTCTTTCTGGCTTACTTCACTCTGTATAATAGGTTCCAGTTTCATCCACCTCATTAGAATTGATTCCAATGCATTCTTTTTAATGGCTGAGTAATATTCCATTGTGTATATGTACCACAGCTTTCTTATCCATTCATCTGCTGATGGGCATTTAGGTTGCTTCCATGTCCTAGCTATTATAAACAGTGCTTCGATGAACATTGGGGTACATGTGTCTCTTTCAGTTCTGGTTTCCTCAGTGTGTATGCCCAGCAGTGGGATTGCTGGGTCATATGGCAGTCATATTTCCAGTTTTTTAAGGAATCTCCACACTGTTCTCCATAGTGGCTGTACTAGTTTGCATTCCCACCAACAGTGTAAGAAGGTTCCCTTTTCTCCACACCCTCTCCAGCATTTATTGCTTGTAGACTTTTGGATAGCAGCCATTCTGACTGGCATGAAATTTATTTATGAGTGTTTTTGAGTTTTTATAATTGTTTTTTATAGTTCCCTCACCACTCCAGGCATAAGAGTATAAGTCTGTTATTATGTCCTTCACCTAATGGGAACAAATTTTTTTTTTTTTTTTTTTGGTATGTCTGTACTATTTGAAGTTCAAGTTGGAAGCTTGAAGCAGTTGTCCTGCCTAGAATATATGAGAAGTATTAAAGAAACACACTACAACATTCCTCAAGTCTCAAGGTTCCTAGGCAATCTTCTTCCTTCCACACGGTAGCTGTTGGAGACCTCTTATGCTTGTTTATTATGTCATGTCTATGGAGTTTTAACTGAATGGGTGAAAATCTGAGAATAATGAAGATTCTTCCTTTTGGCCTGAACCAGAAATCTCTCTTACTACTTTATCAGCATAAAATGTATCTCCCTTCTAATATGCCAATTTCCTGAGCTCAGAACGTTACAATCACTTATTGCTAAAATGATTCATTGTGATTTAGCAAAAAGGTTTTGTGTAATAACCAACTGGACATCATTCTGGCTTTTCTGATCTAACTTCCTTCACTACTGTGACTCATTGACTTTCTGACTCAAATTTATAACAAGCTCATGGGTGTTTTACAATCTTCCAACAAACTCAGACATCACCTTCAGTGATAGGTATCCATCAAAGCAGGGAACAACACAGTATGTTCCAATATCATGCTGCCGACCTCCCAGAGCTCCCAAAGTTCCCACAGACACATTCAATGGCACATCATATTGCATAGATTGAGAAATTTGCGGTTCCAGAATTTTGTTTTGGCAAACGTAAGCATTATTTTTTGGTGATGAACAGAGAAGCATGGCGTGCTGCAGTCCATGGGGTCGCAAAGAGTCGGACATGACTGAGCCACTGAACTGAACTGACTGAAGCTATTTTTAGATCTTGATCTCCTTCCTCCAGCTAGACATTCTATTTATGTATTTAACTCTAGAATAACAGCACATTTGCTTGAGGAAATTTCTCCAGCCTATGACTGTCTTTTTACTTCAAGTCAAGGTGAACTAATGGTCAGTTTCTCCGGCACAAAATTATCCAGCAGGACAGTACTTTCTGCCTTCAATAAATCCATTCCTCTAAAAACTTGGGCACAATTTAAAGTACTGTGGCTTCAGATAAATTCAGTATGCCAGCTGAAACAAAATTATGCTCCTAGATAGCTGTGCAAGAAAGGAAACACATCAAGATTAGTGCTGATCATAGGTAAAGAGAATACATTTTCTTTTAGAGAGAAAATGTTTCTTGAGTACTGAAGAAGCTTTATTACAATGACAATAGTTTAATTAAAAAATCATACTGAATCCTTCCATCTCTTTGATGGTATATAGCTTTTCCAAAGTTGTGTGCACATCCTCTTCACAATTTTCCCTTTTTGGTTCATCGTATAATTGGGTAATGTGGAAATATGCAGAATTTTCACCTTAAGTAGGTCTTGAATGTTCCATTATTTCAAAATCTTTCATAGAGTACCTCTTCATATAGCTATTGAAATTTTCTCCATCATACCATTATGATTATATATAAAATATTGATTAATACTATATTTTTCTACAGTGGCATAGTTGAGACTGAAGACAGCTCTATAATTTCTGGTTGGTGGACATGATTTTCTTGAGTTTTGACACTGATGATGCAGTCCAGGGGTGCTCAGTACAAAGATATACATACATATATTTCTCACTGAAGTCTTCTTTGACTCCTGCTACATAAATTTGAAAGCACAGCATTTCCTGTCCCTTATCTGGACTCATTTTCCCTGAGAGCTTTTATCACAATCTGATATGCATTTTTGGCCATCTTTATTCATTTGAACATCTTTATTCATGTTCATTTTTATTTTAAGAAGCAAAAAGAAGCTACTTTTGAGAAGATGATCTAATATGTGACTTCTATGCTCTAATTGTGCTTCTTTTCACAAACACTGCATCTGCTATAAAGGACAGTAAGAAGTACTCTTGTGTTGAGCACAATATAAAAATTGAGATGATGTTCAAACATACTGTCAGATTCTTCTTAACTGACTCTAACAAGTAGAAAGTTCACATTTGATACACTTGTATTTCTGAAATATTTTGCTCATGTAAACCTCATAGCCATATCAGTTTTTTTCCAAATGGCTAAAGAGGCCTTTCTCTCTTTAGCAAGAAAGTCTGATTCTGAGCTTCAATTCTTCTTGTTCTTGTTGTTGTTTTTGTTCAGGGTTTTGGGTGGATTTTTGTTGTTTGTTTACTTTTGGTGCACATATATTTCTTCTTTCATCCAAATTTCTTCTATTAGCAATAAGAAATATTTTTCAGAGAAACACATGATATTCAGATCATTTACAATTATGTTTGTTTAAATACTATTTTGACTCATTTTCCCCTAATTTACAATAAAGTGGAACTTCTGAGGACAATGGGCTTCCCTTGTGGCTCAGCTGGGAAAGAATCACCTGCAATGTGGGAGACCTGGGTTTGATCGCTGGGTTGGGACGATCCCCTGGAGAAGGGAAAGGCTACCCACTCCAGTATTCTGGCCTACAGAATTCCATGGACTCTATAGTCCATGGGGTCGCAAAGAATCAGCCATGACTGAGTGACTTTCACTTTCACTTTTCTGAGGACAATGTATGATTCTGAGTTCATTTTCACAAATACCACTTAGATTCATTTTGATTTCTTCTTATAGTAAGAAAGCAAATGTTAGATTATTTTTAAAATTCAATTGGCAACATAAAGCTTATGAAAATATTTATAACTGCCAAGTATTAGAAGGAGCGGGAACAAAGGGGAGAAAGAAAAAGACAATCTTGGAGAATAGGCAAATAGCAGAAGCATAAAATAAAAGGAGAGGTAAGAAATTCTGCAGCATCAGCATGTGTTAGATGAGGTAAGAGAGTAAAATCTTGGGAATCAACCAGTGTCATAAGTGGAAGAAGAGGGAGAAAAGGAAGGAAAATTTAATTATTTCATAAGGGAGAAAATAATGAAAATTGGCAGTTATTAGAAGACTAGAGAGAGAGAGAGAATTATGGAGAATTTTGCACAGTGAGAATGAGAAAAGGGATGATAAAAGCTTATAATAGTGGCATGGAAAAGTAACAGTAGAAATGAGAAGAAGTGTGAAGGAAAATTTGGAGATGATATTAAGAAAATGGGGGAAGACATTCTTGGAGAATTAGCTTGCTACTAGAGACAGTCATGTAAAATCGGCAGGCACAAAATACAACATCAGAGCAAGACACAGATTCCCCCACAGCCAGTCCCTCCCATCAGGGCAGTTTGCACAAGCTTCTTATTCTTAACCATCAGAGGGCAGACAGAATGAAAACCACAATCACAGAAAACTAGCCAAACTTATCACATGGATCACAACCTTGTAGAACTCAATGAACTTTGAGCCATGCTGTGCAGGGACACCCAAGATGGATGGGTCAAGCTGGAGAGCTCTGACCAAACGTGGTCCACTGGAGAAGGGAACAGCAAACCACTTCAGTATTCTTGCCTTGAGAATCCTGTGAACAATATGAAAAGGCAAAAAGATATGACACTGAAAGATGAACTCTCCGGGTTGGTAGGTGACCAGTATGTTACTGGAGAAGTGTGGAGAAATAGTTCAAAGGAATGAAGAGGCTGAGCCAAAGCAAAAACAACACCCAGTCATGAATGTGACTGGTAATCAAAGTAAAGTCCAATGCAGTATAGAACAATATTGCATAGGAACCTGGAATTTTAGGTCCATGAACGAAGGTAAATTGGAAGTGGTCAAACAGGAGATGGCAAGAGTGAACATTGACATTTTAGGAATCAGTGGATTAAAATGGACTGGAACGGGTGAATTTAATTCAGATGGCCATGATATCTACTACTGTGGGCAAGAATCCCTTAGAAGAGATGGAGTAGCCCTCATAGTCAACAAGAGTCTGAAATGCAGCACGTGGGTGCAATATCAAAAATAATAGAAAGATCTCTGCTCGTTTCCAAGGCAAACCATTCAGTATCACAGTAATCCAAGTCTATGCTTCACCCACTAATGCTGAAGAACCTGAACAGCTCTATGAAGACCTACAAGAAGCTCTATGAAGACCTTCTAGAACTAACAAAAACAACAAAAACAGATGTCCTTTCCATCATAGGGGACTGGAATGCAAAAGTAGGAAGTCAAAAAACATCTGGAGCAACAGGCATGTTTGGCCTTGGAGTACAAAATGAAGCAGGGCAAAGGCTAACAGAGTTTTGCCAAGGAAACACACTGGTCATAGCAAACACCCTCTTCCAGCAACACAAGAGATGACTCTACACATGGACATCACCAGATGGTCAGTACCAAAATCAGATTGATTATATTCTTTGCAGGCGAAGATGGAGGAGGTCTATAGAGTCAGCAAAAACAAGACCAGGAACTGACTGTGGCTCAGATCATGAACTCCTTATTGCAAAATTCAGATTTAAGTTGAAGAAAGTAGGGAAAACCACTAAACCACTCAGGTATGACCTAAATCCAATCCCTTACAATTATACAGTGGAACTGACAAGTAGATTCGAGGAATTAGATCTGATAGACAGAGTGCCTGAAGAACTATGGGTGGAGGTTCCTAACATTGTACAGGAGGTGGTGAGTAAAACCAGCCCCAAGAAGAAGAAATGCAAAGAGGCAAAATGGTTGTCTGAGGAGGCCTTATGAATAGCTGAGAAAAGAAGAGAAGCTAAAGACAAAGGAGCAAAGGAAAGATATATCCATCTGAGTGCAGCATTCCAAAGAACAGCAAGGAGAGATAAGAAAGCCTTCCTCAGTGATCAATGGAAAGAAATAGAGGAAAACAATAGAATGGGAAAGACTAGAGATCTCTTCAAGAAAATTAGACATACCAAGGAATAATTTCATGCAAAGATGGGCACAATAAAGGACAGAAATGGTATGGACCTAACAGAAGAAGAAAATATAAGAAGAGATTGCAAGAATACACAGAAGAGCTAAGATCTTCACAAAAAAAGATCTTCACGACCCAGATAATCACAGTGGTGTGATCACTCACCTAGAGCCAGACATCCTGGCATACGAAGTCAAGTGGGTCCTAGGAAGCATCACTACAAACAAGCTAGTGGAGGTGATGGAATTCCAGCTGAAGTATTTCAAATCCTAAAAGATGATGCTGTTAAAGTGTTGCACTCAATATGCCAGCATATTTGGAAAATCAGCTCTGGCCACAATGCTGGAAAATGTCAGTTTTCATTCCAGTCCCAAAGAAAAGCAATGCCAAAGAATGTTCAAACTGCCACACAATTTGCACTCATCTCACATACTAGCAATGAACCAAGAACTTCCAGATGTTCAAGCTGGATTTAGAAAAGGCAGAGAAACCAGAGTTCAAATTTTCAATATCTGTTGGATCATAGAAAAGCAAGAGAATCCCAGGATAACATCTACTTCTGCTTCATTTACTATGCTAAAGCCTTTGACTGTGTGGATCACAGCAAACTGTGGAAAATATTTAGAGACAGAGCTACCAGACCACCTTCAGTTCAGTTCATTTCATTCGCTCAGTTGTGTCTGACTGTCTGCAACCCCATGGAGTGCAGCACACCAGGCCTCCCTGTCCATCACCAACTCTCAGAGTTTACTCAAATTCATTTCCATTGAGTAAGTGATGCCATCCAACCATCTCATCCTCTGTCGTCCCCTTCTCCTCCTGCCTTCAATCTTTCCCAGCATCAGGGTCTTTTCAAATGAGTCAGCTCTTCACACCAGGTGGCCAAAGTATTGGAGTTTCAGTGTCAGCATCAGTCCTTCCAAAGAATATTCAGGACTGATTTCCTTTAGGATGGACTGGTTGGATCTCCTTGGAGTCCAAGGGACTCTCAAGAGTGTTCTCCATGCCACAGTTCAAAAGCATCAATTCTTTGGCACTCAGCTTTCTTTAAGTGCAACTCTCACATCCGTACATGACTACTAGAAAAATCATAGTTTTGAATATGGACCTTTGTTGGCAAAGTAATGTCTCTGCTTTTTAATGTGCTGTCTAGGTTGATCATAGCTTTTCTTCCAAGGAGTAAGCGTCTTTTAATTTCATGGCTGCAATCACCATCTGCAGTGATTTTGGAGCCCCCCAAAATAAAGTCTGCCACTGTTTCCATTGTTTCCCCATCTATTTGCCATGAAGTGATGGGACCAGATGCCATGACCTTAGTTTTCTGAATGCTGAGTTTGAAGCCAGTTTTTTCACTCTCCTCTTTCACTTTCATCAAGAGGCTGTTTAGTTTTTCTTTGCTTTCTGGCATAAGTGTGGTGTCATCTGCATATCTGAGGTTATTGATATTTCTCCCGGCAATCTTAATTCCAGTTTGTGCTTCCTCCAGCCCAGCATTTCTCATGATGTACTCTGCATATAAGTTAAATAAGCAGGGTGACAATATACAGCCTTGATGTACTCCTTTCTGTATTTGGAACCAATGTGTTGTTCCATGTCCAGTTCTTCATCCATTGGATCATCTAAAAAACAAGAGTTTCAGAAAAACATCTACTCCTGCTTTATTGACCAGACCACCTTACCTGCTTACTGAGAAACCTGTATGAAGGTCAATAAGCAACAGTTAGAAATGGACATGAAATAATGGGCTAGTCCCAAATTGAGAAAGGAGTACCTCAAGGCTGTATATTGTCACCCTGCCTCTTTAAGATATATGCAGAGTACATCCTGCAAAATGCCATACTGGATGATTCACAAGCTGGAATCAAGATTGCAGGGGAAAATATCAATGCAGATGACACCACCCTTATGGCAGAAAGTGAAGAGGAACTAAAGAGCCTCTTAATGAAAATGAAAGAGGAGAGTGAGAAAGCTGGCTTAAAACTCAGCATTCAAAAAGTGAGGGTCATGGCATACAGTCCCATCACTTCATAGCACATAGAGGGGGAAACAAAAGCAACAGTGACAGACTTTATTTTCTTGGGCTCCAAAATCACTGCAGATGGTGACTGCTACCATGAAATTAAAACACACGTGCTCCTTGGAATAAAAGCTGTTACAAACCTAGACAGCATACTAAAAAGCAAAGACTAGTTTACTGACAAAGGTCCGTATAATCAAATGTATGGTTTTTCCAGGAGTCATGTGTGGATGTAAGAGTTGAACCATAAAGAAAGCTGAGCACTGAAGAATTGATGCTTTTGAACTGTGGTGTTGGAGAAGACTCTTGAGAGCCCCTTGGACAGTGAGGAGATCCAACCAGTCTATCCTAAAGAAAGTTAGTCCTGAATATTCATTGGAAGGACTGATACTGCAGCTGAAGCTCCAGTAGTTTGGCCACTGGATGAGAAGAGCTGACTCTTTTGAAAAGACCCTGATGCTGGGAAACATGAGGGCAGGGGGAGAAGGGGACGACAGGATGAGATGGCTGGATGGCATCACTGACTCAATGGACATGAGTTTTAGCAAGCTCCGGGATTCGGTGAAGTCCAGGGAAGCCTGGCATGTATGCTGCAATCCATGGGGTCGCAAAGACTCTGACATGACTGAGTGGCTGGCCTTAACTAAAACAGGGAAGTAGAGTAGAGGGAAAGAAGGTAGTGAAAACTCTGGAGAATCAGAGGTGTAAGAGGGTGAAAGAAGTGGTGAGAATGTGAGAGAAAATGCTGGTGCACTGACAGCTGTCAGAATGGGGAACGGGGATGCAAAGGAAGAGAACAGCCAAGGTGTAGATGTCCAAATTCAGGCACAGTGTCTAGGTCTCAGGGCAGGACCAGGGCCAAGGTAAGAGCCATGATGCAAATATAACGACAAGGCCCAGCTCTGAGATCCAGTTCCAATGTCACTACCTAGATTTGAGGTCCAAGAATAATGTCCAAGGTTAAGGTCTAGTTCAAGTTCTGTTCTTGTATCTACTCTCTTTTATCCAATTAATCATTAGGATGAATTCATTCATGTATGCTGAATTGCTGGTTGCCTCCTAAAGCTTTACTTACATACTGCCAATGTGCACATTTTTTTTTTTTTTTTTTTAGGGCAAAGCAACAATATAACTCCAGAGTACAGTCAATAAGACACTTATGTGAAGGACTGAACAGAAAACTCTCTGGTGATACAGTATCATCTAAGGATAAACAAGATACCAGTAGAGCAACTGGACTGGGTGTCCTCCAAAAAAATCCTCCTTAACTATCATTTCCCAAAATGAAGCAAGCACTAAATAATGTAATGCTGCTGGCAAAAGTAGTAGTAGTAGAAGGAGGAGGAGGAGGAGAAGGGAAGAAAAACAGCTCCTCTTTGCTGCTAATCAAGGGTGAACTTGTATGCTTCCCCATTCACTGAGGCAGAAGGTAAATTCAAGGAAATAGTTTCCCTTATAAAAAAATGAAAAAATTTAAATGGATGGACATGCAACAGAGGTGGAAGAATTAGTTTTCATCTTACATTTTCATAGAATTAGATTTATCTTTCCCTCAACTATTCTGAATGAATGAGATCGTTCAGTTGTGATACCATCTAACACTTACAGCATGCTCTTCAGTACACAGAGCACATTTCTATCCTAGCGACACTACTCTGACACGACTGAGCGACTGAACTGACCTGAACTGACACGACTTTGGCCCTCAGGCTCATCATCTCCCCCTGGGATTATTACATAAGCATTTTCTTTGGTCTCTTGTGTCTAGTCCCATGGAGATTAACTGACAGGATCTGATGGCGTCTCTGGACACTCTCAGAAAACAGTGCTTAGGCACATTGACAGGAACCTTTCAGAATTTCAATATTTTCCCCTCCTTCCTCTGCATCCCTGATTCCATCCTTGCATTCCTGCTGCAGTCTTACATGGTCTTGCCAGGGTGACCAATGAAACCCCGCTTTTTTTTTTTTTTTGCTTTATAATGTTGCATTACTTTTTTCTGTACAGCAGAGTAAAACAGCTATATGTATACATATATCTCTTTTCTGGATTTCCTGCCAAAAAAGTCACCACAGGGCATTGTGTACAGTCCCTTGTGCTATAGAGTAGGTTCTCCTTAGTTATCTGTTTTATACATAGTGTGTGTATATATATATGTATATATATTGTTCTGTGATTTTTAATTGCTTCCAAGTAAAACTAAATCCTGCAGAATATATTAACTCTCATATGTGTCTGCCTACCTCTCATATATCATACCTCCTGACATACACTGTCCTTTCCAGGCCCTTGAACCAACTGCCCTTCCAAGATCACCTATGAGGATCTTTGCCTAGAGTAGAAGTGAAGTGAAAGTCACTAAGCTGTGTCCACCTCTTTGCGACCCCATGGAATATACTGTCCATGGAAATCTCCAGGGGCAGAATACTGGAGTGGGTAGCCTTTCCCTTCTCCAGGGGACCTTCCCAACCCAGGGATTGAATCCGGGTCTCCTGCATTGCAGGCGGATTCTTTACCAGCTGAGTCACCAGGGAAGCCCTTGCCTAGAGTAACTTTTCTCCAACTCCTCCCTACTCTCAAAACTAGGGCAGACATTACCTTCCCTTGGACATCCACTACCGGAGGCAGATTTGAACACCCCTTTTATGTTTTCATTGCCTCATATGAGCACACTTGATGGGTCACTTTGCCACATTCAGGTGTGTAATTATAAACTGGCACATTTTTCCTCAGCTTCACTTTAGGCTCCTTGAAAGCAAATACAATATTTATGTCTCCAGCATGTAGTTCAATGTGGCCACAGTAAGAGATTAATGAATATTTTCTACAAATTTATTTGCTGAATAAAATGGATATCATGGATGATATATGTTAGGCTCTGAAAAGTTAAAGTAACTTTATAGAAGTCATGCCAATCTGAAGGGTTGATCTGGAATTAAAACAGCCCATGCCCATATGACGTTCATGTGCTATTATCTTGCAAATGTTCTTCAGAGCCATACTGAAGATATACTCTTCAGGGTTAGGGCCTCTGGTTACACTGGCATGAGGGGGAGCTGAGAAAAGGGATATCATTTCCAAGGAGAGCTGCCAGCTCTCTTCCCCTGATTTCATACTTCCCCCTGGCAAGAGAGATGCCACTGAAGGCCCTTGCAGGGGGACTGACAATGTTCTCACTTTCGGATACGGACCTTACCCCTCTCCCAGGTTCTCTAAGAATGGAATTCAGAGGAGAGGGAGATCAAGCTGAGTTCTGTAAATACTGAGGGATGTTAATCCCACTCACCTGCAAGCAAAAGATTAAGCATCTACTGCAAGAATTCTGATTGAGCAGACCTATTTATTTGCCTATTTATAGGAAAAACAACTCTCAGTTAAGACGCAGACCTCATTGTGTTAAGGACATAAACATAAAATTGCTAGGTGGAGTCAGTATTCAGGCAGCTTCCCTGATGGGAATGCAGACAATCTTTAATGGTGGCTTAATCAAAATCACTTATAACTGACTACAGCATAAACTTCTGGTACTTTTGGCTCATGAGACTATCTCGTCCTAGTACGCCTTCAGGACTGGTGCTGGGGCATAATCCCTGTGTCAGGAGTAAATACCTAGAAAGGATCCACGCTTGATGCCATGTGGCAGCATGTCCACAGCTTCTGAATAAAACGAGCGTTATGAAGGGAAGACTGCCGCCTATGCTGTGTTCTGAGCCTCTTCATGGTCCCCAAACAAACTTCCTCTGTTGGATATAGGCGTGTACCAGGAGAAAAGAAAACAACTCACTTTCGTAGCTTTACCCAGAGGAAGTGGGAAGGCTGTTAGGCATGCTCCAGGGACTGGTGTAGGGGTAGGCTCGTGACACAATGTAGAGCATTTGGTGTCTTCGCTGGGATTATTTTCTTCAAAAAAACTGTCAGGGAAGAAACCCTTTTTCTCCTGAGGTAAATCTTGGGCTGCTGGCAGTTCTACCCAACATGTGGGAAAAAACCCTGAGTAATAAAGTTCTGAAGACCTTGGGAAAGCCTTGCATGCAGCTGTGCCACAGGCCAAAAAACACTTCAACATTTTAAGACTTTGAGGCATCGTTCAGTTCAGTTCAGTCGCTCAGTTGTGACCGACTCTTTGTGACCCCATGGACCGCAGCACACCAGGCCTCCCTGTCCATCACCAGCTCCCAGAGTTTACCCAAACTCATGTCCATTCAATCGGTGATGCCATCCAACCATCTCATCCTCTGTCATCCCCTTCTCCTCCTGCCCTCGATCTTTCCCAGCATCAGGGTCTTTTCCAATGAGTCGGCTCTTCGCATCAGGTGGCCAACATATTGGAGCTTCAGCTTCAGCACCATTCCTTCCAGTGAATATTCAGGGTTGATTTCCTTGAGGATTGACTGGTTTGATCTCCTTGCTATCCAAGGGACTCTCAAGAGTCTTCAACACCACAGTGCAAAAGCATCAATTCTTTGGCACTCAGTTTTCTTTATGGTCCAACTCTCACATCCATGCATGACTACTGGAAGAACCATAGCCTTGACTAGACAGACCTTTGTAAATAAAGCAATGTCTCTGCTTTTTAATAAGCTGCCTAGTTTGGTCATAGCTTTTCTTCCAGTTGGCATCTCATAAATGACACATATTTAATACCGAACACATTCATCACTCTTATTTCCATAGCTTCTTCTCTTCTATTAAATTTCCTTTCATCCCCTCCCCAGGAAACCATTGTCACTTTCTGTCATTATATATTAAGTGAAGCACTTTATATAATTGGGATCTCACAGTATGTACTTTTTGGTTTGACTTTTTTCACTCAGTATATTTGAGATTCAGCCATGTTGTTATGAGAATCAGCAGTTCATTTATGTTTATGTGTAGATATACCACAATTTGTTTATTCATTCATCTGTTGATGGGTATCTGGGTTGTTTCAGTTTGGAGCTATACAAGTTAAGCTGCTGCATACATTCATATTTTTTGTAAAGACATCTGATTTTACTTTTCTTAGGTAAATACCTAGGAGTAGGAATGGCTGGATTATATATATGGTAGTAGGTATATGAGTAAATTTTTTAAGAATCTGGTAAATTGTTTTCTGAAATTATATCATTTTACATTTCCACCAGCGGTGTATGAGAGAACTAGTTTCTCCACATCCTTGTCAATACTTGATATTGGTCAGTCTTTTTATTTTTGGTATTTGGATGGATGTGCAGTGGTTTTTCACTGTGACTTTACTGTGCAGTTCCTGAATGATTAAGAATGTTGAGGGGTTTAAGTGTGCTTATTTGCCATTCATATATCTTCTTTGGTGAAGTGTTTTTTAATCTTTTGCCTATTTTTTAATTGGGTAGTTTGTTTTCCTATGGAGGACACTTAATGGTTTTCATATACTTTTGATAGAACCCTTTATTATATATGTGATACACAAATATTTTCTTCTACTTTATTTCTTGTCTTTTCATTCTCTTGGTGTATTCTAAGGGAAGAGGTTCTTAATTTTTATGAATTCCAATTTGTCATTATTTTTCTTTTATGCAGTGGAGTTTTGGTGTTGTGTTTAAGTCTTTGCTTAGCCCCAGGTCATAAATATGTCTTCTTTTTCTTTTGGCATATAGATATTCAATAGTTCCAGTATAATTTGTTGAAAAGATTAACCTTTCTTCATTGAAGAGTCTGAATCTTTGTTAAAAATCAACTGTCCACATAAGTTTAGGTCTGTATCTAGATTATCTATATTTGCTATGCTTATGCTAAAAGCACATCCTTGATTACTGCAGCTTTATGTGAATGTGAAAGTTGCTCAGTCATGTCCAACTCTTTGTTGGACAAATAGCTGGACATGGACTATACAGTCCATGCAATTCTCCAGGCCAAATTTCTGGAGTGGGTAGCCATTCCCTTCTCCAGGGCCTCTTCCCTGTAGCTCTATAGTCAGTCTCAAAGCCACTTTAGTTAACTCACTTTGTTATTTTAGCTATTTTGGCTATTCTAGGTCCATTGCACTTCTATATGAATTTTAGAATCACCTTATTAATATCTACAAGAAAAAACCTCCTAGCAATTTTGATTGGGATTTCATTGATTCTCTAGTTCAGTCTGGGGAAAACTGACATTTTAACAATACTGAATCTTCCAACCCATAAACAAGGCATATCTCCCCATGTCCAATGTATTAGCTGTTCTTAAATTTCACACAGTGGTGATTTTAGCTTTTAGTATACATGTTTTTCACAACTTTTGTCAAATTTACCAGTAAGTATTTCAGATTTTTTATGGTATTGTAGAAGGTAGCTTTTATTTCAATTTGTGATTGTTAATTGTTGGTATATAAAATATAATTTTTTATTATATTGATCTTGTATCCTGAAACCTTGCTAAACTCATTAGTTCTAATAGCAATAGTACCTACAGAGATGATCATGTCTTCTGTGAATAATGATATCATATTTCTTCCTTTCTTACCTAAATGGCTTGATTTCTTTATTTGACTGGCCAGACCATCTGGTACAAATGTTAAATCAAAGTTGAGAGATTGGATATATTTGCCTTATTCTCCATCTTAGAAATAATCCAATCTTTCCCTTGTAAGTGTGATGTTAGCTGTGGGTTTTTATAGGTCACCTTTATCAGGTTGAAGAAGTTCCATTCTATTCCTAGCTTACTGAGGACTGAAAGTTGGATTTTTGTTGAAATGATTTTTCTGCATTTATTGAAATGAATATGTGGGTTCCTTTTTAGTTTATTAATGTGGTGAATAACATTGATTGGCATTCAAATAGTAAAGTAAACTTGCTTTCCTGGGATAAACTTCACTTGGTCTTGTAATATTATCTTTTTAATATTTTGTTGGGTATGATTTGCTATAATTTTGCTAAGAATTTTTATATCTATGCTCATGAGGGTTGTAAGTCTATAATTTTTTCTTTTAAAAAATATCTATCTGCATTTTCTGTCACAGTAACACTGGACTCAGGATAATTTGAAAAGTATTCTACCCTCTTCAATTTTCTGGAAGATTTTGTGTAGAATTGGTATTACTTCTTCCTAAAATGTTGAGTAGAATTCAGCAAGGAAGTTACCTGTGTCTGAAGTTTTCTTTGTGGATAATTTTTCCAGCTACATATTCAGTTACTCTAATAGACATAGGGCTCTTCAAGTTTATCTTTCTTCTTGAATGAGTTTGACCATTTCGTCTAAGTTGTCAAACTCACTGACAAAATGTTCACAATATTCATTTGCTCTCCTTTCAGCATCGATAGAATCTGAAGTGAGATAAACACTTTTAGTCTTTAAAATGGTTATTTTGTGTCTTCTCCTTTTTTTTTGTCCTGATCAATCTGACTTGAAGTTTGTCAATTTTACTGATTTTTCTCAAAGAACTAGCTTTTAGTTATATTGATTTTACTTTATTATTTTGCTTTATATTTCATTGATTTCTGCTCTGTTCTTTATTATTTCTTTTCTTCTGCTTATTTTGCACTTAATTTGTCCTTCTTTTTATAGTTTGTTGAGGTGGGAAGCTAATGTCATCCATCTGAGACCTTCCTTTTCTAATATAGATGCTTAGTGCTATAAATTTTGCCCTAATAATTACTTGACTTTCAAAAGTTTTTATATAATTTTATATGTTCATTTTCATTTAATTCAAAATTTATCTTAATTTTGGTTTTGATTTTTGTGTATGTGAGTGTTTGGTAACCAATTTCAAATATCCATAATTTTCCAGAGATTTTTCTCTTATCAACTTTTAATTTAATTCCATTGTGACTTGGAAACATGCTTTATATGCCTTCAGTATTAATTTTTAATACTGTGGTTAAGAGTCACATAAAATGAATCTCTTTTTGGCTGTGGGGCAGGGGCAGTGGGTGAGGGAGCAATGCATAGATTATGGGATCTTAGTTCCCTGATCAGAGATTGAACTGAACAGAACACAGCCTTTGGCAGTGGAAGTGTAGAGTCTTAACCATCAGGGAACTCAGGGCCATCAGGACCATCAGGGAATTCCCTACACAAACAATTTTAAAACATGCAATTCACAATCCTGTGGCATTTAGTACATTCACAACTTTTTGCAACTATTACCTTTATCTAGTCATCAAATATTCTGAAAGGAAACCCCATATACCCATTAAGTAATTAAGCTTCATTCCTCTTCCTCACAGCCCCTGACAACCAGTAATCTGTCTCCATAGATTTGCCAGTTCATATGAATGATATATAAAATGTGGCCTCTTGCATATAACTTCATTTCACGTAGCATAATGTTTTTAAGTTTCTTCCATGTTGTAGCATGTATCCATACTTCATTCCTTTTGATGATGGAATAATATTACATTATATGGATATACCATACTTTGTTTAACCATTCATTAATTGATAAACATTTGGGATTTTCCCCACATTTTAAATATTGCAAATAGTGCTGCTATGAACACTGGTGTACAAGTTTTTATTTAAAACTTCAATTAGTTTGGGCATTCTTATTAGAGGAATTGATGGTAATTTTATATCTAGTTTCTTTTGGAACTACCAAACTGTTCTCCTCAGGGGATGCTTCATTTTATATTCCCACTTGCAATGGTGAGGGTTGCAATTTCTCCACATTCTCACCAACATCTGTTAATTTTCTTTTTTTTTAAATTATAGCCATCTTGTGGGTGTGAGGTGTTAGGTTTTGTTTTGTATTTCCCTAACGAATAATGATGGTGAACATTTATTCATGCATTTGGTGGCCATTTGCATATACTATTTGGAAAAATGTTTATTTAAGTACTTTATTCATTATATAACTGAGTTATCCTTATTGTGGAATTGTTAAGAGTTCTTTAGATATTCTGAGTAGACGTTTTTATATTTGTCCATGTATCTACCTTTACCAGAGATCTTTAGATTTTTATATGGCTTTGAATTATTTGCATCCTTTCATTTCAACATGATGGACTGCCTTTAGCATTTCTTACAGAGCAAGTATTATGATTATGAATTCTTTCAGCTTTTGTTTATTTGCATATGTCTTAATTTCGCCTTTTTTTGGAAGCACAGTTTTGCTGGGTATAGAAATCTTGGTTGACAGGCTTTCATTTTTTGTTTTCCCCTTCAGTTTTTTAAATATATCAATCCATTGCTTTCTGGCCATTAAAATTACTGCTGAAATAATTAAACTGATAATTGTATTGAAGATCCCTGTACATGATGACTTACTTCTCTCTTGCTACTTTCAAAATTCTTTGTCTTTTGACAGATTATAACGTGTCTTGGCATAAATCTCTTTGAACCTATCCTACAGAGATTGTCATGATTATTAGATTTATAGAGTCACGACTTTCAATAAATTTGGGTAGGTTTTAGACATTATCTCTTCAGATTTTCCTCTATTTTTCATATGGGATTCCTGTAATGCCTATATTGGTTTGTTTGATGATGGCTCACAAGTGGTTTAGACTCTATTCACTTTAATCTTTTTTCTTTCTGTCTGACAGATTTGACTCATTTCAATTGTCCTGCCATCAAGTTTGCCAATTTCTTCTTTTGCTTTATTAAATCTGCTATTGAGTTCATCTGATAAATTTTTCAATTCAGATATAGTAATTTTCAGATCCAGAATTTCTTTTTGATCCCTCTTTATAATTCTGTCTCTCTATTGGTATTCTCATTTTGTTCATATAAATTTGCCATTTAAAAAAATTTTTCTGGTGTTTTTCTTTAGCTACTTGAGCATATTTAAGACAATTCCTTTAAAGTCTTTTCCTAGTAAGTCCAATGTCTATGCTTCTTCAGAGGTGGCTTCTGCCAATTTATTTTCTTTTATTGAACTGGTCATGCTTCTTTGTATGCCATCTAAGTTCTCCTGGTTGAAAATTTGCATTTGTAAAAACATACAGCTTTCCCAGTCTTTGTAGACTATTTTGGTGCCTGAGCAGTCTGCCACTGATTAGCTGGGCATGCTCTGAATCTAGGAATCAGCTGAGATAAAGGCTTAAGATCTTCTTAGAGCATGCATCTTGCCTGCACACTTTCTCAATTCTCTTGTCTTAATTTCTCAAGAGTCTCACCTCTGCTTCTCCCCAAGATTTTAAACAGTCTATTGTATGTCTCCACACATAATCTCTTGCTCTGGAGGTCTGCACATCTGTAGTATCATTGCAAATTTCACCATCAGTGACTGCCACTTTTCCCCATCTGAGATCTGTTGGGTGAGACAAAGACCAGTTCTTCAAGTAGCCCCCAGGCAGGTTAGAAAGTTGCAAATAAGGTCTGTTCTGCTCCCTCTAGTTTAAAGGAGGGAATTAAGAACTGAGTTTTCACCTTATCCAAAGCAAGCACACACCAAACCAGGAGTTGCTGGGACATGTTGGAGTAAAACACCAGTAAAGCTTCTATAATACCATTTTGAATGTGTTTTTTTCTTGACTGAGCATTTGCTTGGTTGCTATGGGCTTTTGTATGCCTTCCAGGGTTCCTGCAAGCTTATTTTAGCCAGTTTTCTGGTTCTTCTCTTATGTCTCTACAGGAGAACAACAATTCTGAGGTTCCTGGTTCAGTTTTGCTATTGATACATATTTTATGACCCAGAATATGATCTACCTTGGTGAACATTCTATTCACTTGAAAATTATGTGCATTCTGCTGCTATTGTGCAGAGTGTTCTAGAAATGTCATGTAAGTCAAGGTGATTAATAGTAGTGATAAAGTCTTCTATAATCTTGCTTTCTGTCCATTTATTCTATTAATAATAGAAAGATATGTAGTAAAATATCTGACTTTAATTGTGGATTTATCTATTTTTACTTGCATTTCTATCAACTTTTATTTCAAGTATTTTGAAGGCCTGTTATATCCTCTTATTAAATTGATTTCTTTATGATTATGAAGTAAAACTTTATTATCCCTGGTAATATATTTATTTGAGTCTTTTAAAAATATCCAATCTGATATTCTCTATCTTTTCATTGCAGTTTTTATATGCTTTACATTTAATATGATTATTTTTATGGCTAATGTTAAGTCTATCATCTTATTTGATTTGCATTTGTCTTATCAGGTTTTTTTTCCCTTTTCTGCCTTCTTTTGGATTGAGTATTGTATTCATTTCCTAGGACTACTATAGAAAGTACTACAAATCAGCTTACTTAAAATAATAGAATTTTTTTGGTCTCAATTTTGGAGTCTAGTCATCCAAAATCAAAGTGTCAGCAAGGTCATGTTCTCTCTAAAACCTGTAGGAGAGAATCCTTGCATCTTCTACCTTATGATATTTTTCAGCAGTCCTTGGCTTTTAGATTGATTTCTCCAATCTCTGCCTCTATCATCACATGGTCATCTTCGCCCTGGGTGTCCTGTTCTTGTCCTCTAATAAGGACACCTGTAATATTGAATTAGGTCTCATCCTAATGATCTCAGCTTCAGTTGATTACATCTGAAAGATCTTATTTCCAAATAAGGTCACATTCACAGATATCAGGGGTTAGGATTTCAACATATCCTTTTGGGGGACACAATTCAACCCATAAGAAGTATTTTATATGACTCTTGTTTGTTAGCTTATTGATTACAACTATGCTTTATTAATTTTTTGATTGCTTTAGGATTTACTGTACACTTCTTTTTTACAGTCTGCCTTCAAAAGCCTTATAATACTTTATACTGCTTATAAAACATTTGCAATTAAAGGCAGTAGCGTGTCAGGTACAGATGGGTTCTCAGCTTCAACAGTTGTTTACAGCTGGCATCTATTCCAATTGGTTGGTGCTGCTTTGCTAAATATCTGAAGATTATCCCTGAATGGGCTCTGTTGACTGTAAAATAAAATAGCACTTCTAACTTGTAGGTACTCAGGCTAGGGGAAACAACCCTGAAGCAGAAGGAAAGGACAGTCAATAAATGAATAACTGGGTAAATTTAGCCCCTTCACCAGTTTCAGTAAACCATCCAACTACCCACACCATCGTGATGACTGTTCTGCGGTTTAGGATCAGTGCTGTGAAAGAGGGACGTTCTCGTGCGGTGTGCCATGGGTCATCATTCTCACAAAGCCACGGTCCCCTACAGAGGAGCAAAGTAAAATTTTCTCGTGTCATTTAAGATGCTGTCAGCTGAAGACTTCTGGAATAATTTGATGAAACAGCTCAGTCATGTGACTTACAGTCTGGGTGTTTTCCCTCCACACCACTATCCATGGGTCAGCAGCATTTCAAGGCTGCATGTGCCTGGTAGTAGGGAGACTGATGACGGGATCTGGAATCAACAGCACCTGGAAAAACATGCTTCCTTGTTCAGGTAGCCTGTTGCCTCTTACAACTCACATAAGACACGCATGCTCTTTTCCTCAAGCCATAGTCAACATTCTGCATATCTCATAGGTCCTTAGTGGTTTTGGCCAGCCCCAACCCAAGCCAGTCACTGTGAAAGGCAGGTGGCATTATCCCGACTGGCTTAGATGGATCCATCTACCCCTGTTGCTGGGCCTGCCCTCCAAGCTGAATGATAGCCATTCAGCTGGAGAAGGATGGCCTGGATATTTCGGGGGAAACCAGAATTCATGAAAACTCCTTTAGGTTTATGTAGTATTTTCTCATTTAGAAATCAATTTTATAGAAGTTAATTTTAGTAAAAACAACACTTTTACCCTAAATGTAAGTAAAAGATAAGGTCCGGGTAGGTGAGGAGTTATCAAAGCTATGTGCTTTTACACAGCAGAGTGTGGCAAAACAGTAAGTCTTTTACTCTTAAGGGATACAAACACAGAGGAAGTCTAAGATTTTGAGACAGTTTGGTGTGCTGAAGGAAGGCTCAGCACTATTTCAGGAATACAGTGTCTACATAAAAGAGGTGTCTGCTGCTCTTGCGGAAAGTCAAAGAAGACTGGGAAGCAGGAGGAGGGAGGACAGGAGAAGAGGCAGGGGACAGCCAATTTACACACTATTCGGGCCAATGGACCCTAAGGGGAGGAAGATTATAGCTGTTAAAAAAAAAAAGACACAGCAAGTAACATTCTGAGTTGCAAAGTGGCTGGGTCCCTAACACACTACATTCTTGGTTGAACAAATGCAGCAGTTTATTTGAAGGTGCTTGTGTAAATGGAGCTGTGGTTTGAGGAATATCAGAGCCGTGGTTAGGAATTTGGGACTTCTGCAGGCTGTGCCAGCACCTGCTAGCAGGCTCTGTAACCCACCCTGATGTGACCTGTCTGAGGCTATCTAGAGGAGGTCTACAGTTAGGGCCACATTTCTTGAGCTCACAATCCAGGGACAGTCTGTCAACAATTAATGTACTCTCAGCAAAGGTGTCCTCATTTATTATCTTCTCTTTTTCCCCTATCTAACCCCCTTCTCCCGACTACCACCCTTTTAAAAAACTTTTGGGAAGTCTCATTTTTGAATAAAATTCTTACATAACACAGTTAAAGAAAGGGCCCAACTTTAAACCAGTTGACCAACTCCATCCTTGAGAGGTTCATACAATAAAACTGTAAAAAGTATCTTTTCTCAACCACCTACATAAATGTTCTCCTACTAGATTATACTCCTAAATCTCATATCTCTGTTATTAATCTTATTAAATACTTCCCCATTACCACCTACCAGGGAGATAGAAGGAGCCAGATTTAAGAAATCTCCAAACACCTATAAATGATTGAAAAGTAATCACATGGACCTTTCATCCCTACCCTATCAAATTCAGCTCCTATTACTGACAGACCAGGTGGATGACCTTCAAGCCTCTTTCCCCTTGGATTGGGGACAGTTTCCAGGTAGCAGCAGCTGGGCCTGTGGTAAACAGGCCAGTGAAGAAGTCTCCCAGGACCTCAGTCTTTGATGAGCCACAGAGTTCTTAACAACAAACACTGGAGCTTGGAATAGAACCTTCTTGTCATAGTGCCCATGCATCACTGAATACCCTCACTGGTCTGCTGACAGAACACAGGCTGCCAGGTCTCTGGTGGGCAGAGAAATGTCAGATCCCCAGATCCAACTGGGCAGATCCTGGAAAAGCCACCAACAGAGTGACCGTCAGAGCTTACTGGGCAGCACCAAAAATAAGGGAAACAGGTGCTATTCCATACTTGGAGAGAACATAAAGCTTATGGAAACAGAGAAGACCTACTCAATTCTGTCCTTCAACTGGAAAGAAGAGAATTTGCTGAAAAAGAAACTAAGTTTTCTAGACTCCATGAAGAAATATGAAGCTAATGCCTGGCTAATGGAGCAGAAAGCCTTCTACAAACGATGCCACTCAAAGCTCCAGAAGTCAGAACTGGCGCATGCTCGGTTGCTAGGCAACAAGGACTTGGTCAAACGGCTAACCTCCAAGAATACGTTGTCCAACTACACCACCACCTTTGTGGATGAGAGTGAGGCAGCGGTGAAGTCGATAATCCAGAACAGAAGAGAGGGGGAGAAGAACAAAATGCCCTTCAGACTTAGCCTAGACAAGGACAGACTCTACCCATCCACAGCTTCCAGGGCAACCTTAAAGGCAGACTCCAAGGATGAAAGTGAGAGGGCAACTGTAAATATAAGAGGGTCTCTCTCCAGAGGGGAGGGAAAACCAGCTCTAGTTTTATCTTTAGAGTCTTTGGATAATCCAGAGCAGGTAGAAAAACAGAGAAAGCTCCCTGTTGACAGCAGGCCATCAGCTGGGGGAGACTTCCCTAGTAGGCCATCCAGCACTGGGCAGAGTCATCTCCAAGATCCAGCCATTGGCAGGAAATCAAAAGGCAAGTTTCTTAAATACATAATCTATGGAGACAGGAGTGGAGAGCATCCGAAGAAGAAAAGGTCAAGGCCCAGGAAGAACCCACCTGTCCCAGACGGTGTGCAAATGGACCAGGCACTGCCGACCCAGGTTCAAATCAACCTAAGGCAGGAGTTTCTCATGAGTGAAAGAGCCAAGCATCTGGAGGCCAGAATCCAAAGTCTACTACAGCCCACATATTTTCAAGGTCCCTCTTCTAACAGACCCTGGGAGAAAGGAACTGAAGGAGTAGTGCATGCTCCAGGAATCAGAACACAGGGTGCAGGAAGAGGGCCTGAAGAGATCGGAAAACGAACTGGAAGCAAGTCCATCACCAAGAACAAACGGCTTTTTTCCTAAGGCACCCTTCCCCTTTCCACCCCTCTGCCATTCAGCAGCTTCTACTGAACACTTACCAAGAAAACTCTTACCCCTGACCTCAAGACTGCTCCGGAACTCACGGAGAAAATGCTTCTCCTCTTATATAAAACTGTGACAACCAAGGCAAGATCTAACAGTAAGAACATGGACCTGGGTCACGCCTCGCCCTGCCGCCCTTCACGCGGAGACTCAGACGCGCGCGCAGAGGAAGGGCAAGGGTGCCGCGCCCGCGTCCGGAGCGCCGCGCGCGAGCCTTCGGGTTCGCGTCCAGGAGCAGCATCTAGGGAGAACATGCTGCTGGGAAACTTTCTGCCAGTAACGCTCTTACTGTAAGAAAAAAAAAAAAAAAGAGTGAAACACAATGATTTGCGGAACGTTAGCAAATCTGTTTCTTCGGTAGCTTGGGGAGGGAAGGAATAGGAACCTTGGTCTCACTTTTGACCTTTTTCAATAAAATCAAAGCAGTGTAAACTAGTCGACTTGAAAACTAGGAGAGATCTCTCTCTCTCCCTCGGCGCCCTGTTCCCCAGCAGGCAGGCCCTACGGGGAGCCTCCCTACATTTAGTGAAGCGAAAAATGCTGAAACAAGAAAGAGGACTGATGGTGTGATAAGAACACCAAGTGGGAGGCAGAGGTTCTGTTTTCTAGCTTCATGAGTTCATATGAATGCAATGATCAGAGTAATCTTGGGCAAAACGCTTCACAGCTTGAGACCCGAGTTTCCTCATCTATAAAATGAGGGCTGGAGAAGATGATCTTTCAGGTCGTTTGTACCCCTGTACCTCTACAATACAATTATTTTGTCACAAAAGCAGATGTTGGGTGGCTGCCCTGGAGCGAAATAACACATCTTCAGTTCTTTGTCCTTCCAGTGGTCAGTCCAGTGGTTGGTTAACATTTCAAACTTTTTTCTGAGGTAATATAAGGAAGTTAAAGTCTTCATTATCAATTAGATGGCCATGAGGCAAATGTATAGAGAAGTGGCACTTTCACATTTAAATGAATAAGGTAAATATTTTTAAAATATTATTTTTTCTCTGTATTTCATAGTTCATATTCTTTAAATATTCTTTCTCTGTATTTCATAAGTATTTAAGTCCCACTATGACAGCAACCTAAGTAAGTGGAATTCATGTTGTACAGCAGGTGGCTAAATAATTGCAGGCTTAATGTCACCTGAAATCAGATCTGCAGTCAGAGGGATCACTGCAGTGATGTGCACTGTCCCAAATGATTGCATCCACTTCATGTGGATTCATTATGAATTTTACTAATTTCTTCTATGAGTTACTGGCACAGAAGTGCTGAAAGCACACAGGTGGTTGTGATGAAAGAAAAAAAGCCACCCTTATATGAATCATGAGATTATAAGTGTGATTTTAGAGTGGGGGCGGGGATGAGGACCTTCAGTGGAGAGAAAGAGGCTGTCTTAAAACTAAAGGTACTTAGGAAAACATGATTGTTTACTCACCACCTATTCTTAGGGATACATGGCTTTCCCTCAATTGTTTTCCAAAACTAGTTCCAATCATAAGAGCAGTGTAAGGTGGTACTGTTCCTGACCAGTGGGAAGGTGTGAGGAGTATCTGAATGCCAGAAAAGCTCTTCACATGCAGGAACAGCTTTGACACTACTTCTACTGGTAGCTTCTGTGGAGCTCTGGAAGTCCAAGTGATAAATCGGGCTCTTTGGTTTTATAAGCATAATTTCATTTACATTCATTTGAAAAATATGTTCTGAACACCAGGATGAGGAAAACAGATACATTTCTACTCTCATAGAATTTAAGGAATGAGTTAGGCAATAATGAAGTAAGCAAAATAATACCCTGTGAAAAGCATTTGGAAGTATGACTATTTTTGGAGACTACAGTTTAAATTTGAAAAATACTTCAATCCTATTAAAAATACATATTTAAGGCAAATGGTATTTTCTTTGGGTTTGGGTACAAGATGCAAGCACACAGGGACAATTCTGAAATGCATTTTTAGGTAATGGGCTAACTTCCACCTGACAGGCCCAAGAATACACTTGCAGTTACGATGAGCCGGGATTCTCCTGCTCAGTCTCAGCTTGAAGCATTGGAGGTTATTTCCTGCCCTTGGTGATTATTTCCAGGGCAAGGCTGCCTTCTCAGTTGCCTCAGGAAACAGATCTGATCTCACTTACTGTGAACTTCTTGATTCACTGGTAAGGGGACCAAACCCAGCAGAGCTAGGCATTGATTTGCAAGTTAATATGTATCACATCTCAACAGTTTTGAAATATTTTCACTCAGCTGATATATCTTCCTGAGATGATAGTAAATACACACACACACAATGTGGGCCCTTAAAAACCGTGGTAAAAATTAAGGTGCGGGAGGGTGTCAGCAAGGTGCAAAGGACAGCAGGGAAGAGGATGGGAAGGAGTTTCTGGGACACCCTGGTTTGTTGTGCAGCTTAATAAACTTTGTTTACATTCTGTTCTAGGCACTAGGGACACAGCCATGAGCAAGACAAAGTTCCTGCCCTCATCAGGCTTGCTTTCTAGTGAAGCACAAGTAAAAATGAGCAAATACGTGAACTGCTTCTCATTTTTCTTAACTCTGAAATGCTAACATTTTCCAGGGACTCTGTCCATGTTCTTTCTTCCTCCTGTTATTACCTTTCCCTGGTGACTACCCACGGGTACATCTATGCTGAAAAACCATACATTTTAATCTTCTTTGTAGGCTTTTCTTTAAATTTGTATTTTTTTAACTGCCTCTGTACAATTCCACTTGTATATTTCTCAGATACTTCAACTGAAACATGACCCAACAGTATTAATGTTCCTTCCAAAACCTGTTTCTCTTCCCTGTAGATCCCACACCACCACCACCAACCCAGTCATGCAAATCAGAAATGTGAGGCACCCAGTCCCAGTCCCAAACATGTCTTAGAATGTCCCCTCCCTTCTATCCTCAGGCTTATATACCCGAGGATATAACTAGAATTAAGGCAATAATCTCCTAACTGGGCTTCCCTGCTGGCTCAGATGATAAAGAATCCACCCCCAGTGTTCTTGCCTGGAGAATCCCATGGACAGAGGAGCCTGGTGGGTCACGAGTTGGACATGACTGAATGACTTAGAAAAATCTCCTAAGTACAAAGATTGCATGACACTTACGTTCCTCCAATTCCATGTTATAAAATAAGATACAAAAAATGTAAAATGAATTATCTTTGTATTTCAATATCTGCAAAACAAAGTTCAAAGTCCTTGGTATGGTCTACAAGGCCTTTCATGATCTGACCTGCCTCCCATTCCAATCCAGCCTTGATCCCTTTGAATCCGATACTCAGGCATACTAAACACCTTCTTGTCTGCCTATCCGCTAATCCTTGACCTCCTGTTTGGACAATTTTTGGATCTGAATTCTCTGTCCATATTGTATTTTTATGTACTTCTATAACCCTTAGTGGTTTCTATGTATATCTGGTCCACTAGATTCAGTCTCCCCATAAAAAGACTCCTTGATTGAACGAAGTGGCTGTGAAACCAACCTGAAACCTCCAGCAAACCTGCGACATGATTAGCGTTCAATTGGTATATTCAGTTCAGTTCAGTTCAGTCGCTCAGTCGTGTCCGACTCTCTGCGACTCCATGGACCACAGCACGCCAGGCCTCCCTGTCCATCACCAACTCCTGGGGTTTACCCAAACTCATGTCCATCGAGTCAGTGATGCCATCCAATCATCTCATCCTGTCGTCCCCTTCTCCTCCTGCCTTCAATCCTTCTCAGCATCAGGGTCTTTTCCAATGAGTCAGCTATTTGCATCACGTGTCCAAAGTATTGGAGTTTCAGCCTCAACATCAGTCCTTCCAATGAACACTCAGGACTGCTTAGCATTGTTTTCAATTGGTATTGAATTACCATTCAATTTGTACTGAATTGTATTTACCTGGTAAATGTTAGTTAACAGAAAATCTTCACACTTCAGTTGGAATAGGACTAGAAGCAAGTTTGAGATCTCCCTTGGAGATGTTTCTGTAGCACTATCCAAAGAGTACCTAAGTCCTTCCTATAGGTCTACTAAATTATTTAGTAATGAGACTTACTAAATAATAAGGCATGTGTGTGACAGGAAGGAAGCGACTAAGGGTGATGGTGCTGCTGAACACAATTTTTTTCTTTTTGCTGGTCTGCTCTGGCTCTGGATTTGTTTTTTCCAGGAATGAAACCTTATGTATGTAGTTTTTCTGGTCACTTTCAGATAATTAGCAAAGCATCTATTTTCTGGGTATTAGTGAAACATCAGAAATGCCACTGTCTCTCTTAACTGAAAATGCAGCTCTTGCTCAGAGCTGCTTCTGGGTGGGAGGCCTGAAGATAGGCTCTTCGTCATGTTACCTTCCTTCTCACTCAAAAGCTGTTTCTGGCCCTTTTGGAAGGGAGGAAATTAGAGAAAAATATCCTGCCTTATCCAGTCGGTGCAACTGTCATTAAGATATTGAGCCTTCAGAGAGAGGTGGAAGTTAATGGCTTTCTTTTAGAAAGTAAACTCTTCAGGGAACCCCAAATGAGAGCCTCTGGCTTGGCTGGTCACTTTTAGTTTCTCCTCTTCTCACAGCTTCTATCTGAGGGTACTCAGATATTGAGTGTCTGGCTTCAGAGGAGGAAGCCCACTTGTGCAGGGTCAGATGGCCCATGACCTGTCTCTTACAGAGACATGTGACCTACAGGAAATATACACTTCAGCCTCATCACAGCTATATGTGCCCTTTATTCAGCAATATTCTAAACAGAATTCTAGCAAACCAAACTCAGTAGCATATTAAAAGGTTTGTGTACCATGAACCTGCAGAACAACCCCAGGAATGGAGGGTTGGTACAACCTACCAAAATCTATTGATATAGCCCTACTGATAGAATAAAGGACAAAAACTCACAACCATCTTAATAGAAGCAGATTAAGATCTTACAAGGCAGGTGGATTCTTTACCAGCTGAGTCACCAGGGAAGCCCAGGAATACTGGGCTTCTACTTCTACAGGGAATCTTCCTGGCACAGGAATTGAACCAGGGTCTCCTGCATTGCAGACGGATTCTTTACCAAGCTACCAGGGAAGCCCCAATAGAAGCAGAAGCATCTGACAAAATCCAATATCCTTTCCTGATAAAAACACTCAAACTAGGAAGAGAAGGACAATTTCCTCAACCTGAAGCATCTATGAAGAACTTACTGTTAGCATGACACTCAATGATGAAAAATTAAATGCCTTCCTTATAAATCAGTACCAAGATAAAGATGTCTGTTCTTGCCACTTATATTCAGTATTGTGCTAGAGGTGCTAGCCAGGGCACTTAGAAAAGGAAAAAAGTATTTAGAGTGAAAGGGAAAAAGTAAAACTTTCTATTTGCAGATGTGTGATCTTGTATATAGAAAATACAAAAGAATCAAAAGTAAAACACATTTAGTTAGGAAAAGCCACATAAGATCAATAAAAAAAATTTTCACTGCATTTCTATATGCTAGCAATGAATGATCCAAAAATGAAATTAAGAAAACAATTATGTTTAAAAGAATAAAATACTTGGGAAAATATTTAACCAAAGAAATCAAGACTTGTACTACTGAAATCTAAAAAATAACAACAAAAAAATTAAAGACCTATATAAATCCAAAGACATCCACGTTCATGAGTTGGAAAACTCTACATTGTCAAATTAGTCATAATCTCCAAATTTATTTATAGATTCAACACAATTCCTGTCAAAATTCTAGATGCCTATTTTGAAGAAACTGATAAGCGGACTCTAATATTCACATAGACTCTGCGACCCCATGAATCACAGCACACCAGGCCTCCCTGTCCATCACCAACTCCTGGGGTTTACCCAAACTCATGTCCATCGAGTCGGTGATGCCATCCAATCATCTCATCCTCTGTCGTCCCCTTCTCCTGCCCCCAGTCCCTCCCAGCAGCAGGGTCTTTTCCAATGAGTCAACTCTTCGCATTAGGTGGCCAAAGTATTGGAATTTCAGCTTCAGCATCAGTCCTTCCAATGAACACCCAGGACTAATCTCCTTTAGGATGGACTGGCTGGATCTCCTTGAAGTCCAAGGGACTCTCAAGTCGTCTCCAACACCACAGTTCAAAAGCATCAATTTCTCAGTGCTCAGCTTTCTTCACAGTCCAACTCTCACATCCATAAATGACCACTGGAAAAACCATAGCCTTGACCAGACGGACCTTTGTTGGCAAAGTAATATCTCTACTTTTTAATATGCTATCTAGGTTGGTCATAACTTTGCTTCCAAGGAGTAAGCGTCTTTTAATTTCATGGCTGCAATCACTATCTGCAGTGATTTTGGAGCCCAAAAAAATAACGTCTGACACTGCTTCCAGTTTCCCCATCTATTTGCCATGAAGTGATGGGACCAGATGCCATGATCTTAGTTTTCCAAATGTTGAGCTTTAATCCAACTTTTTCACTCTCCTCTTTCACTTTCATCAAGAGGCTTTTTAGTTCCTCTTCACTTTCTGCCATAAGGGTGGTGTCATCTGCATATCTGAGGTTACTGATTTTTCTCCTGGCAATCTTGATTCCAGCTTGTGCTTCTTCCAGCCCAGCATTTCTCATGATGTACTCTGCATATAAGTTAAATAAGCAGGGTGACAATATACAGCCTTGACGTACTCCTTTTCCTATTTGGAACCAGTCTGTTGGTCCATGTCCAGTTCTAACTGTTGCTTCCTGGCCTGCATATAGGTTTCTCAAGAGGCAGGTCAGGTGGTCTGGTATTCCCATCTCTTTCAGAATTTTCCACAGTTTATTGTGATCCACACACTCAAAGGCTTTGGCATAGTCAATAAAGCAGAAATGGATGTTTTTCTGGAACTCTCTTGCTTTTTCAATGATCCAGCGGATGTTGGCAATTTGATCTCTGGTTCCTCTGCCTTTTCTAAAACCAGCTTGAACACCTTGAAGTTCATGGTTCACATTATTGCTGAAGCCTGGCTTGGAGAATTTTGAGCATTACTTTACTGCATGTGAGATAAGTGCAATTGTGCGGTAGTTTGAGCATTCTTAGGCATTGCCTTTCTTTGGGATTGGAATGAAAACTGACCGTTTCCAGTCCTGTGGCCACTGCTGAGTTTTCCAAATTTGCTGGCATATTGATTCACAGCATTCACAGGTAACTCACAGCATTACCTTTCAGGATTTGAAAGAGCTCAACTGGAATTCCATCACCTCCACTAGCTTTGTTTGTAGTGATGCTTTCTAAGGGCCACCTGACTTCACATTCCAGGCAAAATGGTTGTCTGAGGAGGCCTTACAAATAGCTGTGAAAAGAGAAGCAAAAAGCAAAGGAGAAAAGGAAAGATATTCCCATTTGAATGCAGCGTTCCAAAGAATAGCAAGGAGAGGTAAGAAAGCTTCCTCAGTGATCAATGCAAAGAAATACAGGAAAACAACAGAATGGGAAAGACTAGAGATCTCTTCAAGAAAATTAAGAGATACCAAGGGAACATTAGTCATTAGGAAAATGCAAATCAAAACCATGAGGTACCACTTCACTCCCAATAGGAAGGCTAGACTCAGAATGTTGGCCAGGATGTGGAGAAATTAGAATTCACAAGATGCTTGCAAGAAAGTGCAACCACTTCAGAAAACAGTTGGCAGTTCCTTGAAAAGATTGGGCATATGACCCAGGAATTCACTATGTACATTACCAAAAGCAATGAAAGCTTATGTCCACATAAAAACCTGTACAGTGTTCACGGCAGTAGTATTTATAATCAGAAGTTAAAACAACACAACCATCTATCAAATGAATGAATAAAAATACGGTATATTGATACACTGAAATATTATTCATAAAATGAAGTACCGATACATGCTACAAACACAGATGCACCTTGTGTGTGGTTCTATTTATATGGACTGTCCAAAATAGGGAAATCTACAGACAAGTAAGGTTAGTGGTTAGGTCTTGGAAGGTGGGGAACGATAATCACTTCTAATGGATACAAGCATTTTTCCTTTTTTGCAGTGGTGAAGATGCTCTGGAATTATATAATGTGACACACAATTTTGTGACTATTCTAAAAGCCACTAATTGTACACTTTAAAGGAGTGAATTTTGTTATATGAATTACCCTAATTAAAAAAAAAAAAATCAAAGAAAGCACCCCTCCTGCATTTTGAGATAGATGAGGGTCAAATCCTGCAAAAGAAATTATTACAAACATCCTCAACCTCTCAATGAATTCCTTCTTCTGTCTTGCAACAGGTAGCACCTGTGTCTCAACTTCACTGTCTTGATAACCATCAGTGACATACACAGGCTTGAATGTGCTAATCCAAGCCAAAGGAAGGGCAGCGCCAGACAGACCTGAGACGGTCACCCAACTCTGAAGGCTGTGCCCTCAGTCACTGTGCACTGTTCACGGACACATGCCCCTCGCTTTTTCTGTGGCTGCTGGAGACTGAAAGATAGCCAGGATAATTAGTCCTGTTCTATGGTCCTGTCCAGCTGAATCTAAGAATCCCAACTTAAGGCTTGACTTGTAGCAGTAATTACAAGGTTCTGGCAAACCAGGCATTCATCATGGTAAGTGCTTCATTTAGTATAGAAAACACAGCATTCAGCAAGGATAGCTCCTTGACATATGAGGGTTTGGCAACAGCAGGATGACGTAAGACACCCGCTCCCATCTCCAGCGGAAGAGGAGTGTAGCCACAGGGGCTGACCACACAGAGGCTAAAGGTTGCCAGAGCACATCCCGAAAAGTAGGACTGGGGAAGTCACACAGAAATCTTGCTTCCAAGGACTTGGTCCATTTCATCTTTTCCCTTTTAGTCATTTTCTTTTCACAGGCCGAAATGACAGAACCAGTTACTCACTTCCTCCAGGAACAAGTTCTTTAGCCACTAAATATTCAAATATTTTACAATAAAACCTTTTGGGGGGTAGGATGAGGAGGAGACAGGAGACGGAGGCTATCTTTGGTGAAAACAGATGCTTCATTGAATGGCAAGCCATCATTTTCAATCATCCAGGTGGTGACTGACAAGGTACTGGAAAAAATAGCGCTCATCCTTTCAACAAAGTTATTACACAACTACTATATAGGACAGGAACGAAGATAAACAATCTCCCCCATGAACCTGCCCACATGCCACGTAATGGTTATGGGGAAAAAACCAAAAATCCCAGTGACTCCTCATTGTTCAATGGGCATGTACTACCATGGAAATTGCTATTAGGTTACAGAGACATTCTAGAGGTTGATGAATTCGTGGGTGAGGGGCTTTTTAAAGTTTTGGCCTTTAAGGTTACTTGAGAAATATGAAATAAGTACACACAGCATGATGATGTGGGTGGGGATGCAGGGAAAGATGCCTATAACTGATGGTAGAATTGGAAAAGTAGCTGTGTGGGGGGGGGGGCGGGGTGCAACAGAGGGCTGCGGACACCAGGCTTGCAGATTTCGTCAAAGGGGAACAAGTTTTGAAGCAAAGATATTTAAAATAACAAAACTGTGTTCTAGCAGAATGAGAAACATTGGAGAATACTAGCCAAGGTGAGTTAGGGGATCAGAAGCCAAAAGAAAGTATGATGGAGAAGGGGAAACAACTGATACAAGCTGTGACAATTGAAGGGTGAGGGATTCTGAAGACTGGGTCGAAAGGTATGTTTTTAAGGAACAAACAATAAATGATAGGTAGAAATAAAAGTTTCATTTTGAAGTGTATTGATTTTAAAATACCACAAAGATATTCTGGGGGTAGAGTCTGAGCAGAAGACACAGATTTGGAGAACAACCTTTTTGAGTGGTTGAGGTTTACCAGACAGAACTGGGCAAGTACAGGTCAGAATTTTAGAATTACAGTAGTATCCACCCTACTGAAAAACAAACAGGGTAGCAGGTGAACCAAGTTCAGGGTGCTGCCAAGGTTAAAGAGTTCTCACTGGCAACAGAGTTTCTCAAGAGGAGGCTCTAAGAATCTTTCAGGAGAGCTATTTTAGCGGCATAGCAAAAGCTTTAAGCATTTCTCACAGGGGCACATCTGCACCAAAATCGTCCTGCAACTGGTTAACAAATGCCAACTACTGGATGTGAACAGTAAAGAAGGAAAAGACCAAGGCTCTGCACTTCTCTCTCTGGACTCCCCAGGAAATTCTCCATACATTAACACTATGGGTAAAAGAAGGAAAGAGGAAGGAGAAGTTGCGTTTTGAATCCTCTATTGGCTCAGGGAAGGAGCAGGAATGTTAAGAGATGGTCCTTAGAGGCTGGTGGAAGGTCAAAAAAGATACCTGAGGTGAACAGGTTAAGGGGATCATGACTACAGATGGAGTAGCCTTAGGAAGACTACCCTTCCTCTGAGTCTGCATGAAATTCTTGAGAAAACCCCTTAAAAGGGCCTGAAATCCCAGCACACTCATGTTCTTACAGGAACAGAGTGATGGTGCCAGGTTACAGTCATCCTTCCTGTCGAGTAAGATGGATGTGTACCGATAGGGAAATGAATACCATCAGCAAGTTTTGTTTGAAGCTTGATTTCATGTATCTCCCTCCTAAGTTAGTATGTATCCCAAAGTAAAGCTAGAAAAATTGTCGTTGGATTTTATCACACAATTAAGCAGAGCCCAGTAAAGTTTCGTCACAGGCTGTGACTTTATTGTATGCTTGAGATATTCTATAATGATGATATGTAGGAGAAACTGTGTATTTCATCTGGAAAACCCATTAGTTTTTGGTTTTTTATTTCCTCCAGAGTTTCCTGGTGATCTGGGAGAAAGAGTACTTTATAACACAACATCTGGCATAGAGGGAGTAACCACTGTAGTCAAAATTTCTATTTGTTCCCTCTTGCTTAAGATACTGTTCAGTGAAATTTTTGTAGACAGCAGTGGAAATGAGGCAATGAGAAAGGAAGTGGTAATGTGCCCAGGACAGACACTGAGCAACTGAGAGCAATTAGTCTGGACAACCAATGAACTTTTCTCTTAAAATATTTTCAAGGGTAGGTTTATTTTCAACTGTTTGTTAAAAGTCTATTTGATATGAATTCTATACCTGATGATCTGTACTCAATGACCATTCAAAAACTTCACACAGATGTGATTACAATTGGATAACTTCAATACTGTAGTGATAATAAAACTTAAGAACTGAAGAACACAAATTTCTTCACAAATTTATTATACAAAAAGCCCCCAGAGTATTTGATTTCTCGTATTCTTTCATTATACACAAGAAGCACAGGAATGAAAGGCCTTTTACGGTGACTGTAGTAGCATGAGGGTCCCTTGAATCAAGGTAGTGTACATACTTTTAACAGTGTTCTCAAGGCTGGCCCAGAAAAACCCCATGTTACCTTATCACAATATGGAAAGCAATGTTTTCTTTTTCCACTAAATTATGGTGAAAATGTCACTGTTTTATTTAGCATTATGGTACATAACAGTTAAGTCTCAATTACTAAAAGAACTAAAATAATTCTGAAAGACATCCTCTTTCCCCTTCCAATGATTGAAAGCTGTATTTTTCCTGCCAATCTCAAACAACTCATCAAACTAATCTGTCACGGTCACGTAAAACAATCGAGGTACAAGCTCAGCACATTAGCTGTAACTTGCAGTAAAAGGATATATCAACATGTCTCTCCTCAGTTAAAAATACATAATCCTTTTATTTTATATTGCAATAAAAGAAAGAAACATCACAGACACAGAAGACTAGAAAGGGGAAACTACTTACTTCTGCATGTCTAGTAATTTAAATCTACCTGTACTTTTCCACAGTACGTGAAAGTAGTATTTAACACTTTTTGAAATAAACTTTAATCTTTGGGGACAGACGAAGTAAATAGGACTTAAGAGTAACAGTTCCATTCATTTCCAAGTCTCTGCTTACTGTATGATTAAGTAAAACAAGGCACAATAGCCATTCTTTCACTATGTCCCAACACTGATCATGTGCCTTGATAAAACGTCTGACTGGGTAAGCTGACGACGACAAGAAGGGAAGACTCTGGATTGTCTATTTAACTGTGGTCGATAGGAGGTGATAAAAAAGTTAAGTGCACTTTCACATGCTTTCCGCTTATAATAAACAACAAACTTCTTATCTTTCTTGCAAAGGGTTTGACTATCATTTCTTTTGGCCAAATGCACTTTTCCCCAATAAACTTAAAACAACAACAACAAATCCCTGTCCTTCCATATACTAAGAAGGAGCATTAGCTACTGAAACAGTTCATTGCAAGACACATGAAGACAACATACTGTGGCATGAGTTGTTTTTAATTTGTTGTGCTGTTACTAAAGTAAAGTTCTGAGGGCTGCAGTTAAACATTCCAAGTTCTCCCTTCCATCTTTATTGATTTTAAGATTTTTGCACAGAAAACTCTTTGGGGACTAGAACAGCAGCAATTGCATCACACTGTTTTCAAACTTCAAGTTTCAAAAGCAAATTGTTTAAAAAAAATACAGCTCCTGATTTGAGTTAGATACAGGGACGAAAAAAATAGCACATACTTGAAGGTTACATGGTCTACAAATGGTGGCAATATTTTCCTTGGGAGGGTAGTTTGTTGGTATATATTTTTAAATATGCAAAAAGGCTCAACCTCAAGCAGTAATAAACACAAGCAAAAGTGATTTAACCCTTAAAATAAATATTCAGAAAAACCTCTCTGTACATACAAGTGAAAGAATAAGTAACACTTTCACGCAAAAAAAAAATAATAATAATAATAAAGGATTTGTTCATATAGTAGCTGAAATCTGCTGTTCCAGCCCATATATCCCCAATAAAGAAGGGAGGCACAGACATAGGTGACTACTGTGGTTCACTATTTAACAGCCTTTTTGTACTGGGACACTATCACCACCAATTTTATCCCTCTTGTTATACTTATTAAAATTTTAAATTTCTTTTTCTTTTTTTTCTTTTTCTTCCCATTTATTTTTTTTTTTTACAGCATGCCAAATCCTTTGGCATAAGTGATGGCCTTCAACAATCTCTCTTTAAGTTTTTCTTTGCTTGAATATTCCGGAAGTAAAAGGACATTAAAGCAAGTATGAGATGTAGGTAACCTATATAGAGAGAAAGGGGAAAAACAGGAAAATAAGTCATGGGAAATATGCTCAGTACTAAAAGATCCTACTTTAGATGGTACATACGCTGAGATGGTTTGCAAAGCACACTACACACTAATGCAAGTCATAAAGATAAAACTTTATGATTCTGCCATACAGCTACCAAACAGCAGTTTGTCTTTACCTCATAAATTACTCAGTGCTAATAACGATGATGGTTGATGATAACATATTACATCCACGAAGTTATTACCACATACCAGATACTGTCTTAATAGCTTCTTAATCCTGAGAGCTCATTTAACTAAATTTTCTCACAATAACCCTACAGACTGTCAGTTTCCCCACTGTAGAGTTGAAATCACTGAATAGTAACATTAAGTGGAGACAATACTCAGATCTCAGTTTCAAAATTTCAGTCTGGGCCTTTCTTATTTGAAATATACCCAGATGACTATGTAATTGATTTGATAATAAATAAATTTACATTAATATCAAACAATATAGATAATACTAAATAATATTAAATAATGTAGAATACTAGAAGAAATGTTTCTATACATTTAAATTATTAAATATACTACTGCTCACATATGGCAACTACACACCAAATGTTAACTTGCACAATAGAGGAAACACGATTAATATAAGGACACCGAAATTGGTGGTTCTAGCATAATCTAGGGCTGAACAATATTGTGAACTTCAACTTGACTATTCTAAATAGATGACATAATGTGGCTTTCAATTAAAAAATTCTCAATCAAAAACTTTAAAAACTGCAAATGTGCTCAGAAGCTTCTGGATAGATCACACATGTGTAATAATATGGAAGCCAAGGTTTTCAGTATATAGTCACAATTTAATAATTACCTTTCTGTGTCTGGACCATTTTTGGCTATTATCATCTTCAATTTTCCTAGTCCGCCCACAGGTGCCCTGTCTGTGCCTGTTGTAAACTGCAAGAAGAGTCTTTTCTGCTCATCTGTAAATGAATGAACAATTTCCCAGAACTCCCTGAGAAAAGATAAAATACCAATTTTAGTTTGGCATTCATTATTGCTAGCACTAATTTAAGTTTGTGATTTGCATTAAAACCATAATAGGAGATAATTTGGAGGTCAATATCAAGGGCCTGAAGGTTCTTTTCTGGGGATCTAGGACCTAGGACTTCCACTCATGCAAATTTAAGAAAACTATTTTCAAAAATATAAAAGCTTCTGTTCATCGCTACATTATCTGCAACAGTAAAAACTGGCAACAACAAAAGGAAACAATTACATCAACTGTAAATATATAGTTAGTAAGAAACAAAAGACATAAGGCAAAACCAAAATCCTGTGTACTGAAGATGACAGCTATGTCCTTTGTCCACTCATGCCTTATGCAACTTCAAGGGGAGAAGATCAGATACAGTGTAGGAACAAAAGGAAATACCTAAAAATACTCATACAAAAGTACACAATTTTTATATAAACTAGAATACTTTTATCAATAGTATGTGTGCTGTGGAAGGGGAATTGGGGGTTATTCTGATATATGTATCATATGCAATTATACTGAGAATAATTTAATCCCTGGCGTTCCTAAAACCTATGTGATAGAAGTCAACATTATAATGATGCTTGTTAAATTTACTCTAAAAACAAAATGCAAGTTCATTAAGAGCAATCTTGAAAAACAGCAATTGAAATCTATACTTTCAATAATAAAGTATCCATAAACTTAACACATACAGTTTCAGGTATACATATGCATATATCCATCCCTTCTCAGATTCTTTTCTCATGATACTATGAAATACTGAGTGGAGTGCCCTGTGTCATATGGTAGGTCCCTGTTGATTCTCTCTTTAATACACAGCATGTGTATGTTAACCCCAAATTCCTGAATTATCCCTTCCCCATCTTTCCCCTTTGGTAACCATTAAGCTTGTTTCAGTTGGTATGTTTCTGTTTGGTAAATAAGTTCATTTGTATCATTTTCTTTTTTAGATTCCATATATAAATGATATATGATGTATCTTTCTCTGATTTACTTAAGTGTGACCATCTCCAGGTCCATCCATGTTGCTGCAAATGACATCATTGCATCCTTTTTATGGTTGAATAATATTCGTGTGTGTGTGTGTATGCATCCTTTTTATGGTTGAATAATATTCGTGTGTGTGTGTGTGTATCTTCTTTATCCATTTCCTCTCTCAATGGACATTTCTTGGCTATTGTAAACAGTGCTGCCAAGAATACTGTGGTACACACATCCTCTTGAATTACGGTTATCTCTGGGTATGTGCCCAGGAATGTGACTGCTGGATCATATGGCAGCTCTACTTTTAGTCTGTAAGGAACCCCCATGCTGTCCTCCACAGGGGCTGTAACTATTTACATTCCTATTAGCAGTGTAGGAGAGTTCCTTTTTCTCCACATACTCTCCTAGCGTTTGTCTTTTGTAGATTTTTTGATGATTGCTATTCTAATCTGTGTGATGTGATACCTCATTGTGGTTCCGATTTGCACTTCTCTAAAAATTAGTGATGTTGACTAAAAGTCATGTGATTTTTGCCCATCTGTATGTCTTCTTTGGAGAAATGTCTATTCAGGTTCTGTCCATTTTCTGATTAGGCTGCTTTTTTGACACTGAGCTGCATGAACTGTTTGGATATTCTGGAGATTAATCCTTTAATAGTCTTGTCTATTTGCAAATATTTTCTCCCATTATGTGGGTTGTCTTTTTGTTTTGCTTATGGTTTCCTTTGCTGGGGAAAGCTTTTTTTTTTTTTTTTTTAATTAGGTCTCATTTGCTTCTTTTTGGTTTTATTTTCATTATCTCAAAAAGATACTGATGAAAGTTATGTCAAAGAATCTTCTGCTTATGTTTTCCTCTAAGATTTTTATAGTACATATCTTAAGTCTTTAATCCACTTTGAGTTTATTTTTGTGTATAGTTAGAGAATATTCTAATTTCATTCTTTTACATGTAGCTGTCCCATTCTCCCAGTACCACTTATTGACAAGACCGTCTTTTCTGCACTACACTCCTGTCCCTCTGACACAGATTAACCGACCGCAGGTGTCTGTCTCTGGGCTTTCTGCTTCACTGACCTATATTTCTGTTTCTGTCCCAATACCAACTGTTTTGATTACTACAGCTTTGGAGTCTGAGATCAGGAAGCCTGATTCCTTCAGCTGCAGTTTTGTTTCTCAGGACAGCTTTGGCTATTCAGGGTCTGTGTTTCCATACAAAGTTAAAAACTTTTGTTCTAGTTCTGTGAAAAATGCCGCTAGTAATCTGATAGGCAGGACTGAATCGAATCTGTAGATTACCTTGGGTAGTATAGTTATTTTGACAACACTGAATCTTTCAGTCTAAGAATGTAGTATTCCTACCTGTTTGTGTCATCTTCAATTTCTTTCATCAGGATCTTACAGTTTTTAGAGTATAGGTGTCTCCTTAGATAGGTTTAGTACTAGGCATGTTACTCTTTCTGATGCAACAGTAAAAGTGATTATTTCATTAATTTGTCTTTCTTGTCTTTCATTGTATTTCATTATATAACAATGCAAAAGATTTTTGTATATTAATTTTGTATCCTGCAACTTTACCAAATTCACTGTGATGAACTCTAGTAGTTTTCTGAGGAATGCATTTTAATATTTATTTGAAAGTGCTTTCCAGAATCTTGACAGAAAAGGTCACACTTCCTACATACAGTTACAATTCTAGTTTTTGATACCCTAGTATTCCAGTATACAATTTCTCTTACCAAAATGTTGGTATTTCTGTTGGTGCAATGCCATTATTTCTAACATAGATTAGCAGCTTTATTAGAATTCTTGGCTCTCTCCAAAGTCTTGCCATTTCTCTTCCCTGACATTCTAATATCCTCCCCAAGCCTCCCACCCATCTAGAGAAAACAACTTAAAAAGAAAATACAACAGGAACCTGAACATGGAACATACAAGCACATCTCTCCGTTAGGAAGGAAACAAACCATACCACAGTTTAGGTTATTCCTTTTTGGGTTGCTGGCAAGGAAAAGCAAGTATGCAGTAACCCAGAGCCCTCTGTCAGGGCCAAAAAACCTCCTCACTCCTCAGGAGTGTTCTAAAGCCTAAATGAATCAGCCACATCTGAAGAGGCAGACCAACAGGTGCCCTTGAATAGAGGAGGCAGATCCTAAAGGAAGTAGCAGACCAGCAGTGGTTGTTGAGACAAAGTCAGCTGTTCCTTTGGCTCTTTCTAAAAAATTAGAACTTAAAACGTTAGGGTTACTATCAGTTTTTATAATGAAAATACTGAGAAAAATTCTTCTCTTCCTATTAAGCATTATGTTCTACATTAAAACTGTTTATATACACCTGAGCCCATACTAGCAGAGTCCAGGAATAGCTGTGTGGAAAAGCGGGGTATGCAGAACAACATGGGCTGAGGGTCACCCCAAAAGGGCAGGTAAGAGCACTGGCAACAGGACAGCCTGTTGAACCAAAACGGCAATGTCACAATGACATCGTGCCTGACGGGGGCAGGAGGCACCCTGGGAGACAGAAGTGTCCCTTGAGATTAGCTTCCGGCTGCACATGGATGAAAGCAGCTGACAAAAGTGGCCCAAGTTAAAGATTCTGCTAAAACTGCCAAATTCTCCACAGAAATTGTGACACTGTCTATGTCACAATGCCATTTCTCAATTAACAGGCAAACAGCTGAAATGAACAACACTGGGTTTGGAAAATTGTAGGAAAGGAGATATGCATGTATATTACCACTGGGAGTGCAAAATGTCACAATTTCTGTGGAGAATTTGGCAATATTTAGCAAAACTACATACATATCTACCATTTAGTTCAACAATCCCACTTTTAGCAGCAATTCCCAATTTGATGATGTTTGATGTTATGTATGGAATAATCCGTTAGTGAAATAATCCACTGTGACCTCCAATAACAAAGAACTGGAAATAACTACTGTGTCTATCTACACCACAGGACAGTATTGACCCATTCATTTTTTACTACTAAAGTAAAAGATGTAAATAGGACCCGGGGTCTCCTAATAAAACAGCCAAAATATCCAGCATACAATCCAAAATCACCTGTCAAGCCAAGAACTATGAAAATCACATGAAAGAAAGAAAATCAACCAATGTCAAACACTGACAAGGATTTTAATGAGGTAATCATAAAAATTATTCTATAATCAATTGTAAGTGCTAGTGTTTCAAAACTGAAACACCAGAAACTAAGTCTTAGCAAAATATTTAAGTTACAATTAAAAAAAGAGCCAAATGCAAACTACAGAACTGAAAAACACAGTAAGAGGAAAATACTAGATGGATTCAATAGTAGAGTCAAGATGACCGAGGATCAAAACCTGAGCAAGAGAGAAAACAGACTGAAGAAACTAAGAGCCTAGGTACACACGGAACAGTGACAGATGACTGAGCACTGCTATCATTAGAGGCATAGAAAAGAGGAAAGGGAGTGGGATTGAGAGAGAATTTTAAGAAATAATGGCTAAGAACACTCCAAGTTTGAAAAAAGACAGAAGCATACAGATTTAAGAAGAAACTTCAAACAGTATAAACAAAACTGGTCAGAAATAAAGTGGAAATCACCCTCTGACAAAGGAAAACTAAAAGAATTAGTCATTAGCAGATCTGCCTTTGAATACTAACTAAACGAAGTGATAAAAGATGGATTCTGAGGCAGACGGAACAGAAAGAGCAGAAACGAAGGGACATAAAACAGACTATAAT